>NC_135235.1:744225437-744825437 GCF_051348905.1 Ranitomeya variabilis | reverse complement strand
AAACTACTGAACCCTAACACTAATCTAGTCCAACCAAATAAATAAACGGGTACAATAACAAAGCGTGCCGTAGGAGAAAAGGAAGGAAGGTAGGATTATGAACCGTACGGGCCGGTGTCTATCCCTAAACAAACCAACTGTAAAGAGAAAGAGCCAAGTACAATATACTTATTCACATGACTAATAAGTTGAACTCCAATTTGGCAAGCAAAAGAAACTAGGGTGAAGAAAAGAAGAGGGATAAAGGCCTATACTAGCTGGCCCTTGGTCAGCCCTACTGACGCTGTCCCTGCCTGACAGCGGAGGTTGGCACCCTATAACAACATCAGTGGCGCCCCCGCTCCCGTCGGCTAACCCTCAATAACCCTACACGTCAGCCCTCACACCCTTCCCTGATAAAGGTGGCGAGGGAACCACGTGTATAGAAATACTAGATGGGAAAAGAGTGCAAAGGACAGTTTAAACACAGATTGATAAGTTTAAAGTAGGCTTACAAGTAAACATGAATAAAGGCATATGGTGAACTACGAAGTTGTTATGCTAATATAGTCCTACAAATCCAGTTTAGGAGGAAAAAATGAAAGAACTGTTTTTGAGTCATGCAGATACTCGCAAGACAACGGCCGCCAAAGTCAGAGGAAATTACCTCACAACAGATACAAGAAACTATACTGCGACTCTTCACAATTGCACAACCTACAAAAACCACACAATGACCTATATTGGGATCTAAGAGGTCAACACAAACAATTTAAACCCGGATAACACACAAAAATATACATGTGAAACCTCATTAGGGTGCACAGAACAACACTGCAGCTGAAGCAAAATAATAACTATTTCAGCTCTTCCCTATTGCACAAATCCCAAAAAGTACATATTGCCCAGCAAACATAGTGAGCCACAATAATCAAAGAAAACACAGCTTATCTGGAGTCCACATGATAAAAGGATGCCTCAACGCAACGCAGGCAGGGACAGCGTCCGTAGGGCTGACCAAGGGCCAGCTAGTATAGGCCTTTATCCCTCTTCTTTTCTTCACCCTAGTTTCTTTTGCTTGTCAAATTGGAGTTCAACTTATTACTCATGTGAATAAGTATATTGTACTTGGCTCTTTCTCTTTACAGTTGGTTTGTTTAGGGATAGACACCGGCCCGTACGGTTCTTAATCCTACCTTCCTTCCTTTTCTCCTACGGCACGCTGTGTTATTGTACCCTTTTATTTATTTGGTTGGACTAGATTAGTGTTAGGGTTCAATAGTTTACATCCAGGGCGAGCCGTCGGTGAGTGGGGGCGCCACTTTGCGTACAAGATAGGGTGCCAACCTCCACTGCTAGGAAGGGTATACTAGGGAGTAACAGGGTATAGTAGGGGCCCAGTATTTACTATTACCTCTTTGGATGTGGGTTTGTGGTTAATTGTCAAAAAGTTTTTAATAGTTTCCAATAAAGGTATCTTTTTTTAGGTATTTGTTTTTTTTCTGTTCCCATATAGTGCTGCACAAACGTTGATTATGGCTCCATACAGACACCTGCCCCATATAGTGCTGCACAAAGTTTATGGCCCCATAAGATGCTCCATACATACATACTTGCCCCATTTGATGTTGTTGCGATAAAAAAAAAAAAAAAAATTACATACTCACCTCTCGTCGCTCAGGCCCCCGGCACTTTCAATATTCACCGCTCCTCATTCCAGCCTCCACTCCATCTTCAGCGTCTTCTGCTCTGACGTTCAGGCAGAGGGAGCGCACTAACCACATCACTGCGCCCTCTGACCTCAGCGTCACAGCAGAAGACGGAGCGGCGGCTGGAACGAGGAGCAGGTGAATATCGCTCAGCGCTGCGCTCCATTCCCCGTTATACTCACCTGCTCCTGGCGCTGTGCAGTCCCTGCTTCCCCGGAGCTGGCAGCTTCTTCTTGTATTGAGCGGTCACCGTTACTGCTCATTACAGTAATTAATATGCGGCTCCACCTCTATGGGAGGTGGAGCTGCATATTCATTACTGTAATGAGCGGTACCATGTGACCGCTCAGTACAGGAAGAAGCTGGGGCACCGGGGAAGCCAGGGACCGTGCCAGGAGTAGGTGAGTATAATTAGACAGCCCCCGCTCCCCCTCCCCTGCTGACCCCTGGGTATGACTCGACAAGGAGCCTCCTTGGACCGCCGCATCATCAGGCGGCCCACTGTTGCCCCCCTGTCGGCTGCGCCCGGGGCACATGCCCCGGCTGCCCCCCCCCCCTGGATATGCCACTGGCCACCGGCACCAGGACAATGGAAATGCAGCGACGAAGGGTGAGTATGATCTCTTCTGTTAGCCGGCGGCTGCAGCTGTCACTGTGCAATAGCCGCCGGCTCCTGTCACCCGCTGCTCCGCCTCCCCCGCCGGCTTTTTGGACTGTGACTCGTGTATAAGCAGAGGGGGGCTTTTTCAGCAAAAAAAAAAAAATTGTACTGAAAATCTTGGCTTATACATGAGTATATACGGTATGTATATATACATACAAATATAGATTGATGAAAAACCAGCAATTCATCTGCCGTGTACAGTAAAATCACAGCAGGACCCGACATTAGATTGCATACAGTATATACACATAGGATAGACAAAGATGTCAGTCACAGATATAATTCGTACAATGAGTGTACAATTTACTGTACATGTATTTAATGAAATGATTATTTTTCTGAAAAAATTGCATGGGCTTAATTTTCATAACCAGAAGAGGGAAAGCTAACAGATGTGGGCTGATGTTTATAGCGTGGGAAGGGGGTAACACCCATAGAGCTTCCCATGCTATTAATATCAGCTCTCAGTTGTGTACTTAGCCTTTACTGGTTATTATAATGGGGACCCCTCCAAAAAAATGACGCAGGGTTGCCCTATAATTAATAACCAGCAAAGGCTAGGCAGACAGCTGCGGGCTGATATTCGTAGCCTGGGAAGGGACACTGTATACTGTCCCCTTTCCAGACTAAAAATATCATCTCTCAGCAGCAACTAAGAGCTGATATTAATAGCCTGGGAAGCTCTATGAGTATTACTCCCTTCCCAGGCTATAAACATCAGCACACAGCTGTCAGTTTTCTCTCTGCTGGTTATGAAAATTAAGCCCATGTAATTTTTTTCAGAAAAATAATCATTTAATTAAATACATGTACAGTAAACTGCACACGCATTGTACTAGTTATATATGTGACTGACATCTATCTATTCTATGTATACAGCTGTGAGCAGATAATATCCTGGGAAGATCCATGAGTATTACTCCCTTCCCAGGCTATAAATATCTGCCCCCACCTGTCTGCTTTCCCTCTGTTGGTTAATAAATTGTTGGGGGACCCCACGCCAGTTTTTTTTTTTTTTTTTCAGAAAATAATTTAGTAAGTAATAAAATACATTTAGAGTAAGCTGCACACACACTGTATTAATTCTATATGTGACTGACATCTTCATAGCTATCTATTCTATTCTGCTGGGTCACGCTGTGATTTTTTCTGTATGCAGCAGATGAATTGCCAGATTTTCAAAGACATGGGTGTGTAAAAATCGGACGGCAGTCGCATGGTCCGAAAGACATGCAATTTTTTTCTCACACCCATTGACTTTGACAAGAGTAGTCGCAGCATGCCCATAGAATAACACTGATCAAAGTGCGGTCTGATTTTTTATTGGATTGCTCTCGTCTCTTTTCCTCGCAGATGAGTATGAGCCCTTAAGGTGACTATAATGAGATTATTTTATTTTACACTATATAGATGGTGGGGCTGAATACAATCTCAATATTGTCCCCTGCTCCAGCTGATCGCAGGCAGAGCAGAGGACAACGATGTGAGCGGGCCTCAACACCCAGCAGCGTCGGGGATCAGTGCAAACAGTACCTGTCCGGATTCGAGGCTAGGAGCTGTTGTGCACCAGTCGGCAGCTCTTCCTTCTGAGCTATTCAGCTCGCTGGACAGTTCCATGCCCATCCAAATATTTGAACCCATGATGTTGCTGATGTCACCTTCCTGAGCTTCCTGTTGGTTACCACCCCGAGTTCCTGACTGGTTCATTCTGATTGCACACCCTATTTAAACATAGCCTTGCTCTCAGTTCCTTGTGTGATTATTGAGCTACCTGCTGTTAGTCATGCTTCCTTCCACCTGCTATTCCTTTAAATGATACTGCTGCTCCTGGTAAATGACCGCTGGCTTCCTTGACTATGATTCCGGCTTATTCCTTCAAACGACACTGCTGCTCTTGGCAAACGACCCCTGGCTTTCTTGACTATGATTCCTACTTAATTCCTTCAAACTACATTGCTGTTCCTGTGGATCGACTCCTTGGCTATTCCAGACTACACTACCTGCCCGGTGCTGTCCTTAGTGGTTGCATTATCACTACTCCAAACAGGTCAGTCTGTAGCAGAATACATGGAGTCCTTTGCAGCCCAACTGAGGCAACAAGTTGCTGAACTTCAGAACTTTGGTACCACCTACCAAGAGAAATTTTCAAGTTGCAGACAAAGGTGTAGGGTCAGAAAAAGGAAATTATTGAGTTGCAGAGGCAACTTCTGGAATTGTGCAACTCTGGCCTGGAATCAAACACACGCATTACGCTGCCTGCAAATTTCAGGGGGGAGGTCATTATCACTACCATGGATTCCTAAATCAATGTCATATCTATTTCCAGATGCATTCTTCTCTGTTTACCAGTGACAATAAAAGGGTTCTGCTGTTTATCATTAATCTCCTGACTGATGAGGTGCTTGCATGGGCCTCACCTTATTTGGAGAAGAACTCTGACCTCCTAAATGACTTAGTCTCTTTCATCACTGCTATGGACCAAGTGTTTGATGACCCAAATCATTGTGCGACAGCTGAAACCAAATTGCATAACCTATGTCAAAGGCTGTGCTCTGTAGCTCAATATACCTCTGAATTCCGCCGCTGGGTGGCAGACACCACATGGAATTTGGCTGCCCAGAGAAGTCAATTTTGCCGAGGATTATCAGAGCTAATCAAAGATGAACTTGCAAGGGTTGAGACCCCTGATAATTTGGAGGACTTTATTCAGCTATGCATCCGAATTGATCAGAGACTCACTGAACGAAGAAAGGAAAGGCTGCGAGTGTTTGGAAACACCCCTAACTACTCTTTACTCAATCAGTATTAAAAAAAAATACAACAGAAAAAGGAAACTCTTCCTGAACTTATGCAAATCGGTGTAATCCGTAAACCTCTCTCTGTAGTAGAGAAGGAGAGGCTGCGTACCAAGAATCTGTGTCTCTATTGTGGGGGCACTGGACATTTTTCCATCAACTGTTCTAGTAAAAGGACCATATCTTTCACAAATCCCAGACTAAATAATCCTAATTTTGCTAATCTCTCTGGGTATTGTAGTTCCTCCATCCCCTTTATTAGTTGTGTTGCCCTTCTTTGTACTCTAGTTCCATTATATCCTTCCTGAGCACCGGTGCCCAAAACTGTACGCAGTACTCCATGTGCGGTCTAACCAGGGATTTGTACAGAGGCAGTATAATGTTCTCATCATGTGTATCCAGACCTCTTTTAATGCACCCCATGATCCTATTTGCCTTGGCGGCCACTGCCTGGCACTGGCTGCTCCAAGTAAGTTTATTATTAACTAGGATCCCCAAGTCCTTCTCCATGTCAGATTTACCCAGTGGTTTCCCATTCAGTGTGTAATGGTGATATTGATTCCTTCTTCCCATATGTATAACCTTACATTTATCACTGTTAAACCGCATCTGCCACCTCTCGGCTCAAGTTTCCAACTTATCCAGATCCATCTGTAGCAGAATACTACAGAATCTTGTCTTGTATTGACTGCTTTAAATAGTTTTGTATCATCTGCAAGTATCGATATTTTACTGTGTAAACCTTCTACCAGATCGTTAGTAAATGCGTTGAAGAGAATAGGTCCCAACACGGACCCCTGCGGTACCCACTGGTCACAGTGACCCAGTTAGAGAATATACCATTTATAACCATCCTCTGCTTTCTAACACTAAGCCAGTTACTAACCCATTTACATGCATTTTCCCTCAGACTCAGCATTCTCATGTTGTGTACCAACCTCTTGTGGGGCACAGTATCAAATGCTTTGGAAAAATCAAGATATACCTCTTCCATTGACTCATCTTGGTCCAGGCTATAGCTTACCTCTTCATAAAAGCTGATTAGATTGGTTTGACAGGAGCGATTCCTCATAAACCCATGCTGATATGGAGTTAAACAGTTATTCTCATTGAGATAATCCAGAATAACATCCTTCAGAAACCCTTCAAATATTTTACCAACAGTAGAGGTTAGACTTACTGGCCTATAATTTCCAGGTTCACTTTTAGAGCCCTTTTTGAATATTGGCACCACAATTGCTATGCGCCAGTCCTTTGGAACAGACCCCATCGCTATAGAGTCCCTAAATATAATAAATAATGGCTTGTCTATTACATTACTTCGTTCTCTTCGTACTCATGGGTGTATGCCATCCGGACCCGGAGATTTATCTATTTTAATCTTATTTAGTCGGTTTTGCACCTACTCTTGGGTTAGATTGGTGACCCTTAATATAGGGTTTTCTTTGTCTCTCTGCATTACACCTAGCATTTCATTTTCCACCGTGGAGCAGAAGGTGTTTAATATATTAGCTTTTTCCTTGTCATCTACAACCATTCTTTCCTCACAATTTTTTTAAGGGGCCTACACTTTCACTTTTTGATTTTTTTTAGAGCTTCAATGGTGCCATCCTGCTTTAGTAGTTTAAATGCTTTCTTTTTACTGTTAATTGCCCCTCTTACTTCTTTGTTTAGCCACATTGGGTTTTTCCTATTTCTTGTCCTTTTATTCCCACAAGGTATAAACCACTTACAGTGCCTATTTAGGATGTTCTTAAACATTTCCCATTTATTATCTGTATTCTTATTTCAGAGGATATTGTCCCAGTCAACCAGATTAAGGGCATCTCTAAGCTGGTCAAACTTTGACTTCCTAAAGTTCAGTGTTTTTGTGACTCCCTGAAAAGTCCCCCTAGCGAAAGACAAGTTAAGCTGTATAATATTGATGTCGCTACTTCCTAGATGCCCGACCACCTGCAGATTTGTTATTCTGTCAGGTCTATTAGATAGTATTAGGTCTAAAAGTGCTGCTCCTCTGGTTGGTTTCTGCACCAATTGTGAAAGATAATTTATCTTGGTTAGTAGCAGAAACCTGTTGTCTTTATGGTTTTCGCAGGTCTCTGTTTCCCAGTTAATATCCCGGTAGTTAAAGTCCCCCATGACAAGGACCTCATTATGAGTTGCAGCTTCATCTATCTGCCTTAGTAGTATACTTTTCATGATTTCTTTTATATTTGGGGGTTTGTAACAGACCCCAATGAGAATTTTCTTACTATTTTCCCCTCCATGTATTCCGACCCATATGGACTCGACATCCTCATTTCCTTTGCTAATATCCTCCCTTAAAGTGGATTTTAGACAAGACTTTACATAGAGACAAACCCCTCCTCCTCTCTGATTTTTACGATCCTTTCTAAAACAGACTGTAAGTTAACTGCCCAGTCATAGCTTTCATCTAACCATGTCTCGGTTATTCCCACTATGTCATAGTTGTTGTAGTTGTAGATATTTCTGCTTCTAGTTCTTCCATCTTGTTTGTCAGGCTTCTGGCGTTTGCGAGCATGCAGTATAGAGGATTTTGTTTTGTTCCAATCTTCTCCCTGTGGATTGTTTTAGAAATTTTCTTACCTCCCTTCTGAGTATGTTTTCTTGGGTCTTCTATGCCGCACCTCATATCCCTCATCAGTATATTTTTTGGCTTCATGTTAGAGTCAAACGTTTTTCTTCCCACTAGCCATTGAATCGGGAGAAAGGACTTTCCCTGGTAGAGGGAAGAACTCAATGTCCACCATCTGAGAGTCCTGACCCAGTTGAGGGAGAAAGGGTTCCTGTCCCAAGCAACTAGAAGCACATGCTGTAGGGGACGGAGGTGCATCTGTGTGAAAGGAACTGCTTCCATTGCCGCCACCATTTTCCCCAGTAGCCTCATCACAGAGCGGATGGAATGAGGGGATGGTGCGCGGGCTCCTTGCTGAAGGGCTAGGACCTTGTGTTGAGGGAGAATCACCAACCATCACAAGGTGTTCAGGGTCATGCCTAAAAATGATATCTGCTGAGCTGGAATGGGGGGGAAGACTTGGCTAAGGTTATCTGGCAACCCAGACGAGAAAGAGTATCGCAAGTGATACGAACGGACTCTCCGTATTTGTGGAAAGACGGTCCCTTGACCAAGAGGTCCTCCAGATAGGGTAGGACGACCACACTCCGAGAGTGAAGGATGGGCACGACAGCTGCCAAGACCTTTGTGAAAACCCTGGCGTGGTAGTGAGGCCAAAACGCAAGGCCATGAATTGAAAATGCTGTTCGCGAATGGCGAAATGCAGGAACCTTTGGTGGGGAGGGAAAAATCGGGAAGTGCAGGTAAGCATCTCGAATGTCGATGGATGCTAGAAACTCAGCTTTTTCCATTGAGGTGATGACCGAATGCAGAGACTCCATGAGCAAATGAGAGACCTTGACAAACTTGTTTAGAAGTTTGAGGTCTAGTATGGCAGCACGGTGGCACAGTGGATAGCACTGCAGCCTTGCAGCGCTGGGGTCCTGGGCTCTAATCCCACCCAGGACAACATCTGCAAAGAGTTTGTATGCTCTCTCTGTGTTTGCGTGGGTTTCCTCCTACATTCCAAAGAATGGGGATAGATAGGGAATCTAGATTGTGAGCCCCAACGGGGACAGTGATGATAATGTGTGCAACCTGTAAAGCGCTGCGGAATATGTTAGCGCTATAGAAAAATAAAGATTATTATTAGTATGGGTCTCACTTATCCGTCCTTTTTTGGGACAACAAATAGGTTGGAGTAGAATCCCTCTAACCTTTTGTTTTCTGGGACAATGACGACATCGCGGCACAAAGAGCCTTTGCCCTTGATGCTGGAAGTCGGGAAAGTAAGAAACGAGCCGGGGACGAGAAGAAAAATCTATTTTGTATCCAGAAGACACCAGGTCTCTGACCCATTCGTTGTGAACCACTGAGAGCCAGACCCTGCTGGTGTCAACCAGATAACCCCATGAGTCACTGGGTGGAAAATCTGTGGGACCTAGATCTTAAGGTACCTTCACACGAAGCGACGCTGCAGCGATAGCGACAACGATGTCGATCGCTGCAGCGTCGCTGTTTGGTCGCTGGAGAGCTGTCACACAGACCGCTCTCCAGCGATCAACTATGCCGAGGTCCCCTGGTAACCAGGGTAAACATCGGGTAACTAAGCGCAGGGCCGCGCTTAGTAACCCGATGTTTACCCTGGTTACCAGCGTAAAATCTAAAAAAAACAAACAGCACATACTTACATTCACGTCCCCCTGCGTCCACTTCCTGACTGACTGAGCGCCGTACAGTGAGAGCAGAGCGGTGACGTCACCGCTGTGCTGCTTTCACTTTCACTTTGCGGCGCTGAGTCAGAGGAGGAAGCAGACTGCAGGGGACGCAATGTGAGTATGTGCTGTTTGTTTTTTTTACATTTTACGCTAGTAACCAGGGTAAACATCGGGTAACTAAGCGCGGCCCTGCGCTTAGTAACCCGATGTTTACCCTGGTTACCAGTGTAAAATATCGCTGGTATCGTTGCTTTTGCTTTCAAACACAACGATACACAGCGATCGGACGACCAAATAAAGTTCTGGACTTTATTCAGCGACCAGCGACATCACAGCAGGATCCTGATCGCTGCTGCGTGTCAAACGAAACGATATCGCTAGCGAGGACGCTGCAACGTCACGGATTGCTAGCGATATCGTTATAATGTCGTTTCGTGTGAAGGTACCTTTAGTTTCAGACTGTTTGGGCCAGTCCTTCCATTGCTGATTGGACCTAAAGGATGCCCGGGATCCTCTGTTCTTGTGAGGAGAGCATCCTGATCCTGAAGAGGTAGTGGACCAACTTGGATTGGCGCAAAAGGATCGGAAACAGATTTGTTGCTGATGCCGAAAGGGATGCCTAAGCCTCTGCTGGGAAAGAAATTTGCTCTTTCCTCCCTTAGCATTCGAGATAAGATGATCCAGCTTGTCTCCAAACAAACACCCACTCTGGTAAGGAAGAGATGTCAGACTTTTTTTTTTACGCAGAATCCGCCTTCCATTCTCTGAGCCATAAAGACCTTCTGATTGTGATGGCATTTGCCGCCAATAGAGCCGCACAGTTGGGCGCATCCAAAGAAGCGTGTACCAGGTAATCTCCTGCCTGAGAAATTTGGCTAGCCAGCTGCGCTGTTTCCAGAGGAAGATTACTGTTCTGAATAGAATTAGCCAAGGTCTCTGACCAGGAAACCAATACTTTAGCTACCCACGCTGCGGCGAAGGAAGGATATAAAGCCGCACCTGAGGCCTCGAACACAGATCGAGTCAAATTTTCTATCTGGCGGTCTGAGGGATTTTTAATAGATGATCCGTCCGGCAGGGATAGAAGGGTTTTGGGTGCCAGGCGAGAGACTAGCGGGTCTACTACAGGGGACTCATATGTCAAACAGAAATCAGTCCCAGGAGCGTAAAAGGAAACTCTGACAACATATGTAGTTTACCACAATGCGTTTCAACGGTAAACACCGTCTTCTTCAGGTGGGAGTTTATTTACTACAGGGGACTCGACCCAATCTTTTCTCAGATCGGCTGAGAAAGGGTATTTCGCCTCAGGCGGTTTTCGTCCTGTAAAGCGCTTATCCGGTCACTCCCTGTGCCGATTAACTATATCCCGACACAACCGTCCTCTGAAAATCTGGCGAATCCGGATCTAAGGAGACGTCTGATTCATACTCACAATCAAGTTCGCTACCAACGTCTGGAGAGGGAGAACGAGAAACGGAGCTCACGGACACCATGGCACGTGATTGTATGGAGACGTACTACGGATCAGATTCCTAAAAAATGCTTGTATGTTTCTAGATTGTGTGCAGCCCCTGGTAGCTGACCGTTCCCGTCTAGGGGAGGGTCCCTCTGCTTCAGACGTGCAAACGCTTGATCCCCAGAAGGGATACTGAAGGGATTCAAGTGCTTTGGCCAGAGAAGTTATAGATTGCGACAGAGACGAGACCCACTCAGGGGGACTAAGGACACTGGGCAGTGTCAGCGGGGGTCCTGAGTGCATTTGGGAATCACAGGCTTTGTAGAGCCGTGAACTCTGAGCTTTTGGAAATTCAGACTGGCAGGAGTTACATGAAGTGAAAAAGACAGTCTTATGAGAATTTTTAGGTGCCTGATGCCATGATATACTCCTATGTGCCCCCTTAATAAGGGTTCCTACAGAGGATAAGATACTGAAAGGGAGAGAGCGCTAATGGCAACGCTCCTTACCCAGGTCCTGTGTCCCAGCCACAAGAATCACGCTCCGCGTCGCTATCTGGGCAAACAGGAGGCTTCCTGAGCATCCGGAGGTCCTGTCAGCTTGCGACAGGGTGTAGGAAGATAGCTGACAAGATTTCATGGGGCGCCTCTCGTTCAGAATGAGGAGTCAGAAAAGTGGGCAGAGCTGCCAGAAAGCGTCATAGCGGGGGCGGAGCTTTGGCTGCGGCATGTACAAGGCCAAAGCCAGGGACTAAATTTTTACCAAGGCCTAAAAAACGCCCCCCCGCCAGGAAGAGTCTGCTGCCTGTGCCCAGACCCCCTCCCCCTTCTCAACACTTACCCGGAGAGGCTGGAAATGTCCTTCTGACGATGCTGCAGGTTCCTTTGCTGTGCGCAGGAACATTCGTTGTGCAGCTGCTATTGCTGGTGATTTTTGGACGGTGCAGGGATAAGGTTAAAAACCCTCAATCCACTCTCCCTTTCAAAGGGAGATAGAGGGGAACCGTCCGCCTCCTTGCTTCATCCGCTAAACAGTGGTGGAGCAGTGGGGGCTGCACAGACACCAAAACAGAGGGTGCCTCTGTGCATCCAAGGGGTTCAATCCTGGTGTACAGAGCCGGTTGTCCGGCATTAGGCCTGGCTGCAGAAGAAGGTACATGGAGGCGACATTCCATGTCCTCGCCTGTTAATGTTGCGGGGAGATCAGAGCCTTGAAAGGATCCGTCACTCCTTTAAAAAAAAAAAAAAAAAAAAAAATCAGCCCAGACATGGCATCCCACATCACAGAAGAGGGTACGTGGAGGCGACACTCCAAGTGCTCGCCTGTTGTTGGTTTGGGGAGATCGGAGCCTTGAAAGGATCCGTCGCCCCTTTATCCAGGTAAAAATCTTAAGAATTAAAAGTTAAAACAAAAAAAGTTTTTGGTCTGAAGACCAGACCCGTGTGCCTCCTACGGACACTAAGCATGAACTGCTTCTCTTGGAGCCAGCATGAGGGTGTATACTGCAGGGGAGGAGCTAGCTGTCTTTGTATTAACTTAGCGTCAGCCTCCTAGTGGTAGCAGGTAACACCTATGGTCTTGTGTCCCCCAATGAGGCGAAGGAGAAACATGGACACGGATATCTCCGGGCCAGACAAAATTGTTGACATGACTGTATCCATAATGTAGCGTTGAATGCGTCCTTCTGTCCGAAGCCTGTATAGACTGCACCTGTGCAGTGTGGCCGGAGTCAGAAGAACACATCCAGCGTTAATAGAGGTGACAGGGCGGACGATGAGGATGGAGGAGGAGTGTAGCGCTGGAGATTGCGGTATGCGTAAGTGCTGACCGACTACGTGAGGACTTACCGCAAGCTCCGGTGAGGCTGGCGGAGGAGTGTTGGGCCGCAATCAGCAACCTGCACATGGCGCGATCTCCGGTGCTATTTTATTGAAGACAAATTCACACAGTGTCTTCAACAAAATTTAAATACTTAACGCAGGCAACACGCACCAGGGAAGCGGGGGAAAGGTTAATTGTTTTTTGGTTTGTTTGTAAGTATGTATGTATGTATGTATAGAAAATCGGGATGGGTGGCACATATACCAGGCTGGGGGAGAATATACCAGAATGGGGGAGCGTATATCAGGGTGGGCGAACATATACCAGGAAGGGAGAGCATATACCAGGCTAGAGGAGAATATACAACGATGGGGGAGCATATACCGTGTCGTGGGAACATATACTAGGTTGGGGGGAGCATATACAAGGATATTGGCCCATATATCAGGACTAGCTATTGAACCCGTTCTACCCCCAGCTTGTGAGCATTTTTATTGGTGCATTTTTGTGCTATGTGAAAGGGAACCCGTCACCGGAAATAACATTGTTAACCTGCAAATATGTAGTCAATATGCAGGCTAACAGTGTTATTATGGTGCCTGGCGCCCGCATGCAGTGAGGATAAAATGATCTTTATTCTTAGCAGTATGGTCATTTCAAAAAAGTTTGCTCATTTCTGCATCAAGATGTTTATTCTTCCCAAGGGAGCTCATACAACACATCACGTAAAGCAGTGTATCAATAATCAATGGTGTCCAGAAGGTATAGAGAAACACCTTTGTACATAGAAGAACTTCATGTGCTGCCATGTCACGTCTCACCATGACTACTCTGTAATGTTCTTGTACTGGCATGCTCCTGCACTGTCACTTTTCTAACCAGCCTTCACAATATAGTCCATGGTTGCGCTGGTGGAGATGCTGCACTAAATTCACAGGGTCACTTAGCTCATTGTGTAAGAGTCAAATTAGCCAATCTGTTATTACCAGAGCTAAGTTGTTACCCGGTTTTGAGTAGATTATTACCGGACCCTACTTCTAAATCCTTTCCTGACCTGCCTACATATTTCTTGTTGACTTCAAAACGGTTTGGCTTCTCACTAGACTGTTCTTCCAGGACCGGTACGGCCGCTAGACATTCAACATATAACTACAGTAAAATCTATGACTTCTCTGCATTTAGTGGTCACTACTCACCTGGGTTGTCATATGTAGAAATCTCCTCTTTACACCGCTCATCACCCCTCACATATGTCTCTGTAGTATTAATATGGGTCAGATCTTCACCCTGAAACAAATATTGTAAAAGTCACCAACAGATGGAGAAGTCACATCTATGATCAGCTCTAATCCTGCCATCTCCACCGTTCTCATTACACAAGTATAAAACATATAATACTGGTGGATAAAACAAGACTGAGCACAAGACCTTCACAGCCGTCTACACATCATAGGAGAGATCTCATGACACCTTCTCTCCATCTACCTGATGATCCTGAGGAACATTGGGATCTTCTTGTTTACAGTCCTGTGCAAGAAGAGGACGGGGACATCTCTCTGGTGTTGTCCTCTTACTGGATAGATCTGGAGGAAACACAGAGGGGGTGAATTCATTCTTTACATACAGATAATTATAGGCCGTGTGTATTTAGTCCTGTCTAGTACCTGGTGATGTGAGGGGCTGGGGAACCTCCATTATGACGTCCTTGTACAGGTCTCTGTGTCCTTCTAAATACTCCCACTCCTCCATGGTGAAATAGACGGAGACATCCTGACACCTTATAGGAACCTGACACATACAATGATACCGTCATCCCGATTCCTTCATAGCGTTACTGTGTAATGTCCCAGCATTCCCAGCAGTGTCACCTCTCCAGTCAGCAGCTCAACCATCTTGTAGGTGAGTTCTAGGATCTTCTGGTCATTGATGTCCCCATGTATCAGGGGGTGAGGTGGAGGCCTTGGGATTGGGCTCAGGGGTCTTCCCCATTCCTCAGACACAGGGTCCTGACAGCGCTCACTAGAGGTCTTCTTCACTACTGTGTAATCCTGGTTATGGAGAGACACATGAATAAATCTCACTACAGACATTTCTAGAGTCCTCACCTCCAGTTCTGTCCATCCAGCCATGACATATCTGGAGAACTCTTGCAGGTGGTGCCATTGATGAGGAGAGGCTGCCATCTGCTGCCCAGCCAAAATCAAGTGGAACCAAAGTATGGTGGAAGGTTTGCAGGGGGAGTGACCTTGTGTACTTGACTGGATCAGGTGACCCACAGGAAAGACTTCCCTAGTATAAAAGAGCTGTGCGTCCATCCATGAGGATGATGACCAGAGACACCGCTGAGACCAGGGTGGTAGGCCTCAACGGGGAGTCTATGCCACCCAGATGTTGGTCACCGTCTTCTCCAGTTACAGTGGTGCTTAAAAGTAAATGAACCCTTTCGAATTTTCAATATTTTTGCATAAGTCTGACCTACAACTACAACACAGTCCTAAAAGTAGATAAAGAAAAAAAAAATAAAGGAGTTAAAAATATTATAGCACCTAATTTTTTTTTTTTATTAAAAAATGATCCAATATCCCAAGTGGCAAAGTATGTGAACCATTTAGCAGATAATTTGAAGTTGAAATTAGTGTCTGGAGCTTTTAGATAATGGGAAGACAATCAGGTGAGAGTGGACGACCCAACTTAACACCTTTCTGACATTAGGAGTACTATACCGTCAAGGTGACCTGGGCCCGTATGACCACTGACAGGATACTACGTCATATGTGATCAGCCGCGCTCACGGAGGGAGAGCGGCCGAGTGTCAGCTGATTATTATGTGCCAGGAGCAGACATGGACCTCTCCCGGCACATGATCACAGCCTTCCCATGGCATAGGGAAGCATCGCGCAGGGAGGGGGCTCCCTGGGTGCTTCCCTGAGACCCTCAGAACAATGCGATGTGATCGCGTTGTTCCGAGCGTTTCCGCCCTGCAGGCCTCCGGATCCAAGATGGCCGCGGGGTCCTTCCGGGTCTTGCAGGGAGGTGGCTTATCAGTGCCTGCTGAGTGCAGGTGCAGGCAAGCCTCCAGCATCTGCCTGTCAGCTCGCTGATCTGACACAGTGCTCTGCAAAGTGTCAGATCAGTAATCTGACTTTATATAGTGATGTTCCACTCTAGGATAATGTAAAAAAAAATAAAAATATTACCCTGTGTAAAAATATATATAAAAAATCCTAAATAAAAGAAAAATAAATAAATATTGTTCCAATAAAAACATTTCTTCATGTAAATAAAAAAAACAATAAAAGTACACATATTTAGTATTGCCACGTCCGTAACAACCTGACCTATAAAACTGTCCCAATAGTTAACTCCTTCAGTGAATAATTAAAAAAAAAAAAAAAAGGGTGGGGGGGCAAAAAAACAACGCTTTATTATCATACCGCCGAACAAAAAGTGGAATAATACGCGATCAAAAAGACAGATATAAATAAACATGGTACCGCTGAAAACGTCATCTTGTCCCACAAAAAACGAGCCGCCATGCAGCATCATCAATGAAAAAATAAAAAAAAGTTAAAGCGATGCAAAAATAATTATTTTTTTTATATAAATGTTTTCTAATTGTTTAACATGCCAAAACACACAAAAAAATGATATAAGTGAGGTATCGCTGTAATCGTACGAACCGAAGAATAAAAACTGCTTTATCAATTTTACCAAATGTGGAACGGTATAAACACCCCTCCAAAAAGAAATTAATGAATAGCTGGTTTTTGGTCATTCTGCCTCACAAAAATCGGAATAAAAAGCGATCAAAAAAGTCACGTGCCCGAAAATGGTACCAATAAAAACTTCAACTCGTCCCGCAAAAAAACAAAACCCTCACGTGACTCTGTGGACCGAAACATGGAAAAATTATAGCTCTCAAAATGTGGAGACGCAAAAACTATTTTTTGCAATAAAAAGCGTCTTTTAGTGTGTGACAGCTGCCAATCATAAAAAGCCCGATACAAAAAGCCGCTATAAATCGTAAAGCAAACCCCCCCCATTATCACTGCCTTAGTTAGGGAAAAAATAATAAAATAAAAATGTATTTATTTCCATTTTCCCATTAGGGTTAGGGCTAAAGTTAGGGTTTCGATTACGGTTGGGTTAGGGGTGTGTTAGGTTTGGGATTGGAGTTAGAATTAGGGGTTTCCACTGTTCAGGCACATCAGGGGCTCTGCAAACGCATCATGATGACCGATCTCAATTCCAGCCAATTCTGCATTGAAAAAGTAAAACGGGGTTCCTTCCCTTCCGAGCTCTGCCATGCGCCCAAACAGTGGTTTAAACCCACATATGGGGTATCAGCGTACTCAGGACAAATTGCACAACTTTTGGGGTCCAATTTCTCCTGTTACCCTTGGCATAATAAAAATTTTGGGGCTAAAAAAATCATTTTTGTGGGGAAAAAAAATTTTTTTTTCACGGCTCTGCGTTATAAACTTTAGTGAAACATTGGGGGTTCAAAGTTCTCACAACACATCTAGATAAGTTCTTTGGGGGGGGGTCTAGTTTCCAACATGGGGTCACTTGTGGGGGGTTTCCACTGTTTAGGCACATCAGGGGCTCTCCAAAAGCGACATGGCGTCCGATCTCAATTCCAGTCAATTTTGCTTTGAAATAGACAACTGGCGCTCCTTCCCTTCCGAGCTCTGCCATGCGCCCAAACAGTGGTTTACCCCCACTTATGGGGTATCGGGGTATTCCGGAGAAATTGTACAATAACTTTTGGGGTTCAATTTATCCTGTTACCCTTGGTAAAATAAAACAAATTTAATCTGAAGAAATTTTTTTCTGAAAAAAAAAGTTAAATGTTCAATTTTTAAAAAAAAATTCAAAAAATTCCTGTGAAGCACCTGAAGGGTTAATAAACTTCTTAAATGAGGTTTTGAGCACCTTGAGGGGTGCAGATTTTAGAATGGTGTAAATTTTTGGTATTTTCTATCATATGGACCCCTCAAAGTCCCTTCAAATGTGAGGTGGTCCCTAAAAAAAAAATATATGGTCAACTTAACCCTTATAACTCCCTAACGAAAAAACATTTTGGTTCCAAAATTGTGCTGATGTAAAGTAGACATGTGGGAAATGTTATTTATTAAGTATTTTGTGTGACATATCTCTGATTTATGGACATGAAAATTCATTTTGGAAAATTGCAAAATTTTCGCCAAATTTCCCATTTTTTCACAAATAAACGCAAGTAATATCAAAGAAATTTTACCACTATCACGAAGTACAATATGTTGCGAGAAAACAATGTCAGAATCACTGGGATCCGTTGAAGCGTTCCAGAGTTATAACCTCAAAGGGACAGTGGTCCGAATTGTAAAAATTGGCCGGTCATTACCGTGCAAACCACTCTTGGGGGTAAAGGGGTTAAAGAAACACTCCTCCCAAAGTTTTTATCTTAGTATACTGCAGTCATCATATGATATAGCTCAATATTGAGAACATGAACCAGCACTCAGCATTAGCGATGAGCAAATATACTTGTTACTCGAGATTTCTCAAGCACGCTCGGGGATCCTCCGAGCATTTTTTAGTGTTTTTCTTGCCACAGCTGAATGATTTACATATGTTACCCAGCATAAGTACATGTGGGGGTTGCCAGGTTGCTAGGGAATCCCCACATGTACTTATGCTGGCTAAGAGATGTAAATCATTCAGCTGTGGCAAGAAAAACTAAAACTCCGAGCAATAAAAAATACTCGGGAGCATGCTCGAGAAATCTCGAGTAACGAGCATATTCGCTCATCACTAGTCACCATTGCTTCTTAAAAAAGGTTAAAATTCTTTATTCCATGTGGCGGGACAATCGTTTAACCCCTTCAAAACTGAGCCCTTTTTCGTTTTTGTGTTCTCGTTTTTCGCTCCCCTACTTCCCAGAGCCATAACTTTTTTATTTTTCCATCAATATGGCCATGTGTGGGCTTATTTTTTGCGGGACAAGCTGTACTTTTGAACAGCACCATTAGTTTTTCCATGTCTTGTACTAGAAAACGGGAAAAAAATTCCAAGTGTGGTAAAATTGCAAACAAAAAAAGTGCAATGCCACACTGTTTTTTTGTTTGGCTTTTTTGCTAGGTTCACTAAATGCTAAAACTGACCCGCCATTATGATTCTCCAGGTCATTATGAGTTCATAGACACCAAACATGTCTAGGTTATTTTTTTATATAAAGTGGTGAAAAAAAATTCCAAACTTTACAAAAAAAAAGTTGCGCAATTTTCCGATACCCGTAACATCTCCATTTTTCATTATCTCTGGTTGGGTGAGGGCCTATTTTTTTGCGCCCGAGCTGTCATTTTTAATGATACCATTTTGATGCAGATACATTCTTTTGATCGCCCATTATTGCATTTTAATGCAACGTCGAAGCGACCAAAAAAACATAATTCTGCGTTTTGAATTATTTTCTTGCTATACCAGCTATTAACCAGCGATCAGTTTAATCCTTTTTTATTGATAGATCAGGCGATTCTGAACACGGCAATACCAAATATGTGTAGGTTTGATTTTTTTTTTTATTTTGAATGGGGCGAAAGGAGGGTGATTTAAACTTTTATATTTTTTTATTTTTTTCAATACATTTTTTTTTTTTTACTTTTGCAATCCTCCAATAGCCTCCATGGGAGGCTAGAAGCTGGCACAACTCGATCGGCTCTGTTACATAGGAGCGATCCTCAGATCGTTCCTATGAAGCAGAATTACTACATTGCTATAAGCGCCGACCACAGGGTGGCGCTCATAGCAATCCGGCATCCACAACCATAGAGGTCTCAAGGAGACCTCTGGTTGTTATGCCGACACATCGCTAACCCCCGATCATGTGACGGGGTCAGCGATAAGCGCATTTCCGGCCGATGGCCGGGAGCGCTAGTTAAATGCCGCTGTCAGCGTTTGACAGCGCCATTTAACTAGTTAATAGAGGCAGGTGGATCGCGATTCCACTCGCCACTATTGCTCGCACATGTCAGCTGTTCAAAACAGCTGACATGTCGTGGCTTTGATGTGGGCTCACCGCCGGAGCCCGCATCAAATGGGGAGACACGACATGCCCCGTACTAGTACGGCGCATGTTGTGAAGGGGTTAATATGCAGTAGGAGCGGGGAAGGGAAGGACGACAACAGCTATAATGGCAAAGTAACGTTTCGACCCTGCTTAGGGTCTTTCTCAAACTTCACTGAAGTGTTGTGTAGAAATAAGTAGACAAGGCCCCTTTAAGGGCTCCGTTCGGTAGAGTGGTAAGATATCCTGCTGCTATGCTGGTCTGGAATCTCAAGAGAACATGGGTTATAGTAAGACAATGACCCAAAGCCACAAATTGCTTTACAATAGAAGAATGGTAATAGAAGAATAAAAGGTAAAGTTTTGGAATGGGCAAGTCAGAGTCCTGACCTTAATCCTATAGAAATGTTGTGGAAGGGCCTGAAGTGAGCCTTTTATGGGAGAAAACCAACAACATAACACAGGTGAAGCAGTTTTGTAGGGAGAAAAGGGCTACATTTACTGCATCCAATGTTCAGGACTAATCAACAATCATCGGAAACATTTAGATGCAGTTATTTTCCTCATCCAAAAAAATGACAGTCTAATATTTTTGACTCATTTATTTGATTTGGTTCTTTACCTACTGTTAGTGAAAATCTGATGTAATTTCAGATATTCCACCTCTCTCCATGCTATTCCTCTGCTTCTCCCCTCTGCAAATCCCTTCACTGACTCCCAATTCCCCAACGTATCCAGTTCAAACTACTAACATTGACCTATAAAGCCATCCATAATCTGTCTCCTCCGTATATCTTCTAACCAATCTCACAATGTCTTCCAACACGCAAACTAAGGTCCTCCCAAGACCTCCTTTTCTCCTCCACACTCATGCGTTCCTCACCCAATAGCCTACAGTATATCTCCCAAGTGTCCACCGTTTCTGGAATTCTGTTCCTCAACATATTTGATTATCCGCCACACTTGGAACCATCAGACAGAACTTGAAAACGCATCTCTTAAAGCAAGCTTAGAGCCTGCAATGACCCTCTGCCACCTCACCACCGAAGCTGCCGTAACCCCATACCCTACTTTCTCCCATTAACCTTATAGACTATAAACCCACCAGGGCAGGGCCCTCTCCTTTCTGTACCAGTCGGTCCTTCTTAGTTTGTTCACCGTATTTTATACTTGTATCTAACAGTTTCTTACACACAGCATCATGGAATGAAAGGTGCTCTAAAAATAAATAATATTTGAAAAATTCTAAAGGGTTCAGAAACTTTTCAGAACTTCTTGTGATTCCCATATATAAGAATAATGTAATGTGACGCAATCAGAATCGCTCACCTCTCCAGTAAGCCGGAAGAGGATCTCTAGGGTGAGGTGTATTATCCTCTCCGCCATCTTGTCCCTCTCTCTATCCATCCTTGACGGGTCAAGGTAAATTTTGTTGAAGATATCAATTAAAACAATTCAATAGAAACCTGAATCGAAAGAAGATGAGTCGATGTAAAATCACACAAAATACCATGAAGAAAAAAAAAATGTACAGTACAGACCAAAAGTTTGGACACACCTTCTCATTTAAAGATTTTTCTGTATTTTCATAACTATGAAAATTGTACATTCACACTGAAGGCATCAAAACTATGAATTAACACGTGGAATTATATACTTAACAAAAAAGTGTGAAACAACTGAAAATATGTCTTATATTCTAGGTTCGTCAAAGTAGCCACCTTTTGCTTTGATGACTGCTTTGCACACTCTTGGTATTCTCTTGATAAGCTTCAAGAGGTAGTCACCGGGAATGGTTTTCACTTCACAGGTGTGCCCTGTCAGGTTTAATAAGTGTGATTTCTTGCCTTATAAATGGGGTTGGGACCATCAGTTGTGTTGTGCAGAAGTTTGGTGGATACACAGCTGATAGTCCTACTGAATAGACTGTTAGAATTTGTATTATGGCAAGAAAAAAGCAGCTAAGTAAATAAAAACGAGTGGCCATCATTACTTTAAGAAATGAAGGTCAGTCAGTCCAAAAAATTGGGAAAACTTTGAAAGTGTCCCCAAGTGCAGTTGCAAAAACTATCAAGCACTACCAAGAAACTGGCTTACATGAGGACCGCCCCAGGAAAGGAAGACCAAGAGTCACCTCTGCTTCTGAGGATAAGTTTATCCGAGTCACCAGCCTCAGAAATCGCAGGTTAACAGCAGCTCAGATTAGAGACCAGGTCAATGCCACACAGAGTTCTAGCAGCAGACACATCTCTACAACAACTGTTAAGAGGAGACTTTGTGCAGCAGGCCTTCATGGTAAAATAGCTGCTAGGAAACCACTGCTAAGGACAGGCAACAAGCAGAAGAGACTTGTTTGGGCTAAAGAACACAAGGAATGGACATTAGACCAGTGGAAATCTGTGCTTTGGTCTGATGAGTCCAAATTTGAGATCTTTAGTTCCAACGACCGTGTCTTTGTGCAACGCAGAAAAGGTGAACGGATGGACTCTACATGCCTGGTTCCCACCGTGAAGCATGGAGAAGGAGGTGTGATGGTGTGGGGGTGCTTTGCTAGTGACACTGTTGGGGATTTATTCAAAACTGAAGGCATACTGAACCAGCATGGCTACCACAGCATCTTGCAGCGGCATGCTATTCCTTGTGGTTTGCGTTTAGTTGGACCATCATTTATTTTTCAACAGGACAATGACCCTAAACACACCTCCAGGCTGTGTAAGGGCTATTTGACCAAGAAGGAGAGTGATGGGGTGCTATGCCAGATGACCTGGCCTCCACAGTCACCAGACCTGAACCCAATCGAGATGGTTTGGTGTGAGCTGGACCGCAGAGTGAAGGCAAAAGGGCCAACAAGTACTAAGCATCTCTGGGAACTCCTTCAAGATTGTTGGAAGACCATTTCCGGTGACTACCTCTTGAAGCTCATCAAGAGAATGCCAATAGTGTGCAAAGCAGTCATCAAAGCAAAAGGTGGCTACTTTAAAGAACCTAGAATATAAGACTTATTTTCTTTTGTTTCACACTTTTTTGTTAAGTATATAATTTCACATGTGTTAATTCATAGTTTTGATGCCTTCAGTGTGAATGTACAATTTTCAGAGTCATGAAAATACAGAAAAATCTTTAAATGAGAAGGTGTGTCCAAACTTTTGGTCTGTAGTGTATGTGATGATGCTGATTGTACAGAGCAATAATCTGGTGAGGCGCTTCCTAAATCTGAAATCACAAGAGTTAAAAATTAACACAGATCACCACCGACATGGTATCTCTAATATCTGTTCCATGTCCCAAATAATATACTTACCATCTGCCAACTTCTGTTCTTCTCGACTCCAGTCCCGTTCCGCCATCTTGTAACCTCAGCTCCAGACTGGCTAGAAGTCAAGGCTAATGGTCACAAGCTCTTAACAAATGCTTGCTTAGGCTCACAAAGACTTACGTTGAGTACTGACTTCTGGTTCACCCAGCAAGCACTAGAGCGATCCTGCAGGTCACGGTGACGCTAGTCACTACTCACTGTGAGATAGCGCTTACTGCATTTGTTGGGGGACACCCGCTAAACAACGGGACTCAGTCACACAGGCACGTTTTTCTCACAAAAACAGTCCATGCGGTTTATTATGGCATCATAACCGGGTCATGCACAGTCCATTACACTTCATGGAACACAATAGGCACCAACAGGTGACATTAAGTTGCGGCTTTAACTCAGATATTTCATATACAGCTTTAACTCACAGTTCAGACACTACACCCGCCAGCCCTCCTTGACTAGTTCCCGGGGGTGTCCGTATGCCGTTTCAATGTCTCTAGTCTTATAGCGCACATGACATTGATTAGTAGTCTCTAAACACGCTAGACCTTACTTCGTTAAGTTACCGTGGGAGACCACACAGTTCATTACTGACCCCCTGTCAGTGCACACAGTTCCCCATACTCTGGGTTACCTTCCAGGAGCTCCTGCTCCACACGCCGACTCCTGTCAGTCCTCTCTCTCTCAGGGAAGCTGCCGACCTGGGATCACCATCTCGGACAATGCATTGCTCACTAGGCCACCTAACAGTCCAGATCCTCAGACGGGCTGTAGCTCTCCCAGTGAAATGCCGTTGTAGACTCTGCCTCCACTCTTTCCCATGTGCTCTTCAGGAATCCTACTCCCAGGACTTCCAACACAGGTTGTGCTATTCAGGAATCCTACTTCCAGGACTTCCAACACAGGCCACTCAGTGCGCTATTCAGGATATCCATCCTCACCTGGGACCGTCCAACACACAAGTCTCTAAGTGCGCTGTTCAGGGATCCGATCCTACTCCCAGGATCACCTAACACACCAGGTGTTCAGATCGACGGCCTCACAGTGCGCTATTCAGGGATCCAGTCCACACTCAAAACCTCCCAACACACAAGCCGTCCAAGATCACACAGTCTCCATTACAGAGACCACTCCCGACTCCATTGCAGGAACCATGTGACCCACACCCTGGTCACATTATGTAGTTGTAACCACTCCCATAGATGGGTGGTGTGTGTGTGGCTAGCCCAACTCACCCAGCTCTCGAACTAGCCCAGTAAGCCTCCCTTGACTATTATACAAACACTTGTGGGACTATAGGTCCCAGGACAACAACATTACTTCAGGAATACAGCGCAGACTCCCTCTACGACACATATCGACTATTTACAACTCTGCCAGTTACTGTTTCACCATCATTATAACCACAGATACGCCTCCATGCATATTAGGAGGAGCACACACAGCGCCCCCTAGCTGTAAGAGGGGTCACTGCATGACATCACGGATAGACTATGAGACATAAAAGTCAGATTTTCCGGGGTCAATACCAAGAAAGCACGTAGATAACCAAAAGAAAGGGTCCAGGGGCAGATAGCTCAGTTAAATAGCTTTGACAGTCTCCAGAACACCGAACACCTGAAAAAAGTCCCGCATCTCCCAGTCATGTATTGGACAGCATAGCTGTCAATCAAAGCACTGACAGCTCAGCAAGAGTTTCTATCGGTCACAATACCACTCACTGAGCAGAGGAATCGTGACAGTGACAACATGGCTGGTCAGAGCAGTGTCGAGAACAGAAGAAGATGGCGTCTGTACGTATATTAATAGAGGCCTATCGGGGGCTTATCTACAGCATTATAGAATGCGGTAGATAAGCCCGATGCCAGTGGCCGCAGCTCATATACAATTTTGGGGTGACAGATTCCTTTAACCCCCAAATCCCACTAAATAGCCCCAAGTATCAGGCTCCCTCAAACAAAAGTCTCAGAAAACATCACCCGTTAATTAATAAACACCCCTGTTTCTCATGGAGACCACTGATCTCCTCCCTGCTGCTCACCTACACCGGTATCAGACGGCTCAGAGAAATGGATAATGGTTATGATGGCTTCTCTTCCTGCCTTTGCTAAGGCAGAACGCGCCCCCAGTATGACACGCCCCGGAAATGACGTCACACCAGGAAGGAGCCCATACAGTCCAGCATTTACCCACTCCACATATATGGCTGCTCTGTGCGCACAGGACCTGTGATGAGGTCACAGGAGGGGAGGAGTCAGGGGTCACATGATCAGGGGCCTCAGTGTATGCAGGACTCTGCTGTGCTGGTTGTCATGGTGCTGGATGAGGGGAAGTTTCTGTGTGGGGTCAGGAGGGGTTTACAGTGTGGATGTAGCAGAGCCGTGTGTGTACGAGGTGTACGGAGCGGAGCCATGTGTGTACGAGGTGTACGGAGCGGAGCCGTGTGTGTACGAGGTGTACGGAGCGGAGCCGTGTGTGTACGGGGTGTACAGAGCAGAGCTATGTGTGTACGAGGTGTACGGAGCGGAGCCGTGTGTGTACGAGGTGTACGGAGCGGAGCCGTGTGTGTACGGGGTGTACAGAGCGGAGCCATGTGTGTACGGGGTGTACAGAGTGGAGCCAAGCGTGTATGAGGTTTACAGAGCGGAGCCGTGTGTGTACGAGAAGTATGGATCAAAGCCGTGTGTGTACGAGGTGTACGGAGTGGAGCCGTGTGTGTACGGAGCGGAGCCATGTGTGTACGAGGCGTACGGAGCGGAGCCATGTGTATGAGGTGTACGGAGCGGAGCTATGTGTGTACGAGGTGTACGGAGTGGAGCCGTGTGTGTACGGAGCGGAGCCATGTGTGTACGAGGCGTACGGAGCGGAGCCATGTGTATGAGGTGTACGGAGCGGAGCTATGTGTGTACGAGGTGTACGGAGTGGAGCCGTGTGTGTACGGAGCGGAGCCATGTGTGTACGAGGCGTACGGAGCGGAGCCATGTGTATGAGGTGTACGGAGCGGAGCTATGTGTGTACGAGGTGTACGGAGTGGAGCCGTGTGTGTACGGAGCGGAGCCATGTGTGTACGAGGCGTACGGAGCGGAGCCATGTGTACGAGGTGTACGGAGCAGAGCCGTGTGTGTACGAGGTGTACGGAGCGGAGCTGTGTGTGTACGAGGTGTACGGAGCGGAGCTGTGTGTGTACGAGGTGTACGGAGCGGAGCTGTGTGTGTACGAGGTGTACGGAGCGGAGCCGTGTGTGCACGAGGTGTACGGAGCGGAGCCATGTGTGTACGAGGCGTACGGAGCGGAGCCGTGTGTGTACGAGGTGTACGGAGCGGAGCCGTGTGTGTACGAGGTGTACGGAGCGGAGCCGTGTGTGTACAGAGCTGAGCAGTGTATGTAGGGACTGGAGCTATGTGTGGCCCATTTGAAAAGTAAATGGCCCCAATGAACTGTCTGTTACAGGGATCATTCAACAAGACAAAAATCTAAATTCACAACCTGATATAACTCGTTTAACTAAAAAAAATACATCTACATCTGAGCATTTTAAACATTGACAAATCCCCGGGTCCAGATGACTTTCATCCACAGATACTAAGGGAATTGAGCTCAGTAATTGACAGACTGCTGTATCTCATCTTCTAAGGGTATGTGTCCACGTTCAGGTTTGCTTCAGGCTTTGGTCAGGATTTTATGCAGGTAAAATCCTGACCAAAAATGCACCTGAGGTCACTGGCAGGTCACCTGCGGTGTTCCTGCGTGTTTTGCTCATTGTAGCAACATGCTGCGTTCTGAAAAAACGCAATGCATGTTGGTTTTTGCGGGAAAAACGCATGCGTTTTTTAATGCACAGTGGAGACGGGATTTCATTAAATCCCCTCCACTATGCTGTAACATCTGGACGCTGCATATTTGACGCTGCGGCTCAGCGCTGCGTCAAAAACGCAGCGTTTCCTGACCGTGAACACATACCCTCAGACTCTCTTACAACATGGGTGGTGCCACAGGATTGGAGGATGGCTGACGTGGTACTGATATTTAAGAAAGGTAAGAAGGTGGATCTGGGCAACTACCGTCCTGTAAACTTGACATCAGTAGTGTGCAAAATTTTGGAGGGCATTATAAGAGATGACCTGCGGAAATATATTGCAGAGAATAATATAATAACTAACAACCAGCATGGATTCATGAAGAATACATTGTGTCTAACTAACATGTTGGGTTTCTATGAGGAGGTAAGTGCAAATCTGGACGTTGGTAATGTGGCTGATGTGATTTATCTGGACTTTGCAAAGGCATTTGATACAGTTCCACATAGCAGCCTTATACTGAAGCTACAGAAGCAAGGACTGGGGGAAACTATATGCAGATGGGTAAGGAATTGGCTAAAGACCGGCAACAAAGAGTTGTCATAAATGGTACGTTCTCTAAATGGGATATAGTCAGCAGTGGGGACTGCAGGGATCTGTATCGGGAGCAGTGGGGACCACAGGGATCTGTGCTAGGACCGATTATTTTTATCCTCTTTATTAATGGCCTTGTGGATAGGATTGAGAGTAAAGTGTCAGTCTTTGCTGACAACACCAAACTATGTAGGATATTAAACTCTGACCCTGACGTTACAATATTGCAAAACGATCTGCATAAGATGACTGAATGGGCAAACACTTGGCAAATGAGATTTATTGTAGATAAATGTAAAGTAATGCGCCTAGGAAGGAGTAATCCTATTGCTGTATATACATTAAATCGGAGTATACTCGGGACTGCAGAACAGAAGAAGGACTTGGGTATTCTTGTTACAAGTAAGCTGAGCAGCAGTCCTCAATGTTAGGCAGCAGCCGCAAATGCAAACAAGATTTTAGGATATATAAAAACAGATAAAATCCCACGATCCCAATGTATGTAATACTCCTTTATAAATCACTGGTGAGGACATATCCAGTTTTGGGCTCCGCATTTTAAAAAGGATATTCAGAAGTAAGAATCAGTTCAAAAATGGGCAACTAGATTATTACAAGGGATGGAAGGACCCTCATATGAGGAGGGGTTGAAAAAGTTGGGCATTTTTAGCTTAGAAAAAAATACGTCTCAGACGAGATCTCATTTACATGTATAAATATTTGTGTGGCCAATACAAAACACTGGCACTTGACTTGTTCCTTTCCAATACCATACTGAGGACCAGGGGGGCACTCATTATGGGTGGAAGAAAGGCAATTCCGGCAGCTAAACAGGAAATGGTTCTTTACAGTTAGAGCAGTCAGACTGTGGAATGCCGACCACAGGAGGTAGTAATGGCAGATGGCAGACACTATAACAGCTTTTAAAAAAGGGCTGGACGATTTCCTTGATACACATAACATTGCGGGTTATAGCTAAATTAGTGACAAAATGCACAATTGGTAGAGAAAAGTTTAACTTGATGAACCTAGGTCTTTTTTCAACCTATGTAACTGCCCACTGTCACAACTCCTCCACTTAGTGTGTCTTGGACATCTCTGTCCAATCTAGTGCAGGGGCTTTCTGAGCTATCCTTATTTTTTATTTTATTTTTTAATCAAGTAAATTTTCATTAATGTTATGACAGTTACACATACACAAATAACAATCTCAACCAAAGGTGTTTACCCCATCCTTCATACCCTGAAAACCCCCCCTAACATTTGTTATTCAGAATACTATATCATAGATGTACGACCATACAAAACAGAATAAATCACGCTGGTCAAGACCAGCCAAGTCAAAAGGCACACAGCCGATTGGCTTTGTAAACACAATGTGTAGTGATTCCATAGCAACTGATACACATCTAACAAGATCCTATCAAGGGTGATCACTGTATAACTCTCTCCTTGACAACCTCCAATGTGGTTTCCGCCCCCACCACTTCACCGAAACTGCCCTGACCAAATTTACTAATGACTTACTCACAGCCAAAGCCAACAGACAGTTCTCCATCCTCCTCCTTCTCGACCTGTCCTCTGCCTTCGACACAGTCGACCACTGCCTATTGCTACAGATTCTTTCTTTCCTTGGCATCAAAGACCTTGCCCTGTCCCAGATTGCCTCATACCTTTCCGAACACACATTTAGCATTTCCCACTCCCATACTACCTCCTCACCCCGCCCTCTCTCTGTTGGTGTCCCTCAAGGGTCTGTCCTGGGGCCCCTACTTTTTTCCATCTATACCCTTGGCCTAGGAAAACTCATAAAGTCCTATGGCTTCCAGTACCACCTGTATGCGGACGATACTCAGATCTACCTCTCTGGCTCAGATGTCACCTCCCTGCTGTCCATAATCCCAGAGTGTCTATCAGCCATATCCTTCTCCTTCACCTCTCGCTTCCTAAAACTCAATGTAGACAAAACTAAACTCATCATCTTTCCTCCATCTCGCGTATCTCCCCTACCCGATCTATGTATTATGGTAAATGGCGTCACACTCTCTCCCGCACCTGTAATCCGCTGCCTCTGAGTAACTCTCGACTCTGCCCTGTCCTTCAAACCACACGTCCAAACTCTTGCCACCTCCTGTCGCCTCCAACTCAAAAATATTGCCAGAATCCGTCCCTTCCTCTGCCCTCAATCTACTAAAACTCTTGTGCATGCCCTCATCATCTCCCTCCTCGACTACTGCAACACCCTCTGTGGCCTCCCCGCTAACTCTCTTGCACCACTCCAGTCTGTCCTCAACTCTGCT
Organism: Ranitomeya variabilis; assembly: GCF_051348905.1. Classification (NCBI taxonomy): domain Eukaryota; kingdom Metazoa; phylum Chordata; class Amphibia; order Anura; family Dendrobatidae; genus Ranitomeya; species Ranitomeya variabilis. The sequence goes on along the minus strand of NC_135235.1, from coordinate 744,795,668 downwards.
GCCCGCCTAATACACCTCTCTCCTTGCTACTCCCCTGCTTCTCCCCTCTGCCAATCCCTCCACTGGCTCCCAATTCCACTACGAATCCAGTGCAAACTACTAACGCTGATCTACAAAGCCATCCACAACCTGTCCCCCCTATATCTCTGAACTAATCTCCAAATATCTTCCCTCATACTCTTCTAGTTCTCGAACTCCGTTATTTGGCAAATTCTAAGAGAGTAAGTCATTACTCCAGATAGGTGTGTAAATTGATAAGTGTTCGACCTCTCTTATTTTTTTTTTTAAATTCGTTTATTTTCAAACATAAATAAAGTATAGCATACATATTTGACCTTGTCATTAGTCTGCATGGTTACATTTACAAAGGATAATAAGGACAGCACATACATATGCCAATTATTTCACAGAGGAAAAACTTATGTGTACAATTATAAAACAATCAAACACAAAGTTATAAACATAAAACTCTTAAACTATAACCAAACCAAGCCTCTGAAACTATTAAGCCACCATTTAACGATAGTAAACAATATTTCCCTCCCTCCGCTGCGCAGTGCTTGTAGAACAAGAGTCAAACAAACCATGTCCTTGTCTATTAGTCATGTCATAAGGTGAGATGAGAGGTGTTCCATCTATCCCAGATTTTATTGAACTTACCCGGGCAACCCCTGTTTTGATAAAGAGTGCGCTCATATGTGACAACTGTATTCACCAACTCGATCCAGGATCTAATGGAGGGGGGTGAACTCCCCATCCACCGCAGAGCCAACAATTTCCGTGCCAAAAACAAAGTTTCACGTAGAAAGATCCCCGCATAATGGTCCCAAGCCTCCTTGTCCCATACCCCAAACAGGCAGACCAAAGGCTCCATAGGAACCGGGATTGACAGTACAGAGGTTAACAGTGACGTCACCTCCCCCCAATATCGAAGAACAATGGGACACTGCCATATCAGATGTATAAAGTCAGCGCCTGGTGAGTGGCAACGCAAACAGTCTGATGTCGAGTATCAACCCATCCGAAAGAGTCTCAGTGGGGTCAGATACGACTGGTGGATTATATACAGCTGGGTCATCCTGTTATTAACTGACGGAGAGACTTTGAGGGGGGAGTCTAAAATATCCTCCCATTCCTCGTTCTGCATATTAGTGATGAGCCCTCCCCATTTGCTCCTCACCGAGTCCATAACAGAATTTGCTCCCACCGATAGCAAATATGTGTACAAAGAGGAAACAAGGCCCTGAGGTCCCTGTGACTTAAGAATACCTATCAGGGGCAAAGATGAAATGTTACGGTTTGTTCCCACATTCCTGACAAATGACTGGATGGCAGATCTGAGTTGTAGGTATCGGAAAAATTGAGATCTTGGAAGATCATATTTAACCTGTAGCTGTTCAAAGGATCTAAAGACCCCCTGATCATATACACTCACCGGCCACTTTATTAGGTACACCTGTCCAACTTCTTGTTAACACTTAATTTCTAATCAGCCAATCACATGGCGGCAACTCAGTGCATTTAGGCATGTAGACATGGTCAAGACAATCTCCTGCAGTTCAAACCGAGCATCAGTATGGGGAAGAAAGGTGATTTGAGTGCCTTTGAACGTGGCATGGTTGTTGGTGCCAGAAGGGCTGGTCTGAGTATTTCAGAAACTGCTGATCTACTGGGATTTTCACGCACAACCATCTCTAGGGTTTACAGAGAATGGTCCGAAAAAGAAAAAAAATCCAGTGAGCGGCAGTTCTGTGGGCGGAAATGCCTTGTTGATGCCAGAGGTCAGAGGAGAATGGGCAGACTGGTTCGAGCTGATAGAAAGGCAACAGTGACTCAAATCGCCACCCGTTACAACCAAGGTAGGCCTAAGAGCATCTCTGAACGCACAGTGCGTCGAACTTTGAGGCAGATGGGCTACAGCAGCAGAAGACCACACCGGGTACCACTCCTTTCAGCTAAGAACAGGAAACTGAGGCTACAATTTGTACAAGCTCATCGAAATTGGACAGTAGAAGATTGGAAAAACGTTGCTTGGTCTTATGAGTCTCGATATCTGCTGCGACATTCGGATGGTAGGGTCAGAATTTGGCGTAAACAACATGAAAGCATGGATCCATCCTGCCTTGTATGGAGCATCTTTGGGATGTGCAGCCGACAAATCTGCGGCAACTGTGTGATGCCATCATGTCAATATGGACCAAAATCTCTGAGGAATGCTTCCAGCACCTTGTTGAATCTATGCCACGAAGAATTGAGGCAGTTCTGAAGGCAAAAGGGGGTCCAACCCGTTACTAGCATGGTGTACCTGCAGCACCCCAGAGTCCTGGTTGTTGCAGTACTGTGGCTCCGCCACTATGGGGAGCTATGGTACGTCTGATTGCACTAAGGAGTTTCTCTGACCAGGTACACTCACACCACACTTCACACTCCGGCCACCAGGGGGGGTGGTCCTATCTAGTAGGCCACTCCTCACAACTCTGGTAAAACTGGGGGTTGGACAGGAAGACAGGGAGAAGTAGCTGGGAAGAGCTAGTGAGAGGACCTGTCAGGGATGGGATCCTGGCAGACTCCTCAGAGCAGAACAAACCAGTGAACAACGGGAATACAGTAAAGAGGAATTAGAACCAGAAGGAGTCGTGCTGTTAGACCGAGGCAACATCCTTCTGAGGCGCAAACAGTCGGTGGCCAGAACGCCGAGCAAGTAAGAGACTTTAAGTACTACTGCAAACCACGGCCGGACAGCTAATTACAGGTTGGCTGTCTCACTTAACACCTAAGCAGACAACGGAGGCAGCTGTGGGAGAGGGGCGACTCTAGGGTCCCGGAAGAACTCCAGGCCTACCCCGTCATACGGGTGCGTCCTACCATATCATCTGGGGGACGGAGAAAGCGAACATCAGAGACAGACAGAAACAGTTGTGAGGACTATCCCGGGAGCTCAGCAGGGAAGAACTACAACACATAGCGCTAGAAGGTAGACACTGATTCCCACCTGTAAAGAGAACTCCTGATGTGCCTTTGGACCGGCCGGTCTCTGACAACCCAGTTAACAGCGCTCTGGACTGAGGTCTCCAAAACCTTCAGTAAAGAGGTAAAGAGACTGCAACCTGGTGTCCTCATTATTTACCGCGACCTGCACCCCACAACTGCACCGTTACAACACCACTTATTGCACCGGACGTCCCCCACTGACAGACAGGGCCACGGACCGGGTCTAGCCACCGTGACAACCCCAGAACTGAGACTCAGAGGCCCGGCTCCGGGTACCCCTCGGCCCTGCAGCGGTGTGGGGGCGCTCCAACTTGGCGTCACGAACAGGATCTACTTAAGCCTGAAGAATCAGGTCATGTGTGCCTTGGAACTGTGATTTATTGCGCTTGAATTGTACTTTATTGAAAAGACTGTGTATTGCCATTTACCGCCAAAATTCGCCATTGCCGCGCACGGAGGGAGGAGCCTTAGCTACGTGGGCGGAATCAGCCAAAAGAAGCGCGGAACGGAAAGCGCGGTAAGGCGCCAATCCCGGAAGAGGAACTCCGACCTCCAGCAGGTTCGTGGGAGGAAGGGACAGCCATGTCTGAGTCGGGAGGAGAGGAGGTGGCGGTCGCAGCCGCGGACGCAGGGGCAGCTCCGGTCCCCGCAGCGGACGGAGCCGCGGCCCTAATACCACCACCGGTAGCCGCAGAACCCGCTGTTCCTCCCAACCAGCCGGACGCTGCCGCTAACACAAAAGCCATAATGCCCTTCTCTATGCCGTACCTGCCCGGAGCGGCTTGGCTTCCGCGATACTCTGGGGAGTCGCATATGTTCACTGACTTTAAAGAGGGGCTCTGCAGCCTGCTCGAGTTCTATCCCCTAACCGAGCCTCAGAAGGTCCATATGATAACCGGCCAACTCTTTGGGGCGGCTCTGAGAGAATTGAAATCCTGGCCCGCTGAGGATAAAGAAACTGCACAACAGATTTTTGCCAAGCTTAAAGCCACCTTTGATACTCGCACTGCTACAGAAATTAAGCTGACTTTTTATGGATGCAAACAAAGGCCACAGGATAGCTTACGGGACTATGCCCTTAATCTCCAGGAAGCGATGCGGGCCATTAAGCAGAGTGACCCCGGCAGCATGCAGGATGAGGATAAAATCCTGAAGGAGCGGTTCATTGAGGGGCTCCTGTGCAGTCACCAGCGGGGCCAATTGCACTTCCTGGCCATGCAAAATCCAGACTTGACTTTTGCGCAGTTTAAAGATAAAGCTATCCAGGCATTGCAGGAGCGACAGCCCAGCCGCGCAGTACCACCCAGGCGCCCCGCTCTCACATACCACCAGGAGGTGGCATCGGATACCCCAGTTGCCGCGGAGGCCGACGCCCAGAGCTTCGAGGACGACTCCCCTGCAGGACTCTGTCTCCAGATGCAAGAGCTAACCAAGAGCGTTGCTGCCCTGGCCCGGACGGTGCAGTTCCTACAGGAGGCCCCCAAAGAGAAGATCCAGTTGGCTTCCAGCCCAGAGGATGTCCCTTGGATGCGACAGAGGAGGACTCCGCCGACCAGGAGCCGGCCCGACGATCGCTTCCACCAGGATGGACGACCCATCTGCCGCCGCTGTCACCAGGTGGGCCATCTTGCAAGGTACTGTCCTTTAAACGAGCAACCCCTGGGGCAAAGGGCCAACCCCCAGGAGTAGGACGGTCAGGCCCGCAGCATTGGATAACCAAGTATATTGGAGGACGACCAGTTCTCCCTGTAGTGATTGATGGAATCCCCTTGAATGCTTTGCTGGACACCGGTTCTCAGGTGACGACTATACCTTACGTGCTCTACAAACGGTATTGGGAGGACGCTGATATTACTCGTGGCCCTGACGATGATTTCACCATAATCGCCAGTAATGGTCAGCCGTTGCCACAAGTGGGGTATAAGGAGGTCACCATCAAAGTGGGGCGGGTGGAATTGAAAGCCCAAGGGATTGTGATTGTAGATATTGATCGTCGAGAATGTAATCCCATGATGACTCTTGGTACTAATGTTATAGAAAATTGTCTTGCAGAAGTGATTGTTTTGTGGCAACAGGTGGCAGAAACCGCTGGCCACAGTGAGCAACGTGCCCTGCAGAAGGAAATCAGAGCTCTGATGCAGAGACAGCAGGTAGAGCTGACTGGTGGTGAGATTGGTCGTGTCACTGTGAGTGATTCAAACCCCATCGCGATACCCCCCAAGAGTGAAATGTTAATATGGTGTCGAGCAGCCATAGGCCTCAGGGGTAAGGACTACCAGGCCTTGGTAGAACCCGTATATTCAGACAATAGGCCTACTGTTCTGACAGCCCGGGGGGTGGTTGACGTCCGACAGGGGAGAGTGCCCGTACGTGTCCTCAATTGTGGGGAGGGAGAGGTCCACCTAACCAAGTATACCACGCTCGCCAAACTGTTCACTGTCAATAATAGTGTAATACAGACACCTGAACCCTTGGTCCCATCAAACGTGGCGGAGAACAAAGGTTCTGCAGAGCACTCGAAAGACTGGTGTCGGGAATTGCATGTGGGCACTGACTCTACCCCATCTCATCAAATACAGGGGGCTTACAGGGTGGTACACGAGTACGAGCAGGTATTCAGCAAACACCCCTCAGATTTTGGGCAGGTGAAAGGGATCCAACATCACATCCCCACGGGAGATCACCGACCCATAAAAGAGAGATATCGCCCTGTACCCCCAGCTCATTACCAGTGTGCCAAGGACATGTTACGGGAAATGAAGGAGGCTGGGGTGGTGAGAGACAGCTGTAGCCCCTGGGCAGCTCCGTTAGTCCTTGTTAAAAAGAAAGATGGTACAATGAGGATGTGTGTTGATTACAGGCAGTTGAATCGCATTACACATAAGGACGCATACCCACTGCCCAGGATAGAGGAGTCTCTGGCTGCCTTAAAATCTGCTAACTACTTCTCTACCTTAGATCTCACCAGTGGGTACTGGCAGGTTCCTGTAGCGGAGGCGGACAAAGAGAAGACGGCCTTCACGACGCCAATGGGTCTCTGTGAGTTCAACTACATGCCCTTCGGATTGTGCAATGCTCCCGGAACGTTCCAGAGGATGATGGAGTGCTGCCTGGGACACCTGAACTTTGAAACCGTGCTGCTATATCTGGATGACGTCATAGTCTTCTCTAAAACCTACGAAGACCATCTGAAGCACCTGGCCGAGGTGTTTGAAGCCTTGTCCAACTTCGGCCTAAAAGTGAAACCGTCCAAGTGTCATCTGCTGAAACCTAAAGTGCAGTACCTGGGCCATGTGGTGAGCGCTGAAGGAGTGGCCCCAGACCCCGACAAGGTCACAGTGATCAAGGACTGGCCAAAGCCCAGTGACCTCCACGAAGTCCGGCAGTTCCTCGGGCTGGTAGGCTATTACCGGAGGTTCATTAAAGACTTCACCAAGAAGGCCGCACCCTTGCAAAACCTGTTGGTGTGCCAACCAAAGAAGACCAAGGGGAAGAACACCCCCTTTGACTGGAACGGGGAGCTGGAGGAATCCTTCACCTGCTTGAAGTCGGCGCTGATGGGAGAAGAGGTACTGGCTTACCCCGAATACGACCAACCGTTTGTGCTGTACACAGATGCCAGTAATGTGGGACTAGGAGCCGTGCTGTCTCAAGTCCAGAAAGGCAAAGAAAGAGTGATCGCTTACGCCAGCAGGAAACTCCGTCCCACGGAAAGGAACCCTGACAACTATAGTTCCTTCAAACTGGAATTCCTTGCCCTTGTCTGGGCAGTGACAGAGAGGTTTAAGCACTACCTGGCCTCCGCGAAATTCACCGTCTTCACGGACAACAATCCGCTAACGCATCTGGATACTGCCAAACTCGGGGCTTTGGAACAGCGGGGGATGGCCCGGCTGTCCAACTATGATTTCACCATCAAATATCGGGCAGGACACCAGAATGCCAATGCCGATGCTCTGTCCCGAATGCCCAATTTACCAGAAGTGGGAGAAGACCCGGAGGCACTTGAAGAGGTGGAGCTGCCTGCCTTCCATCGCCCCAAAGCCACTCAGAACTCTCACCATGTGAAGAACAGGCACAAGAACCAACCGGATGCCACGCTGAATCCCCTGCCCCACCACGGATGGGCAGAAACCCAGGATAGTGACCCCACGGTCCGTCAGGTGAAGGAACTCTTGACGCAGGCTGGGTTGCACCCTGGCCCAGATGATCCACAAGAAACCCAACAGCTGTGGAAGGGGAGAAGCAAACTGTTTATCCATGATGGCAAGTTGTGCAGGAGGAGCATCGACCCACGTACTCATGAATTGGTGTGGCAGATAGTGGTGCCAAGGCGAGATGCGCCCATGGTTCTGGGAGCCTACCATGATGGAGCCGGACACTTCGGATGGAGGAAGCTGGAGAAGCTGCTCCGAGGGAGGTTCTATTGGATTGGCATGAAGAGAACCATTGAGAAGTGGTGTCGGGAGTGTGGTCCATGTAGTCTGCGCAGGAAGGACCGTGACAGTCAACGGGCTCCCCTGCGGCCTATCATCACCAAACGGCCGCTCGAACTGGTCGCGCTGGATCATGTGAAGCTGACACCTAGCCGGTCGGGCTATATCTACGCCCTTACCATCGTGGACCACTACTCCAGGTTTTTGGTGGTTGTGCCTGTCAAGGATCTAACAGCTAGGACTGCCGCCAGGGCCTTCCAGCAGCACTTTTGTAGGCCCCATGGCTACCCAGAGAAAGTACTGACCGATCAGGGGCCTGCATTCGAAGCGGAAGTGGTCCAAGAATTCTGCCAGTTGTACGGGTGTAAGAAGATCAGAACTACACCGTACCACCCTCAAACCAACGGGATGTGCGAGAAGATGAACCAGGTAGTAATCGATTTATTGAAGACCTTGCCTGTGGAGGAACGGAACCTGTGGCCGACAAAGTTGCCTGACTTGGTGGATATGTACAACCACATCCCAGTAAGTTCCACCAACTGTACTCCAGCGTACCTGATGCGAGGAAGGTCTAGTCGGTTACCCGTTGATCTGGACATGGGGGTCCTAGTACCCGAAGATACCTCGCCGGATGCAGATTGGGATGCAGAAAGGCAGCGAAGGTACCGCGAAGTACAGGAGTGTGTAGAGAGAAGTCTCGCCCAGGCTAGGCAGAAGCAAGAAAGGGACTACAACCAACACGCTCCTGCGATTCCCCTGTCACCTGGTGAGCAAGTACTTAAACGAAAGAGGAGATTACACAAGCTCGATGACCAATCTGAAGCAGAACCGTATACCATCCTGCCATCCGACTTCGACAACACAAAGGTCTGTCTCATCAGCAAGGACAGAGGGGAGACCTCGACAGCGGTATCCAGGGATCACCTTAAGGTCTGCCCCGATAAGTTAAAAGAGAGGGGCACGGCCCCAGAAATCTCCCCGCCGGTGGAAAAGGAGAAGATGTTCCATACTGTCCTTGGTGACTTTCCCCAGTCCTGGACTCAGATAAACCAAGCCGTCATGGTACCTGTCATAATGTTTCAACAGCCGGACCCGCCAGAAACGATGGTGGTACCAGATCATCTGGCCCCGCTACCTCAACGAGCCTTACCTGATGAAGCCATGCCAACCATTGAGCCGGCAAATCCTCCCTCTGCTATCAGTGAATCTGCTGTACCCACTGTTGATAACCGCAGCTCTGAGAGCCCCAACCTGCCAGTGCTACCCAGACTCACTAGAAGTGTAGGTAGAAGACAGTGCACTACACCAGCGGTAGCAAGCATAGCGGGCCCTGTTAGGCCAATAGCAACCCCTGCGCTGCGAAGGTCCACACGCAGCACTCAAAATCAAACTCCCCTCCGCTACAAAACTTGGAGGTATTGATAAGGGCTGCTATTTAATTGAAAATGTTTGTATGCATATCTTTTTGTTACAGGTTTTTAAATGGACACTAGAGTAATGGACGGTGAATTGCTCAAAAACTTTCATAAGGGGGACCCCTTTGTTTACCCGGGGTCCCCGCTGTTTCAACCACTGAACTGAGAGTCATAAACTGTGCATGACCTAACTTTTGCAACGTTCAAGAATCCTCACCTCCCGTAAAGGGAAGCATAGTTATGTTCAATTGTTATGCTATTTCAAAAATTTGTGTGTTTCCTGTTAACATGTATTATTGTTCTTGTTTTCCCAGTCCCGGAGTACTGGATTTAACCGGGGGGAGTGCAGCACCCCAGAGTCCTGGTTGTTGCAGTACTGTGGCTCCGCCACTATGGGGAGCTATGGTACGTCTGATTGCACTAAGGAGTTTCTCTGACCAGGTACACTCACACCACACTTCACACTCCGGCCACCAGGGGGGGTGGTCCTATCTAGTAGGCCACTCCTCACAACTCTGGTAAAACTGGGGGTTGGACAGGAAGACAGGGAGAAGTAGCTGGGAAGAGCTAGTGAGAGGACCTGTCAGGGATGGGATCCTGGCAGACTCCTCAGAGCAGAACAAACCAGTGAACAACGGGAATACAGTAAAGAGGAATTAGAACCAGAAGGAGTCGTGCTGTTAGACCGAGGCAACATCCTTCTGAGGCGCAAACAGTCGGTGGCCGGAACGCCGAGCAAGTAAGAGACTTTAAGTACTACTGCAAACCACGGCCGGACAGCTAATTACAGGTTGGCTGTCTCACTTAACACCTAAGCAGACAACGGAGGCAGCTGTGGGAGAGGGGCGACTCTAGGGTCCCGGAAGAACTCCAGGCCTACCCCGTCATACGGGTGCGTCCTACCATATCATCTGGGGGACGGAGAAAGCGAACATCAGAGACAGACAGAAACAGTTGTGAGGACTATCCCGGGAGCTCAGCAGGGAAGAACTACAACACATAGCGCTAGAAGGTAGACACTGATTCCCACCTGTAAAGAGAACTCCTGATGTGCCTTTGGACCGGCCGGTCTCTGACAACCCAGTTAACAGCGCTCTGGACTGAGGTCTCCAAAACCTTCAGTAAAGAGGTAAAGAGACTGCAACCTGGTGTCCTCATTATTTACCGCGACCTGCACCCCACAACTGCACCGTTACAACACCACTTATTGCACCGGACGTCCCCCACTGACAGACAGGGCCACGGACCGGGTCTAGCCACCGTGACAACCCCAGAACTGAGACTCAGAGGCCCGGCTCCGGGTACCCCTCGGCCCTGCGGCGGTGTGGGGGCGCTCCATACCTAATAAAGTGGCCGGTGAGTGTAAATCACCTATCGACAGTACCCCGTGGGAAACCCAAAAGCCCGCAGACGGGTGACCCACCAGCACAGGGAAATAATCATTATCCCATAGAGGCATCTCAGCCACAATGTCCCCAAATCCAATGACCTTTTTAATTTTCTTCCAAGTGGATCGCGCCAATCGTATCATGGGCAACAATCGGGGGGCATTTACTTTTCCTGATTCTAGAAGGCCCAGTGGACATTTAGTGCCAGCAGAACTAACCAGGTGACTTTCAGAATTAGGGAGATAATTATGAGGCATCCATTTACAAAGTGCTTTGGTCTGCCCCGCCAAGTAGTATAAAAAAAAATCTGGTAATGCCGCTCCTCCCCCTTGTTTAGGTCTTTGCAAAGTCGTCAATTTAAGTTTGGGTCTACTTTTCCCCCACACGAATGAAGTAACATAAGAATTTAAGTTAGTGAAAAAGAATTTTGGCACAGTTACTGCGCTATGCTGAAGACAATAGTTGAATTTAGGGAGCAAGATCATTTTTATGAGATTAATACGGCCTGTTACAGACAGTGGAAGTTTACCCCAGGACGTGAATTTCGATTTGGCATATTCTAGCAGGGGGAGGACATTGAGTTGCAGATCTAATTCACTACACCGGGACATATAAATACCCAAATATTTAAATTCAGACACTACACTACAGGTAACGGAGAAAGAGCATCAAGATTAGGTATTGGGGATTGGGACAGAGGCAGTAGGGTAGACTTATCCCAATTAATATATAGGCCTGAGAACCCACTAAATTTGTCTATGGTATCTATTACCTTTGGCAACGTTTTTTCTACCTCATCCATGAATACTATCATGTCATCAGCATATAGATCGATGATATCGGTACGGTCCGCTATTTTAATACCATCAATATCGGGAGCAGAACGTAGACGAATAGCTAATGCCTCTATCGCTAGAGCAAACAAGGCTGGGGATAGGGGACACCCCTGACGGGTTCCCCTATGCAGTGAAATTGACTCAGACATGGAGCCATTTACAATTATGCGGGCCTTAGGCTTCACGTATAATACACTAACCCAATGTAGAAATTTTTCCCCAAAACCATACCTCTGCAGACAAGCAGACAAGAAGGGCCACTCGAGAGAGTCGAACGCCTTAGCCGCGTCCAGCGACGCCAGCGCCCAACTGTTATCTGGTAATAAAGAGCTATACTGGATCACTGATTGAACCCGTCTAATGTTTATAGATGTACTCTTACCAGGCATAAAGCCTGTTTGGTCTGGATGTATAATATCTAATATGATGGAGTTCAGTCTGGTCGCCAGTATCTTAGTAAAGATCTTATAATCCACATTTACCAGCGATATGGGACGATAGGAACCACACTCCAAAGGATCTTTCCCCTCCTTCTTGAGTACAATGATATGTGCCTCATAAAAAGTAGCAGGTAGACATCCACCCTCCCAAATCTCTTTAAATACCTTCAGTAAAAGCGGAGCCAGTATTTCCCGGTATCTCCTATATAGCTCTACCGGGAAGCCATCCGGTCCAGGGGCCTTCCCAGAAGCCATATCTGTTATAGCTTGCTCCACTTCCTCCAGAGTAAACTCAGCGTCCATAAAGGCCTGCTGGGTGGGGCTCAACGTGGGGAACGCTATATCAGATAAATAACTTAGACAATCAGAAACATTAAAACTACTCTTAGACTCATACAATCCTTTATAGTAATTATAGAAACATTGAAGAATTCCCTCAGTAGTGGAATGTAATTAATCATCTGGTGAGCGAATTTGTATTATCATATTGGATGTGTTGTGTTGACGCACCAAATAGGCCAAAAATTTTCCCGCCTGATTCCCCATTTCAAAATACGATTGTCGCGTGAAAAAGAGTTTACTGTTGTGAATTTGGATTCTGGGCTCCCCCGGTGGCTACTGGTGGAATTGAACTGGTGTCTTCATCTTCTCTGTTCACCTGTTCCCATCTAGATGTGGGAGTCGCTATATAACCTTGCTGCTCTGTTAGTTGCTTGCCGGTCAACAATGTTATCAGAAGCCTCTCTGTGCTTGTTCCTGCTCCTAGACAACTACTAGATAAGTTGGACTCTTGTCCATGTTTGTTTTTTGCATTTTGTTCCAGTTCACAGCTGTAGTTTCGTTACTGTGTCTGGAAAGCTCTTGTGAACGGGAATTGCCACTCTGGTGTTATGAGTTAATGCCAGAGTTTTAAAGTAATTTCTGGATGGTGTTTTTTGATAGGGTTTTCAGCTGACCATGAAAGTGTCCTTTCTGTCTTCTGCTATGTAGTAAGTGGACCTCAAATTTGCTAAACCTATTTTCATACTACGTTTGTTATTTCATCTCAACTCACCGCCAATACATGTGGGGGGCCTCTGTCTCCTTTCGGGGTATTTCTCTAGAGGTGAGCTAGGACTAATATTTTCCTCTGCTAGCTTTATTAGTCCTCCGGCTGGGCTGGGCATCTAGAATCAACGTAGGCATGCTACCCGGCCACTGCTAGTTGTGCGTTAGGTTTAGTTCATGGTCAGCTCAGTTCCCATCTTCCAAGAGCTAGTTCCTATATATGCTTATGCTATGTTCTCTTGCCATTGAGATCATGACAGTTTACGCTTAGATTTAGTGTCTAAGTGTTGGGTATATAGTCTTTGTAGAGTCAGCCACTCAATCCTATTATTATTAGTCTGATCGGCCGTATATGCGGCCTCAGCCTTTCTCAGTTGTTGTTCAACCTCATCGTCCTCCTTTGACGTTTTCTTTTTGATATAAGAGATTGTAGACGATAGACAGCCTCTTAAATATGCCTTAAGTGCATCCCAAAATAAATTAATATTTTGAAGGTCTGAATGGGATTGGATGTAACAGTTCAACTGATCAACCGTCCTATCATCTGAATCTAATAGTTTGAGCCAGAAGGGATTTAACTTCCATATTCTACCATTATTCATCTTTCCAAACACAAGTTTAAGTATAATTGGGCTGTGGTCCGAGATTCCCCTATTACCATGTTCCACATTATCCACCCACTGCACTAAGTTGCTGGATCCAAAGATATAGTCTATACGTGAGAGAGAGCGTTTAGTGGATGAGTGACAGGTATATCCCCTCTCCTCCTGATGACGTACCCTCCACAGGTCCACCCAGCCGCTATTTTCTATGAACAGTGCCAGCTGAGTCGGGGTCGAAGAAGGGGGGAAGGGCAGGGGACCCCCAGGAGATCCATCTCCCAATCTCACTCTATCGAGATCACTGTCCAATGTCCATAATTAGATTGAAGTCACCCATACAAATAACATGTGCGTCTGGGTAATTTAACACAAAGCTCATTGCCATCTTAAGTATAGAGGTACTGGCCGGAGGAGGGTTGTAAATACACAATATGACATATTCGCGGGAATCAATTAATGCATGGACAAAAACAAAACGTCCCTCCAGGTCCCGTCGAGTCGTCCGAGCCTCCCATCTGACATCTCTATGTACTAACAATGACACCCCTCTCGAATAGCTAGTGTGAAATGCGTGAGCATGCCATTGTACCCAGGGCTTCTGTACATATTTGGCCGTGTCTCTGGTCAAATGTGTCTCTACCAGGCCCACAATATGGGGATGGTACCGCCTTATCTGAGAAAACACCTTAATTTTCTTTCGGGGTGATTTAATACCCCGTATGTTCCATGTCATACATATTAGTTCAGACCCCATATCCACTCATTAAAGACATGATATGCATCGACAATAATAATAAGAGTCCACATACTACGCATAGAAGGTTATAACAGTATCGAAGGCGGCTTTTACCTAGATACCTACTGAGGCTAGTTAAATTTAACAAAAAAAAGAAAAAAAAACAACTTAACAAAAACTGGATAATCCAGGAGCTTAATTCAACGCTCCCATCCTTAAGTAAACCTGGGGATACCCCCGCTGATTCCAGCGTCCGTTATTATTGGTGTACTAAACGCTCATTGGGAGAGCTCCAATTCAACAGTTGAAGAGTTGTAAATCAGCTTAGAATCTATCAGGGATCTGCTCCATTAGACTTCCCACGAGAACGCAGCCAGTCCGCCGCCTCTGACGGGTCAGTGAAGAATAGGGAGGAGCCATTGCTGACAACCCGCAAACGCGCCGGATATATCATGGAATAAATAATGTTCTTATCCCTAAGTTGCCTCTTGACATCTACGAATCTTGCCCGCTGCTTCTGAAGCTCAGCAGAGAAGTCTGGAAATATTGAGATTGTAGCACTGTCGAGCTTGATGGGACTCTTTTGTCGTGCCAACCGCAGGATAGTATCTCTGTCTTTGCAATTGAGGATACGTGCCAGAAAAGGCCGGGGTGGAGCTCCAGGAGGATGAGGTTTGGTGGGAACTCTATGAGCTCTTTCCACTGAGAACATTGGGGAGAACATGTCTCCCAACGAGGACTTGAGCCAGTCCTCCAAGAATTTTTCAGGTTGCTGGCCTTCCACGTGTTCCGGCAGACCTATGATGCGGATGTTATTGCGGCGCATTCTGTTTTCTAAATCATCAGCCTTTTGCTTCCAGGCATTCGTGGAACCAGCAACTTTTGCCAATTTTGCCTCCATAGGTTTAATGGTGTCTTCTACCTGAGACACCCTTGTCTCCACTTCCGTCATACGTCCCTTCATAGCTTGCATGTCTTGTCTTAGACGTCCCACCTCAGTGTGCACATCCTCTATCTGCTCAGAAAGGGACGTTCTAGTCAGGGATATAGCCTGCATTAATTGTGCAGATGCCTGCGCAAGAGTCAGTTCATCTTGTTCAACCTCATCAGTACTATCAGAAGGACGGTTTTTCCCCCGCTGGGCTTGTGATGAGCTATTTCTAAGAGATCTTGTATTATCTTGGGCATCACTCCTAGCAAACTCTTTAAGTTTGTCAGCTGCAGATGTACTCTTTATGCGCTGCATGATTGACCAGTGAGTGACGCAGCAGGGCAGTCCAAATCAGAATCACAACAATGTCCAGAAGCCACACCAGAGTTATTGTATATAGTATGCAATGCTGCTGTGAGCCTCTATGACCAGGAGGCACGCTGATGTATTATCAGGGGATGTATGCTGGAAATGAGCGGCAGTCCCTGCAATAGGGAAAGTTCCAAGTAAGGGCAAAAAACGGTTTAGGGGGGGCTGGGGGTCTCCAATTAAAAGTACAGCCGGCTGGATTATTATTTATGGGGAGAACGTGGGGCTCAATCTTTCAGAGCTCACACCACGCTGTCCCTGAGTCTATGTGAACTATATATGGGCTGCTCAGCCGCGCTGCTGTAATGGGAAGCTGCGCTGCCCCCTCTGCTGCAGAGGCACGCGCCTCAGTAATGGCCGCCGCACACAGCCTCCCCCGTCACCTGTACAGCTTCCTCTTCTCTCTCGTCGGATCGGGGTCCTGCAGCTCTCACCTGCAGGTGTCCGCTGCCCTCTGGAAGCCGAGGAGGATCTCCAGCTGCCGTTATCTGCAGCGCCGTGCCCTGTGTCACAGGATCTCCCACCGGGAAGATGGCCGCCGCCACATGCAGGGCTCACCGCGCCGCCGGTCTCTCTTCCTCACCAGCGCTCTCCAGCCGTCACTTCAGCCCTCACCAGGGGCCAGCAGCCTCTGCGCTTCTAGGGGTCTCAGAAACGGTGAGGTATATGTAAAGTTATGGGGTCCAACGGACTAAATGGTAGCAGGATACTGAGGAGCTCTCCCAGAACACGTCTTCCTTCACTTACTCCATAACCACGCCCCCCGACCTCTCTTATTTGTTTGATTTTAAACCAAACCTTGGAAATTAAGTCCAATGTAGAGTATACTGAGAGACCCCCAAATCTACATGCAGTGACATAGTAAAATAGTTAGCAAGGCCAAAAAAAGACATTTGTCCATCCCGTTCAGCCTATATTCCGTCAGAATAAATCCCCAGATCTATGTCCTTCTAAAGAACCTAATAACTGTAAGGTACAATATTGTTATGCTCCAGTAAGACGTCCAGGCCTCTCTTGAACCCCTCGACTGAGTTTGCCATCACCAACTCCTCAGGCAAGGAATTCCAGATTCTCACTGCCCTAACAGTAAAGAATCCTCTTCTATGTTGGTGGAAAAACCTTCTCTCCTCCAGACGCAGAGAATGCCTCCTTGTGACCGTCACCTTCCTTGGTACCTGCCTCTAAACTTTCCACAAGGGGCCCCTGACCCACAGTATTTTGAATAATTTTACAAACCGAACTGCCCATGTCACTCTCTTTCCATCCCTTCATATGTTGGCATTGACCCGCCAGAAAATATAACCATGCATTGGGCAGTGCCAGACCACCATCGTCTTTTGGTCTCTGCAAAGTTTCTCCCAGAAATAGCAGAAGGTCACCTGCATTTAATGCGTTCTTTTCTTCTATTTTCCCATATTTAAATCCTCTAACTTCAGAAGAATTCTTCACTACTGTGCTAAGAATTCTATTGCAATGGAAAACATTAATGGAGACCCACCCTGCCTTGCGCCTCTATATAATCTGAAGCTTTAAGACATCTCACCGTTTGCCTTGATTTTAGCTCTAGGGGAGGAGTATGGCAACTGTACCCATGATATAAATGTGGGTCCGAACCCCATTTTCTTCAACACCTCCCGAACTGTCCTTATTTTGATTGACAGCTAAGCTGTCTAATCTGAGACTGGGAGGTACTGAGCCTCCTTCAGGTGTTGCCTGTTCCAAGTGATTACCCAGCTACTTAGCTGAATTGTCAGTTCCAGATCTCTTCCAAATGTAGAATTTGCTTGGTGATTTGCCTTGTATTCCTGTGCTCTGTTTGTAGATCAGTCGCTGCCTGACCTTGGACCTAGTTCTGACAATCCACTTGTCTAGCCCCTTTGCTGTGATCCGCTATTTTCCTAGTATTCTGACCTTGGACCGTGACCTAACTTCGCCTTTATCTTTCCCCTTTCCTTTACTACATGGTCTCTTGGCATCTGACCCTGGAACCTTTGACTACCCTGTCCCACGATTTGTCTGTGAGTAGTGACTAGAGTCACTTTACATTTGGCCTATACTTTTTTCCCCACCAATGGATTCAGTTCATACACTCTGTGATCAGGTGGCAAATCTGACCTAAATGGTTCAGGATCTGGCCAGGGAGCACCAGAAGCTAGAATCTTCACAGTCCCAGCTTGAGGGTCAGTTTTCTAGGTACTATGTTGTTATGATCCTTAGTGGTTAAGGATCATGAATTACTCCAGCTAAGTAACAAACATAGGACAAGCTCTAGGGAGGTGGCAAACTGGACGGACCGCAAATCTGAACCTATCCAAACACACTAGAAGTAGCCGGTGAACGTGCCTAAAAAATTCCTAGACGTCTCGAGCCAGCCTGAGGAACTAACTACCCCTGGAGAGAAAGAAAGACCTCTCTTGCCTCCAGAGAAATAATCCCCAAAGATATAGAAGCCCCCAACAAATAATAACGGTGAGGTAAGAGGAAGGCACATACACAGGGGTGAAAACAGATTCAGCAAATGAGGCCCACTAATACTAGATAGCAGAAAATAGTAAAGGGGTCTGTGCGGTCAGTAAAAAACCCTTACAAAATATCCACACTGAGATTCAAGAACCCCCGCACCAACTAACGGTGTGGGGGAAGAAACTCAGTCCCCTAGAGCAACCAGCAAGCGAGGAGATCACATCCTAGCAAGCTGGACAAGAAACATGATGAATGCTGATAATCAAAAAATGAACGGACAAAAACTTAGCTTGTCTTGGAGAGGCTGGGAGCAAGGTAATCACAAGGAATCTGAAGAGCACTGAATACATTGATAGCAGGCAAGGAACTGAGTATCCAGGTGGGCTAAATAGGAAACCAACCAAGGATAACGAACCAGCTGATGAAGCAACCTGCAGAAAGACAACACTACCCAGTACCGCTTGTGACCACTAGAGGGAGCCCAAAAATAGAGTTCACAGCAGTACCCCCCCCTTGAGGAGGGGTCACCAAACCCTCATCACGACCCCCAGGGCGATCAGGACGAGCTGCGTGGAAGGCGCGAACCAAATCGGCCGCATGAACATCAGAGGCGACAACCCAGGAATTATCCTCCTGACCATAGCCCTTCCACTTAACCAGATACTGAAGTCTCCGTCTAGAGATACGAGAATCCAAAATCTTCTCCACCACGTACTCCAATTCGCCCTCGACCAGCACCGGAGCAGGAGGCTCAACAGAAGGAACCACAGGTACCACATACCTCCGCAACAAAGACCTATGGAACACATTATGGATGGCAAACGATGCCGGGAGATCCAAACGAAAAGACACCGGGTTAAGGATTTCCAAGATCTTATAAGGACCATTGAAGCGAGGCTTAAACTTAGGAGATGAGACCTTCATAGGAACATACCGAGAAGACAGCCACACCAAATCCCCAACACGAAGTCGGGGACCCACACCGCGGCGGCGGTTGGCAAAGCGCTGAGCCCTCTCCTGTGACAATTTCAGAATGTCCACCACATGGCTCCAAATCTGCTGCAACCTATCCACCACAGAATCCACCCCAGGACAGTCAGAAGACTCAACCTGACCCGAGGAAAAACAAGGATGGAAACCAGAATTGCAGAAAAAAGGCGAAACCAAGGTAGCAGAACTAGCCCGATTATTAAGGGCAAACTCGGCCAATGGCAAAAAAGTCACCCAATCATCCTGATCAGTAGAAACAAAACATCTCAAATAAGTCTCCAACGTCTGATTAGTTCGCTCGGTTTGGCCATTAGTCTGAGGATGGAAGGCCGACGAAAAAGACAAATCAATGCCCATCTTAGCACAAAAAGTTCGCCAAAACCTGGACACAAACTGGGATCCTCTATCAGACACAATATTTGCAGGAATGCCGTGCAAGCGAACCACATTCTGAAAAAATAGAGGAACCAAATCGGAGGAGGAAGGCAGCTTAGGCAAGGGCACCAAATGGACCATCTTGGAAAAACGATCACACACCACCCAGATGACAGACATTTTCTGAGATACTGGCAGATCCGAAATAAAATCCATGGAAATGTGCGTTCAAGGCCTTTTCGGGACAGGCAAAGGCAAAAGCAAACCGCTGGCACGAGAACAGCAAGGCTTAGCCCGAGCACAAATCCCACAAGACTGCACAAAGGAACGCACATCCCGCGACAAGGAAGGCCACCAGAAGGACCTAGCCACCAAATCTCTGGTACCAAAAATCCCAGGATGACCCGCCAACACCGAAGAATGAACCTCGGAAATAACTCTGCTGGTCTATCTATCCGGGACAAACAGTCTCTCTGGTGGACAACGGTCAGGTCTATCCGCCTGAAATTTCTGCAGCACTCGTCGCAAATCTGGAGAAATGGCAGACAAAATCACTCCCTCTCTGAGAATACCAGCCGGCTCAGAAACTCCCGGAGAGTCAGGCACAAAACTCCTAGAAAGTGCATCAGCTTTCACGTTCTTCGAACCAGGCAGGTATGAGACCATGAAGTTGAAACGGGAGAAAAACAATGACCAACGAGCCTGTCTAGGATTCAGGCGCTTGGCAGACTTGAGGTAAATCAGATTTTTGTGATCCATCAGGACCACCACACGATGTTTAGCTCCTTCGAGCCAATGTCGCCACTCCTCAAATGCCCACTTCATAGCCAACAACTCCCGATTACCACCATCATAATTTCGCTCGGCAGGCGAAAACTTTCTTGAAAAGAAAGCACACGGCTTCATCACAGAGCCCTCAGAGCTTCTCTGCGACAAAACAGCCCCTGCTCCAATCTCGGAAGCATCAACCTCGACCTGGAAGGGGAGAGAGACATCTGGCTGACATAAGACTGGAGCTGAAGAAAACCGGTGCTTAAGCTCCCGAAAGGCCTCCACGGCCGCAGGAGACCAATTAGTCACATCAGAGCCCTTCTTGGTCAAATCCGTCAAAGGTTTAACCACGCTAGAAAAATTAGCGATGAAACGACGGTAAAAATTAGCAAAACCCAAGAACTTCTGAAGACTCTTAACAGACGTGGGCTGAGTCCAGTCATGAATATCCTGGACCTTGACTGGGTCCATCTCCACAGTAGAAGGAGAAAAAATAAAACCCAAAAAGGAGACCTTCTGTACTCCGAAGAGGCATTTTGAGCCCTTCACAAATAAAGCATTAGCACGCAGGACCTGAAACACCATCCTGACCTGCTTCACATGGGACTCCCAATCATCAGAAAAGACCAAAATGTCATCCAGATAAACAATCATAAATTTATCCAGATATTCTCGGAAAATGTCATGCATGAAGGACTGAAACACAGAAGGAGCATTAGAGAGTCCAAAAGGCATCACCAAGTACTCAAAATGGCCTTCGGGCGTATTAAATGCTGTTTTCCATTCATCTCCCTACTTAATGCGCACAAGATTATACGCACCACGGAGATCTATCTTGGTGAACCAACTGGCACCCTTAATCCGAGCAAACAAATCAGACAATAGTGGCAGAAGATACTGAAATTTGACTGTGATTTTATTCAGAAGGCGATAATCTAAACACGGTCTCAGAGAACCGTCCTTCTTGGCCACAAAAAAGAATCCTGCACCAAGAGGGGAAGAGGATGGGCGAATATGTCCCTTCTCCAAAGACTCCTTTATATAACTCCGCATCGCGGCATGCTCTGGTATAGACAAATTAAAAAGTGGTCCCTTAGGGAATTTACTACCAGGAATTAAATTTATAGCACAGTCACAATCCCTATGAGGGGGCAGGGCACTGGAACTGGGCTCATCAAATACATCCTGGTAGTCAGACAAAAACTCAGGGACCTCAGAAGGAGTGGAAGAAGCAATAGACACCAATGGAGTATCGCCATGAATTCCCTGACAACCCCAACTAGACACAGACATAACTTTCCAATCTAAAACTGGATTATGAGCCTGCAGCCATGGCAGACCCAAAACGACAACATCATGTAAATTATGCAAAACAAGAAAGCGAATCACCTCCTGATGAATGGGAGTCATGCACATGGTCATTTGCGTCCAATACTGAGGTTTATTCTCAGCCAATGGCGTAGCATCAATTCCCCTCAGAGGAATAGGAAATTCCAAAGGCTCCAGGACAAAACCACAGCGCCTGGCAAATGACAAATCCATCAGATTCAGGGCAGCGCCCGAATCCACAAAGGCCATAACCGAGTAGCCAAAAAACAGACTGAAGAATGACCGCACTCCCAGCTGGTTCTATCACCTACGCAATAACAATCCAACCTAGATACCAGAAGCTGTAGGATATCGGGTGCTCTCGCAAACGTCAAGTAAAGTCATTCAAGCAAGAGAAAAAGAAAAAATGCGGGCACTCACCATCCAACTTTGCTTTAATCTTTATTCCAACATAATGTAAAATGCAGGACAGGCAGGGAAATGTATATCCACTAGACGACGGCCGTTTCGCGTGAATGCGCTTCCACGGGTCTTGAACAAGTTTCCCTGCCTGTCCTGCATTTTACATTATGTTGGAATAAAGATTAAAGCAAAGTTGGATGGTGAGTGCCCGCATTTTTTCTTTTTCTCTTGCCATAACCGAGTAGGACGACAAAGAACAAATCAAAGTAACAGACAAAATAAATTTAGGCTGTATAGTACCAATGGTGACAGGTTTAGCGACCTTTTTTAAGCGTTTAGAGCATGCTGAGATAACATGAGCAGAATCACCACAGTAAAAGCACAACCCATTTTGACGTCTATGACTTTGTCGCTCAATTCTGGTCAGAGTTCGATCACATTGCATAGACTCAGGTCTCTGTTCAGAAAATACCGCCAAAGGATGAGCAGATTTGCGCTCTCGCAAACGCCGATCAACCTGAATGGCTACAGCCATAGAATCACTCAGACTTGTAGGGGTGGGGAACCCCACCATAACATCCTTAATGGCTTCAGAAAGACCTTCTCTGAAATTTGCAGCCAGAGCACACTCATTCCATTGAGTAAGCACTGACCATTTCCGAAATTTTTGACAATACACCTCTGCTTCATCCTGCCCTTGAGAGAGGGCCAGCAACGCTTTTTCTACCTGATTCTCAAGATTAGGCTCCTCATAAAGCAGTCCAAGAGCCAGAAAAAACGCATCCACATTAAGCAATGCAGGATCTCCTGGCGCCAGAGAGAAGGCCCAATCCTGAGGGTCGCCACGCAACAAGGAGATAACAATTTTTACTTGCTGAGCGGAATCACCAGAGGAATGAGGTCTCAGAGATAGAAATAACTTACAATTATTCTTAAAATTCTGAAACCTAGATCTATCTCCAGAAAACAACTCAGGAATGGGTATCTTTGGTTCTGACATAGGGCTATGAATAACAAAATCCTGAATACTTTGTACCCGTGCAGCAAGATGATCCACACTAGAAGTCAGAGTCTGAACATCCATGTCTGCAGCTGAGCTCAAAACCACTCAGAGTTCAAGGGGATGAAAAGAAGCTAGACAGACTGCAGCACACACAAAAAAAAAATGTACTCATGTCTTCTTTTAATCCCACTTCAGCGATGCATTAAACACTTTTGGCCTGCTATACTGTTATGATCCTTAGTGGTTAAGGATCACGAATTACTCCAGCTAAGTAACAAACATAGGACAAGCTCTAGGGAGGTGGCAAACTGGATTGACCGCAAATCTGAACCTATCCAAACACACTAGAAGTAGCCGGTGAACGTGCCTAAAAAATTCCTAGACGTCTCGAGCCAGCCTGAGGAACTAACTACCCCTGGAGAGAAAGAAAGACCTCTCTTGCCTCCAGAGAAATAATCCCCAAAGATATAGAAGCCCCCAACAAATAATAACGGTGAGGTAAGAGGAAGGCACATACACAGGGGTGAAAACAGATTCAGCAAATGAGGCCCACTAATACTAGATAGCAGAAAATAGTAAAGGGGTCTGTGCGGTCAGTAAAAAACCCTTACAAAATATCCACACTGAGATTCAAGAACCCCCGCACCAACTAACGGTGTGGGGGAAGAAACTCAGTCCCCTAGAGCAACCAGCAAGCGAGGAGATCACATCCTAGCAAGCTGGACAAGAAACATGATGAATGCTGATAATCAAAAAATGAACGGACAAAAACTTAGCTTGTCTTGGAGAGGCTGGGAGCAAGGTAATCACAAGGAATCTGAAGAGCACTGAATACATTGATAGCAGGCAAGGAACTGAGTATCCAGGTGGGCTAAATAGGAAACCAACCAAGGATAACGAACCAGCTGATGAAGCAACCTGCAGAAAGACAACACTACCCAGTACCGCTTGTGACCACTAGAGGGAGCCCAAAAATAGAGTTCACAACACTATGGGTGCTTCCCAAAGCACATTGGTACCGACTGTAGTTATTACTTCTGTACCTTCTGATGTGCAGTTAATCTCTCCTAAACCAGTAGTGGCACTTCCTGATACACCAATTAAGGGTATTCAGGGAGAGCTGTATACTATTTTTTACCTTATGATCTCAGCTTTCTGGGGATGAGTCCTAGCAGGTAGAAATCATGTTCCTACTGCAAAGAGGCCTTCAGACTTGGACATTTTCTTTGTTCCCCACTAGCCCCAGAACGGTCTTCTGTTGATGCCTTTTTTGAGGCCTTAGGGATGATCTTTGTTTAAACTGATATGGTCGCAAACATCATGAACCTGACGCAGTGGGGCCACGCCGCTGAGGACTCTTAGTTTCAAATTCCGGCAATAGTCGTGATGAGCCACAGGGGGTTTCAGAGGTTGAAGCTGCCAGCTCTAGGACTGGAGAGAAAAGACGTCAGTACGATCTCGGACCCTGCTTCTATTGTGCTCGTGTTAGTCTAGCAGATCGGAAAAATTGATTTTTTTTCATGAATTTAGTGTGGAAAATATATTTGCAAAACGATTTAGTTTATTTTGCGATATTAAAAAAAGTTATAGCATCATATAGAGAGCGATCTCCTGCATGTGCTCGGTGCTTGCTTAGCTTTGGATTAATTTGCCCAATAGATGGTCATTTTTTGGGGCGTTATTTTAAAACCTAGTCCTTAGTATTGTGACCCTTAGTAATCACCTCACAAAGAGATCTAATAGATGAATATATATATATATATATATATATATATATATATATATATATATATATATATATATATATACACAGAGAGAGAGCAGAAAATGTGTGACTGCCTCACAGTCAGGCTGTTCTAGTTGTCCATAGCAGCCAATCAGAGCTCAGCTTTCACTTTACCTCAGCAGCTTCAATGCTGAAAGCTGAACTCTGGTTGTTATGGGCGTTCTGTGTTGAACATTGAGCAAATGGATGCTAACAAAGTTATTCGTGAATTTTAAAAATGTAAAAAATTTGTGGAAGTGGATATAAAAGGGCCGAAATATTAGAAAGCGTGTCCATATCATTAAAAAAAAGGATATTTTGAGTCAACCAACACATGAGTGAACAGGATTCACAGTTTGTGAGCACATGAGCAAGAAAACAAAGAAAATATTGAGTTGAATGTTTAGAGAAAATTTGGTTACTGCATTGTGAATTTTATCAGTGTTTTCAACAATTGCATCACTTGTAATATGCAAAACTTGCTAAAAGAATCTAAAACTCACATCGAGGTGTAGGATTCAAAATTAACGTCAATTGCTGCTGTATTGATGCTTACATCGATTCCTCGACAATTATTGGCAAGGCATTTGAACTCAACTATCGCATTGTGTTTGTTTTTCAACCTGTAGGTGTTGGACAAGAAGGCCTACATTTATTTTGCGGCTTGATGGACATTTGCCATGGCATGGCCACAAAAACTCATTATGCTTGCCTTGAAAATATATACAGGTGCATGTGCATCTCACAAAATTAGAATATCATCAAAAAGGTAATTTTTTTTTCAGTTCTTCAATACAAAAAGTGAAACTCGTATATTAGCTAGAGTCATTACAAACAGAGTGATGTATTTCAAGCATTTATTTCTGTTAATGTTGATGATTATGGCTTACAGCCAATTATTATTTATTTATATAGCACCATTGATTCCATGGTGCTGTACATGAGAATGGGTTACATACAAATTACAGATATCACTTACAGTAAACAAACTAACAATCACAAACTGATACAGAGGAGAGAGGACCCTGCCCTTGCGGGCTTACATTCTACAGGATGGAGGGGAAGGAGACAGTAGGTTGGGGGGTTGCAGCAGCTCCGGTGTTGGTGAGGCGGTAGCTCCGGTAGTGGTGAGGAGGCAGCAGGGTCAGTGCAGGCTGTAAGCTTTCTTGAAGAGGTGGGTTTTCAGGTTCCATCTGAAGGATCCGAATGTGGTTGATAGTCAGATGTGTTGGGGCAAAGAATTCCAGAGGATGGGGGATATTCAGGAGAAGTCTTGGAGGCAGTTGGGTGAGGAGTGAATAAGTGTGGAGGAGAGAAGGAGGTCTTAGGAGGACCAGAGATTACATGAGGGAAGATATCAGGAGATTAGTTCAGAGACAATAACAAGCGTAACAATATTGTATCTTACAGTTATTAGGTTCTTTAGAAGGACGTAGATCTGGGGATTTATTCTGACGGAATGTAGGCTGAACTGGATGGACAAATGTCTTTTTTTGGCCTTGCTAACTATGTTATGTCAATGCAGTTAGGTTTGGGGGGTCTCTCAGTATACCCTACATTGGACTTAATTTCCAAGGTTTGCTTAAGGCTATGTGCACACGTTCAGGATTTTTCGAGTTTTTTCGGCCGTTTTCCGTGGAAAAAACGCTTAAAAAACGCATACATAAGCATCCCATCATTTTTAATGCATTCTGCAATTTTTGTGCGCATGATGCGTTTTTTTCCGCAAAAAAAAAAACGCAACACGGTAAAAAACGCAGCATGTTCATTAATTTTGCGGATTTTTCGTGTTTTTGCCGCTATTTAATGCATTGGGAAGCTCCGGGAAAAAACGCACAAAAAACGCGCAAGAAATGCATGCGGATTTCCTGCAGAAAAAGTCCGGTTTTCTTCAGGAAAATTCTGCAGAAAATCCTGACGTGTGCACATAGCCTTAAAATCAAACAAATAAGTCGAACACTTATCAATGTACACACCTATTTGGAGTAATGAGGGAAGATATTTGGAGATTAGTTCAGAGATATAGGGAGGAGACAGGTTAGTAATTTGAACTGGATACGCTGAGAGAATGGAAGCCAGTGAAGAGATTTGCAGAGGAGTAGCAAGGAGAGAGATGAATTAGTCAGGCAGCAGAGTTAAGGATGTATTGAATTTGAGGAAGCGAGAGGAGAAGAAAGAGGATATGGCTTATAGACACTCTGGGATTCTGGACAGCAGAGAGGTGACGTCTGGGCCAGAGAGGTAGATCTGAGTGTCATCAGCATAAAGGTGGTACTGGAATCCATGGGACTTTAGGAGTTGTCCCATGCCAAGTGTATAGATTGAGAAGAGTAGGGGTCCTAGAACAGAGCCTTGGGGGACTCCAACAGAGAGAGTGTGGGATGAGGAGGTAGTGTGGGAGTGGGAGACTCTGAATGTGCGGTTTGAAAGGTATGAGTAGATCCAAGATAGGGAGAGGTCTTTGATGCCAAACGAGGAGAGAATCTGTAGTAGGAGGCAGTGGTCAACTGTGTCGAAAGGAGAGGACAGGTCTAGGAGGAGGGGTATAGAGTATTGTCCGTTAGCTTTGGCTATAAGTAGGTCTTTAGTAATATTGGTCAGGGCTGTCTCAGATGAGTGATGGGGGCAGAAACCAGATTGTAGATTGTCAAAGAGCAAGTTAGATGAGAGGGGGGAGGAAAGTTCAGTGTGGACGTGCTGCTCCAGGAGTTTGGAAGTGAATTTGAGCAGCGATATTGGGCGATAGCAGAACATAGTGGTTGGGTCGAGGGTTGGCTTTTTAAGGATAGGCGTGATTGTGGCTTGTTTTAAAGCAGAAGGGAAGGTACCAGAAGTTAGTGATAGGTTAAAGAGGTGGGATAGGTATGGGATAAGAGTGGTGGTGAGGTTGGGAAGGAGGTGAGATGGGATAGGGTCGAGCGCACAGGTGGTGAGGTGCGATTTGAAGAGGAGACAATTAAACTCCCCTTCAGTGATGTTGGATAGGGAGGTTATGGGGTTTGGGCATTGGTCTGGTAGACAAAGGGGTTGTAGTGATTGAACAATGAAGACTTGCCTTGTTTGGTCGATCTTATTTTTAAAGTATGTGGCAAAGTCCTCAGCAGAAATGAGGGAGATTAGAAGGGGCAGTGGTGGGCGGAGGAGGGAGTTAAAAGTTTTGAATAACTGTTTGGGGTTGTAGGATAGGTAAGATACGAGGGTTGTGAAGTAGGCCTGTTTAGCAGAGGTGAGGGCAGATTTGAAAGCGAGTGTTGCCTGTTTGAAGTTAGATAGAGAGCAGAGATGGGTGAAGGTCAGGTCTAATGTATGTCCGTCTGTGTGGATGGCTGAGGAGGACCACTGAGCAAGTCCAAAAGATGAAGTAAGACAGGAGTTTGGAGGCTGTTGACTGAAGGGTATCAGTGAGCATGTTGAAGTCACCCATGATGATAGTGGGAATGTCAGTGGAAAGAAAGTGAAGAAGGTAGGTAGAGAATTGGTCAATAAAGGCAGTGGCTGGGCCCAGGGTCGGTATACGACGGCCAGTTGGAGGTTGGAGGGAGAGCAGATGCGGACAGAGTGGACTTCAAAAGAGGGGAGGATAAGGGAGGGTAGAGGTATGATTGGGTTAAAAGTGCAGTTAGAAGAAAGTAGAAGACCGACTCCTCCACCATGTCTGTTGCTGGGTTGAGGGGTGTGGGTGAAATGGAGGCCACCATAACACAGTGCAGCAGGGGAGGCGAGGTCAGAGGGTGTTAGCCATGTTTCTTTGAGGCTGAGGAAGGCAAGATTGCGAGAGAGAAAAAGGTCATGAATGACATGAAGCTTATTTCAGATTGAGCGGGCATTCCAGAGTGCTCCAGAGAGAGGGAGCAGGGGAGTGGGCGTCAAGGGCACAGGTTTTACTTTGGGAGGATGGCGGTGGATCATATTAGATAGGGAGCGGTAGGAGGGGGTAGTAATGGGAAGTATGAGCTGTGGGGGTACAGAATTTGGAGATATGTCACCAGCTGTGAGAAGCAGAGAAAGGGAGAGCAGGTGGGAGAAGAAGAGTGGGTGGCTTATTTTATGTTTTATTAGGACAGATTTGAGGTTGAGGAGCAGGTCAGGAGAGAAGGTCAGGTGGGGAGGGAAGAGGGAAGGGGAGATGATTATTTGGTTAGAGGATGCTGGGGTTTGGGGATAGCTAAGGAGAGTGAGGATTAATGGAGCAAACACTGTAAGGGCATATGTTAACATGGTGAAGGAGTTAAGATGGGTTAATAGAAAAACTAGATCCAAGTAATAAGAAGTGCTTACTCAGCAGACATACCCAAAAGAGACAGATGCATAGTGTAGGGTCTTGACTCCTGCCGTGACTAACTGCCATTGAAATAACTGCAGCTTCTCGATACTTTAGCTGCTGTAATACTTTTGCTGCAGACAGACGAGTGCCAGGCCCCACACGCATGCACCCCTTAGTATGCTACTAAATTTATAGGACTTTGTAGAGGATCAGGTGAAAGGGATTGTGGGAGCTGGTTTGGGATAAATTAGCAATTGGCTAGCACACCAGGGGAGGCTACATCTATATGCTGTAACAGGGTCGGACTGGGGTGTCTGGGACCCACCAGGGGAATGGACTCTAGGGGCCCACCCTACAGCTATATGCAAATATCTGTCAGTCGTTATCCCCATTATAGTGGAGCATCGGCTGTAAAACACAGGGCTTCTGCACATCTACTGTGCGCCCCCATAACTGGGATGTATAATTACAGTAGTTTACATTAATGGGAATCTTTGGTTAAAACAAGTTATCACCGATCCATGGGCTCCACAGGATAGGTGATCGCTTAGGTCCGACCATTAGAAACTGCACCGATCGGAAGAATGAGGAAGTTTTATCATTGATAGGACTCTTATCCAGTGCCCCCCCCCCCTCAGAAGAGGGGGTACTATCACTATTCCTCCGCTCAGTGTTTCTTGGACGCAGTGACCGACAGCTCAGTCGTTCAATCTAGTGTAGGGGCGTGCTGAGCTGTCAGTATTGTGATTGACAGTTCAGCTGTGCAATCTGAGGCTACGAGGTACTAAGCTTCCTATAGGTGCTCCCTGTTCAAAGTGATTACCCAGCTAATTATCTAAGCAGTCAGTCCCAGATCTCTGCTAGACATAGCATATGCTTGATGTTTTGCCTTGTATTCCTGCGCTTTTGTTGATCTATTGCTGCCTGACCTTTGATCTTGTTCTGACTATCCATTTGCCTAGCCAATTTACTCTGATCCGCTTTCTTCATAATATTCTGACCTCGAACTGTGACCTGACTTTGCCTTTCCCCTTTAGTTTACTAGTAAACTATGTATTTGGTATCTGACCCCAAAACGTTTGACTACCCTGCCTCACTGCTTGTCCATGAATAGTGACTAGCATCACAGTAATAAAGGTCTCACAGACACCTCCCTGGTACTATTGATGTGGCTTGGTGTCTACCAGTTGTGTTCGTAGTCACCCCTTAGCTGATCCTTTCCCACTCCTCAGTATTATCACTGCACAAGGAGTAAGCGTCCAAGACCCACTGAGCGGAGGAATCATGACACTAACACTGTAATAACTTAATAAAATGAAAAACCTATGCTGAAATACAAACTCCCTAAAATAACAATTGTCAACAGACGTAGCCCTAAGCACCACATGTATCTTAAACATTTAATTTATTCTCTCTTTATGGTAAATATGTGATCTCATGACACCTACTCCTGTAGGAATACCCTGCCCACTTTTGATTATACCTTTTGATCTTTCAAGAAACAGTCCTCAACACATTAAAATTGTAACACCAAGAAGGAAAAGTCATGGAATGATGGAAATCAAAGGATGGATAGACATGTCAATGATCTGCAAATAATAAAAATATAGAAACAACATTTAAAAAATCTTGATTTATTCAGTATGGCATATGAGCGTGCTGAAATGTCTGCACTTACAGTCTTGGCTGCTCTCAATGTGATTATTGAGGAATGTTCTGCTACACTGAATGCACTTGGGAAAATCATCAATGTCCACTGCTGGCAGCTCTCTATATAAATACAGACCAAAGATGTCCTGGAAGCGCTTTATGAGAGACAAGTCCAGCGACGCTGTAGCCATGGGAGCACATTTAGGCCACACAGGCTGCCAACAGGGCATAAGCAACATGCGACCTTGCATTATCGTATTGAAAAATGGCTCCTGGGATACTTCGGTAAAAAAAAACTACTTTACCATGAGAACTAGTATCTACCTCAGAAACTGGTTGCAACAGGATTGGTCAGTGGTTTTGAAAAAGGCTTAGATGATATCTTACAATAAAAATAATAAATACTCAATGTAAATGTATACAAATCTTGTTCTGTACATGTATCCAGTCTAATAGCCATGTAAGGGAAAACTTGCTGTCTTATGGAAGATTGGCTCATGTACTATGGTTTTACCTAAACACCTTTCCTTCATTCAATCAAATCTGAATTGGATTTTAGGAAATTCGCTCACCTCTATTTAATGATTATCATTTAGTGCGGAAAATTGGTTTCTCTTACTCTTGGTATTACTTTTTTTTCTTGTCCAATTTGCCAATAAACTATCAAGAAAATCGTTACTCGCCTGTATGAATTGTTTGATGTTGAAAAAGATGTGATTTGTGAGTAAAATATTTCCCACATTCGGAACATGAAAATGGATTCACCCCTGTGTGGCTTCTCTGATGTGTAACAAGACTTGATTTCTCAGTAAAACATTTCCCACATTCTGAACACGAAAATGGTTTCTCTCCAGTGTGACTTCTCTGATGTCTAACAAGCGTTGATTTAACCATGAAACATTTACCACATTCTGAACATGAAAATGGCTTCTCCCCTGTGTGAATTCTCTGGTGTCTAATAAGATGGCATTTCTCTGAAAAATATTTACTACATTCTGAACATGGAAATGACTTCTCCCCTGTGTGAATTCTCTGATGTGTAAGAAGACATGATTTATGATTAAAACTTTTATCACATTCTAAACAAGAATATGGCTTCTCCCCAGTGTGAACTCTCACATGTCTAACTAAAACTGATTTCCATTTAAAACACTTCCCACATTCTGAACATGAAAATGGTTTCTCCACTATGTGAGTTCTCTGATGTGAAAGAAGATCTGATCTTTGGTTAAAAAATTTCCCACATTTGGAACATGAAAATGGTTTCTCCCCTGTGTGAATTCTCTGATGCCTAACAAGATTTGATTTAATGCTATAACATTTGTCACATTCTGAACATGCATATGTCTTCTCCCTTGTATGAACAATTTGATGTTCAACATCCCATTGGTGGCTTCTATTTTGTTTAACAGTCTGTGATGAATCAGAGGATTGGACCTCTTGAAAAAGATCAGATGATAGATCATCGCTGTGAAGGGCTGAGGGCATATCTTGGATACTGGTATGTTCTTCGTCTGGGTCTGGTGTGATTCCATGATCATCTGCTTTAAAATCTGAAAACAAGATTTTATTTTTAAGTATCAGTGCCTTGATTGATATTATTAGTATAATAGATTACTTATATTATTAGAGATTTTATAACATTTCTTTTTATAAATTGTAGTATAAACCCATGTCTATAGAGCATCAGAACAAAGCTTCATTGTAATAGCAAATTCTGGCGCACACACAGAAACCAAGTGTGAGCTGGCAAGTCGGAATAGCTATCATGTGTCAGAAGAGGAGTGGAGCAGCGCTGGAAACTGGAGTAGATGGCGATCAGTGAGTATATTAATACACCTATACTACATATACATTACACAGGTTTAACCAATCAAAAATTTAATGGAGGTGCTTCTTTAAGACTGTGTGCTTGGGACTTATTCAGGGATGGTCTATAGTGACTGCAGCTACTAGGTTATGACTCTACTTTTTACCCGACCATACTTCTAAATTCTCCCTTGATTTGTGTATGCAAGTGCTGCTCCCACCGAAGTATCAAATATTCAGATCAGGAGCAAGTCAAAGGGTACCGTCTCACAGTGTCACTTTGGTCGCTACGATGGCACGATCCGTGACGTTCCAGCGATATACATACGATCTCGCTGTGTCTGACACGCTACTGAATCGTACATCGTAGCAGATCGTTTGAAACTTTATTTCGTCGCTGGATCACCCGCTGTCATCGCTGGATCGGTATGTGTGACACCGATCCAGCGATGTGTTCGCTTGTAACCAGGGTAAACATCGGGTTACTAAGCGCAGGGCCGCGCTTAGTAACCCGATGTTTACCCTGGTTACCATTGTAAATGGAAAAAAAACCAAAACACTACATACTCACATTCCGGTGACTGTCACGTCCCTCGCCGTCAGCTTCCCGCACTGACTGTGAGCGCCGGCCGTAAAGTAAAAGCAGAGCACAGCGGTGACGTCACCGCTGTGCTGTGCTTTACGGCCGGCACTGACACAGTCAGTGCGGGAAGCTGACGGCGAGGGACGTGACAGTCACCAGAATGTGAGTATGTAGTGTTTTTGTTTTTTTTACATTTACAATGGTAACCAGGGTAAACATCGGGTTACTAAGCGCGGCCCTGCGCTTAGTAACCCGATGTTTACCCTGGTTACCCGGGGACCTCGGCATCGTTGGTCGCTGGAGAGCTGTCTGTGTGACAGCTCTCCAGCGACCACACAATGACTTACCAACGATCACGGCCAGGTTGTATCGCTGGTCGTGATCGTTGGTAAATCGTTTAGTGTAACGGTACCCAAAGTCCGATGCTTAGATGTCCAGCTGCCTGATTTCTGCATATGACCTGGCTCAGTCTATCATCACTACTTGACCTTCAGCGGTAAGCTGACATCCCATATGTACATTAAAATTTGAAACCCAATAACTTCCAGAAGTTAAAAAGCTTTATTTCAATTTGAGTTTTAAAACTTTAGAACAAACATGGGTTAATTAACAAAAAGTGCAATAAAGTGTGTTTTTGGTTTACACGGCAATTCTGTCAGCAAAATCCATATTAAAAACTGTGTAACATACTCTACAAAAATCAACATCAAATTACAGCAGCCACTGACTGAGAAGATTCTGTGACTTCTCTGCATTTAGTGGTTACTACTCACCTGGGCAGTTATCTGTAGGACTCTCCTCTTTACACCATTCATCATCCCTCAGATATGTTTCTGTAGTATTAATATGGGTCAGATCTTCACCCTGAAACAAATAGTGTAAATGTTACAGACAGATGGAGAAGTCACATCTATGATCAGCTCTAATCCTGCCATCTCCACCGTTCTCATTACACAAGTATAAAAAATATAATACTGGGGAATAAAACAAGACTGAGCACAAGACCATTTCAGCCGTCTACACATCATAGGGGAGATCTCATGACACCTTCTCTCCATCTACCTGATGATCCTGAGGAACATTGGGATCTTCTTGTTTACAGTCCTGTGGAAGAAGAGGACGGGGACATCTCTCTGGTGTTGTTCTCTTACTGAATTGATCTGGAGGAAACACAGGGTCTGAATTCATTCTGTACATATTGATAATTATAAGCCGTGTATACAGTATTTAGTCCTGTCTATTACCTGGTGATGT
Source organism: Ranitomeya variabilis (assembly GCF_051348905.1). Classification (NCBI taxonomy): domain Eukaryota; kingdom Metazoa; phylum Chordata; class Amphibia; order Anura; family Dendrobatidae; genus Ranitomeya; species Ranitomeya variabilis. The sequence goes on along the minus strand of NC_135235.1, from coordinate 744,761,819 downwards.
GAGGTCCTGGGGAATCTCCATCATGACGTCCATGTACATATCTTTGTGTCCTTCTAAATACTCCCACTCCTCCATGGAGAAATAGACGGAGACATCCTGATTCCTTATAGGAACCTGACACATACAATGATATCGTCATCCCCCAGATCCCTTCATTGCATTACTGTATAATGTTCCAGCATTCCCAGGAGTGTCACCTCTCCAGTCAGCAGCTCAATCATCTTGTAGGTGAGTTCTAGGATCTTCTGGTCATTGATGTCCTCATGTATGACGGGGTGAGGTGGAGGCCCCGTGATTGGGCTCAGTGGTCTTCCCCATCCCTCAGATACAGGGTCCTGACAGCTAGTGGTCTTCTTTACTAGTGTATAATCCTGGTTATGGAACGACACATTAATAAATCTCACTACAGACATTTCCAGAGCCCTCACCTCTCCAGTTCTGTCCATCTGTTATTCCCATAGATAAGAATGATGTAATGTGACGTCATCAGAATCTCTCACCTCTCCAGAAAGCCGGAAGAGGATCTCTAGGGTGAGGTGTAATATCCTCTCTGCCATCTTGTCCCTGTCTCTATCCATTGAGGAAAATTATCTTTTACAGAAGATCTCCACTGAGAAGATCCGATATTGTAGGTATCTGAATGGGAAGAAGATGAGCCGATGGAACATCATAAAGGAACCAATGTAATAATACAATTACTGGAGATATTGGGGTACATGGTGATAGGGATCGAAGACTTTAAGGACAGATATAAAGTACTGAGCATACAGCAGATTAGATCATGAAATCCCCATGTAGGATTTTAATATAAAAATGTTATAAACATTGAAGCAATTATCCGGAACGCTCATGCTGATGACTTGTTGCTGGATAGGTCATCATTATTAGATCTGTCTGGGACTGACCCCTCGAATCACTACCAGTCAGCTGATGTATGCTCTGGTAGTGGACAGATGTAAGCAACGAATCCAGATCAAACCACTAACACTGATCTACAAAGCCATCCACAACCTGTCCCCTCCCTATATCTCTGAACTAATCTCCCAATATCTTCCCTCACGTAATCTTCGATCCTCCCAAGACCTCCTACTCTCCTCCACACTTATTCGTTCCTCAAACAACCGCCTTCAAGATTTCTCCCGAATATCCCCCATCCACTGGAATTCCACGCCTCAACACGTCTGATTATCCACCACCCTCGGATCCTTCAGATGGAACCTGAAAACCCATCTCTTCAGGAAAGCCTACAGCCTGCAATAACCGTTCCGCCGCCTCACCACCAGAGCTGCTGCGCTCCCGACCTTCTGTCTCTTCCCCATTATTCCATAGAATGTAAGTCCGCAAGGACAGGGTCCTCTCCCCTCTGTACCGGTCTGTCATTGTAAATTTGTTTACTGTAAACGATATCTATAACTCTGTATGTAACCCCTTTCTCATGTACAGCACCATGGAATTAATGGTGCTATATAAATAATAATAACAAGCAATGTATGGGGAGAAAAACAGTAGCTCCGTATAATGCTTTATGGCTGCTGATGAGTTCTGCTGATTATCTCCCATTAACTTCGAAAAAAATGAATTAAAATCAACTTAATAAATTGTAAGTTGCTTTAGAAAAATAAAGCTCGTCCTTCAAAAAATCGAGATCTCATATAGTGTCATCTGAGGAAAAAGGCAATGGTCAGCACTGAGGGGTGTAATTGAGGATCTCCACATACCTCCACCTGCAGAGTCGCACGCCACATATATGGATGTTCTGTGTGCACAGGACCTGTGATTAGGTCACAGTCACATGATCAATTACATGGAGGGGAGGAGAACACCTAACAGTACCAAGGCTTTTATACCAGCAGATCAGAGTACTGTCATAAACATTGACATTCATTGGAGAGAAATATATAAACCTGCCGGGTACAGAACTACGTCTCCCATCAACCCTAAGGAGTGACACAGGAAGTGGGGGGAGCTAGAGGAGTGATGGGAAGAGGAAGCAGATGTCAGTCCTCTTTTCCTCCATTTATCCAACAAAAAGATAAAGCATATTTTCTTCACTTATCTGAGGAAAATTGAGTGTATCTTCCGCTTATCTGAGGAAAATAGGGTATCTTCCACTTATCTGAGGAAAATAGAGACAGTATCCTCCGCTTATCTGAGGAAAATAGAGTGGGTATCTAATCTTCCACTTAGCTGAGGGAAATAGAGAGGGTATCTTACGCTTATCTGAGGAAAATAGAGAGGTTATCCTCCACTTATCTAAGGAAAAGAGACACTATCCTCCACTTATATTAGCAAAATAGAGAGTATCCTCTACTTATCTAAGGAAAAGAGACACAGTATCCTCCACTTACCTGAGGAAAATAGAGACAGTATCTTCCACTTATATGAGCAAAATAGGGAGGGTATCCTCTACTTATCTGAGGAAAAAAAGAGGGTATCCTCCACTTAACTGAAGAAAAAAGAAAGCAACCTCCACTTATATGCGGAAAAGAGAGTATCCTCCACTTATCTGAGGAAAAGCGAGAGGGTATCCTCCGCTTATCTGAGGAAAATAGAGACAATATCCTCCACTTATCTGAGGAAGAGAGAGACAGTATCCTCCACTTATATGAGGAAAAGAGAGAGTATCCTCCACTTATCTGAGGAAAAGAAAGGCAGTAGCCACTTATCTGAGGAAAATAGAGGGTATCCTCCACTTATCTGAGGAAAATACAGTATCCTCCACTTATCTGAGGAAAAGAGAGGCAGTATCCTCCACTTATCTGAGGAAAAGAGAAACAGTATCCTCCACTTATCTGAGGAAAATAGAGACAGTATCCTCCACTTATCTGTGGAAGAGACAGTATCCTCCACTTATTTGAGGAAAAGAGAGATAGCATCCTGAAATTATCTGAAGAAAATAGAGACAGTATCCTCCACTTATCTGAGGAAGAAAGAGAGGGTATCCTTCACTTTTCTAAGGAAAAGAGACACAGTATCCTCCACTTATATTAGCAAAATAGAGAGGGTATCTGCCACTTACCTGAGGAAAATAGAGACAGTATCATCCGCTTATATAAGGAAAATTGAGAGGGTATCCTCCATTTATCTGAGGAAAAGAGACACAGTATTCTCCACTTATATTAGCAAAATAGAGAGGGTATCCTTCACATATCTGAGGAAAATAGAGACAACATCCTCCACTTATCTGAGAAGAGAGGGTATCCTCCACTTATCAGAGGAAAAGAGAGGCAGTATCCTCCACTTACATGAGCAAAATAGAGACTGTATCCTCCACTTATCTGAGGAAAAGAGAGGCAGTATCCTCCACTTATAAGAGGAAAATAGAGGCAGTATCCTCTACTTATCTGAGGAAGAGAGAGGCGGTATCCTCCACTTATATGAGGAAAATAGAGACAGTATCCTCCACTGATCTGAGGAAAAGAGAGAGGGTATCCTCCACCTATCTGAAGGAAAGAGAGACAGTATCCTCCACTTTTCTGAGGAAAATAGAGACAGTATTCTCCACTTATCTGGGGAAAAGAGAGGCAGTATCCTCCACTTATCTGAGGAAAAGAGAGACAGTATCCTCCACTTATCTGAGGAAAATAAAGTAACCTCCACTTATCTGAGGAAAATAGAGAAAGTAACCTCCACTTACCTGAGGAAAACTGAGAGAGTATCCTCCAGTTATCTAAAGAAAAAAGAGCGTATCCTCCACTTATCTGAAGAAAAGAGAGACAGTGACCTCCACTTATCTAAAGAAAAAAGATCGTATCCTCCACTTATCCGAAGAAAAGAGAGACAGTAACCTCCACTTACAGTGGGGCAAAAAAGTATTTAGTCAGTCAGCAATAGTGCAAGTTCCACCACTTAAAAAGATGAGAGGCGTCTGTAATTTACATCATAGGTAGACCTCAACTATTGGAGACAAACTGAGAAAAAAAAATCCAGAAAATCACATTGTCTGTTTTTTTATCATTTTATTTGCATATTATGGTGGAAAATAAGTATTTGGTCAGAAACAAAATTTCATCTCAATACTTTGTAATATATCCTTTGTTGGCAATGACAGAGGTCAAACGTTTTCTGTAAGTCTTCACAAGGTTGCCACACACTGTTGTTGGTATGTTGGCCCATTCCTCCATGCAGATCTCCTCTAGAGCAGTGATGTTTTTGGCTTTTCGCTTGGCAACACGGACTTTCAACTCCCTCCAAAGGTTTTCTATAGGGTTGAGATCTGGAGACTGGCTAGGCCACTCCAGGACCTTGAAATGCTTCTTACGAAGCCACTCCTTCGTTGCCCTGGCGGTGTGCTTTGGATCATTGTCATGTTGAAAGACCCAGCCACGTTTCATCTTCAATGCCCTTGCTGATGGAAGGAGGTTTGCACTCAAAATCTCACGATACATGGCCCCATTCATTCTTTCATGTACCCGGATCAGTCGTCCTGGCCCCTTTGCAGAGAAACAGCCCCAAAGCATGATGTTTCCACCACCATGCTTTACAGTAGGTATGGTGTTTGATGGATGCAACTCAGTATTCTTTTTCCTCCAAACACGACAAGTTGTGTTTCCACCAAACAGTTCCAGTTTGGTTTCATCAGACCATAGGACATTCTCCCAAAACTCCTCTGGATCATCCAAATGCTCTCTAGCAAACTTCAGAAGGGCCCGGACATGTACTGGCTTAAGCAGTGGGACACGTCTGGCACTGCAGGATCTGAGTCCATTGTGGCGTAGTGTGTTACTTATGGTAGGCCTTGTTACATTGGTCCCAGCTCTCTGCAGTTCATTCACTAGGTCCCCCCGCGTGGTTCTGGGATTTTTGCTCACCGTTCTTGTGATCATTCTGACCCCACGGGGTGGGATTTTGCGTGGAGCCCCAGATCGAGGGAGATTATCAGTGGTCTTGAATGTCTTCCATTTTCTAATTATTGCTCCCACTGTTGATTTCTTCACTCCAAGCTGGTTGGCTATTGCAGATTCAGTCTTCCCAGCCTGGTGCAGGGCTACAATTTTGTTTCTGGTGTCCTTTGACAGCTCTTTCGTCTTCACCATAGTGGAGTTTGGAGTCAGACTGTTTGAGGGTGTGCACAGGTGTCTTTTTATACTGATAACAAGTTTAAACAGGTGCCATTACTACAGGTAATGAGTGGAGGAAAGAGGAGACTCTTAAAGAAGAAGTTACAGGTCTGTGAGAGCCAGAAATCTTGATTGTTTGTTTCTGACCAAATACTTATTTTCCACCATAATATGCAAATAAAATGATAAAAAAAACAGACAATGTGATTTTCTGGATTTTTTTTTCTCAGTTTGTCTCCCATAGTTGAGGTCTACCTATGATGTCAATTACAGACACCTCTCATCTTTTTAAGTGGTGGAACTTGCACTATTGCTGACTGACTAAATACTTTTTTGCCCCACTGTATCTGAGGAAAATAGAGACAGTATCCTCCACTTATCTGAGGAAAAGAGAGAGGGTATCCTCCACTTACCTGAGGAAAATAGAGAAAGTATCCTCCACTTATCCGAGGAAAATAGAGAAAGTAACCTCCACTTACCTGAGGAAAACAGAGAGAGTATCCTCCACTTATCTAAAAAAAAAAGAGCGTATTCTCCACTTATCTGGTGAAAGCAGAAAGAGTATCTGAGGAAATCATAGGGAGTTTTCACGATTCCACCACTCACGGTGTCCTTAGGAAGCTGTGAGTGACAGCGATTTATCTGAGAGAGATGGAGAATGAGAACATTCTCCACTTTATCTAAGCTAGACTTAGATGAGAATATCTTACTTTTTATCTGAGATATTTTTAGGAAAAGCATCCTCCATTTTATCTGATGTACACTGAGAGAGCCTCCTCGATTTATCTAAGGTAGACAGAGAAATCTCGATTTATCTGAGATAGACAGAGAGCATCTTCAATTTACCTGAGGTTTGCTGACAGAAAATTTACCATGTTATCAGAATAAGACTGACAGTGAACCTACATAATTTTATATAAGGATGGGTTCACACCAGCCGAACCATATCATTAAATGGCTGCCAATCAACTAGATGTTTGCCAATCGGTAATGTAATGTCTTTTGTAGGCAGGCCGCTACGCTTCTGATGTGCATACTGCGATCTGTAATAGATCGTTCTGTGAGCATTGTCTGTCATTGTTGTTGAAAGCACGAGTCCTGTGTATACAGGAGGATGTGTGGCCTGGCCTACAGCAATGATCTTTTCAAGTAAGTAAGCCAGAAAATCATTTTATCCAACGAACAACAATTTTGCTTATTTGTCGAATGATCAGCTGCCTGTTTACACTGCCGGATTATTGAGAAAAGTCAATTCTACCTTTTTAGTTATGTAAGACTGATAGTAAGCCTCCTTTATTTTATCTAAGGTAGACTGAACAAAAATATCAACCATACAGAGATTTTGGCAGTGAAGATTTGGGAGCAAATTTAGCAAATTGTCTATTGGTGTGTGAGAAATATTTCTCATTTATAGATTGTTAAAGATTATACAAGCTTTTAGCTGACTGAATTTGTGCCAGAACGTTGTGCCACAATTTTGCTGCATTTTGGCAAATGGTGTCTCACTATAGGCTATTCCCATTTTCAGCAAAGTAACACCCACTTGTTAAGCTAGGCATGAAAAGTTTCTAAAACTCATAATAAACATGGTGAAAAACTGGTCATGAAAAAGGCAAAAAGGATGAAATATGTTAACCGTATACACTCCTTAACATTAATATTGCAACACAAAGAAGGAAAAGTCATAAAATTGTGGAAAGCTGAGGATCATCAGACATGTTAATTATATGCAAATGTTCATCAAATGGAAATAACATTTTCAAAAATTTGATTTATTCAGTATTGAGTATTATCACCACATGCAGAAATACATGCACTTATACACCTTGGCTGCTATAAGTGAGGTTATTAAGGGTCGTCTAAGGAATGTTCTGCCTGGCTGAATGCACTTGGGTACACAAGTCATCAAGATCCACTTCTGGCAGCTCGCTTTGCATTTGCTAAGCAATGACAGATGTTCTTGATCTGCACGTCACAACAGCACATTTAGGCCATGCAGGTCACTCACAGTGGTACAAGCAATATGCGATCTGAGGTCGACGTGTTCAAAAATGGCATCTGGGGCACTTGGACGAAATGACCGAACCACTGGTTCCACAACCAAATCATTAAAATGCTGACCTGTCAGTGTACCAGTAATGAAGACCGTAAGGGTTTCATACATTATGCCACCCCACACCATAAACAAATGAGTAAGACTAGTGTAACATTCCCATGTTGTCAGGCAGCGAGAACATGCCCTTCGTTCTTCCAATCATACTCCGATTCCTCGGTGATTAATGGGGCCACCGCTTGTTACCCCGCTTGTAACATTGGTGCCAGGACAGAACCTTGTGGTACCCCACTTGTAATACTGGGGCCAGGATAGAGCCTTGTAGACTTATGGGCTGTGTCAAATATTTTTCCTGCAATGGAAGTTACACACGTGGTCAAAATTGTTGGTACCCCTCATTTAATAACAGAAAAACCCTCAATGGTCACGCAAATAATTTGAATCTGACAAAAGTAATAATAAATTAAAAATCTATGACAATGGACAAATGAAAGTCAGACATTGCTTTTCAACCATGCTTCCACACTTTTTTTGGTCGCTGCGACATTGCATTAAAATGCAATAACAGGCGATAAAAAGAATGTATCTGCACGAAAATGGTACCATTAAAAACGTCAGCTCAGCACGCAAAAAATAAGCCCTCATCCAACACCAGAGTACAAAAAATGGAGGCTCTATGCGTATGGGAAAATTGGACAATTTTTTTTTTTTTTTTTTAGCAAAGATTGGAATTTTAGATAAAAAAGTACCTAGACATGTTTAGTGCCTATGAACTCATAATGAACTGTAGAATAATAATGGCAGGTCAGTTTTAGCATTTAGTGAACCTAACAAAAAAGGTAAACAAAAAAAACAGTGTGGGATTGCACTTTTTTTGCAATTTCACTGCAGTTGGAATTTTTTTCCCGTTTTCTAGTGCACGGTAAAACCAATGGTGTAGTTCAAAAGTACAACTCGTCCCACGAAAAATAATCCCTCACATGGCCATATTGACAGAAAAATGAAAAAGCTATGGCTCTGATAAGGAGGGGAGTGAAAAACAAAAGCGCAAAACCGAAAAAAGCTCCTGGCGTTAAAAGGTTAAAATCAATGGGACTGTAGCCAACCTCCCTGGACGTGGCCGCAGGAGGAAAATTGATGACAAATCAAAGAGACGGATAATACGAATGGTAACAAAAGAGCCCAGAAAAGCGGCTAAACAGATTAAAGGTGAACTTCAAGCTCAAAAAACATCAGTGACAGATTGCACCATCCATTGTTCTCTGAGCCAAAGTGGACTTCAAGATGACCAAGGAGAACACCATTGTTGAAAAAAAAATCACAAAAAGGCAAGACTGGAATTTGCTAAACTTCATGTTGGCAAGCCACAAAGCTTCTGGGAGAATGTCCTATGGACAGATGAGACAAAACTGGAACTTTTTGGCAAGGCACATCAGCTCTATGTTCACAGATGGAAAAATGAAGCATATCAAGAAAGGAACACTGTCCCTACTGGAGGTCTACTACATGGAGGAGGCTCTGTTATGTTCTGGGGCTGCTTTGCTGCATATGGCACACGGTGTCTAGAATCTGTGCAGGGTACAATAAAATCTCAGGACTATCAATGGATTCTAGAGAGAAATGTGCTTCCCAGTGTCAGAAAGCTTGGTCTCAGTCGCAGGTCATGCAACAGGATAATGACCCAAAGCACACAGCTAAAAACATCCAAGAATGGCTAAGAGGAAACATTGGACTATTCTGAAGAGTACTTCTATGAGCCCTGACCTAAATCCTATTGACCATCTTTGGAAAGAGCTGAAAAATGCCGTCTGCAAAAGGCAACCTTTCGAACATGAGACAACTGGAGCAGTTTGCTCTTGAGGAGTGGGCCAAGATACCGGGCGAGAGGTGCAAGAGTCTCATTGACAGTTACAGGAATTGTTTGATTGCAGTGATTACCTCAAAAGGTTGTGCAACAAAATATTAAGTTATGGGTACCATCATTTCTGTTCAAGCCGATTTCATGAGTTTTATTTTTAGAAATTTCTGTGGAAGCATGGCTGAAAAGCAATGTCTGACTTCCATTTGTTCATTATCATAGATTTTTAATTTCTTATGTGACCATTGTGGGTTTTTCTGTCATTAAATGAGGGGTACCAACAGTTTTGACCACGTGTGCATCCGGTGTGTGGCTCTACAAGTGGAGGTTTGTGCTGGAGATTCCCCATTATTCAGTGCTTCCAGCCATCTACAGGACAGTCCCAATTTGGGGGAGGTGTCCCTGGCGTTCAGGGCAATGTCCCGACTCTCACTCTGTGCCTGTAAGTCACCTCCTCTCCTCTCCAGCTCACTGTGTTTAGTGCTCACTAGTTCCTTCTCTGACTCTGGGGGAAGGCCGGCATCTCTGTGCTCTAATTAACTCATTCTTCACTTTTCTTCCCGTCTGGGACCTGGTGATCAAACACACAACTTCTTGTGCTGGTGCATAGAGATACATTCCTATATACCAGTGTATTCCTATGTACCTGTATTCCAGAGCTGAAATAAAAGTCAAAGATTTTTTTTTCCTATAAAATAATGAACAATTAGATTAAATTGCAGGTTTTTTTATCCGCTTAGTGACCAAGCCAAAATTTTCAACTCTAACATGTAAAATTACAGTATGTGGCAAAAACTCAGAAACGTTTCCACATATATCATTGATTATAAGATTGTTCTTTCATGAAACATTGTATTTTGTTAATGGTAAATTTAGGTTTATATGTTTTGCTTTTATTTCTAAAAAATGTTTTGACAAAAATGTAAAAAAAATATAAATTTTCAAACTTGGAATATATAAATATATTTTTAATCGAGGTCATCATACAACACAAAATAGTAACAAAAATATCAATTATCTTAGGCATCCTTCCCATGTCCTCATAAAACAAGTGCGTGAAAACCTCCAACGTGAACACGGACTTACAGATGTATTTGGCAAAATTACCTACAACTCATCTCACACAATAAGCAAAACCTCAAATAGTGAGAAGCTGCAGAGGAAGACCTGGGTAGTTTATAGATTTTCCACTCTCGTACCTATTTGTTTGATTTCTTGTTTAACGTCTTTAATTTCTTTCAAGAGTGGGTCAAGTCCTTTAGGGAGAGCTTTTTGTATGAAAGAACGAGAGACTGGCATAGAGTCCTGTGTGGAGTCTTCAATATCACTGTCTTGTTCAGCCATTGAGAGTCCCTTTGCAGAGTTATTGTTTGGGTTTTTGCACTGTGCCATAGGCTGAGAGGTATATATTTTTTGACAAATTTCTCCATTTGCGCTTTTTATGTTAGTATTAGCTTTTTCTAGAGGGGCCACCTCCCATTTTAACCATCCTGCAGAGAATTTTCTCTGCTGATGAATTGCATGAGAGAGAGTTCTGTTTTGTTATTAGGAAACCTTACATAGAAGACAGCAGTTTAGATTGGAGAGTCTGTGAAGTCCTGAAATTGATCCCTCTTATGCACCTAGGAGACTGAGGGGATTTTGTTCAGAGGTGTTCTGTTTCCTGTACAAGTGGCCCAGGAGAAAAGGGAGCAGGACCACTGCAGAGGCCTTCGTCAGATTCCCCGCCGCAGGTCATGAGACCGCAATATCGCTGTGTCAGGGTGACAGCCAGACGAACCCTGTGAATGACAGGGGAAATCCTGACCACAGTGCCCACCCTGCGAGGACTGTCACAAGATGTGAGATGTAACCCAGCTGATCACTCACCAGCATTCGTGACAGCAGGAGAGGCAGATCGGCAGAGTACAGAGCCACATCCCCCAGGGACCAGTCAGCTGCAGGATGAGGCGTGGCGGATAAGTACACGGTGTCAGATCTCGTATCTATGTCCTGGTCAGCTCTGTGTCTCTGTCTCTGCCCGTCTATTTCATTCCTTCGGTCTGTATCTTGGAGTGATCAGGCCACTCCTGTGTATCCTGCAAGGGTCGTTCCCTGGGTGTATATGGCCCACAAGAGAGGAAGCAGCTTCAGCCATTCAGACAGGCCTCAGTCCCGTGGGAGGAGTGTAGCGTGTTGGGGAAAGGGTCAGGGGAGTCCCGTTCACTGAGACACCTTTGGCGGTGTTTTTACAGGTTTACCGTGACAGAAATGAGCCAGAAGACCGTAGTGTCTGATTTCTCTTATCTCTGCACTGGTAAGAAGTACTTCATATTAATATTAAACTGTGTACATTTATTTTGGCAGTGCAGAGGTTAATTTGCTCAGTTGAGAGCTCCTGGAAGCTTTCCTGCATTAAGGCTTTCATCTGTTCACTGTTAGCCCCTCACATCTCCTATATCAACTGGGCCCTGTCTAGTACTCATGGTCAGAGTTAGCTTATGCTGCATGGTTTGAGGTTGTTGGTTATTATAGGAGAAGGCAGTTGGTGGAGTTATCTGTGACTGTTGCTAGGTTTTGAGTGTGTGATAATTCCCTTTCTTCTCTTACTTTGGCTTAACCCCATCCTCCCATCCTTTGGTATTTTTCGTTATCCCTGTTCGTATTACCTTGTTAGTCTTGTTGGTGTATTACGGTGTGCAGCGCCCCAGAGTCCTGGTCGTTGCAGTACTGATGCTCCGCCGCTAAGGGGGACTATGGTACGTCTGATGGCACTGAAGGAGTTCTTCTGACCAGGTATCACAGTCACCAATACACTTCACAGTCTGGCCTCTAGGGGGAGCTAAGGGTTCTATGTATTAGGCCACTCCTCACAATCTGGTAAAACTGGGGGTTAGTGTCATGATCTCAATGGCAAGAGAACATAGCATAAGCATATATAGGAACTAGCTCTTGGAAGATGGGAACTGAGCTGACCATGAACTAAACCTAACGCACAACTAGCAGTGGCCGGGTAGCATGCCTACGTTGATTCTAGATGCCCAGCCCAGCCGGAGGACTAAATAAAGCTAGCAGAGGAAAATATTAGTCCTAGCTCACCTCTAGAGAAATACCCCGAAAGGAGACAGAGGCCCCCCACATGTATTGGCGGTGAGTTGAGATGAAATAACAAACGTAGTATGAAAATAGGTTTAGCAAATTTGAGGTCCACTTACTACATAGCAGAAGACAGAAAGGACACTTTCATGGTCAGCTGAAAACCCTATCAAAAACACCATCCAGAAATTACTTTAAAACTCTGGCATTAACTCATAACACCAGAGTGGCAATTCCCGTTCACAAGAGCTTTCCAGACACAGTAACGAAACTACAGCTGTGAACTGGAACAAAATGCAAAAACAAACATGGACAAGAGTCCAACTTATCTAGTAGTTGTCTAGGAGCAGGAACAAGCACAGAGAGGCTTCTGATAACATTGTTGACCGGCAAGCAACTAACAGAGCAGCAAGGTTATATAGCGACTCCCACATCTTGATGGGAACAGGTGAACAGAGAAGATGAAGACACCAGTTAAATTCCACCAGTAGCCACCGGGGGAGCCCAGAATCCAAATTCACAACAGTACCCCCCCCTCAAGGAGGGGGCACCGAACCCTCACCAGAACCACCAGGGCGATCAGGATGGGCCCTATGAAAGGCACGAACCAGATCGGAGGCATGAACATCAGATGCATTCACCCAAGAATTATCCTCCTGGCCGTATCCCTTCCACTTGACCAGATACTGGAGTCTCCGTCTGGAAACACGAGAGTCCAAAATTTTCTCCACAACGTACTCCAACTCACCCTCAACCAACACCGGAGCAGGAGGCTCAACGGAAGGCACAACCGGTACCTCATACCTGCGCAATAATGACCGATGAAAAACGTTATGAATAGAAAAGGATGCAGGGAGGTCCAAACGGAAGGAAACAGGGTTAAGAATCTCCAATATCTTATACGGGCCGATAAACCGAGGCTTAAACTTAGGAGAAGAGACCCTCATAGGGACAAAACGAGAAGACAACCACACCAAATCCCCAACAGAAAGCCGAGGACCAACACGACGGTGGCGGTTGGCAAAAAGCTGAGTCTTCTCCTGGGACAACCTCAAATTGTCCACCACCTGCCCCCAGATCTGATGCAATCTCTCCACCACAGCATCCACTCCAGGACAATCCGAAGATTCCACCTGACCAGAGGAAAATCGAGGATGAAACCCCGAATTACAAAAAAACGGGGACACCAAAGTGGCAGAGCTGGCCCGATTATTGAGAGCGAACTCCGCCAATGGCAAAAAAGCAACCCAATCATCCTGGTCAGCAGACACAAAACACCTCAGATATGTCTCCAGGGTCTGATTAATCCGCTCGGTCTGGCCATTCGTCTGAGGATGGAAAGCGGACGAAAAAGATAAATCTATGCCCATCCTAGCACAGAATGCCCGCCAAAATCTAGACACGAATTGGGTCCCTCTGTCAGAAACGATATTCTCAGGAATACCATGCAAACGAACAACATTTTGAAAAAACAGAGGAACCAACTCGGAAGAAGAAGGTAACTTGGGCAGAGGAACCAAATGGACCATCTTAGAAAAACGGTCACACACCACCCAGATGACAGACATCTTCTGAGAAACAGGCAGATCTGAAATAAAATCCATCGAGATGTGCGTCCAAGGCCTCTTAGGAATAGGCAAGGGCAACAATAATCCACTAGCCCGAGAACAACAAGGCTTGGCCCGAGCACAAACGTCACAAGACTGCACAAAGCCTCGCACATCTCGTGACAGGGAAGGCCACCAGAAGGACCTTGCCACCAAATCCCTGGTACCAAAAATGCCAGGATGACCTGCCAACGCAGAAGAATGAACCTCAGAGATGACTCTACTGGTCCAATCATCAGGAACAAACAGTTTATCAGGTGGGCAACGATCAGGTCTCTCCGCCTGAAACTCCTGCAAGGCCCGCCGCAGGTCTGGAGAAACGGCTGACAATACCACTCCATCCTTAAGGATACCTGTGGGCTCAGAGTTACCAGGCGAGTCAGGCTCAAAACTCCTAGAAAGGGCATCCGCCTTAACATTCTTAGAACCCGGTAGGTATGACACCACAAAATTAAACCGAGAGAAAAATAATGACCAGCGCGCCTGTCTAGGATTCAGGCGCCTGGCGGTCTCAAGATAAATCAAATTTTTGTGGTCAGTCAATACCACCACCTGATGTCTGGCCCCCTCAAGCCAATGGCGCCACTCCTCAAAAGCCCACTTCATGGCCAAAAGCTCCCGATTCCCAACATCATAATTCCGCTCAGCGGGCGAAAATTTACGGGAAAAGAAGGCACAAGGCCTCATCACGGAGCAGTCAGAACTTTTCTGCGACAACACTGCCCCAGCTCCGATCTCAGAAGCGTCGACCTCAACCTGAAAAGGTAGAGCAACATCAGGCTGACGCAACACAGGGGCAGAGGAAAAACGGCGCTTAAGCTCCCGAAAGGCCTCCACAGCATCAGTGGACCAATCAGCAACATCAGCACCCTTCTTAGTCAAATCGGTCAATGGCTTAGCAATATCCGAAAAACCAGCAATAAATCGACGATAAAAGTTAGCAAAGCCCAAAAATTTCTGAAGACTCTTAAGAGAAGAGGGCTGCGTCCAATCACAAATAGCTTGAACCTTGACAGGATCCATTTCAATGGAAGAGGGGGAAAAAATATATCCCAAAAAGGAAATCCTCTGTACCCCAAAAACACACTTAGAACCCTTCACACACAAAGAATTAGACCGCAAAACCTGAAAAACCCTCCTGACTTGCTGGACATGAGAGTCCCAGTCATCCGAAAAAATCAGAATATCATCCAGATACACAATCATAAATTTATCCAAATAATCGCGAAAAATATCATGCATAAAGGACTGGAAAACTGACGGAGCATTAGAAAGACCAAAAGGCATCACTAAATACTCAAAGTGGCCCTCGGGCGTATTAAATGCGGTTTTCCACTCATCCCCCTGCCTGATTCGCACCAAATTATACGCCCCACGAAGGTCAATCTTAGAGAACCACTTGGCCCCCTTTATGCGAGCAAACAAATCAGTCAGCAACGGCAATGGGTATTGATATTTAACAGTGATTTTATTCAAAAGCCGATAATCAATACATGGTCTCAAAGAGCCGTCTTTTTTTGACACAAAGAAAAAACCGGCTCCTAAGGGAGATGACGATGGACGAATATGTCCCTTTTCCAAGGACTCCTTTATATATTCTCGCATAGCAGCATGTTCAGGCACAGACAGATTAAATAAACGACCCTTTGGGTATTTACTACCCGGGATTAAATCTATGGCACAATCGCACTCTCGGTGCGGAGGTAACGAACCAAGCTTGGATTCTTCAAAGACGTCACGATAGTCAGACAGGAACTCAGGAATTTCAGAGGGAATGGATGATGAAATGGAAACCACAGGTACATCCCCATGAGCCCCCTTACATCCCCAGCTCAACACAGACATAGCTCTCCAGTCGAGGACTGGGTTGTGAGATTGCAGCCAAGGCAATCCTAGCACCAAATCATCATGTAGATTATACAGCACCAGAAAGCGAATAATCTCCTGGTGATCCGGATTAATACGCATAGTTACTTGTGTCCAGTATTGTGGTTTATTATTAGCCAATGGGGTGGAGTCAATCCCCTTCAGAGGAATAGGAGTCTCCAAAGGCTCTAAATCATACCCACAGCGTTTGGCAAAGGACCAATCCATAAGACTCAAAGCGGCGCCAGAGTCGACATAGGCGTCCGTGGTAATAGATGACAAAGAGCAAATCAGGGTCACAGATAGAATAAATTTAGACGGTAAGGTGCAAATGGAAACAGATTTACCAAGCTTTTTAGTGCGCTTAGAGCATGCTGATATAACATGAGTAGAATCACCACAATAGAAACACAACCCATTTTTCCGTCTAAAATTCTGCCGCTCGCTTCGGGACAGAATTCTATCACACTGCATACTCTCTGGCGACTTCTCAGTGGACACCGCCAGATGGTGCACTGGTTTGCGCTCCCGCAAACGCCTATCGATCTGAATAGCCATTGTCATGGACTCATTCAGACCCGCAGGCACAGGGAACCCCACCATAACATCCTTAATGGCATCAGAGAGACCCTCTCTGAAAGTCGCCGCCAGGGCGCACTCATTCCACTGAGTAAGCACAGACCATTTACGGAATCTTTGGCAGTAAATTTCCGCTTCATCTTGCCCCTGAGATAGGGACATCAAAGTTTTTTCTGCCTGAAGCTCCAAATGAGGTTCGTCATAAAGCAACCCCAAGGCCAGAAAAAACGCATCCACATTGAGCAACGCAGGATCCCCTGGTGTCAATGAAAAAGCCCAGTCTTGAGGGTCGCCCCGGAGCAAGGAAATCACAATCCTGACCTGCTGTGCAGGGTCTCCGGCAGAGCGAGATTTCAGAGACAAAAATAATTTGCAATTATTTCGAAAATTCTGAAACCCGGATCTATTCCCCGAGAAAAATTCCGGCAAAGGAATTCTCGGCTCAGATACAGGTGCATGACAAACAAAATCTTGCAAATTTTGTACCTTCGTGGCGAGATTATTCAAACCTGCAGTTACACTCTGAAGATCCATTACAAACAGGTGGACACAGAGCATTCAAGGGTTAAGAGGAGGTAAGAAGCAGCTAGACAGCAATTAAGGGCTAGGCAGCAAAACTCTGAGGGGAAAAAAAAAAAATTTCCCTTCAACACTTCTTTTTCTCCTGCTTTAGCCCAAACAATTAACACTTTGCGGGCCGGTCAAACTGTCATGATCTCAATGGCAAGAGAACATAGCATAAGCATATATAGGAACTAGCTCTTGGAAGATGGGAACTGAGCTGACCATGAACTAAACCTAACGCACAACTAGCAGTGGCCGGGTAGCATGCCTACGTTGATTCTAGATGCCCAGCCCAGCCGGAGGACTAAATAAAGCTAGCAGAGGAAAATATTAGTCCTAGCTCACCTCTAGAGAAATACCCCGAAAGGAGACAGAGGCCCCCCACATGTATTGGCGGTGAGTTGAGATGAAATAACAAACGTAGTATGAAAATAGGTTTAGCAAATTTGAGGTCCACTTACTACATAGCAGAAGACAGAAAGGACACTTTCATGGTCAGCTGAAAACCCTATCAAAAACACCATCCAGAAATTACTTTAAAACTCTGGCATTAACTCATAACACCAGAGTGGCAATTCCCGTTCACAAGAGCTTTCCAGACACAGTAACGAAACTACAGCTGTGAACTGGAACAAAATGCAAAAACAAACATGGACAAGAGTCCAACTTATCTAGTAGTTGTCTAGGAGCAGGAACAAGCACAGAGAGGCTTCTGATAACATTGTTGACCGGCAAGCAACTAACAGAGCAGCAAGGTTATATAGCGACTCCCACATCTTGATGGGAACAGGTGAACAGAGAAGATGAAGACACCAGTTAAATTCCACCAGTAGCCACCGGGGGAGCCCAGAATCCAAATTCACAACAGGTTAGGCAGAAAGTTAGACAGAAGCTGACTGGGAATTGAACAGGCAATACCCTGTGGCAGAGGGTGTTGCGGGGAGAGACTCAGGGGGGTCCCTGTCAGGGGTGGGATCCTGACAGAGGCCTAGCAAACAGAGAGAATGTTACGGGACCGCGCCTGCACGAGATAGCGGCGGTACCCTGTTGTGAAATTGGATTCTGGGCTCCCCCGGTGGCCACTTGTGGAATTGTACTTGTGTGCATCATCCCCTCTGTTCACCTGCTCCTATCAGGATGTGGGAGTCGCTATATAACCTTGCTCCTCTGTCAGTTTCATGCCGGTCAACAATGTAATCAGAAGCCTTCTGTGCATGTTCCTGCTACTAGACAACTCCTAGCTAAGTTGGACTTTTGTCCTTGTGTGTTTTTGCATTTTGTTCCTGTTCACAGCTGCTGTTTCGTTACTGTGTCTGGAAAGCTCTTGTGAGCGGAAATTGCCACTCTGGTGTTATGAGTTAATGCTAGAGTCTTAAAGTAATTTCTGGATGGTGTTTTGATAGGGTTTTCTGCTGACCATGAAAGTGCCCTTTCTGTCTTCATGCTATCTAGTAAGCGGACCTCGATTTTGCTAAACCTATTTTCATACTACGTTTGTCATTTCATCTAAAATCACCGCCAATATATGTGGGGGCCTCTGTCTGCCTTTTGGGAAAATTTCTCTAGAGGTGAGCCAGGACTGTCTTTTCCTCTGCTAGGATTAGGTAGTTCTCCGGCTGGCGCTGGGCATCTAGGGATAAAAAACGTAGGCATGCTACCCGGCCACTTCTAGTTGTGCGGCAGGTTTAGTTCATGGTCAGTATAGTTTCCATCTTCCAAGAGCTAGTTCTCATATATGCTGGGCTATGTTCTCTCGCCATTGAGAATCATGACAGTTTGACCGGCCCAAAAAAGGGTTAAATTACTGGCTGAGAAAGGAGAGAAAAAAGAAGTCTGCTACTATTTTTTTTTTTTTTTTTCCTCTAGTTCTGAGTGTGCTCTTAATTGAATCACTTGCTAGTTTGCCTATGCTGCAGCCTTCCTCTCTTTCTCTCCTTCTAATCCTTGAATGGCTCTGTGTTCACCTGTTTCAAATGGATCTTCAGGGGGTAGCTACAGGTTTGAATAATCTCGCCACAAAGGTACAAAAATTGCAAGATTTTGTTGTTCATGCACCTATGTCTGAGCCTAGAATTCCTTTGCCTGAATTCTTCTCGGGGAATAGATCTCACTTTCAAAATTTTAAAAATAATTGCAAATTGTTTTTGTCCCTGAAGTCTCGCTCTGCCGGAGACCCTGCACAGCAGGTCAGGATTGTAATTTCCTTGCTCCGGGGCGACCCTCAGGACTGGGCTTTTGCATTGGCACCAGGGGATCCTGCGTTGCTCAATGTGGATGCGTTTTTTCTGGCCTTGGGGTTGCTTTATGAGGAACCTCATTTAGAGCTTCAGGCGGAAAAGGCCTTGATGTCCTTGTCTCAGGGGCAAGATGAAGCTGAAATATACTGCCAAAAATTCCGCAAATGGTCTGTGCTTACTCAGTGGAATGAGTGCGCCCTGGCGGCGATTTTCAGAGAAGGTCTCTCTGATGCCATTAAGGATGTTATGGTGGGGTTCCCTGTGCCTGCGAGTCTGAATGAGTCCATGACGATGGCTATTCAGATCGATAGGCGTCTGCGGGAGCGCAAACCTGTGCACCATTTGGCGGTGTCTACTGAGAAAACGCCAGAAAATATGTAATGTGATAGAATTCTGTCCAGAAGCGAGCGGCAGAATTTTAGACGAAAAAATGGGTTGTGCTTCTATTGTGGTGATTCAACTCATGTTATATCAGCATGCTTTAAGCGTACTAAGAAGCCTGACAAGTCTGTTTCAATTAGCACTTTACAGTCTAAGTTTATTCTATCTGTGACCCTGATTTGTTCTTTGTCATCTATTACCGCGGACGCCTATGTCGACTCTGGCGCTGCTTTGAGTCTTATGGATTGGTCCTTTGCCAAACGCTGTGGGTATGATTTGGAGCCATTGGAGGCTCCGATACCTCTGAAAGGGATTGACTCCACCCCATTGGCTAGTAATAAACCACAATACTGGACACAAGTGACTATGCGTGTTAATCCGGATCACCAGGAGGTTATTCGCTTTCTGGTGCTGTATAATCTACATGATGTTTTGGTGCTGGGATTGCCATGGCTGCAATCTCATAACCCAGTCCTCGACTGGAGAGCTATGTCTGTGTTAAGCTGGGGATGTAAAGGAACTCATGGGGACGTACCTTTGGTTTCCATTTCATCATCTATTCCCTCTGAGATTCCTGAATTTTTTGTCTGACTTTCGTGACGTTTTTGAAGAACCCAAGGTTGGTTCACTACCTCCGCACCGGGAGTGCGATTGTGCCATAGACTTGATCCCGGGTAGTAAATACCCTAAGGGTCGTTTATTTAATCTGTCTGTGCCTGAACACGCGGCTATGCGAGAATATATAAAGGAGTCCTTGGAAAAGGGACATATTCGTCCTTCGTCATCTCCCTTAGGAGCCGGTTTTTTCTTTGTGTCTAAGAAAGATGGCTCTTTGAGGCCGTGTATTGATTATCGACTTTTGAATAAAATCACGGTTAAATATCAATATCCGTTACCACTGCTTACTGATTTGTTTCCTCGTATAAAGGGGGCCAAGTGGTTCTCTAAGATTGATCTCCGTGGGGCGTATAATTTGGTGCGAATCAAGCAGGGGGATGAGTGGAAAACCGCATTTAATACGCCCGAGGGCCATTTTGAGTATTTGGTGATGCCTTTTGGTCTTTCAAATGCCCCTTCAGTCTTCCAGTCCTTTATGCATGACATTTTCCGCGATTATTTGGATAAATTTATGATTGTGTATCTGGATGATATTCTGATTTTTTCGGATGACTGGGACTCTCATGTCCAGCAGGTCAGGAGGGTTTTTCAGGTTTTGCGGTCTAATTCCTTGTGTGTGAAGGGTTCTAAGTGTGTTTTTGGGGTTCAAAAGATTTCCTTCTTGGGATACATTTTTTCCCCCTCTTCCATCGAGATGGATCCTGTCAAGGTTCAGGCTATTGGTGATTGGACGCAACCCTCTTCTCTTAAGAGTCTTCAGAAATTTTTGGGCTTTGCTAACTTTTATCGTCGATTTATTGCTGGTTTTTCTGATGTTGTAAAACCATTGACTGATTTGACTAAGAAGGGTGCTGATGTTGCTGATTGGTCCCCTGATGCTGTGGAGGCCTTTCGGGAGCTCAAGCGCCGCTTTTCTTCCGCCCCAGTGTTGCGTCAGCCTGATGTTGCTGTTCCTTTTCAGGTTGAGGTCGACGCTTCTGAAATCGGAGCTGGGGCGGTGTTGTCGCAGAGAAGTTCCGACTGCTCCGTGATGAGACCTTGTGCTTTTTTTTCCCGTAAATTTTCGCCCGCCGAGCGGAATTATGATATTGGGAATCGGGAGCTTTTGGCCATGAAGTGGGCTTTTGAGGAGTGGCGTCACTGGCTTGAGGGGGCCAGACATCAGGTGGTGGTATTGACTGACCACAAAAATTTAATTTACCTTGAGTCTGCCAGGCGCCTGAATCCTAGACAGGCGCGCTGGTCGTTGTTTTTCTCTCGGTTTAATTTTGTGGTGTCTTACCTACCGGGTTCTAAGAATGTTAAGGCGGATGCCCTTTCTAGGAGTTTTGAGCCTGACTCCCCTGGTAATTCTGAGCCCACAGGTATCCTTAAAGATGGAGTGATATTGTCTGCCGTTTCTCCAGACCTGCGGCGGGCCTTGCAGGAGTTTCAGGCGGATAGACCTGATCGTTGCCCACCTGGTAGACTGTTTGTTCCTGATGATTGGACCAGTAGAGTCATCTCTGAGGTTCATTCTTCTGCGTTGGCAGGTCATCCTGGAATCTTTGGTACCAGGGATTTGGTGGCAAGGTCCTTCTGGTGGCCTTCCCTGTCACGAGATGTGCGAGGCTTTGTGCAGTCTTGTGACGTTTGTGCTCGGGCCAAGCCTTGTTGTTCTCGGGCTAGTGGATTGTTGTTACCCTTGCCTGTCCCGAGGAGGCCTTGGACGCACATCTCGATGGATTTTATTTCGGATCTGCCTGTTTCTCAGAAGATGTCTGTCATCTGGGTGGTGTGTGACCGTTTCTCTAAGATGGTCCATCTGGTTCCCTTGCCTAAGTTGCCTTCTTCTTCCGAGTTGGTTCCTCTGTTTTTTCAAAATGTTGTTCGTTTGCATGGTATTCCGGAGAATATCGTTTCTGACAGAGGGACCCAATTCGTGTCTAGATTTTGGCGGGCATTCTGTGCTAGGATGGGCATAGATTTGTCTTTTTCGTCTGCTTTCCATCCTCAGACTAATGGCCAGACCGAGCGGACTAATCAGACCTTGGAGACATATTTGAGGTGTTTTGTGTCTGCGGATCAGGATGATTGGGTTGCTTTTTTGCCTTTGGCGGAGTTCGCCCTCAATAATCGGGCCAGCTCTGCCACCTTGGTGTCCCCGTTTTTCTGTAATTCGGGGTTTCATCCTCGATTTTCCTCCGGTCAAGTGGAATCTTCGGATTGTCCTTTAGTGGATGCTGTGGTGGAGAGGTTGCATCAGATTTGGGGGCAGGTGGTGGACAATTTGAAGTTGTCCCAGGAGAAGACTCAGCTTTTTGCCAACCGCCGTCGTCGTGTTGGTCCTCGGCTTTGTGTTGGGGACTTGGTGTGGTTGTCTTCTCGTTTTGTCCCTATGAGGGTTTCTTCTCCTAAGTTTAAGCCTCGGTTCATCGGCCCGTACAAGATATTGGAGATTCTTAACCCTGTGTCCTTCCGTTTGGACCTCCCTGCATCCTTTTCGATTCATAATGTTTTTCATCGGTCATTGTTGCGCAGGTATGAGGTACCGGCTGTGCCTTCCGTTGAGCCTCCTGCTCCGGTGTTGGTTGAGGGTGAGTTGGAGTACGTTGTGGAAAAGATCTTAGACTCTCGTGTTTCCAGACGGAGACTCCAGTATCTGGTCAAATGGAGGGGATACGGTCAGGAGGATAATTCTTGGGTCACTGCCTCTGATGTTCATGCCTCCGATCTTGTCCGTGCCTTTCATAGGGCTCATCCTGATCGCCCTGGTGGTTCTGGTGAGGGTTCGGTGCCCCCTCCTTGAGGGGGGGGTACTGTTGTGAAATTGGATTCTGGGCTCCCCCGGTGGCCACTTGTGGAATTGTACTTGTGTGCATCATCCCCTCTGTTCACCTGCTCCTATCAGGATGTGGGAGTCGCTATATAACCTTGCTCCTCTGTCAGTTTCATGCCGGTCAACAATGTAATCAGAAGCCTTCTGTGCATGTTCCTGCTACTAGACAACTCCTAGCTAAGTTGGACTTTTGTCCTTGTGTGTTTTTGCATTTTGTTCCTGTTCACAGCTGCTGTTTCGTTACTGTGTCTGGAAAGCTCTTGTGAGCGGAAATTGCCACTCTGGTGTTATGAGTTAATGCTAGAGTCTTAAAGTAATTTCTGGATGGTGTTTTGATAGGGTTTTCTGCTGACCATGAAAGTGCCCTTTCTGTCTTCATGCTATCTAGTAAGCGGACCTCGATTTTGCTAAACCTATTTTCATACTACGTTTGTCATTTCATCTAAAATCACCGCCAATATATGTGGGGGCCTCTGTCTGCCTTTTGGGAAAATTTCTCTAGAGGTGAGCCAGGACTGTCTTTTCCTCTGCTAGGATTAGGTAGTTCTCCGGCTGGCGCTGGGCATCTAGGGATAAAAAACGTAGGCATGCTACCCGGCCACTTCTAGTTGTGCGGCAGGTTTAGTTCATGGTCAGTATAGTTTCCATCTTCCAAGAGCTAGTTCTCATATATGCTGGGCTATGTTCTCTCGCCATTGAGAATCATGACAGTACCCCTAGAAAGGACAAGAAGCGAGGTACATTGTGCTGAGTGAGAAACGAGATCAACGCAACAAGGAGAAATACCAGTGGGAGTCGTGCTGTAAGACGAGGCAACATCCTACTGAGGCGCGTAGCCGGTGGCCGGAATGCCGAGGAAGTACTAGGCTCCAAGCAATACTTCAAACCTACGGCAGGACAGTCAGCTATAGGTGGGCTGTCTCACACAAATCACCTACGAAGACACAGGGGGCAACAATAGGAGAGGGGCGACGCTAGGGTCCCGGAAGAACTCCGAGCCTACCCGTCATACGGGTGCGTCCTAGCCATATCATCTGGGGGACGAAGCAGAACATCTTAATCGAGTTGTGAGGGAACTTAAGAAACAGACACAACAGTTGTGGGGACTATCCCGTAAGCACAGCAGGGGAGGACCACAACACACAAGCGCTAGAAGGTAGGCACAGATTTCCACCTGCAAAGGGAACTCTGGAGGTGCCATCGGACCGGCCGGACTTGCGCAGCCCGGTTAACCGTATTCCGGACTGAGGATCCTGGGACCTTCAGTAAAGAGGTAAAGAGACTGCAACCTGGTGTCCTCGTTATTTACTGCGACCTGCACCGCACCACCACATCATCATCACCATTCCCTCCACCTTCATTGTACGCCCCTCAGCAGGGTCACGGGCCGGGTCTAGCCACCGTGACAACCCCAGAACAGAGACTCAGAGGCCCGGTACCGGGTACCCCTCGGCCCTGCGGCAGTGGGGGCGCTACAACTTGGCGTCACGAACAGGATCTACTTAAGCCTGAAGAATCAGGTCATGTGTGCCTTGGAACTGTGATTTATTGTACTTGGACTGTGACTTATTGCAAAGACTGTGGATTGCCATTTGCCGCAAAAAAAAGCCACCATTACAGCGCTGAAGAGAGCGCAGGAGAAGAAGAGGGGCGTGGAGTAGGCGTGGACCAGCTGAAGAGCGCGAAAGACAATGGCCGCCCAGTCTAAATATTTCTGCACCGTGAGGACGTGTCCGTCAGCAGCCGAGATCTGCCTCCTGATTCTCAATGGTGGGCGGAGACAGAGAAAATGAAACCGCCCACAAAGGAGAGAGCGGGAAAAGGACCAGGAAGCGACCCATGCGGAGGACGCCATGATGAGTCGTTCAGACCAGGAATGCGGGGTTGAGGCCGAAGGCTCCCCCAGCCACCTGGATGAGCCCAGCAGCCAGCTCTCCGCGATAGGGGCCGGCCTCCTGCAAATGGAGATGGAGGGCCTGATCGAACAACTCCTCCAGCTGCGGACGGAGACGCCAGCGGAGGACCTTCTAACGTCGGACCTTGCGTTGCTGCCGGAGCCCCAGCCGACGCTCCCACTGACCATACCGCTGGCGGAGCCGACCGAGGAGGAGGGGCACGCACCGACTGGTGAGTCCGCCGACCCTGTCCTGCTGGCTGAGGGTCTGTTGATAGGCCCCGTCGCGGCACCCCCTCTTCCTGGGACCCATAGACTCCAGCGCTTGTTACCGTGGGAGGAGACAACGGGTATGGAACATGTTTTGAAAGCCCCGATTCCACCAACTACCCCGCTGAGTGAGGTCCACGCGGAGCGTACAGTGTGCCGCTGGGTGAACCCAGGGCCCGACCTTATGGGATACCCCGGGGTGAAGACACAGGAAGGGGAGATGGTGCAGTCCCTGAGCTGGGAGGAATATCAGGCCCAGCTGGAACAGCAGTGGGAGGAGAAGGAAAAGGTGTACCAGGCAGGGCTAGAGGCCTACCACCAAAGGGACTTGGCGGTCAAGGACCGGGCCCGCAAGGACCCCACCGCTCACCAGGCCCCACGCAGGCAGGGCACCGTCGTCGCCTTCAAGCTCCGCGGAGGCTGGGGCTTTATAAAAGAACCGGGCCTGTACGCCGAAGTTTTTGTCAACCGGAGGGATGTGGAGTCTCATCTCAGGGAAGGCCATCCAGACCGGGATCTCTACCCGGGGGACGACGTCGCTTACACCCGGCACTTTGGGGAGAAGGGGTGGTTCGCCCTGAATGTTCATAAGAAGCGAAACCCCGTGACACCCCCGACTAAGGTGCCGGTGAAGCTGTTTCCTGTAGCGAAGGTGCCCCCTTGTGGTCAGCCCGCAATCATCACCAAGACCACCGTGGCCACTCCAACGTGCACCATTATTAAAACTACGACCTGCAGCATCGTCACCTCAACCACCGTTGTGGCTAAGGAGGCGCCTCCTCAGGTAGTCGGTGCCTCTGCTGCCCCAGGGCTGAAGACAGTGGGTACGCAGACACCCAGATGGGATAACACTCCCCCTTACGCAGTACCAGGCGGCGGGCAATATCCAGTGGGGTTGCCTCCGCCGGTGCTGCCTCCTGAGTGGTTCAAGTAAACGTTCTAATCTTCCGAACATGTATATAGTTAACTGTTTGTCCTCTTGCTGCTATGACCCAACTAGGGTTAACTCTTAAAGGGATCCCTTTGTTTACCCGGGATCCCTTTTTTTGCTTTTTGTTTTTGTTCCTGTCTTATCATTGTTGAAAGAACTGCTGGATCATGAACACTGCATGATTACAAACTCCTTGTAAATAGTTTGCACCTTCTTAAAGGTGCTCTCTACTGGTTTTATAACCGAAAGGACTCTTTGCGAAGAAACTGTTCCTGGAAGCAGTACCGGAGTCCTTGCTGCGTACGGACTTGCAGCTTGAGAAGTTGCACTACCTCATAGAGACTTGGTCCCTTTTTAAAGGGGACGTTCATCCATAGCACTTAGAGTATAATGATGCCTTAAGAGAAATAGTGATAATGCTTACATGTAAAGTTATATGTAGTCAGACAGTTGATAGTAAGAAATGTTTAATGATGTGTCAGAAAATGAGGACAGGAAGTGAACCCAGATGGGGTTAATCGGTGAGTCCTCCTAGGAGCCATACAGAGATGGCTCGGTGATCTTGAATTGAGAGATGGAAGATAAGTTCTATACTGTGTATAGTAGCAGAAAGGCAGTAGGCCCGGGCTGAAAGGGGCGGTCCTGTAATAGAACGAGAGGCGGTAGTCCTGGGCAAGTAGACAGGCGGTCCTGCAGATGTAAAAAGGAAAAATGAAGAAAAAGTTGATTAGCCTTATAATGTTTTATAAGAAGGTCTTTAGTGGATTCAGTGTGTACATCCTTAAAGGCAATGTTAAATTATTGTTCAGAAATTGCACTAAGTAGAATACCCGGTTGGGTAAGAAAAGTTATTTATAGTATGTAATTTAAAGTATTTAACCAGGTTTGTAACGTTCAAGTGTCCTCACCTCCCATAAAGGGAAGCTCTGTTGAAATTTACTTATTGTTATTGCATTTCCAAAATTGTATGTCTTTTTGCTGACATGTATTGTTGTTTTCTTCCCAGTCCAGGAGTACTGGATTTAACCGGGGGGGAGTGCAGCGCCCCAGAGTCCTGGTCGTTGCAGTACTGATGCTCCGCCGCTAAGGGGTCTATGGTATGTCTGATGGCACTGAAGGAGTTCTTCTGACCAGGTATCACAGTCACCAATACACTTCACAGTCTGGCCTCTAGGGGGAGCTAAGGGTTCTATTTATTAGGCCACTCCTCACAATCTGGTAAAACTGGGGGTTAGGCAGAAAGTTAGACAGAAGCTGACTGGGAATTGAACAGGCAACACCCTGTGGCAGAGGGTGTTGCGGGGAGAGTCTCAGGGGGGTCCCTGTCAGGGGTGGGATCCTGACAGAGGCCTAGCAAACAGAGAGAATGTTACGGGACCGCGCCTGCACGAGATAGCGGCGGTACCCCAAGAAAGGACAAGAAGCGAGGTACATTGTGCTGAGTGAGAAACGAGATCAACGCAACAAGGAGAAATACCAGTGGGAGTCGTGCTGTAAGACGAGGCAACATCCTACTGAGGCGCGTAGCCGGTGGCCGGAACGCCGAGGAAGTACTAGGCTCCAAGCAATACTTCAAACCTACGGCAGGACAGTCAGCTATAGGCGGGCTGTCTCACACAAATCACCTACGAAGACACAGGGGGCAACAATAGGAGAGGGGCGACGCTAGGGTCCCGGAAGAACTCCGAGCCTACCCGTCATACCGGTGCGTCCTAGCCATATCATCTGGGGGACGAAGCAGAACATCTTAATCGAGTTGTGAGGGAACTTAAGAAACAGACACAACAGTTGTGGGGACTATCCCGTAAGCACAGCAGGGGAGGACCACAACACACAAGCGCTAGAAGGTAGGCACAGATTTCCACCTGCAAAGGGAACTCTGGAGGTGCCATCGGACCGGCCGGACTTGCGCAGCCCGGTTAACCGTATTCTGGACTGAGGATCCTGGGACCTTCAGTAAAGAGGTAAAGAGACTGCAACCTGGTGTCCTCGTTATTTACTGCGACCTGCACCGCACCACCACATCATCATCACCATTCCCTCCACCTTCATTGTACGCCCCTCAGCAGGGTCACGGGCCGGGTCTAGCCACCGTGACAACCCCAGAACAGAGACTCAGAGGCCCGGTACCGGGTACCCCTTGGCCCTGCGGCAGTGGGGGTGCTACACGGTACACTACTACTCCCCTCTTCCCTGGGTGGGGGAAGAGTATACACGGAGAGCAGATTCAGGAACTAAGGCAAAATACGTGGTCTCAGTGTCTCCGCCATCAGAACTAAGAGGGAGCAGGGCGAGCTAGGGTGCTTCTAGCATTAGGGACCAGGAAGGAGCCGCTGGTCCCAGGACACTCAACAACAGAGTCATGACATTAGCTCTGACCGAAATCATTTGATCCATTATGGGTCCTATCACTGCTCTGACAGGGCAAATGCAGCAGCTCAGTCTGGAGGTGGCAGATCGACACACTGTCGTTTTGCAACACCCTGGCGCATGAAGTTTGGGGATCATGACTCCCAGGCAACCTATAGTGGAACCCAAGATTGCTTTGCCTGACAGGTTCTCTTGGGGGCATGGCAAGTTTGTTGATTTCATATAGGCCTGTAAACTATACTTCAGGTTACATCCTTGTTCCTCAGGAACCAAGGAGCAAAAGGTGGGGATAATAATCTCGCTCCTTCAGGGTGCCCCCCCAAGCATGGGCATTCTCTCTCCCGTCTGACTCCCAGATGGTGGAGGAATTTCTTCTGGCACTGGGTCATATATATGACAACTCCGACAGCATCTGCCTGACTGAATCCACACTACATCACCTCCAGCAGGGAGACAGGCCTGCGGAGGAGTATTACTCCACGGACACTAAGTGGACTGACCCCGCACGTAGTCAGCTCTATTAGGGGCTATTAGTAAGCGCGAAGGATGCCTTATCTTTGTATGAGACTCCAGTTTCCCTTGAGTCGGCCATGTGTCTGGCTATCAGGGTGGATTGCTATCTTTGCCAGAGACATAAAGATATACCGCAATGTGCGGGAGGTCTGGGCCAAGGGAAACCTGGCCTGGTTCATCTGAGGAACCCATGCAGTTGGGTGGGGCAACTCATTATGGAAAGCAATCTGTTGTTTGGCACAAAGGGGAGTATGTTTTTACTGTGCTAGAAAAGCATGTGTCCTTTCCTATCTCACGGTAAACAGCTGCCGGAAAACTAAGGAGCCCAGGTTGCGGGGAGGTTAGCATCCCGGGTGTACATATCGCCTATGTGGGTAGGACACAATTTTTTCTGCAGACTGAAATCCATCTGAGCAGAAATACGATGGTTAATTCTGCCTTTCTGGGCAGTGGGGCGGGATTAACTTGATCGACACTAGGTTTGTCCAAGTCCAGGACCTCAAACCTTGGGCACCCGGCTTGCAAAAGTGGATACCCAGTCAGTGCCTAAATACCTGTCTGTCTTTGGGGGGGTGTTCTCAGAGCAAGGGTGCCAAGAGGTTTCTCCCCATCTTCCTTATGACTGCCCTGTAACCATTTTAAGCCCTATAGTTGCTGGATAATTCTAAATCAACAGTGCAGCTTCTATCTATCACACTTTGATGTGATGTAGTCTTTACTCCAGCATCAATATTGAGGTACCACTTGAAGGTCTATAGCAATTATTCAGCAGAAATGCAGGAATTTTTAGGTACAGCCATTAATATCCTGCTCCAAAATAATTATTTTTCTTTGAATGGCTCCTATTATCTACAAAAACAGGGCACCTTAGTGAGGGGCGACATTATCCACATTCATTGCAAACGTCTATATGTCATATTGGGAAGAGCAATATATCTTCTCTGATTCCTACCCCTTTCCCTCCCATCATGTGACCCTGACACCTCCCCTCCTGTGACCTCATCACAGGTCCTGTATGCACAGAACAGCCGTATATGTGGAGTGTGGGTGGAGGTCGGTGCTGGAGGCTCCATTATTCTCTATGTGGAGTGCGGCTCTGCGGGTGGAGGTCGGTGCTGGAGGCCCCATTATTCATTGCTTCCAATCGTCTAGCAGGACAGTCCCAATTTGGGGGAGCTGTCCCGGCATTCAGGGCAGCGTCCACACTCTCACTCTGTGTCCGTAAGTCGCCTCCTCTCCAGCTCACTGTGTTTTGTTTAGTGCTCACTAGTTCCTTCTCTAACTCTGGGGGAAGGCCGGCATCTCTGTGCTGTAATTAACTCATTCTTCACTTTTCTTCACATTTGGGCCCTGGTGATTCAAGCACACAACTTCTTGTACTGGTACATAGAGATACATATTCTAATTCTCTTAACCTTCTGGTCCTTACTGAAACCTGGATCCAGCAGTCAGACACCACCGCTGCTGCTCTCTCATATGGTGGGCTAGACTTCTCTCAGACCCCAAGATCAGACGACAGAGCAGGTGGAGGCGTTTGTCTGCTCCTATCACCCAAATGTACTTTCCAGTTTATCCCGCAGGTACCCTCACTTGTCTTCCCTTCTTTTGAGGTCCATGCTGTCCGATTCTACATCCCTTTCTCCATGCGAGTGGCGGTGGTGTATCGTCCTCCCAGCCCCTCTCATCAGTTCCTGGATCACTTTGCCACCTGGCTTCCACATTTTCTATCCTATGACATCCCCACCATCATTATGGGTGAATTCAACATCCCCATTGCTTTTCCCCTCTCCCCATCTGCTTCTCACCTTTTATCTCTAACCTCCTCTTTCAGCCTTTCACAGCTTACTTACTCTCCAACACATGAAGACGGAAACTCCCTCGATTTGGTTTTCTACCGACTTTGCGCAGTGGATAATTTCACAAACTCCCCTCTCCCGCTCTCTGACCACAACCTTCTTTCTTTCTCCATTAAGAACTGCCACCCCACTCAGGTCACCTCCACTTTCTACACTTATAGAGATATACAGGCCATTAACACTCAGAAACTTATGAAGAACTTGCAGTTATCACTGGCCCCTATCTCCTCCCTCATATGTCCTAAATCTGCACTGAAGCATTACAATGAAACCCTGCAAAGTGCCCTGGATGAAGATGCATCTCCTATACATAGAACAATACGGCACAGATGGCGACAACCCTGGCACACGCAGCAAACACGTTTCCTGCAGCGGTGCTCCAGGTGCGGTGAACGTCTGTGGAGAAAATCCAATCTACCCAAAGCTTTCATCCATTATAAGTTTATGCTTAAAACGTACAACACTGCCCTTCACCTCTCCAAACAAGCCTATTTCAACACCTTCATCACCTTACTATCCAATAACCCGAAACGTCTCTGACACGTTTCATTCTCTACTCAACCCAAGAGTGCAGGCCCCAACAATGGATCTCTGTGCTGACGATCTGCCCAATTATTTCAAAGCAAAAATTGATAATATCGGACAGGAAATGATCTTCCAATCCCCTCATACTATGCAATGTCTTCCCTCCCCCATTGCATCTAGCTCACTCTCTGACTTTGAACCAGTCACAGATGAAGAAGTAATCAGGCTCCTTGCATCTTCTCGCCTGACCACTTGCACCAGTGACCCCATTCCGTCACATCTCCTCCAGTCCCTTTCCCCTGCTGTCCTCCCTCATCTAACAAAAATATTCAACCTCTCTCTCTCTTCTGGTATCTTTCCCTCATTTAAGCATGCCATCTATTAGGTGTCAAGTTCCCACCTCTGCACAGGGGGAATCTCGAACCATCTCTGCTATGGTCTCCCATTCTTCTCCAGCTGCTGTGGAGCCTGCTCAGCAGAGACGTCGGTCCCTGCGTCTAGCTCAGGCTGATACTGGACAACTAGTTACTACTGCCCTTCCAGGCTCTGTCCTTGTAGCCAGCAATGTTCAGCAGCGAGCAGGTCTTTCTGGGACTAAGTCCTGCTTTTCACATACTGAGCATGCCCAGGGTAAGATCTCTCTTTAGAGATCAAGGGTCACATGCTTAGATACTGCAGCAAATCCCATTGGTCCTCTAGGAAGGTCCTGAAGGTGCTCAACTTCTGTGGCAGCCTCCCATTGGTCCTTCTGGGAAGGTCCTGTACTTGCTGCAGTTATAAAAGGTTCGCATGACCGCACGGCCATGCGCTAGTGTACATTTGAAAATGTGTGTGTTGATGAGTGCAAGTCATTCTTTAAACATTCCCTCCCTTGTGTATGACTGCTCGCATAAGGTAGATGTCTGCTATCTAGGGCCCGACTGAGCTATCAGCACAATAACACACAAAACAGCATCTAAATTGCTGTGACCACCAGTGTGGCGCCGTGCGCTATTAGAGCGCTTTCCTTACCCAAGTCTGGGTGGTTAGTGGCATCCGCCAGAGTGGCACAGTACGCACTCTTGTGCATTTAAGTTACTTTTTCAGTTATTCTGAGACCCCAATTGTGGTGTCGAGCGCAAGAGGTCTACACGAACTCTAATCCTGTGTCCTGGGATAGAGTTCTGTGATTCCTTGCATACGCTCTTTGTGTGGTACTGCGGCCCTGTGACGCAACAGGGTTCCTTCACACAGAGTGAAGTTAACCCATGTGTGTATCCTCATTGTACCGTAATATAGTCCGTCATTACTCAGCAGCAGGTTCCATCTCTGCACGGTGGACCCTGGGCTGCGAACGCACCTTATACCTTCTCTCTTATAATTTGGTGCGTTCCGCTAGCACTAACACCATCATACATCCATTACTTTAAAAAATTCTCGACCAAAACTGTGCTGCTAACTATAGACCTATCTCTAATCTTCCCTTCATCTCTAAACTCCTCGAACGCCTGGTCCACTCCCGTCTTATCCGCTATCTCTCAGATAACTCTCTTCTCAGCCCTCTACAATCTGGTTTCCGCTCTTTGCACTCTACCGAAACTGCCCTCACTAAAGTCTCTAATGATCTACTAATCTACTAAGGGCACATGTCAGGATTTCTTGCAGAAATTTCCTGAAGAAAACCGAAAATTTTCTGCAAGAAATCCGCATTTTTTTTTTTTTTTTGCGTTTTTTTTCCCCGTTTTTTTCGCGTTTTTTTTAGCATTTTGCAAGCGAAATTAGCTTGCAGAATGCTAAAGTTTTCCAAGCGATCTGTAGCATCGCTTGGAAAACTGACAGGTCGGTGACACTTGTCAAACACAGTGTTTGACAAGTGTGACCAACTTTTTACTATAGATGCTGCCTATGCAGCATCTATTGTAAAAGATAGAATGTTTAAAAATAATAAAAAAATAAAAAAAATCGTTATACTCACCAGCAGACAGCCGATCTCCTCAGCGGCGTCTGTTCCTATAGATGGTGCGTGCAGGACCTTCAGTGACGTCACGGTCACGTGAGCGGTCACATGAGCGGTCTCGCGACCAATCACAAGACTGCGACGTCATCGCAGGTCCTTCACACAGAGCATCTATAGGAACGGAAGAGAGAGCATGCAGCGCTGAGAGGCGGGAACACTTCGAGGGTGAGTATATGACTATTTTTTATTTTAATTCTTTTTTTTTTACCAATTATATGGTGCCCAGTCCGTGGAGGAGAGTCTCCTCTCCTCCACCCTGGGTACCAACCGCACATGATCTGCTTACTTCCCGCATGGTGTGCACAGCCCCGTGCGGGAAGTAAGCAGATCAATGCACTCCTAGGTGTGCGGAATCCCCGCAATTCCGCATTTTTTATGAACATGTTGCTTTTTTTTCCGCGATGCGATTTTTTCGCGGAAAAAAATGCAACATTTGCACAAATGCGGAATACACTGTAAATAATAGGAGGCATACGTTAGCGTTTTTTTCGCATTTTTATCACGTTTTTATAGCGAAAAAAACGCGAAAAATGCTGAACGTGTGCACATGGCCTAACAGCTAAATCTAATGGTCACTGCTCCATGCTAATTCTCTTGGATCTCTCTGCAGCATTCGACACTGTGGATCAGAGGCGTAGCTAAGGGTTCAGCTCAGGGGGGGCGAACCATCTGAGTGGGCCCCTAACCCTTGATTACAACTATGGTGGCACACTTTAATCATGGGTATAAGGGGAACCTCAGCAGATGATCCTGCTGTAATCGAAAATGTATAATGGCCCCCGCATTAGCCCCCACGTTGTATCTCCCTTGGATTCTGGTCTCTGTCCCTTTCTGTGGGCTGCAAATTGCAGAAAATAAAAACAACTAAGGCTACGTTCACATTTGCGTTGTGCGCCGCAGCGTCGGCGACGCAACGCACAACGCAAACAAAAACGCAACAAAACGCACGCTAAAACGCTGCGTTTTGCGACGCATGCGTCCTTTTTTGCCGAAAGTTGGACGCAAAAAAAAATGCAACTTGCTGCGTTATCTGCGCCCAACGCTTGCGAAGTTGCGGCCAAAAAAACGCATGCGTCGCAAAACGCAGCACAACGCATGTCCATGCGCCCCCATGTTAAATATAGGGGCGCATGACGCATGCGGCGACGCTGCGGCGCCGAACGCTAATGTGAACGTAGACTAAATGCGCATAGAGTCCATCATATGGGAATAGGTCCCTGAATGAATCCAGGTAACCCTAAAAGGAATACTCTTGTCTGGACAAGACCCTAAAGAGGTGAATGGAAAGAAAGAGGAAAGCAGAAGAAAGGGGGGAGATAAAATATCACACAATGAAAGAAGAAAGTGCACCCCCCTGTATGTCATCTCTTCTTTTTTTCCCTTCTCCCCATTTGCGGGCCATGTTATTCAGACTGAGTATACATATGCATCTATATGTGATTGTGATTATCTATACTCAACTACTGGCTGTTCCCATTTTTATTCTATTTGGCTCTTCATCATATACAGTATATTTGTCCCCAACTTTATGGGGATTCTTATTGTTTATATAAATGGCATTTTCATGTTTGTTACCTTGCATTTACTGATATGAGATCACACACACTGGACTGCTAGGACCCTGACCCCAGCTACAGGACCACATTACAAGAGAGAGTCTCTCTCTGTCTCTCTCTCTCTCTCTGAGAGACAGAGAGATAGACAGAGAGAAAGAGAGAGCGAGAAAGAGACTGACAGAGAGACAGAAACAGACTAAGAGACAGAGACAGTCAGAGAGAGACAGAGAGAGACTGAGGCAGAGAGAGACTGAGACAGAGAGAGACTAACAGAGACAGAGAGACTGACACAGAGACTGAGATCGAGACTGAGAGAGAGCAAGACAGAGAGAGAGTGAGACTGAGACAAACTGAGAGAGTGAGACAGAGACAGAGAGACTGCCAGAGTGACAGAGACTGAGAGTGACAGAGACTGAGAGAGACAGACTCAGAGAGAGACTAAGACAGAGACACAGAGAGCGAGACAGAGGGCGAAACCTTGACTGAGAGAGACAGAGAGACAAAGAGACAGAGACTGAAGAGAGACTGACAGAGAGAGAATGACAGAGAGACAGACAGAGAGACGGAGAGACTGACAGAGACTGAGAGCGAGACAGAGAGAGAGCGAGACAAACTGAGAGGGAGACAAAGACTGGGCCAAAGAGAGACTGCCAGAGAGTGACAGAGAGACTGACAGAGACAGGGACTGAGAGAGACAGAGACTGAGAGACAAACTGAGAGAGAGAGCGAGACAAAGACTGAGACAGAGAGAGACTGACAAGAGACAGAGACTGAGAGACAAACAGAGAGAGAGACAAAAACTGAGACAGAGACTGACAGACACAGAGAGACTGACCCTGAGAGACAGACTCAGAGACTGAGAGAGAGCGAGACAGAGCTAGATAGAGCGAGACTGAGAGAGCAAGATAGAGAGTGAGACTGAGAGTGAGCGAGACAGAGAGACTGACAGAGACAGAGCAAAACGGATGCAAGAAACCTCAGGGACATGTCAGGAGGGGAGCAGTGTCCTGCCTCCTCCTCACTGCACAGTGCAGTCACCTCCAGCCCCCTGCAGCCTGAGCTCCTACGTCGTCCTATCTCCTGTCCTGCTCCTGTATGCAGGGCTCAGGGAAGAAGCAGCGTCCTGAAGTCTCTTCAGCAGACACCACACAGCCGGTAATGTGTGCATGTCTGCAGTATGCTGGAGGCAGCAGGTACAGTGCCGGCACCCAGCGTCCCAAGGTACATGCTCCTCTACAGGACAGACCGCGGCAGTGCAGGGAGATTCTGTCCCTGCTCTATCGCAGAGCTCAACTATATTGGCGTGCACAGCAGGCTAATGTAGTTAAGGGTAGCGAGGCTCCAGGTGGGCCCCCTCTGAGCTCGGGGCGACCGCACCCTCTGCCCCCCTGGTAGCTACGCTACTGCTGTGGATCATTAGCTCCTCCTCACTATGCTCCGCTCCATCGGCCTCAAGGACACTTTTCTCTCCTGGTTCTCCTCCTATCTCTCTGACCGCTCCTTCACTGTACATTTTGCTGGCTCCTCCTCCTCTCATCTTCCCCTTACTGTTAGGGTTCCTTAACCCCTTTCTGCCAGCTGACGGAATAGTACGTCAGCTGGCAGATCCCCTGCTTTAAGGTGGGCTCCGGCGCTGAGCCCACCTTAAAGCCGCGACATGTCAGCTGTTTTGTACAGCTGACATGTGCGCGCAATGAGCGCGAGCGGAATCGCGATCCGCTCGCGCCCATTAACTAGTTAAATGCCGCCGTCGAGCGCTGACAGCGGCATTTAACTAGCGCTCCCGGCCGCGCGGCCGGAAGTGCTCGCACTGCTGACCCCCGTCACATGATCGGGGGTCAGCGGTGCATCGCCATAACAACCAGAGGTCTCCTTGAGACCTCTATGGTTGTTGATTGCCGAATGCTTTGAGCGCCACCCTGTGGTCGGCGCTCAAAGTACACGACCATTTCTGCTACATAGAGGTGATCTGTATTTCACCTCTATGTAGCAGAGCCGATCGAGTTGTGCATGCTTCTAGCCTCCTATAGAGGCTATTGAAGCATGCCAAAATTAAGAAAAAAAAGTGTTTAAAAATATAAAAAAAAAAAATATATAAAGGTTCAAATCACCCCCCTTTCGCCCCAATCAAAATAAAATAATAAAAAAAAAAAATCAAACCTACACACATTTGGTATCGCCGCGTTCAGAATCGCCCGATCTATCAATAAAAACAAAGGATTAACCTGACCGCAAAATGGCGTAGCGAGAAAAAAAATCAAAACGCCAAAATTACGTTTTTTGGTCGCCGCAACATTGCATTAAAATGCAATAACGGGCGATCAAAAGAACGTATCTACACCAAAATGGTATCAATAAAAACGCCAGCTCGGCACGCAAAAAATAAGCCCTCACCCGACCCCAGATCATGAAAATTGGAGACGCTACGGGTATCGGAAAATCGCACAATTTTTTTTTTTTTTTTTTTTAGCAAACTTTGGAATTTTTTTTCACCACTTAGATAAAAAATAACCTAGACATGTTAGGTGTCTATGAACTCGTAATGACCTGGAGAATCATAATGGCAGGTCAGTTTTAGCATTTGGGGAACCTAGCAAAAAAGCCAAACAAAAAACAAGTGTGAGATTGCACTTTTTTTGCAATTTCATCACACTTGGAATTTTTTTCCCGTTTTCTGTTACACGGCATGGTAAAACCAATGGTATCGTTCAAAAGTACATCTCGTCCCGCAAAAAATAAGCCCTCAGATGGCCATATTGACGGAAAAATAAAAAAGTTATGGCTCTGGGAAGGAGGGGAGCGAAAAACGGAAAAAGCTCCGGGGGTGAAGGGGTTAAGGATCGGTTTTAGGCCTTCTCTTCTTCTCTTTGTATACTGCCCCTATTGGTCAAACAATCAGTAGATTTGGTTTCCAGTACCATCTCTATGCTGATGACACCCAATTATATTCTTCTTCTCTTGATATCTTGCCTGCCTTTTCAGAAAACACCACATTCTCTAACATCATATCCTCCCTCTATCTAAAACTAAACCTGTCAAAAACTGAACTCCTTGTGTTTCCTCCCTGTACTAATGTACCTATGCCCGACATTGCCATTTTCTTGTGTGGTTCCACCATTACTCCCCAGCAACATGCCCGCTGTCTTGGGGTCATACTTGATTCCGAGCTTTCATTCACCCCCCCACATCCGATCACTGGCTCGCTCTTGTTATCTGCACCTATTATTATTTTGTATTGATGTAGCACCATTGATTCCTTGGTGTTGTACATGAGAAGGGGTTACATACAAATTACAGTTGTCACTTACAGTAATCACACTAACAATTACAGACTGGTACAGAGGGGCAAGGACCCTGCCCTTGCGGGCTTACATTCTACAGGATGATGGGGAAGGAGGCAGTAGGTCGAGGGTTGCAGGAGCTCCGGTGTTGGTGAGGCAGTAGCTCCAGTAGTGGTGAGTAGGCAGCGGGGTCAGTGCAGGCTGTAAGCTTTCCTGAAGAGTTGGGTTTTCAGGTTCTGTCTGAAGGATCCAAGTGTGTTTGATAGTCGGACGTGTTAAGGCAAAGAATTCCAGAGGATGGGGGATATTCTGGAGATGTCTTGGAGGCAGTTGAGTGAGGAGCGAATAAGTGTGGAGGAGAGAAGTAGGTCTTGGGAGGACCGGAGATTACGTGAGGGAAGATATTGGGAGATTAGTACAGAGATATATGGAGGAGACAGGCTATGGATGCCTTTCTAGGTCAGTATTGGTTATTTCAACTGGATACGCTGAGGGAATGGGAACCAGTGAAGAGATTTGCAAAGGGGGAAGTGGAGGAGTAGTGAGGAAAGAGATTAATTCGTTGGGCAGCAGACTTAAGGATGGACTGGAGAGGTGCAAGGGTGTTAGCAGGGAGAAAGTATGTTGCAGTAGTCGAAGCGGGAGATGATGAGGGCATGCACAAGCATTTTAGTAGATTAACTTTTGAGGAAAGGACGGATTCTGGAGATACTTTTGAGCTGGAGGCGACAGGAGGTGGAAAGAGCTTGGATGTGCAGTTTGAAGGACAGAGCAGAGTCAAGGGTTACTCTGAGGCAGAGGACTTCCGGTATGGGGGAAAAGCATGATGTCGTTAATTGCGATAGATAGGTCAGGTATGGAAGATCTATGAGCTGGAGGAAAGATGATGAGTTCAGATTTGTCCACATTGAGTTTGAGGAAGCAAGAGAAGAAGAAGGAGGATATGGCTGATAGACATTCCCGGATT
Source organism: Ranitomeya variabilis (assembly GCF_051348905.1). Classification (NCBI taxonomy): domain Eukaryota; kingdom Metazoa; phylum Chordata; class Amphibia; order Anura; family Dendrobatidae; genus Ranitomeya; species Ranitomeya variabilis. The sequence goes on along the minus strand of NC_135235.1, from coordinate 744,722,944 downwards.
CTGGACAGCAGAGAGGTGACATCAGGGCCAGAGAGGTAGATCTGAGTGTCATCAGCATAAAGGTGGTACTGGAATCCATGGGACATTATGAGTTGTCCCAGGTCAAGTGTATAGATTGAGAAGAGTAAGGGTCCTAGGACAGAGCCTTGGAGGACTCCAACAGAGAGAGGGTGGGATGAGAAGGTTGAGTGGGAGTGTGAGACGCTGAATGTGCGGTTGGAAAGGTATGAGGAGATCCAGGATAGGGCGAGGTCTTTGATGCCAAAGGAGGAGAGGATTTGTAGTAGGAGGCAGTGGTCAACTGTCTCGAAAGCAGAGGACAGGTCTAGAAGGAAGAGTATAGAGTAATGTCCGTTAGCTTTGGCTGTAAGTAGGACGTTAGTAATTTTGGTCAGGACTGTCTCAGTTGAATGATGGGGGCGGAAACCAGATTGTAGATTGTCAAAGAGCAAGTTAGATGAGAGGTGGGAGGAAAGTTCAGCGTGGACGTGCTGCTCCAGGAGTTTGGAAGCGAATGGGAGCATCAATATTGGGCGATAGCAGGACATAGCAGTTGGATCGAGAGTTGGCTTTTTAAGGATAGGCGTGATTGTGATATGTTTGAAAGCAGAAGGGAAGGTGCCGGAAATTAGTGATAGGTTGAAGAATTTATAGAATTCGACCCTTTCTTACTTTCGACTCTGCAAAAACTCTCACTGTTGCTCTTATTCATTCTTGTCTGGACTATTGTAACTCTCTACTAATCGATCTCCCTCTTACCAAACTCTCCCCTCTCCAATCTGTCTTGAATGCTGCAGCCAGGATCATATTCCTCACCAATCATTACACTGATGCCTCTACCTTGTGACAGTCATTACACTGGTTACCCATCCACTCCAGAATCCAATACAAACTTATTACCCTCCTCCCCAAAGCACTCCATGGCTAGGCACCACCCTACATCTCCTCCCTCATCTCAGTCTACCACCCTTATTGTGCCCTCCGTTAATGAACAGAGTCAGAATAGGCGGCTTCACAGGAGTGCCAAGCTGGTGATGGGAGTTTTTTAGTGCATATAGCACGCTGCAGCTCCGGCCAGATGCCTCAGAAGAGGATAAGACTGGATGAAGTAAAAATGGAGCGGTCATATGGAGCGCAAGCAACACAGTTCAGCTGGTATTAAAAAGTCTTCATTTAATATTTCCACAACGCGTTTCAATGGAATAGTTCCGTCTACTTCAGGTGGCAGTTCTGCTAATGACCTGAGGTTAGCATCCTCCATAATTAGAACCTCCCGCTCCACTTCCGTCTCCAAGACTTTTCACGTGCTGCGCCATTTCTTTTGAATGCACTACCCAGGTGCATACGATTAATCCCCAATCCCCACAGTTTTAAGCGTGCCCTAAAAACGCACTTGTTCAGACTAACCTACCATCTCTACACATTATCCTAACTCACCTTCTTTCCATTCAGGTTCCTGATAAATTTTATAATTTACGTTGACATCTACTGCAAAATCTGCCTTGACCTTTTAAGATTGGATATGGACGGAGGCAAGATGGCAGAGAGGATATTACAGCTCACCCTGGAGATCCTCTTCCAGCTTACTGGAGAGGTGAGAGATTCTGATGACATCAAATTACATTGTAATGCAGGTATCTGGATGCAACAAGCAGAGATCACGAGGTGGAAACATCCAGGGGTTGATATAATGATATTTATATAAATCAGTAACTTTTAAACAATTCGTGATAGTAGCTATGCAATTTTTACCATAGAGGGAATATAAAACTTTTAGAATAAACAACCAAGTCTTTCACTAGTTAACGTTAGTGTCCTTTTCAAAAAGGTGGTGTGCCTAGTTCTTGGGAGTCACCACGTGAGTTCTCAATCTAAGCTCTGGCCCTACTGGGGGTTACCAGGTTTTCCCGCTAGGCTGCAAGTCTCTTCCTGATGTAGTCTGTTAAAGCCCATTGAGCCTCCCATGTACCAATCGGCCCGCTCCCGACCTGTACTCCTAATCCCAGCTGACCCCGGTATCGTTGATGATAGCACCTCTTGCACCTTTCCTCCGCAATCGCAGGCGTGCCTCTCCTGTTGCAGTCTCCAAACGGGCCTTCTTGGCTTTACCATCAGTGGAAGTCTCTCACGCTCAAGGCGGAGAGGGCTGGGCATCAGCTCTTGACAGGCGTAGTCGGGCCTCGGAGACTTGACCAGCACAGAGTGCAGCTTCTGGCTCTGAACAGTGTACGCTGTTTTTGGGGATATTGTCATGGTTCCCAATGGCAAGGGAACGTCAGAGAACATTAATAACAGAACAGCTCTTGGGTGATGGAATCTCGAGCTGACCGTGAGCTAAACCTACCACACAACTAACAGTGGCCGGGTGGCGTACCTACGTTTTATCCCTAGACGCCTAGCGCCAGCCGGAGGACTAACTAACCCTAATAGAGGAAAAGACAGACCTGGCTTACCTCTAGGGAAATTCCCCCAAAAAGGAGACAGAAGCCCCCCACATATATTGACGGTGAGTTCAGAGGAAAAGACATACGCAGTATGAAGGTAGGTTCAGCAAAGCGAGGTCCGCTTACTAGATAGCAAGAAGATACAATAGGGAACTTCACGGTCAGCTGAAAACCCTATTAAAATACCATCCCGAAATTACTTTAAGACTCATGTGTCAACTCATGACACCGGAGTGGCAATTTCGGCCCACAAGAGCTTCCAGCTACAGAAAAATAACATAACTGTGAACTGGAACAAAAATGCAAAACAAACTTAGGACTAAGAGTCCAACTTAGCTGATAGTAGTCTAGAAGCAGGAACATGCAACAGAAAGGCTCTGGTTACATTGATGGCCGGCACTAGAATAACTGAGCAGCAAGGCTAAATAGGATACTCCCATATCCTGATGGAAACAGGTGAACAGAGAAAGTGAAGCACACAAGTCCAGTACCACCAGTGACCACCGGGGGAGCCCAAAAACCAAATTCACAACAGGATATCTTCTGGGGAATCTGGACCTTGCCAGACGGTGAACAACACCTGGGTGGCGTAGACACCCCGCTGAGGACTGCAACGCTGTTCTCAGCGACGTCTCTGGAACAAATCTGCCCGCTCCCTTCCCTGGCACCAAATCTCCTCATGGATGGGTGTGCAGAGCTTTTATAGCAGGGAAGTCTTTCCTGTGGGTCACCTGATCCAGTCCAGCACATGAGGTCACTCCCCTTCAAACCTTCAAGCTTACTTTGGTTCCACTTGATTTCAGCTGGCCAACAGATGGCAACCTCTCCTCATCAATGGTACTTCCTGCAAGAGTCCTCCAGATATGTCATGGCTTCTTGTTACATTCCTCCCCTCTTTTTGCTCGCCAGTCCTCGGGGGAGTGGAATTCTTTTCAGTTCGACTTTTCTCCACAGGTATGCCGAGTTCGGCCAACAGTTGAATGCACTCCTTGGTTTTCTGCTGTTTGTGGTACCAGACAATTAGGGGGAATTCCGGCTTGGCCAGCTCAGTCCAGCTGAGCTCTTCCTATAGAGGCGCATCTGGGATACTTGGAGACTCAGCCACTGGAGCTGGTAAATTGACTCCAAGTTTGTTTTCTTTAACACTTGCGAGCGGCAATGGATATCCAGTGTACTCATCGGCCCTGCAAGCCATTCTTCCTCTTCCTCTATGACTCCGCTTTGTGTGACCTCAGACACCGCCTCCCAATGATGATCCAGATTGTTCCCAGGTCGTTTGGTCTACACCAATACACGGTCCCCTGGCTGAAGTTGTCCTCCTGACACTGGAGATTGACTTGCATATTCCACTTCTGGAAGCTTCTGTTCAACCAGGTTCTCAATTTGTCGATTCCTTAGATACAATACAGTTCATCCATCACTTGCCCCTGGAAGCAGGCCACTTGGTCGGAGGGAATTCGCTTAGGGCATCCATATATGCGAATGAAAAACTTGACAGATGGCTCTGACTGCAGCTTCGGCTGTTTGATCCAAGGTGTGAGTCACCACTGCGAACTTGGTGAAGTGATCAGTTATCACCAAGCAATACCCTTAGCCATTGTATGAAGTTCCGATCAGAACCTACAAAGGCGCAGATGTTCGGATAGCCTTGTCCGAGGTTTGTTCAGCTCACACCGGTGACATATTTGGCAAACTCCTTTGACCTTCTGCCGCAATTAAGGCCAGTTCAACAGTCGTTGCAACCACCTTAAGGTCTTCTCTACACCGAAGTGGGCACCCCTCTCATGAGCTTCTTTAGCCAGCTGCATTATCAGTGCTTCTGAAGCCACTACTTGCCACCAGGTAACATCGAATTCTCAAGGGAGTTGAATCCTTCTGCACAGCAGGCCATCTTTCAGGAAGAGCCTTTCTCACTGGTCCAAGATCTGCAGGATAATTGGGGGCAAAGCAGCCCTAGCTTCCTGATCAGGCCTTTGCACCAGGGCGACCCTCTTCCTCAGCCTTGCCAGCTCCAGTTCGGACTCTTGTAGGTGTATCCACTCGTTCCTTGAGCGGCCAAGAATTTGGGTGAGTCTGGGCTCTTCTCTAGACTCCTGAGCGGATACTACAGCCACAGCAAACTGCCTAAAATCCGGGATCTCATAACCCTCAAGATCTTCATCTATGTCTGTCTTTGGTCCAGCTTGGGTGATTTGGGACAAAGCATCTGCATGCTTATTCTGGGACCGATACGAGATCTTGTACTGGTATTTAGACGTCCTTGCGAGCCACCGCTGTTCTAGAGTTCCAAGCTTTGCATTTTCTAGACAGGCCAGGGGCTTGTTGTCCATCCACACCGGTATTTCTGACCCCGACAAATACTACCAGAAACTTCAGTTAGAACGAACTGTAATTGTCCAGATTCTTGGTGTCTCTCAGTGACCTACTGGCATACGTGTTAACCCACTCTCTTCCTTATTGTACCTGAGCCAATAGTGCCCCCAGTCCTTATAGGCTTCCATTGGTGTACAGCACGAAGGGCTGTGAGAAGTCAGGGTTGCCAAGATTGGGGCATCTGTCAATGCCATCTTCAATCCCTGAAATGCTAACTCATGTCATGGTCCCCATTGAAAGGGTTGACGTTTGGCTCCCCCAGCCGTACCCGCAACAACTCGTTAAGTGATACCGCAATCTTGGCGAAGTCCCTTATGAAACTGCGGTAGTATCCAGACTAGGAACACTCACAGTTTTCTTAGGTAGGTAGGTGTGGGCCACTTCAGTACTGCAGCCATCTTCTCTGCGATGGGGTAAACTCCCTCACTAGACAAGGTGAGTCTCAAGTGTTCAATTTTCCACTTGAATAAGTGACACTTCTGGGGCTTTATTTTTAATCCTTGTTTTTGAAGCCGTTCCAGCACTTGCTCCAGCTGGTGGAGATATTCTTCAGATGTGGCGGAATAAATGATTATGTCATCCAGATAGATCAAAGTTCATGTCTTTCTGTCAACCGCTGAAAGGTTCCTGGTGCATTCGTCAGTCTGAAAGGCATCTAGTTGAACTCAAAAAGGCCCATAGGAAGGACAAAGGCTGTTTTCTGGCAGTCCTTCTCAGCCACTGGGACTTGCCAGTAGCCACTGGCTAAATCAAGTGAGGAAAAATATTTGGCTTTTCCTAATGCAGATAGGGACTTCTCAATTCTGGACAAGGGATAGAAGTCCCATACAGTACACGTGTTCAGCCTCCTGCAGTCCACGCATAAACTCACAGGTACCATCTTTTTTCCGAACACGATGGGAGCCGCCCTGGGACTCTGGCTCTTGTGGATCACGCCATTGCGCAGTATGTGGTTCAACAGTTCTTTCACCTCCTGGTACATCTGAGATGGGACCTGCTGATACCGGTCTCAAATGTGAGCAGTGATTTCTGTAGGGATCTCATGAAAAACAGCATGGGTGCACCCAAAGTCATCTTCATGCTGTGCAAACACCTCGATATCGCTGTAATAGCTGTTCAACCTGCCAAACTTACCTCGAGTAAAACTGTGAGGTTGTCCTCCATCTGTTCCAAGAGGTGATGTCCAGCCACTGGTTCACTTCAGTTTTCCTGACTATCAAGCAACACCGCTAAGGTCCATTAGTCTCTTCCCACAGGTGTCAGTCCTATAGCTTCAGCTCCGGGGAGATCTTCTGGCATTATATAAACTCGAGCCACTTGTCAGGGCACCAACTGTAGAATTGCTCCATTTACGTTTCTACAGTGCACAGGTATTCGTCCCTGTTGTACAGTGGTCAGGGTGCAGGCAAACAATAATCTGGAGATCGCTTCTTCTCTCTCTATAGGTTCAATATGGACATCCGCACCCTCTAAGGATACATGGGCCAGTACTGGCATGGTGAGTACAGTCTGTCCAACTGGCAGTGTCACTGTGGCTTCGGACGGTATCAAAATTTTGCCAAGAAACTGGGAGGCAGCGGGTAACTTCTGAATTTCGCTGACTCACACTAGTTACTGGAACATCATTTTTACTTGCCGGGTCACGGGTGGCAAATGTCCCAACTGTTTTTATCAGGGTCCTCAGCTAAGAATTGTCCCTCCTCTTTTTGCACATTCATGCCCAGGGTTACAGTGGGTTCTGCGCCTCCGGACCCCTTTGTCAACAATATTTCTTTTCAGCCCAGATCCTTCCCGCACACCGGGACAGACTTCCGCACTACTCCTGCTACTGGAATAGGCAGTTGATTAGCCGCCACCAGTTGGATGGTGTGTTCTTTTTTGGAGCAAGCAACTTCGGGAAAATGGCTCTGGAAATATGCCTGAGTATTGTGGTCAAATGAAACCCCATGTTCATCAAGCACTGAATGTGTTGCCTATTGAATTCAGCCCAGGTAACGCGTCTCTCAGAGACAATATCCTCAGAATTCTCTCTTCCACCCTCTGAGGCTCGAAAACCCCATGGTATGCTCCACGTGGGGTGCATTAGTTTAACTGACATCTCCGTCTCCTCCTTTCTCGATTCGGACAGTTTCTTGAAATGTGCCCCCTTCCAACTCAGGTCCAACACCCTCACTCACATTCCTCTGATGGGCTACGTTAGCGGCATGTTGTGGTCCGGAAGGAGCAACTTTCCCCGCTCTGACCTCTTCTCACATTAGTTCGGGTGATCAGCTGGAGGATTGGCAGCAAGGGTCCCCTTTATGCTGCACAGCTCACCTCTGTCACAAATCTCATGACGTATCTCCCGCACCCAGTCAGGCTCATTGCGTGTTGACTCAGGGGTGACCACTTCATGACTCTGGACCACGGCGATCAGAACAGGGGTCTCTCTCTCTGAGACTGCAACTTCGAGCCCTACCTCAAGGAAACCCAGACTGGGATTCAGGTGTGAATGCTCCAATAAGATCTGTTTCAGAGAGGAGTCCTTCAGTCCAGCAATGAGTTGGTCCCGCATCACTTCATCCAAGGGGCCCAGTCCTCAGTGCCTGTCTTGGGTCTTCTAGGCGATATGGACCATTAGTTCCTGCAATGCATTAACATACTGAGCTATAGTCTCACTTCCCCTTGGACCGCTGGAACAACTGCATGCGGAGGTGCCTTAGGTCCTTGGTGTCACCATGCATATCCTCTAAGATTTTTATCACCTTTTCCACAGTGTCACAATCCCTAGGTGGGCGGTACATAACCGTCTGCCGGGCCTCCCCATCAATGGTCAGGAGGGTTAACTCAGCCTGAATGGAAGGGGTCAGGGGATACATGCGCAGCATGCTTTTCAGCACCTCTGCCCAGTCCCACAGTGACACGCTGCTCCCTGTGAACCTTGGAAGGTTGCTGAGCATAGCCCCCAAGGATATATTTCCTTTGTTGGGCTTGGTCACAGAGTGGTCCGCCATCTCTGTGTCTGAATGTTGAATCCTGCCGAATACGCCAAAAGTATGGCGGGTGTCTGGATGCACCGAGCAGAGATCACAAGGTGGAAACAGCCAAGGGTTGATATAATGCTATATATATATACAACAGTAACTTTTAAACAATTACGGTAGTGTTCGTAGCTATGCAATTTAAAAGTAGATGGAATAAAAACAGGTTTAGAATAAACAAGAAAGTCTTTCACTAGTTAACGTTAGAGTCCTTTTACAGAGATGGTGTGCCCAGTCTTGGGAGTCACCACATGAGTTCTCACTGAAATCACTCAAATCTCTGGTTCCAGCAGAGGTCACCGGGTTTTCCCGTTAGGCCACAAGTCTCTTCCTAAGGGCTCATACCCATATGCGAGAAAAAGAACGGTCTGATTTCCGGACCAAATAAACTGACGAGTGCTATGCGAGTGTCATGCGAGTACAATGCAATTTTCACACCTAGCATCTGATTTACATCCGATTGCAATGCGATTTTAACATGAGCTTTTACATACAGCAATTCTCTATGTCATTTACACATTGTTTTCAAAGGAAATGTTAGTCAAAACACACACACACACACACACACACACATATATACACTGCTCAAAAAAACAAAGGGAACACTAAAATCCCACATCCTAGATATATCACTGAATGAAATATTCCAGCTGTAAATCTTTATCATTACATAGTGGAATGTGTTGAGAACAATAAAACCTAAAAATGATCAACGTAAATCACAACTAATATCCCATGGAGGTCTGGAGTTGGAATGATGCTCAAAATCAAAGTGGAAAATGAAGTTACAGGCTGATCCAACTTCAGTGGAATTGCCTCAAGACAAGAAAATGATGCTCAGTAGTGTGTGTGGCCTCCACATGTGTTTATGATCTCCCTTCAATGCCTGGGCATGCTCCTGATGAGGCAGCGGATGGTCTCCTGAAGGATCTCCTCCAAGACCTAGACTAAAGTATCCACCAACTCCTGGACAGTATGTGGTGCAACGTAATGTTAGTGGATGGTGCGAGACATGATGTCCCAGATGTGTTCAATCGGATTCAGGTCTGGAAAATGGGGGGCCAGTCCATAGCTTCAATGCCTTCATCTTGCAGGAACTGCTGACACACTCCAGCCACATGAGGTCTGACATTGTCCTGCATTAGGAGGAACCCAGGGACAACCGCACCAGCATATGGTCTACTGGCCTGTCTCCTGGTAGCGCCTCCAGCCTCTGAACACTATGCTGACGGACACAGCAACACTCAAAATTGACCAAAACATCAGCCAGAAAGCATTGGTACTGAGATGTGGTCTGTGGTCCCCAACTGCAGAACCACTCCTTTATTGTGTGTGTCTTGATAATTGCCAATAATTTCCATCTGTCGTCTATTCCATTTGCACAACAGCATGTGAAATTGATTTTCAAACAGTGTTGCCTACTAAGTGGACAGTTTGATTTCACAGAAGTTTGATTTACTTGGAGTTATATTCTGCTGGTTAAGTGTTCCCTTTATTTTTTTGAGCAGTGTGTGTGTGTATATGTATATGTACATGTCTGACAGCCATTCCATTCCAGTGTCAGTTGATTTCCAACCAGAGTACACCTCATTCTACTTAATGTGCTTCTGATTAGATGATCACCTGAACCAATTCTTATTTAACAAAGGAAAGTATAAAAAAACACTGCTGTGGTGTTCACAATCCTATTGCAATAGGACAAGCTGGACGCAAAACAAGTGCTAGTAATATCCCAAAAGTAATACGAATGAAAAATAACAACCATGTCAAAGGAGTTGAAAAGAAAAGTCTTGTGGGAGGAAAAGGGCTCAATTCTGAATTTACTAGCAGAGTAACACAGTGAACGTCGTGTTGCCTCCATCCTTAAAATTTCTAAGACTGCAACAAGGTCAAGCAGTAGACATTGGAGACAGCAAATCTACAGACCGGCAGAGGGTGAAAACGACTCTCCACTGACCAGGATGACCGTCATCTTATTTGAATGTTACTCAGCCTTAGGATGACATCAAGTGACCTACAAAAGGAATGGCAAAAGACAGCTGGGGTGAAGTGCACAGCAAGAACAGTTCGTAACAGGCTCCAAGAGGCAGGACTCAAGTCATGTAAAGCTAGAAAAAAGCATTTCATCAATGAGAAGCAAAGGAGAGCCAGGCAGAAGTTTGCCAAAGATCATAAGGATTGGACCATAGAGGACTGGAGTAGGGTAACTTTCTCTGATAAGTCTAACTTTCAGCTTTGCCCAGCACCTGGTCATCTATTTTTTAGATGGAGATCTGGAGAGGCGTACAAGCCACAGTGTCTTGCACCCTCTGTGAAATTTGGTAGAGGAACTGTGATGATCTGGGGATGCTTCAGCAAGCCTGGAATTGGGCAGGTTAATCTTTGCGAAGGACGTATGAATCAAGCCACAGCACGGTGGCGAGTGGCAACTTCAGTGATTAGCGATGCCGTCATTGATGCTGCGCTGCCACACAGCCTGAACTGGGATGACCTCTGGAGTGTGGCAAAATGCCAGATCTTTTTCCCACGCTCAAGAGTTCACCGTGGGTCAAGCTGTGAGTTTTTTTCTCGCATCCATTGACTTACATTGGCGAGTCTCACAGATACGCAGCAAATTGCAGCATGCTGCGATTTTGTTTTTCTCAATACAATTTTAGCTGAGAAAAAATTGCATTTGAGATGTCAACCATTGAATAACATTGGTATGAGTTCAGTCCGATTTTTTTTTTTTTATCGAATTGCACTCGTCCGTATTTCTCGCAAATGGGTATGAGACCTAAAATAGTGTATTAAACCCCATTGAGCCACTAGCACACCAACCGGCCCCCTCCCAACCTGTTCCCCCAATCCCAGCCAACCCCGCTAATGATGATAGCTGGATGTGACGGTCCTGTTCACTCGCGCCGTTCCTCCTCAAGCACAGGCGTGCTTCTCCTGTTACAGTCTCCACATGGGTTTTCTCGGCTTGACCATCAGCAGAAGTCTCTCAGGTGCACTGCAGAGGGGACTGGGCATTGGCTCTTGACGGGCATAGTCGGGCCTGAGACTTGACCAGTGCAGGCAGCAGCTTCTGGCTCTGACCAGTGTAGGCCATTTTTGGGGATATCTTCTGGGACATCCAGACCTTGCCAGACGGTTACCAATATCTGGGTAGCCAAGACTCCCTGCTGAGGCCAGCCACGCTGGTCTCAGCGGTGTCTCTGGAGCACGTCTGTCCCGCTCCCTTCTCTGGTGCCAAATATCCTCGTGGTTGGGCGCGAAAGGCTTTTATACCATGGAAGTCTTTCCTGTGCGTCACCTGATCCAGTCAAGCACACAAGGTCACTCCCCCTACAAACTTTACAGCATACTTTGGTTCCACGTGATTTTGGCTGGCCAGCAGATGGCAGCATCTCCTCATCAATGCACCTCCTTCAGGAGTTCTCCAGATATGTCATGGCTTCTTTTTACAACATCATTATTATCTAGTAGATGGTGTCCCGATTCTAACGCATTGGGTATTCTAGAATACTACGTGGCCTGTGCTATATACTATGTGGCAGCTATATACATACATACATACATACATATTGTAGAATACCCGATGCGTTAATACAGGCCACACAGTATATAACAATGGCCACGCAGTATATAACACAGCCCACGTACTATATAACACAGCCCACGCAGTATCTAACACAGGTGACGTAGTATATAACACAGGGCACGTAGTATATAGCACAGCCTACGCAGTATATAGCAGCCACGCAGTATATAACACAGGCACACAGGCGACGTAGTTTATAGCACAGGCCACGCAGTATATAACACTGCCCATGTAGTATATAGCAGCCACGCAGTATGTAACACAGCCCACGTAATATATAGCACAGCCCACGCAGTTTATAACACTGGCCACGTAATATATAGCACTGCCCACGCAGTATATAACACTGCCCATGTAGTATATAGCAGCCACGCAGTATGTAACACAGCCCTTGTAGTATACAGCAGTGTGGGCACCATATCCCTGTAAAAAAAAATAATTAAAATAAAAAATACTCACCCGCCGGGATCCAGCGAAGCTTTGGCAATGCACGCGCGGCTGCTGCCATCTTCCGTTCCCAGGATGCATTGCGAAATTACCCAGATGACTTAGCGGTCTCGTGAGACCGCTAAGTCTTCTGGGTAATTTCGCAATGCATCTCTGGGAACGGAAGATGGCAGCAGGCACGAGCGCATCGTCGAACGACGGAAGGTGAGAATAGCAGGTTTTTTGTTTTTTCATTATTTTTAACATTAGATCTTTTTACTATTAGTAAAAAGTTGGGGACACACAGGGTTAATAGCAGCGGTAACGGAAGGGGGTTACCCGCGGCATAATGCGGTCCGTTACCGCTGGCATTAACCCTGTGTGAGCGGTGACCGGAGGGGAGTATGGAGCGGGCGCCCGGCACTGACTGCAGGGGAGTAGGGAGGGACTAATCGGACTGTGCCCATCGCTGATTGGTTGCGGCAGCCATGACAGGCAGCTGGCGAGACCAATTAGCGACGCGGGATTTCTGTGATGGAGGTTGCCGACAGAAAGATGGAAGTACCCCTTAGACAATTATATATATAGATGGGAATAACAGATGGACAGAACTGGAGAGGTGAGGACTCTGGAAATGTCTGTAGTGAGATTTATTAATATGTCTCTCCGTAACCAGGATTACACAGTAGTGAAGAAGACCTCTAGTGAGCACTGTCAGGACCCTGTGTCTGAGGGATGGGGAAGACCCCTGAGCTCAAAAACGAAGCCTTCACCTCAACCCCTAAAACATGAGAACATCAATGACCAGAAGATCCTAGAACTTCTCTACAAGATGATTGAGCTGCTGACTAGAGAGGTGACACTGCTGGGAATGCTGGGACATTATACAGTAACACTATGAAGGGATCGGGGGGATGACGGTATCATTGTATGTGTCAGGTTCCTATAAGGTGTCAGGATGTCGCTGTCTATTTCTCCATGGAGGACTGGGAGTATTTAGAAGGACACAAAGATCTGTACAAGGACGTCATGTTGGAGGTTCCCCAGCCCCTCACATCACCAGGTAATAGACAGGACTAAACACACACGGCCTATAATTATCTGTATGTACAGAATGAATTGAGTCCCTGTATGTGTTTCCTCCAGATCTATCCAGTAAGAGGACAACACCAGAGAGATGTCCCCCTCCTTTTCTTCCACATGACTGTAAACAGGAAGATCCCAATGTTCCTCAGGATCATCAGGTAGATGGAGAGAAGGTGTCATGAGATCTCCCCTATGATTTGTAGACGGCTGTGAAGGTCTTGTGCTCAGTCTTGTTTTATCCACCAGTATTATATGTTTTATACTTGTGTAATGAGAACGGTGGAGATGGCAGGATTAGAGCTGATCATAGATGTGACTTCTCCATCTGTCTGTGACTTTTACAATATTTGTTTCAGGGTGAAGATCTGACCCATATTAATACTACAGAGACATATGTGAGGGGTGATGAGCGGTGTAAAGAGGAGATTCCTACATATGACTACCCAGGTGAGTAGTGACCACTAAATGCAGAGAAGTCATAGATTTTACTGTAATTATATGGTGAATGTCTAGCAGCCGTACCGGTCCTGGAAGAACAGTCAAGTGAGAAGCCAAACCGTTTTGATGTCAACAAGAAATATGTAGGCAGGTCAGGAAAGGATTTAGAAGTAGGGTCCGGTAATAATCTACTCAAAACAAAGTAACCACTTAACTCTGGTAATAACAGATTGGCTAATTTGACTCTTACACAATGAACTAAGTGACCGTGTGAATTTAGTGCAGCATCTCCACCAGCGCAACCATGGACTATATTGCGAAGGCTGGTTAGAAAAGTGACAGTGCAGGATGATGCCAGTACAAGAACATTACAGAGTAGTCATGGTGAGACGTGACATGGCAGCATATGAAGTTCTTCTATGTACAAAGGTGTTTCTCTATACCTTCTGGACACCATTGATTATTGATACCCTGCTTTACGTGATGAGTTGTATGAGGTCCCTTGGGAAGAATAAACATCTTGATGCAGCAAACTTTTTTGAAATGACCATACTGCTAAGAATAAAGATCATTTTATCCCCTCCTGCATGCGGGCACCAGGCAGCATAATAACACTGTTAACCTGCATATTGACTTCATATCTGCAGGTTAACAACGTTATTTCTGGTGACGGGTTCCTTTTAACATAGAACAAAAATGTACCAATAAAAATACAACCCGGGAGTAGAACGGGTTCAATAGCTAGTCCTGATATATGGTCCAACATCCTTCTATATGCTCCTCCAGCCTGGTATATGCTCCCCCTAGCTTGGTATATGCTCTTCCCAGCCTGGTATATGCTCCCCCATCCTGGTATATTCTCCCCCAACCTGGTATATGCTCCCCCCAGCCTGGAATTTGCTCCGCCAGCCTGATATACGCTCCCCCCTCCTGATATATGCTCCCCCAGCCTTGTATATGCTCCCCCAGCCTTGTATATGCTCCCCCAGTCTGGTATATTCTCCCCCAGCCTTGTATATGTCCCCCAGTCTGGTATATTCTCCCCCAGCTTGGTATTTGTCCCCCATCCTATAATAATAATAAAAATAATTGTATTTCTATAGCGCCGACATATTACGCAGCAGTTTACATTTTAGAGGGTACTTGTACAGACAATAGACATTACAGCATAGCAATAAACACATAGATCAAAACAGATACCAGGAGGAGTGAGGGCCCTGCTGCTCGCAAGCTTATAAACTATGAGGAAAAGGGGAGACACGAGAGGTGGATGGTAACAATTGCTTTCGTTGTTTGGACCAGCCAAAGTGTAAGAATCGGGTTTTCATGTAAAGCTGCATGAACCAGTTAAGAGCCTAAATGTGTAGCAGTTCAGACACAGAGTGCTATTAATGGCATAAAGCGTATGAAAACATGATGCGAGGAACCTGATTATTGTTAAAAATTTTGAATGGGCTCCAAGATTACAGGCATTTTGGATTGTGGTCCTAAATTTAGTGGAAAGAGTGACGGAAGCAACTATTACTCGAGATCCATTGACGTGTATTTTAGGACATGTAGAGGAGGTGGCGTCGGATGAATGGGGTAGGCTAGCAATAGCCAGACTGCTTTATGTTGCAAGGAAGACTATCACATTGCACTGGTTAGATGAAAATCCTCCTACTAGGAAGGAATTTGTAAATAGAGTTAATGTTGTAATCCTTATGGAGCGAAGTGTATACATGAAAAGAGGCAAGATGAACCACTACGAGAATATCTGAGGGGGCTGGTTGGACTTTCCCGGATTGGCTTCCACAGAACTCATCAAAAATAGGATATTAGGGTTATAAAAGAGTGTACAACCTTGTAATACATGGATAAGGATTATAGGAGAGTAACGGGGGGGAAGGAGGTTGGGGGAGGTTTTCTTGTTATTGGAGGGGGGAGGGATGTGTTTGGTGTATTTACATTTATTAAAAAATGGGGAAAGTATTATTATTTGTACTCTAATGAATGCATGCTTATTTATGTAATGTTATCCTTTCTGCTTTCTTCAATAAAAAGTTTTTGATTTAAAAAAAAAAATTTTTTGAATGGGCAACACAGGGATAGTTAGGTTAATATGTTGAGGTGGTAGGCCAATCTGAAGAAATGTGTTTTTAGGGCATGCTTAAAACTGTGGGGATTTAGGATTAATCATATTAACCTGGGTAGTGCATTCCAAAGAATTGGCGCAGCACATGAAAAGTCTTGGAGACTGGAGTGGGAGGTTCTGATTATTGAGGATGCTAACCTCAGGTCATTAGCAGAACGGAGGACATGGGTAGGGTGGTAGACTAAGACGAGGGAGGAGAAGTAGGGTGGTGCTGAGCCATGGAGTGCTTTGTGGATGAGGGTAATAGTTTTGTACTGGATTCTGGAGTGGATGGGTAACCAGTGTAATGACTGGCACAAGGTAGAGGCACCGGTATAACGATTGGTGAGGAATATAATCGTGGCTGCAGCATTCAGGACAGATTGGAGCGGGGAGAGTTTGGTAAGAAGGAGGCTGATTAGTAGAGAATTACAATAGTCCAGACGAGAATGAATAAGAGAAACAGTAAGAGTTTTTGCAGAGTTGAAAGTAAGAAAGGGTCGAATTCTAGAAATGTTTTTGAGGTGCAGATCAGAAGAGCGAACCAGTGATCGGATGTGGGGGGTGAATGAAAGCTCTGAGTCAAGTGTGACCCCAAGGCAGCGGGCTTGTTGCTCGGGAGTAATGGTGGAACCACAAACTAAGATGGCAATGTCAGGCAAAGGTAGGTTAGTAGAGGAAGGAAACACAAGGAGTTCAGTTTTTGATAGGTTCAGTTTCAGATAGAAGGAGAATATGATGTTAGAAACAGTGGTAAGACAATCACTGGTGTTTTCTAAAAAGGCAGGGTGATATCAGGAGAAAAATTGTATAATTGGGTGTCATCAGCATAGAGATGGTACTGGAAACCAAATCTACTGATTGTTTGTCCAATAGGGGCGGTATACAAAGAGAAGAGGAGGGGGCCTAGGACTGATCCTTGAGGAACCCCAACAGTAAGGGCAAGACAAGAGGAGGAGGAGCCAGCAAAAGATACAGTGAAGGAGCTGTCAGAGAGATAGGAGGAGAACCAGGAGAGAACGGTGTCCTTGAGGCCGATGGAGCGGAGCATAATGAGGAGGAGCTGATGATCCACAGTGTCGAATGCTGCAGAGAGATCCAAGAGAATTAGCAGTGAGCAGTGACCATTAGATTTAGCTGTTAGTAGATCATTACAGACTTTAGTGAGGGCAGTTTTAGTAGAGTGTGGTGAGTGGAAACCTGATTGTAGAGGGTCGAGGTATCGGTTATCTGAAAGATAGCGGATAAGATGGGAGTGGACCAGGCGTTCCAGGGGTTTAGAGATGAAGGGAAGATTAGAGACAGGTATATAGTTAGCGGCACAGTTTTGGTCGAGGGATGGTTTTTTAAGTAATGGATGTATGATGGCATGCTTAAATGAGGAGGGAAAGATACCAGAAGTGAGAGAGAGGTTGAATATTTTTGTTAGGTAAGCGATGACAGCAGGGGAAAGGGCCTGTAGGAGATGTGACGGAATGGGGTCACTGGTGCAAGTGGTTAGGTGAGAAGATGCAAGGAGCCTGATTACTTCTTCTTCTGTG
The DNA here is from genome assembly GCF_051348905.1 of Ranitomeya variabilis. Lineage (NCBI taxonomy): Eukaryota > Metazoa > Chordata > Amphibia > Anura > Dendrobatidae > Ranitomeya > Ranitomeya variabilis. Next base: position 744,705,917 of record NC_135235.1, on the reverse strand, counting down.
ACTGGTTCAAATTCAGAGAGTGAGCTAGATGCAGTGGGGGAGGAAGGACAGTGCATGGTTTGAAGGGATTGGGAGATAATTTCCTGTCAGATATGATCAATTTTGTCTTTGAAATAATTGGCCAGATCGTCAGCGCAGAGATCCTTGGTTGGGGCTTGCACTCTTGGATTGAGTAGGGAATGAAAAGTGTCAGAGATATTTCGGGTTATTGGATAGTGAGGTGATGATTGTTTGGAGAGGTGAAGGGCAGTGTTGTATATTTTAAGCATAAACTTATAATGGATGAAATCTTTGGGTAGATTGGATTTTCTCCACAGACGTTCGGCACACCTGGAGCACCGCTGCAGGAAACGTGTTTGCATCGTGTGCCAGGGTTATCGCCGTCTGTGTCATGTTGTTTTGTGTATAGGAGGTGCAGCTTCATCCAGGGCGCGTTGCACTGTTTCATTGTAATGCTTCAGTGCAGAATCAGGACATGAGAGGGAGGAGATTGGGGCCAATGTTAACTGCAAGTCCTTCATAAGTTTCTGGGTGGTAATGACCTGTATATTTCTATATGTGTGTGGAAAGTAGGGGTGACTGAGTGGGGTGGCAGTTCTTAATGGAGAAAGAAAGAAGGTTGTGGTCAGACAGCCGGAGAGGGGTATTCATCAGCTGCCGCCTGCGCTAAAATAAATAAATAAATGAAAAAAGCAGCGAATACCAGCCCCCAGCTGTGAGCTTTAGCAAGGCTGCTTGTCAAAATGGGGGGGAACCCACTCCGGTTTTTTAAATTATTTAAATAATTAATAAAAAAAACAGCCTGGGAACCCCTCTATTCTTCATAACCAGCTTTGCTGAAGCTGACAGCTGTGAGATTTGCCTGGCTGGTTATAGAAAATACAGGGGCACCCACGCCGTTTTTTTCATGTATTTATTTATTTATAGCGCAGGTGGCAGCTGATGAATACCCCCATCAGTCACTCCTGCTGTCACTGTTATTAGCAGCAGCAGGGGAAGGCAGATGAGAGTAATAGTCCCATCAGCAACCTCCTGCTGTCTCTTTTATCACTTAAATTTGGCTGTCATCATTCTCCCCTGCTCGCGCCGATCACCGGCAGAGCAGGGGAGAATGAGGAGAGTCGTGTTCAGTACCCGGCGCTGGGAACAGCGCTTACTGTAACGCTTCTTCCCCGACGCCGATGCGTGTCACACGGATGACATCCATGTGTTATGCCTTTGCACGTGTGCTGGACTGTGCTGACATAAAAAATTGGACATGTCAGTGTGTTTTGCCCTCGGACACATGGTCTGTGGAAACACACTGACATGTGCACAGACCCACTCACTTGAATAGACAAATAGCGCTCCGTTCCTCTCGAGTCTCTCTGTATGGCTAATCAGTACTGTACAGCCACATATGGGGTATTGCCACGTTCAGTGGAAATTGTGGGACAAATTTTGTTACCATTTTTACTCATTTCTTGTGTGAAAATGTTAAATATTTGGCCAAAACAAAGTTTTGGTGGTAAAAATGTAGTTATTTTGTTTTCACTGCCCAATGGTATAAAACACTGTGACGCAACCATGGTGTCAATATGATCACTGCACCCCTAGATGAATTCATTGAGAGGTGTAGTTCGTAAAATGGGGTCATTTATGGGGGTTCTGCTGTTCTGGCACCTCATGGGCTCTCCCAGTGGGTCATGGCACCTGCAAACCATAACAGTAAGATCTGGCGCTCCTTGCCTTCTGAGCTTTGCACTGTGCCTCAAAAGTAGTATTCCCCTACATATGGGGTATCGGCGTATGCAGGACAAATTGCACAATAACTTTTGGGGTCCAATTTCTCCTGTTACCCTTGGGAAAATAAAAAATTAGGGGCAAAAAGGTAATTTTTGTGGAAAAAATATGATTATATATGTTAATAGCAGCAGTAGGGGTAAGCTGATGGGAGTAAGAGTACCATCAGCCACCGCCTGCTGTCTCTTTTATCACTTAAATATAACTCTCCTTATTCTGCCCTGCTCACGCCAATCGCCGGCAGAGCAGGGGAGAATGATGAGAGCCATGTTCAGCACCCACCGCCGGGGAACAGCGCTTACTGTAACGTTTCTTCCCTGGCGTCCGTCCGCGTGGTACTGATGTGGCACACGCATGCCACATGGGTGCTGCAAGTGTTACACACACGGACACTGACATCTCCGGTACCGGAAATATCAGGATGTGTGAAAGAGACCTTTTAGCGGGTTTTTATGTTTGGCAGCTGTCACACACTGAAAGATGCTTTTTATTGTAAAAATATATTTTTTGCATCACCACATTTTGAGAGCTATAATTTTTCCATATCTTGGCTCACAGAGTCATGTGATGTCTTGTTTTTTGCGGGACGAGTTGACATTTTTATTGGTACCATTTTCGGGCAAATGACATTTTTTGATCACCTTCTATTACAATTTTTGGGAGGCAGAATGAACAAAACCAGCAATTCATGAATTTCTTTTAGGAGGGGGCGTTTATACTGTTCGTGTGTCATAAAATGGATAAAGCAGTTTTATTCTTCGGGTCAGTACGATTACAGCGATACCTCATTTATATTTTTTTCATGTTTTGGCGCTTTTATACAGTAAAAACTTTTATATAAGAAATAATAATATTTGCATCACTTTATTCTAAGAGCTATAACTTTTTTATTTTTCCACTGATGGAGCTGTATTGCAGCTTGTTTTTTGTGGGACAAGATGACTTTTTCAGCGGTACCACGTTTATTTATATCTGTCTTTTTGATCGCGTGTTGTTCCACTTTTTGTTCAGTGGTATGATGATAAAGCGTTGTTTTTGCCTCATTTTTTTTTTTTTTTTATGGTGTTCATTAAAGGGGTTAACTAGTGGGACAGCTTTATAGGTCGGGTCATTGCGGATGCGGCGATACAAAATATGTGTACTTTTATTGTTTAGATTTTTTATTCATTCAAATATTTATTTAGTGATAGAATATATATTGTTTTGTTTTTTTTTAATAATTTTTTATTCTTATTTTTTTATATTTTTGCAATTATTTAAAATTTTTTTTTTTACTTAGTCCCACTATGGGACAATCATTTTTTGCAGGCTGATTACTTCTATAGCATACACATGAAGCAGCATCTGCAAGCCATAGAAGCTGTCAGAGAGACTTGCTGATCATGCACTGCGCATGATCAGCAACTCTGCTAGGTCTGTTGAAACGGATGTCATCATGACTAAATTGAGTCACCATGGCAGCGATCGGGACCCCACATCACGCTGCAGGGTCTCCGATCCAAAGAGGGGCTGTCAACCCTGTGCCGGCTTCCAGAATGCTGCGATCGTGTTCGATCGCAGCATTTCGGGGTTTAAAGTGCCGGGAGTGGTCTGTGACCGCTCCTGACACCTAGTGACAGGTGTCAGCTGTGAAAATCCGCTTACACCGGCCGCGATCGCCTGGGCACCCTCCCCCGTGTGCGCAGCCAGTCGCTCAGACTTAATATTCCGTCCGTGGTCAAATAGGCCCAGGTCACATGGACGGAATATTACGTTTGATGTCAGAAAGGGGTTAATGAATCTAAATTAAACCATAAGTCAGATATGCCAGATCACCAGTGAGGCCAAATTAAGAGGTGACGCCCTCAAATTCAAAAGCGCTTGGAAAAAGGAAGGCACACAGGTTGTGAGCAAATCACTTTTTCTGACTTATTGAAACACAAGGCAGTATGTAGTTCATGTAGCTCATGTAGCCCCCCCGTTACCCAGGGTCATGCTTTATTTCCCATGTACCCAGAACATGTTCTTGCTGACTATTGAAAACATTTAATATAAGATAAGAAGTATAAAATCCTTGAATCGGAGACTATAAGGCTACTACATTATAAGAATAAATTCTAGCAACTAAAGGAAAAACATTAACCCTTCTATATCACTCACGTCATCTCCCAGTCCACTGAAGCCAATGTTTCCTGTAACAGAATTAAAATAATAAACAATAATATTCCTCACCTGTCCACTGAGAAGATAATAATCCATTTGTCCAATGATGGGTCTAGCTCTGCTACATCTAGATGGCAGACTGCATTGTTGCATGATTCAACTATAGAGCCTGCTATCTAGCAGAGACACTGAGCTGTACGTGCTTGCTCACCTCAGTGTCTCGCTGGGAACTCTCTTCACCTCACTGACTTCACCACGAGCGTGAGAAAGTTCTCATGCTTACAATGCCGTCAGAAAGGTACTGCGAATTCACAACAAATAAACTCAGTTCAACTCAATAACGTCAGCGAGATCGCTGTTGGAAGAGTTCTAACGGTGCTTGCACTGATGTTAGTGAGTTGAACTGAGTTCATTGGCTTTGAATTCCCATGACCTTTCTGACAGCACCACTAGCGTGAGAACTTTCTCACGCTTGTTCTGACGTCAGTGAAGTGAAAGGAGTTCATTGTGAGACACTGAGCTGATCAAGCACGCCCATCTCAGTGTCTCTGCTGGATGGCATGCTGTACAGTCGCATCATGCAACAATGCAGTCTGGATGTAGCAGAGCTAGATGCTTCGCGGGACAAATAGATTATTATCTTCTTGGCGGACAGGTGAAGAATATGGTTGTTGTTTTAATTCTGTAACAGGGGACATTGGCTTTGGCGGACTGGGCGATGACGTGAGTATGGTTTACTTTAAGTTTGTTAAAGGCGTCTGTGTCATTCTTTCAATTAAATGACTTTATTCTGGGTGTGTGGGGGTTTTTTGTACAATTTGACTGTGGGATTAGTAATGGGGATGTCTTATAGACGCCTCTCCATTACTAACGTCTGGGCTTGATGTCACCTGACAATACAAATACGCCATCAACCCCCTCCAACCATCAACCCACTTGCTACTGCACCATGGCAAGTGAGAAGAGCAAGGTTAAGTGCCTAATATGCATGGCCCCTTGCCATGCTATTAATATCAGCCTGAAGCTGTCTGCCTAGGCTTTGCTGGTTATTAACCCCTTTCCGACTTCGGCATACATTTACGCTGATGTCGGACTCCCTCCCTTTGATGTGGGCTCCAGTGGTGAGCCCACATCTTTTCCTTGACTTGACAGCTATTTTAAACAGCTGACATGTGCACGTAATAGCCACGGGTGGAATCGCGATCCACACGCGGCTATCAATCCGTTAAATGCCGCTGACCAATACTGAGAGCTGCATTTAACAAGCGCTTCCAGCAATCACGCTGGAAATCCGCCCACCGGTGACCCACATCACATGATCACGGGTCACTGGTGGGTTGACATGACAACCGGAGGTCCCCTGGAGACCTCTATGGTTGTCACTGCCAGCTTGCTGTGAGTGCCACCCAGTGGTCGGTGCTCATAGCAAGTCAGTAATTCTACTACATAGAGGGGAACTGATCATCGCCTCTATGTAGCAGAGCCGATTGGGATATGGCAGCTTCTAGTCTCACATGAAGACTATTGAAACATGACAAAAGTAAAAAAAAAAGTTGAAATCACCTTTCTTTTGTCCCATTCAAAATAAAACAATAAAAAAAACAACATACACACATTTGGTTTCGCCGTATTCAGAATTGCCCGATCTAGCAATAAAAAAATGGATTGACCTGATCGCTAAATGGCGTAGCGAGAAAAAAAGTTAAAAACGCCAGAATTGCGTTTTTTTGGTCACCGCGACATTGCATTCACATGCAATAACTTTCTATCAAAAGATCGTATCTGCACTAAAATGGTATAATTAAAAACGTCAGCTCGGCACATAAAAAATAAGTCCTCACCCAACCAGAGATTACAAAAAATGAAGACACTATGGGTATCGGAAAATGGCGCATTTTTTTTTTTTTTACAAAGTTTGGATTTTTTTTTCACTACTTAGATAAAAAAGAACCTAGACATCTTTTGTGTCTGTGAACTCGTAATGACCTGGAGAATCATAATGGCGGGTCATTTTTAGCGTTTAGTGAGCCTAGTAAAGAAGCCAAACAAAAGACGAGTGTGGGATTGCACTTTTTTTGCAATTTCACAGCACTTGGAATTTTTTTTCCCATTTTCTAGTACACGACTTGGTAAAACCAATGGTGTTGTTCAAAAGTACAACTCGTCCCGTAAAAAATAAGCCCTAACATGCCCATAATGACAGAAAAAAAAAAAAGTTATGGCTCTGAGAAGGAGCGAAAAACGAAAATACCTCGGGTTAAGGGGTTAATTATAGGGTGACCCTATGTCATTTTTTTGGAGGGGTCTCCCATTATAATAACCAGTAAAGGCTAAGTATACAACTAAGAGCTGATATTAATAGCCTGGGAAGCTCTATGGGTATTACTCCATTCCCAGGCTATAAAGATCAGCCCACAGCTGTCAGCTTTCCCTCTGCTGGTTATGAAAATTAAGCCCATGCAATTTTTTCAGAAAAATAATCATTTAATTAAATACATGTACAGTAAACTGCACATGCATTGTACTAGTTATATATGTGACTGACATCTTTATATCGATCTATTCTCTCTGTTCTATTATGTTGGGTCCTGCTGTGATTTTACTGTACGTGGCAGATGAATTGCCGGCTTGTCATCAATCTATCTATATATATATATGTATATATGTGTATGTATATATACATATACACATTTGGTCAAAATTGTTGGTACCCCTCGTTTAATGACAGAAAAACCACAATGATCACAGAAATAACTTGAATCTGACAAAAGTAATAATAAAAAAAGGATCTATGAAAATGAACAAATGAAAGTCAGACATTGCGTTTCAACTATGCTTCCACAGAATTTAAAAAAATAAATAAAACTCATGAAATCGGCCTGGACAGAAATAATCGTACCCTTAACTTAATATTTTATTGCACAACCTTTTTAGGTAATCCCTGCAATCAAACGATTCCTGTAAATGTCAATGAGACTTCTGCACCTCTTGACAGGGATTTTGGCCCACTCCTGAAGAGCAAACAGCTCCAGTTGTCTCGTGTTTGAAGGTTGCCTTTTCCAGACGGCATGTTTCAGCTATTTCCAAAGATGCTCAATACGATTTAGGTCAGGGCTCATAGAAGGCCACTTCAGAATAGTCCAATGTTTTCCTCTTTGCCATTCTTAGGTGTTTTTAGCTCTGTGTTTTGGGTCGTTATCCTGTTGCAAGACCCATGACCTGCGACTGAGACCAAGCTTTCTGACACTGGGCTGCACATTTCTCTCTAGAATCCCTTGATAGTCTTGAGATTTCATTGTACCCTGCACAGATTCTAGACCCCCTGTGCAAGATGCAGCAAAGCAGCCCCAGAACATAACAGAGCTTCCTCCATGTTTCACAGTAGGGGCAGTGTTCTTTTTGTGATATGCTTCATTTTTCCATCTGTGATCATTGAGCTGATGTGCCTTGCCAAAAAGTTCCATTTTTGTCTCATCGGTCCATAGGACATTCTTCCAAAAGCTTCGTGGCTTGTCAACATCTAGGTTTGACAAATTCCAGTCTGGCTTTTTTATGATTTTTTTTCAACAATGGTGTCCCCCTTGGTCATCTCCCATGAAGTCCACTTTGGCTCAGACAACGACAGATGGTTTCGATCTGACACTGATGTTCCTTGAGCTTGAAGTTCACCTTTAATCTTTAGAAGTTTTTCTGGGCTCTTTTATTACTATTTGTATTATCTGTCTCTTTGATTTGTTATCAGTTTTCCTCCTGCGATCACGTCCAGGGAGGTTGGCTACAGTCCCATGGATCTTACATTTCTGAATAATATGTGCAACTGTAGTCACAGGAACATCAAGCTGCTTGGAGAAGGTCTTATAACTTTTACCTTTAACATGTTTGTCTATAATTTTCTTTCTAATCTGAGACAACTCTTTTCTTCGCTTCCTCTGGTCCATGTTGAGTGTGATACACACCATGTCACCAAACAGCACATTGAGTAGCTGTAGCCCTATATACAGGCCACTCACTGATTCCAAGATTGTAGGCACCTGTGATGCCAATTAGTGGACACACCGCGATTTAACATGTCCCTTTTGTCACATTATTTTCAGGGGTACCATCATTTCTGTCCAGGCCTATTTCATCATTTTTTTTTTTATTTTTTTTTTTTATTCTGTGGAAGCATAGTTGAAAAGCAATGTCTGACTTTCATTTGTTCATTTTCATAGATTTTATTTATTATTACTTTTGTCAGATTCAAGTTATTTTTATGAGAATTGTCAGTTTTTCTGTCATTAAACGAGGGGGACCAACAGTTTTGACCACGTGTGTGTATATATATGTCTGCATTGAAGAATATTTCCGTGGAAAATATGTGTAAAGGACAGAGAATTACTCTGCGTCAAAGCTCATGTTAAAATCGTATTGTAATCAGATAGCAGTCACACAGCATTCGGATGTCAGTCGGATGCTATGTGTGAAAAATCGGATTGTACTCGCATGAAAATCGCATGGCACTTGCATTACATTAGTCCTACTTTTCTGGACTGAAATCGGAACTTTTTTTCTCACGGTAATGGGTACTAACCCTTAACACCTAATCCCATGAAGCCATTGTCCCCTGTAAACAAACAAAAATAAAAGGCAACAATAGCTCTCACCTGTCCAAATTTGAAAGAATCCAGAGTTTCCAAAGCCGTAATCCATCTTTGTGACATTTGCTCATAATAATAATATAATAATCTTTATTTATATAGCTCCAACATATTCCGCAGCACTTTACAATTCAACAGTTCATATACAGTAGTCATAACAAAGTAAAAGATAATACAATAATTAATGCAAAGATATTGACTACTCTGCCCATAAGAGCTTACAACCTACAATATGGTGGGAGTGACACAAAGTACAGGGGCTTGTTTACAATGATGGTCCAGCCATCTTGAGGAATTGGGGGTAGATAAAGGTTGGATGAATTAGTCACCAGCCAATATTTGTAGTGATATGGGTGCAATGGAGCTTGATGGAGGGTTATGAGGCAACCGCTCCCGCTGAAGAGCTGGGAAAAATGACTCCCTGTAGCGAGAGCGGGCCTATGAACTGTGCTGACCTCAGTGAGATCATCGCAGACCACCGTGAGAAATCAGGGTGCAATGAGTCATTCACCCCAGAATGTCGCCAATGTCGCACAAATGGATTACGGTGTGGGACACTTTGGATTCTTTCAACTTTGGACAGGTGAGGTGATATCGTTGTTTTTTCATTTTTGTTTCTTTACAGAGGACAAAGGCTTCAGGGGATTAGACGTTAAGGCGAGTATAATATGATTTTTTTTCTTTTATAATTAGTTTTACTCTGTAGACAACGGGGGCTAAATACAACCTTCAACATTGTCCCCTGCTCACGCTGATCACAGGCAGAGCAGGGTATAATGATGTGCGCTGTCTTCAACACCCGGCGACAGTACCGCTGATTCCCAGGTGCTGGTATGTGTCACACTGATGACACATGGATGTTATCTGTGTGTCATCAGTGTGCGAGATGTTTTGCGGCCCCTGCTGCTCCTGCTAAAGAATAGTCATGTCAGTGTGCCTTGCCCACAGACACACAGTCTGTGGAAAGACACTGACATGTGCACAGATCCATTCACTTGACTGAGGCTACATGTTTAAGTGTCTCCGGTACGTATGAAAACTGTCAACAGATGCCGGACACATTGACGTGCGAAGGAGGCCTTAAGGGGGTACTCTCATTTCCAAGATCCTATCCCAAAACATAGTAGGTGTAATCATAATAATAGCAAATACCTCCAATTAGAAATGTGGTATAGTTTTCCTGATTCTCTGTGTCATTTAACCCATGTCCAGGGCATTGCAGTAGCTTAGACATCCATGGTTATGACCACTAGCAACTAACAGTCACTATATGAGTGGTAGTAACAATGGATACCGAAGCTAATGCAAAGCCCTGCACATGGTGTGAGCAACATAGCGAGTCAGAAGAACTATACTACATTTCTAATTGGACATATTTCCTAATATTACAACCCCTGGCAAAAATTATGGAATCACCGACCTTGGAGGATATTCATTCAGTTGTTTAATTTTGTAGAAAAAAAGCAGATCACAGACATGGCACAAAACTAAAGTTATTTCAAATGGCAATGTTTTGGCTTTAAGAAACACTAAAAGAAATCAAGAACAAAAAATGTGGTAGTTAGTAATGGTTACTTTTTTAACCAAGCATAGGGAAAAAATGATGAAATCACTAAATTCTGAGGAAACAAATTATGGAATTATGAAAAACAAACAAACAAAAAAAGCACTCCAAGACATCACTACTATTTTGTTGCACCACCTCTGGCTGTTATAACAGCTTGCAGTTTCTGGGGTATGGACTTAATAAGTGTCAAACATTACTCTTCATCAATCTGGCTCCTACTTTCTCCTACTTGTGTATTTATTGAAGATGTAATGACAGCCATCTCCCCAGTGCCTTTACCTGACATGCAGCCCCATATCATCAATGACTGTGGAAATTTGCATGTTCTCTTCAGGCAGTCATCTTTATAAATCTCATTGGAACGGCACCAAAACAAAAGTTCCAGCATCATCACCTTGCCCAATGCAGATTCGCGATTCATCACTGAATATGACTTTCATCCAGTCATCCACAGTCCACGATTGCTTTTCCTAAGCCTATTGTAACCTTGTTTTTTTCTGTTTAGGTGTTAATGATGGCTTTCGTTTAGCTTTTCTGGATGTAAATCCCGTTTCCTTTAGGCGGTTTCTTACAGTTCGGTCACAGACGTTGACTCCAGTTTCCTCCCATTCGTTCCTCATTTGTTTTGTTGTGCATTTCCTGTTTTGGAGACATATTGCTTTAAGTTTCCGGTCTTGACGCTTTGATGTCTTCCTTGGTCTACCAGTATGTTTGCCTTTAACAACCTTCCCATGTTGTTTGTATTTGGTCCAGATTTTAGACACCGCTGACTGTGAGCCACCAACATCTTTTGCAACATTGCGTGATGATTTACCCTCTTTTAAGAGTTTGATAATCCTCTCCTTTGTTTCAATTGACATCTCTCATGTTGGAGCCATGATTCATATCAGTCCACTTGGTGCAACAGCTCTCCAAGGTGTGATTACTCCTTTTTAGATGCAGACTAACGAGCAGATCTAATTTGATGCAGGTGTTATTTTTGGGTATGAAAATTTACAGGGTGATTCCATAATTTTTTCCTCAGAAATGAGTGATTCCATAGTTTTTCCACTATGCCTGGTTAAAAAAGTAACCATTACTGACTACCACAATTTTTTGTTCTTGATTTCTTTTAGTGTTTCTTAAAGCCAAAAAGTTGCCTTTTGAAATGACTTTAGTTTTGTGCCATGTCTAGTGTTGAGCGATACCGTCCGATACTTGAAAGTATCGGTATCGGAAAGTATCGGCCGATACCGGCAAAGTATCGGATCCAATCCGATACCGATACCCGATACCAATACAAGTCAATGGGACTCATGTATCGGACGGTATTCCTGATGGTTCCCAGGGTCTGAAGGAGAGGAAACTCTCCTTCAGGCCCTGGGAACCATATTAATGTGTAAAAGAAAGATTTAAAATAAAAAATATTGCTATACTCACCTCTCCGACGCAGCCTGCACCTTACCGAGGGAAGCGGCAGCGTTCTTTGTTTAAAATTTGCGCTTTTCTTTCCTTTACAAGAAGTCCAGGCTTGTGATTGGTTGCGTGCCGCCCATGTGGCCGGGACGCAACCAATCACAGCAAGCCGTGACGTAATTTCAGGTCCTTCAGGATTTTAAAATTACGTTCCGGCGTTGTGATTGGTTGCGTCGCAGTCACATGGGCGACGCAACCAATCACAGCAAGCCGTGACGTAATTTCAGGTCCTTAAGGATTTTAAAATTACGTCCCGGCTTTGTGATTGGTTGCGTCGCAGTCACATGGGAGACGCAACCAATCACAAGCCGTGACGTCACGGGAGGCTGGACACGCGCGCATTTTAAAATGGGCGCGTGTCCAGCCTCCCGTGACGTCACGGCTTGTGATTGGTTGCGCCGCGGTCAACCAATCACAAGCCGGGAGGCTGGACACGCGCGCATTTTAAAATGGGCGCGTGTCCAGCCTCCCGTGACGTCACGGCTTGTGATTGGTTGCGCCGCGGTCAACCAATCACAAGCCGGGAGGCTGGACACGCGCGCATTTTAAAATGGGCGCGTGTCCAGCCTCCCGTGACGTCCCGGCTTGTGATTGGTTGCGTCTCCCATGTGACTGCGACGCAACCAATCACAAAGCCGGGACGTAATTTTAAAATCCTTAAGGACCTGAAATTACGTCACGGCTTGCTGTGATTGGTTGCGTCGCCCATGTGACTGCGACGCAACCAATCACAACGCCGGAACGTAATTTTAAAATCCTGAAGGACCTGAAATTACGTCACGGCTTGCTGTGATTGGTTGCGTCCCGGCCACATGGGCGGCACGCAACCAATCACAAGCCTGGACTTCTTGTAAAGGAAAGAAAAGCGCGAATTTTAAACAAAGAACGCTGCCGCTTCCCTCGGTAAGGTGCAGGCTGCGTCGGAGAGGTGAGTATAGCAATATTTTTTATTTTAATTTTTTCTTTTACACATTTTTACATTAATGTTGTTTCGATACCGATACCCGATACTACAAAAATATCGGATCTCGGTATCGGAATTCCGATACAGCAAGTATCGGCCGATACCCGATACTTGCAGTATCGGAATGCTCAACAGTAGCCATGTCTGTGATCTGCTTTTTTTCTACAAAATTAAACAACTGAATGAACATCCTCCAAGGTCGGTGATTCCATAATTTTTTCCAGAGGTTGTATTATTACACCTACTACATATCGGGATAGATGATCAGAGCTGGGAATACCCCTTTAAGAATCTTACATGATTTATGGTGTATATTTTTATCTGTTGCTATAGATTGTAATGTAGTGTAATAAAGCTTACTTTTAATCCTTCCTTTATTGTTTCAAAATGTTCTATGTTTGTGTATTATGTTTGTCAATTGTACTTTAGTGGGTTCAGTACCATGGGATTTGTGAACAGGTGGCTCACCACTATCTTAGGTCATAGTTCATTATACTTTGAGTTGTATAGAATTATTTATATAAAAATGATATAAAATATAAAGCATTGATATTGAAAAATAATAAAATTATTTTTATTCTTGGCAGATGACTGTGGTGTCAAACTGGATACCAATGAAAAGCATGCCATTATTCCAGCTATACCTCCAGCCCTTCAGGGCAAAAATCAATCATCGGAGCCTTTTCAATCAGTCACCTATTTGGATTCATCACAGACTGTTAAGCAAAATGAAAGCAGCAAAAGTGATGTTGAACATCAAATAATTCCCACAGAGAAAAAACAATTTTCCTGTTCAGAGTGTGGGAAATATTTTAAACATAAATCTAAATTGCTTCTACATGAGAAAATTCACACAGGAGAAAAGCCATTTTCATGTTCAGAATGTGGGAAATGTTTTATCCAGAGATCAGATCTTCTTAAACATCAAAGAATCCACACAGGAGAAAAGCCACATTTATGTACAGAATGTGGCAAATGTTTTATCCAGAGATCAGATCTTCTTAGACATCAAAGAATTCACACAGGTGAGAAGCTATATTCATGTCCAGAATGTGGGAAATCTTTTAACGAGAAATCACATTTCCGTATACATCAGAGAACTCACACAGAGTTGGAGCTACATTTATGTCAAGAATGCTGAAAATGTTTTAACTACAAATCGGGTCTTCTTAATCATCAGAGAATTCACACAAGAGAGAAGCCATATTCATGTCCAGAATGTGGGAAATGTTTTATCCAGAAACCAGATCTTCTTAAACATCAAAGAATTCACACAGGAGAAAAGCCATATTCATGTCCAGAATGTGGGAAATGTTTTATCCAGGGACAAGATCTTATTACACATCATAGAATTCACACAGGAGAGAAGCCATATTCATGTCAAGAATGTAGGAAATGTTATAGTACGAGTTCAAAACTTGTTGCACATCAGAGAACTCATACAGGGTAGAAACTATTTTTTATGTTCAGAATGTGGGTATTTTTATTCCTGGGAATCCTATCGTCTTCATCATCTAAAAAGTCACGTAGAGTGTGAAGGAAATAAATGATCAATAAGGGAAATAAATCAGGCAGTAGAGTAACATTTAGTTGAAAAAGGGTGAAACTGGATATACCAGTATTGTAAGCACAAAGGTGCTTTTGCTCGAGGTAGGTGTGAATCCTGGCACCTTTGCTCTTAGATTCTCAGCTTAAGGTACCGTCACACTCAGCGACGCTGCGGCGATATAGACAACGAGCCGACCTAAACTAGATCGCTGGAGCGTCGCTGTTTAGGTCGCTGTAGAGACGTCAAACACAGCAACTCCAGAACGATGCAGGAGCGATCCAGTGACGTAACGGCGACTCACTTCTCGTTCTCCCTGGTTGTTAGCTCCATGTCAAACATTGCTGGTGTCATTGCTTTTGATGTCAAACATGACGATACACGCCGACCTGGTGACGAAATAAAGTTCTGGACTTCTAGCTCCGACCAGCGATGGCACAGCAGGATCCAGATCGCTGCTGCGTGTCAAACACAACAAGATCGCTATCCAGGACGCTGCAACGTCACGGATTGTTGTCGTTCTCGTTGCAAAGTTGCTGAGTGTGACGGTACCTTTAGAGGGGTGTCAGCAAATGGTCTGTACTCGAAGGAATATTTCCTATTGTCTGTATAGGAAGGCACGGGTATTTAATAGGGCACAACTTGGCTCATCCATCCATTCATTGACAGCATCTTTAAACCCCTTCTTGACTTGTGTCATGTATATATGGCACAGCAGGAGCTTTGTTCCTGCAAACTGCTGTGTAGATATGGTTATGTGATCAGATAGATCAGCCATCTGTCATTATATAGTTGATGTCCCGTCCTGGGACAATGTAAAAGAGTTTAAAAAAAAAAAGCTAGTAAAGTAAAAACATTTTTTTAAAATAATCACAAAAAAAGAACCAAAACAGAAAAAATATTAATCCAATAAATATATTTGTTTAAAATAAAATAAAAAGTACACATATTTGGAACGACCCGACCTATAAAACTGTCACCTTCAGTGAACACCGTAAAAACAAGCAAAAAAACAAGGTAAATAACTATGCTTTATCATCACATTGCTAAACAAAAAGTGGAAAAATACACGATAAAAAAAGCAAGCCACATAAAAATTGTACAGCTGAAAACGTCATCTTGTCTTTCAAAAAGCAAGCTGTCATACGGGTCCGTCAGCAAAAAAAATAAAAGTTATAGCTCTCATAATAAAGTGAAACTGCCTTATCAATTTTACTACATGCGGAACAGCATAAAAAAACTAATCTATGAATTACTTTTTTTTGTTAATTCTGCCTCCCAAACAGCAGAATAAAAAGCAACTAAAAATCAAAAAATGTCATGTGTCCGAAAATTATACCAATAAACGTCAACTCGTTCTGCAAAAAAACAGCCCTCACATGACTGTCCGCAATTTATAGCTCTCAAAATATGGCAATGCAGTTTTTGTAATAAAAAGCATCTCTCAGTGTGTGACAGCAGACAAACATAAAAAAATATAAATTTGGTGTGACAACACAGCATTTTATCTTAATTATCCACACATCTATTTTCTGTAAGCCAGGAGGAATAGACTGTTATCTATATAAAAAAGCCCTCTCTTGACCCATCCTCTGTATCTAGCTATCGCCCTATATCACTTCTCCCCTATGCCTCAAAACTACTGGAACAACATGTCCATCTTGAACTGTCCTCCCATCTCTCTTCTTGCTCCCTCTTCGACCGCTTACAATCAGGCTTCCGGTCACACCACTCCACTGAAACTGCCCTAACTAAGGTCACCAATGACCTATTAACTGCCAAGGCCAAGCGACACTACTCTATCCTCCTCCTCCTGGACCTGTCCTCTGCCTTTGACACAGTGGACCATTCCCTATTACTACAGACCCTCTCATCCCTTGGCATCACAGACTTGGCCCTAACCTGGATCTCGTCATACCTAACAGACTAAACATTCAGCGTCTCCCACTCACACACCACCTCCTCACATCGCCCCCTATCTGTCGGAGTCCCGCAAGGTTCAGTCCTAGGGCCTCTGCTCTTCTTCATTTACACCTTTGGCCTGGGACAGCTCATAGAATCTCACGGCTTTCAGTATCACCTCTATGCTGATGACGCACAGATCTACATCTCTGGAACAGATATCATCACCCTACTAACCAGAATCCCTTAATGTCTGTCCGCTATTTCATCCTTCTCTGCTAGATTTCTAAAACTTAACATGAACAAAACAGAATTCATTGTCTTTCCCCCATCTCACGCAACCCCCCCAACGAACCTATCCATTACAGTAAACGGCTGCCCACTCTCCCCATTCCCACAAGCTCGCTGCCTCGGGGTAATCCTTGACGCTGATCTCTCCTTCAAACCACATATCCAAGCCCTTTCCACTTCCTGCCGCCTTCAACTCAAAAATATTTCACGGATCCGTACATTCCTGCAAATCTGCAAATTCTGCACTCCCAAATCCAAATGCCCCTTCCTTTCTGATCACCACAGTGTGTCTAAACCACATTTAGCATCCACATGTTTGGCATTTCTGTAGTGATAACAGCCCATCTTATTTACAGTTGTGTGTCTACAGAAGCATGAGCTCAATACCCATTGAGTCAAAATCGTCACTATATCTGTAGATAAATTCCAGAAGGGGTATAATTAAAAAATGGGGTTACTTGAGGGGATTCTGCTATTCTAGCACTTAGTGGCTCTGTATATGGAGTCGGCAAAGACTTAAAAAATCTGCACTCCAGGAGGAAAATAGCGCTCCATCCCTCCTGAGTCTTGCCATATGGCTAAGCAATACTAAAACAAATTTTTTGTGGTAAAAATGTAATTATTTTTTCTTCACTGTCCAATGGTAAAACATTTTGTGACACACCTGTGGTGTCAATATGATCACTGCACCCATAGATTAATTCATTGAGAGGTGTGTCTTGTAAAATGGGGTCACTTATGAGGGTTTCTGCAATTCTGGCACTGCAAGGGCTCTCCCAATGAGACATGCACCCTCAAATCATTCCAGCAAAATCTGAACGCCAATATGGTGCTTCTAAACTTCTGAGCTTTGCAGTGTGCCTAAAAAGTAGTTTTTCGACACATGTGGGGCATTGGTGTACTCGGGAGGAATTGCACAACAAATTTTGGGATCCTTTTTTCCCTGTTAACCTTGTGAAAATAAAAAAATTTGGTGCTAAAAGAACATTTTTGTGGTAAAAATTTGATTTTTTTTTTTTCTATTTTCATGATTCAACGTTGTAACTTCTGTGAAACACCTGTGGGTTCAAGGTGCTCACCAAATATCTAGATAAATTACACTGTTTAGGCACATCAGGGACTCTCCAAACGCAACATGGCTCCTGCACAACATTCCATCAAAATCTGCTTTCCAAAACATCACTTCATCTTTTCTAAAGCCTGCCATGTGCCCAAACAGTAGTTTCCTCCCACATATGGGGTATCTTTAATTGCACAACAAATTTTGGGGACCATTTTTTCCTGCTACCTTTGTGAAAATAACAAAAAATTGGGTCTGATATAAAATTTTTGTGAAAAAAAGTTAAATGTTAATTTTTTCCATCCACATTCCCTTTATTAACCCTTCAGGTTCTTCACAGTAATTAATAGTGATGAGCGAATATACTCGTTTCTTGACCATGCTCGGGGGTCCTCCTAGTAGTTTTTTTAGTGCTCAGAGATTTACCGTAGTTTTTCTTGCCGCAGCTGAATGATTTACATGTTAGCCAGCATAAGTACATGTGGGGGTTGCCTGGTTGCTAGGGATTCCCCACATGTACTTACAGATGTAAATCATTCAGCTGCGGCAAGAAAAACTAAATCTCTGAGCACTAAAAAAAACTCGGAGGACACCCGAGCATGCTCGAGAAATCTCGAGTAACGAGTATATTCGCTCATCACTAGTGATGAGTGAACGTGCTCGCCACTACTCATTATTCGCCTGAGTATCACTGTGCTCAGTGTACTCGGCAGCGAGCATTTCCGGGATTATTCGGCTGTAACTGCAGTCTCCACCCAGCAGTTTTGGCGGACTTTAGAGACCCAATCACGGTGCAGGGATTGTCTGCCAGGCCATGAAACGCCGCAGCTATCTTTGATGTGGTCGTGCAGTGATTGGCTGGGCAGCACAGCTTCATCCCGAGTATAAGAGACCTGGCGCCGCCCTGCTCGCCACATTCTGTTCCTGTTTCAGCGAGAGTAGGGAGAGCTGCTGCCGAGATAGGGTCAGAATCGTGGTTTTAGAGTTAGTGTAGGTCTGCAACTCTTACATCCACAACTCCTGAGAAACCAACAGTCCTTTTTAGGGCTAATTCGTGGGTTCCGATATTGCAGCGCTAGGTAGGCAGGGCACAGCATATCCACATCAGTGCAAGGCCTGCAGGCACTGTATGTGCGCCCATTGCTCCCACTGCATCCCTCCCAAAGCTCCATAACTGCCTGCGTAGCATAGTTGTGTGTGCTACCCTTGTGCCCCTTTTCTTTCTTTTTTTTTTGCTGCTTTAAATTCACCGAAAAAGGCCTCATATCTGCGTGCTCCACGTTTGGGCATTGGACACCGGTGTATTTTTTTTTGGCTGTGTGATACTCAAATTCTATACAGCGCTATTTAGCATCCAAAAAAATTGAAAGGCCACAGATTTGCCAGTGTGGTATTTCCGTTACAGCCGTCATATATCTCTGTGCTCCAAGTTTGGGCATTGGAGGCCGGTGTACTTATTTTTTGGCTGTGTGATACTCTAATTCTTTACAGCGCTATTTAGCATGAATTAACTTTAAAAAAAAAAAATTTGAATACAGACTTTTAGGTCAGGCTGCGGTTTGCCTGGTGTTTAGGTTTGAAAAATCGTAGATTTGATCACATATTATTTCGCTAGTAATAAAGACATTTGTGTTGAGCATTTGAAATAGTGCAGTAGTCCATTTAAAATGGTTAAGGCAAGGGATGGGGATGTGGACGTGATGCTGATGGTGCATCCAGAGGACGAGGCCGTGGGCAAGGTGAAAGTTGGGCAACAACAAAGACCCACATCTTCTCGCTCCACCTTCCTGTCCCAGTTTCTGGGGGACCACAGCACACCACTTTTGAAGCCAGAGTAGTGTGAAACTGTTATTGGTTGGATAGCGGATAATGCTTCCAGTCACTTAGCCACCACCACCACCTCGTCTTCCACACGGTCAAGTCTGAGTAGCCATGAGTGTGGCCAGGATATTCCTCACCCTGATCCTCCTTCCTCCCACCATGCCGAGCGCCCTGAGACAACTGATCCCACACTTGGACACTCTGAAGAGCTGTTCAGTTTTCCATTTCAAGATTCATAAATCTCTGCCGGTCAACTTGAAGTGGGGAAAGATGAGATCGCATGTAGAGCTGACCAAATCTTTGACCAGCCCCGGTCACACGAAGGCGATGGTGGGAAAGTGTCACAAGAGGTGGACGATGATGAGACACAATTGCCAGAAAGTCAGGAGGAGGAGGAGCAGGGTGCCAATGTGGAAGACAAGGTGGTGGATGACATAGTGACTGATCCAACCTGGCAGGAGGACATGCATAGCGAGGACAGCAGCACAAATGGGGAAGGAGGCATATCCCCCCCAACAGGCAGGAAGAAGCAGTGTGGTGACCACAGACAGAATGTGTGCATCCGTTGCCCGAAACACCAACATCAGTGAAGTTGCCATTCCACCTGTGAGATCTTCCCAAGTCTGGCAATTTTTTAAAGACTCTACCGATAACTCCAAACAGGCCATTTGCAGCACCTGCCATGCCCGCATCATCAGGGGTAGCAAAACAACCAGCCTGACCACCACCAGCATGGTCAGGCACATGCAAGCAAATCACCCGACTTTGTGGGCCAAACCCCAGGCTCCAGGACCACTGCCTGCTGGTCACACCACTGCTTCTTCCACTGTTTTGCGTAGAAGCCAATCCTCAGAACACTGTGCATGTGAAGATGCCTCTAGGCCTGCATCTGTTGTGGCCCACAGTCAAGCAGCACCATCAGCAAGCACGTCCACACCCTTGTCCCAGCACAGCGTTCATTTGTCTATAACCCAGTCTTTGGAACGCAAGCGGAAATACCCATCCAACACCCCACAGGCCACAGTCCTCAATTCTAATATTTCTCTTCTGCTTGCGCTAGAAATGCTGCCTTTTAGGCTTGTTGAGACGGAAGCTTTCCGCAACCTGATGCCGGCGGCCGTCCCAAGGTACTCGGTCCCCAGTCATCACCATTTCTCCCGGTGTGCCGTACTAGCATTACACCAGCATGTGTACCACAACATTACTCGTGCCCTCAACAATGCTGTTACCGGGAAAGTCCACCTAACCACGTACACGTGGACAAGTGCTTGTGGGCAGGGCAGTACATCTCAATGACGGCACACTGGGTTAACATAGTGGCAGCCGGGACCCAGTCGGACCTTGGGATGGAACACATCCTCCCCACGCTGAAGATTGCTGGCCCTACATCAATCAGGGTTGCCCCCATAGTCTACAGCTCCTGCACCTCCTCCTCCTCTTCATCCTCCATGTCTGAAATAAACACATGAGTCAGAAGCTGGAAGCACTGCAGCACTGCCTCAGCCAAGCGGCAACAGGCTGTGCTGAAGCTAATCTGCATAGGTGACAAACCCCACAATGCTGAAGAGTTGTGGACAGCGCTGAAAGAGCAGTCAGATGTTTGGATGACACTGCTGAACCTACAGCCAGGCATGGTCGTGTGTGACAATGGTCATAACCTGGTGGCAGCGCTGAGGCAAGGTGAGCTCACACACGTACCTTGCTTGGCCCATGTGCTTAACCTCGTGATTCAACATTTTCTGAAAAGCTACCCGCAGCTGCCGGATCTGCTAGGGAAAATACGCCGTCTGCCCATTTCAGTAAGTCAGCTACAGCTTCAGCTGCCCTTGCCGTGCTTCAGCAGCGGTTTCAGCTTCCAGCTCACCGACTGTTGTGTGTTGTCCCCATGTGCTGGAACTCTACGCTGCATATGTTGGAAAGGATTTGTGAGCAGAAGAGGGCCGTTGTTGACTACCAACATCAACAAGGCCGTCGAATTTCAGGTCAGACTCCACACATAAGACCGCGGGAGTGGACATGGATGTCAGACATATATAACATCCTCTAAAACTTTAAGGACTGCACCAAGATGGCGAGCGGCGATGGCGCCATAATAATCCCACTTCTCAGCATTCTGAAAAACTCTGCTCACAATCAAAGAGGATGCATTGCAAGCGGAGCACGAGGACATGTAGCAAGGAATCATACAGGGGGATTATACTCAGCCCAGTCTTCTCAACGTTGATTGGTAGGCAATGAGGAGGAGGTGGAAGAACAGGAGCTACTTTCATGCACTATAGACGGTACTACAAACACATCTGTATAAGCTTCTGTTCAGCGGGGATGGCCTGAGGACAGGGAGGAGGAGGACAGCATCGTCAGTTGTCCTGTTGGTGAGGACACGGAAGTCTTGCCTGTTAGCAGTCTGGCACGCATGGCTGAATTTATGCTGCGCTGCATTTCACGTGACCCTCGGATTATCAAAATTTTGGGTGACAATCATTACTGGTTGGTGACACTTCTAGACCCGTGCTACAGGGAGAACTTTCAATCTCTTCTGCCTGAGGCAGAGAGGTGTACTAAAATGTTGCAGTACCACAGGGCTCTTGTAGCGGAATTACTTAGAAAATTCCCATGTGAGAACGCTGGCAGCAGACGTCAGAGTTTGTTGTACAACCAAGGACTCAAAGCAAGAGAGACAGAAGTACAATCCAGCTCAGGAAGGGGGACAATGGCCAAGTTCTGGGACAGTTTTCTCAGACCCTCCCATCGTGGCGGCACAGAGGCAAGGGTGCTGTCACAAGAAGTGCAATGTTTGGGAAGATGGTGAGGGAGTACCTTACAGATCGTACAAACGTCCTCCGTGATTCCTCTGTGCCTTGTAATTATTGGGTATCCAAGCTGGACATGTGGCATGAACTGGCTCTCTACGCCTTGGAGGTCCTGGCCTGCCCTGCTGCTAGCATTCTGTCAGATAGGGTTTTTAGTGCCGCTGGTGGAATTATAACAGATAAGCGCATCCTCAAACAAAAAATAGAAATGGGGCGGCACTGACTATATGAGGTGGTATTATACAGACTGTGATATTGGTGCCTTTGACGTATCCCAGAAATCTAGACTTTAGGTGCTCCTCTGAAAAAAGACGTATCTATGCAATGTCTGTATATAAGGAAAAATAGAGGGCACTCACCGGTCTTCACTAGATTAAATCCTTTATTGTTAAAATGTAACACACAAATTCATGGCCGGAGTCGATGGAGCCGAAGCTCGTGTGAGCAGACCTGCTATCTCCCCTGCTCACATGAGCTTCGGCTCCATCGACTCCGGCCATGAATTCGTGTGTTACATTTTAACAATAAAGGATTTAATCTAGTGAAGACCGGTGAGTGCCCTCTATTTTTCCTTATATACAGACATTGCATAGATAAGCGCATCCGCCTGTCAACTGAAAATGCTGATAGGCTGACTCTTATCAAAATGTCAAGACCTGGATTGGGAAAGAGTTCTGTACACCACCAAGTGAAAACAGTGAAACATAACCTCAAATACATTCTCTCTTTTGGGGATGTGTATTCTCATGCACCTCTTCACAACCACACATGGGTATACGCTTCCAGATTTGGTCTGTTTGTTTTATCCTCCTCATTCTCATCCAGAACCACTATATCACCAGGGTGAACGTGGTCTGTACCGTGCATTTTGGCCAAGGGTGCTGTGATGGCACTCTTATTTGTTTTAAAAAGAACAACACATTGGGGAATTGGGCATGACATTACATTGGGCCAACTTCTTAACTCTGTCTCCTGCAATATGTCCTGTACCTGCCAGTAGATCACCAGGGTGAACAAGGTCTGTATGGTGCACTTTGGCCAAGGGGGCTGTAATGCCACTCTTATTTTTTTTTAAAAAGAATTTTACATTGTGGAATTGGGCATGATATTTCTTTGGGTCTACTTCTTAACTCGGTCTCCTGCAAACTGTCGTGTACCTGCCACTAGATCACCAGGGTCAACGTGCTCTGTACGGTGCATTTTGGCCAAGGGGGCTGTAATGGCACTATTTTAATCAGTCCAAAAAGGACACCACATTGGGGAATTGGGCATGGCATTCCATTGGGCCAACTTCTTAACTCTGTCTCCTGAAATCTGTCCTGTACCTGCCAGTAGATCACCGGGGTGAACGTGCTCTGTACGGTGCATGTTGGCCAAGAGGCCTGTGATGTCACTCTTATTTTAAAAAAAAAGGATTTTACATTGAGGAATTGGGCATGACATTATATTGGGCCTACTTCATAACTCTGTCTCCTGCAATGTGTTCTTTAACTGCTGCTAGATGACCAGGGTATACGTGCTCAGTACTGTTATAGGCCGGTGAATTTTGGGCAAGTGGGCTGTGATGGCACTATATTTTTAAGTCCAAAAAGGTCAACACATTGGGGAATTGGGCATGACATTTCTTTGGGCCTACTTCTTAACTCGGTCTCCTGCAATCTGTCCTGTACCTGCCAGTAGATCACCAGGGTGAATGTGGTCTGTACGGGGCATTTAGGTCTAGGGGACTGTGATGGCACTATTTTAATCAGTCCAAAAAGGACTCCACATTGGGGAATTGGGCATGGCATTCCATTGGGCCTACTTCATAACTCTGTCTCCTGCAATGACTCTTGAATAACTGACACTAGATCACCAGGGTGAACGTGCTTTGTACTGTTATAGGCC
The DNA here is from genome assembly GCF_051348905.1 of Ranitomeya variabilis. Classification (NCBI taxonomy): domain Eukaryota; kingdom Metazoa; phylum Chordata; class Amphibia; order Anura; family Dendrobatidae; genus Ranitomeya; species Ranitomeya variabilis. Next base: position 744,682,053 of record NC_135235.1, on the reverse strand, counting down.
GGTGAAGTTTGGTCAAGGGGGCTGTGATGGCACTAGTATATTTTTACAAAAGGTACCCTGTTATGGTTTTCCCAATGGCAGGGAAATCAAAAATAACAAACGGACTAGCTCTCGGGTGATGGAAACTAAAGTGACCGTGACCTGAACCTGACACAACACTGGAAGTAGCCGGGGAGTGTTTCCTACGATGCCCTAGACACCACGCGCCAGCCGGAGATCTAACTACCCCTATCAGAGGAATATACAGGCCTGCCTTACCTCCAGAGATGAACCCCAAAAGGAGATAGCAGGCCCCCACAAATATTGACGGTGAGTCAAGAGGAAAAGACATACGCAGGATGAACAGCAGATTTAGCACAGTGAGGTCCGCTTACTAGATAGCAGAAGTACAGGAAAGAGTTACTTCATGGTCAACTTCAAAACACTACTCAAAAACACCATCCTGAAATTACTTTAAAACTCCAGTGACAACTCATGCCACTGGAGTGGCAATTTCAGTCCACGAGAGCTTCCAGCTGCAGAGAGTCACATTGCAGATAGCTGGACAAAAAATAACATTAACTAGGAACAAAATTCAACTTAGCTGAACTGGAACTTGAGGCAGGAGAATGCAACAGAATGCTACTGATACATTGTTGGCCGGCATCGGACCAGCAGCCAAGCAGCCTTAAATAGGAAACTCCCCTAATGGGTGTCAACAGGTGATCAAGGATAGAAGAAGGCAAATAAGTGGCAATACCATAAAACACCACCGGGGGAGCCCACAAACAGAATTCACAACAGTACCCCCCCCTTAAGGAGGGTGCACCGAACCCTCACCAGAACCACCAGGGCGATCTGGATGAGCACTATGGAATGCACAAACCAAATCAGGAGCATGAACATCAGATGCTGTCACCCAAGAATTATCCTCCTGACCATAGCCTTTCCACTTAACCAGATACTGAAGTTTCCGTCTGGAAACACGGGAGTCCAAGATCTTTTCTACCACATACTCCAACTCACCCTCAACCAGCACAGGAGCAGGAGGGTCAGCAGACGGAACAACCGGCACCTCATACCTCCGCAATAATGACCGATGAAAAACATTATGAATAGTAAAAGATGCTGGGAGGTCCAAACGAAAGGACACAGGATTGAGAACCTCCAGAATCCTATAAGGGCCGATAAACCGAGGCTTAAACTTAGGAGACGAGACCTTCATAGGAACAAATCGAGAAGACAACCAAACCAGGTCCCCAACACAAAGACGAGGACCGACACGCCGATGACGATTAGTGAACTGTTGAGTCTTCTCCTGGGACAACTTCAGATTGTCCACAACCTGTCCCCAAATCTGATGCATTCTATCAACCACAGCATCTACTGCAGGACAATCCGAAGATTCCAATTGACCGGACGAAAAGCGAGGGTGAAACCCTGAATTACAAAAAAATGGAGAAACCAAAGTGGCAGAACTGGCCCGATTGTTAAGGGCAAACTCTGCCAATGGCAAAAAATCAAGCCAATCGTCCTGATCAGCGGACACAAAACACCTCAAGTAAGTCTCCAAGGTCTGATTAGTACGCTCAGTCTGGCCATTAGTCTGAGGATGGAATGCAGACGAAAACGACAAGTCGATGCCCATCCTGGCACAGAACGCCCGCCAAAATCTAGACACAAACTGAGTACCCCTGTCAGAAACTATATTCTCAGGAATACCATGCAAACGCACAACATTCTGAAAAAATAGAGGGACCAGCTCAGAGGAGGAGGGCAATTTGGGCAAAGGTACCAAGTGAACCATCTTGGAAAAACGGTCACACACCACCCAGATGACGGACATCCTACGAGAAACAGGAAGGTCAGAAATAAAGTCCATAGAGATGTGCGTCCAAGGCCTCTTAGGAATAGGCAAGGGCAACAACAACCCGCTGGCCCGGGAACAGCAGGGCTTAGCCCGAGCACAAACATCACAAGACTGCACAAAAATACGTACATCTCGAGACAAGGAAGGCCACCAGAAGGACCTAGACACCAGATCCCTGGTGCCAAAAATTCCAGGATGACCTGCCAACGCGGAAGAGTGAACCTCCGAAATAACTCTACTGGTCCAGTCATCAGGGACAAACAGTCTACCAGGCGGACACAGCGATCAGGCCTATCCACCTGAAACTCCTGCAAAGAGCGCCGCAGGTCTGGGGAGACAGCTGACAATATCACCCCATCCTTCAGGATGCCAGTAGGTTCGGAATCACCAGGCGAGTCAGGCTCAAAACTCCTAGAGAGGGCATCCGCCCTCACATTCTTAGACCCAGGCAGATATGAGACCACAAAGTTAAATCGAGAGAAAAACAACGACCAGCGCGCCTGTCTAGGATTCAGACGCCTGGCTGACTCAAGATAAATTAGATTTTTGTGGTCAGTCAAGACCACCACCTGGTGTCTAGCACCCTCAAGCCAATGACGCCACTCCTCAAATGCCCACTTCATGGCCAAGAGCTCCCGATTTCCAACATCATAATTTCGCTCAGCGGGCGAAAACTTTCGAGAGAAAAACGCACATGGTCTCATCACTGAGCAGTCAGGACCTTTCTGCGACAAAACTGCACCTGCTCCGATCTCGGAAGCATCTACTTCAACCTGGAACGGGAGCGAAACATCAGGCTGGCGCAACACAGGAGCAGAAGAAAAGCGGCGCTTAAGCTCCCGAAAGGCCTCCACAGCCGCAGAGGACCAATTAGCAACATCAGCACCCTTCTTGGTCAAATCAGTCAAAGGTTTAGCAATGGCAGAAAAACCCGCTATGAATCGGCGATAGAAATTAGCAAATCCCAAGAATTTCTGAAGACTCTTTAGAGAAGTAGGTTGTATCCAATCACAAATAGCCTGAACCTTAACAGGGTCCATCTCCATAGATGAAGGGGAAAAAATATATCCCAGAAAGGAAATTCTCTGAACCCCAAAAATACACTTTGAGCCCTTCACAAATAGAGAATTAGCTCGTAAAACCTGAAAAACTCTCCTGACCTGTTGAACATGAGATTCCCAGTCCTCCGAAAAAATCAAAATATCATCCAAATACACAATCATAAATTTATCCAGATATTCACGGAAAATATCATGCATAAAGGACTGAAAAACGGAAGGGGCATTCGCGAGACCGAAAGGCATTACCAAATACTCAAAATGGCCTTCAGGCGTATTAAATGCGGTCTTCCACTCATCCCCCTGCTTAATCCGCACCAAATTATACGCACCACGTAGATCGATCTTAGTGAACCACTTCGCCCCCTTTATGCGAGCAAAAAGATCAGTCAGTAAAGGTAACGGGTACTGGTATTTAACAGTAATCTTATTCAGAAGTCGATAGTCGATACAAGGTCTCAATGAACCATCCTTTTTACCCACAAAGAAAAACCCTGCCCCCAATGGAGACAAAGAGGGGCGAATATGACCCTTTTCTAAAGATTCTCTGATATACTCCCGCATAGCAGTATGTTCAGGTACAGACAAATTAAACAAGCGACCCTTAGGAAATTTACTACCGGGAATCAACTCAATAGCGCAGTCACACTCTCTGTGAGGGGGGAGAGAATCAGTTTTAGGCTCCTGAAAGACATCATAAAAATCTGACAGAAATGCTGGGATCTCAGAGGGAGTAGATGAAGAAATGGGAACCAAAGGTGCATCCCCATGAATCCCCCGACATCCCCAACTCAGCACAGACATTGATCTCCAGTCCAAGACTGGATTATGAATTTGTAACCATGGTAATCCAAGTACTAATACGTCATGTAGATTATATAACACAAGGAAACGAATAATCTCCTGATGGTCTGGGGAAAGATGCATAGTCACTTGTGTCCAATATTGTGGTTTATTGCTAGCCAAAGGTGTAGAATCAATACCCTTTAAGGGAATAGAAAACTCCAGAGGCTCTAAATCAAACCCACAACGCTTGGCAAAGGACCAATCCATGAGACTCAGAGCGGCGCCAGAATCCACATAAGCATCCACAGTAACAGATGATAAAGTACAAATCAATGTCACGGACAAAAGAAATTTAGACTGCAAGGTACCCATAGAAAAAGATTTATCAACCTTTTTATCAACCTTCTTTATGCGTTTAGAGCATGCTGATATAACATGAGCTGGATCTCCACAATAGAAGCACAACCCATTTTTGCGCCTGTAATTCTGTCGTTCGCCTCTAGACAATACACTATCGCATTGCATATGCTCTGGTGCCTTTTCAGAGGTCACCGCCAAATGATGCACAGGTTTTTGCTCAGAAGATACCGCCATATGGTGCACAGGTTTTTGCTCAGAAGATACCGCCATATGGTGCACAGGTTTTTGCTCAAAATATACCGCCATATGGTGCACAGATTTTTGCTCAGAAGATACCGCCATATGGTGCACAGATTTGCGCTCCCGTAAACGCCGATCAATCTGGATAGCCAATTTCATGGCATCATTCAGACCTGTAGGCACAGGGAACCCCACCATGACATCCTTCACGGCATCAGAGAGACCTTCTCTGAAATTAGCTGCTAGAGCGCACTCATTCCATTTAGTAAGTACCGACCATTTACGAAATTTCTGGCAGTATATCTCAGCTTCATCTTGCCCTTGGGAAAGAGCTATCAAGGCTTTCTCAGCCAAAATCTCTAAATTAGGTTCTTCATAAAGCAACCCCAAAGCCAGAAAAAACGCATCTACATTTAATAACGCAGGATCCCCTGGCGACAATGCAAATGCCCAACTTTGTGGGTCACCCCGCAATAGAGAAATAACAATTTTAACCTGTTGCGCAGGATCACCAGCAGAGTGAGATTTCAGAGACAAAAACAATTTACAATTCTCTCTGAAATTCAAAAAACGGGATCTGTCTCCGGTAAAAAATTCAGGCATAGGGATCTTAGGTTCAGACATTGGAGCACGTATAACAAAATCTTGTAAGTTCTGGACCTTTGAAGCCAGGTTATTCAGACCTGCAACCAAACTCTGTGGATCCATGATTCAAACAGGTGTAACCAAAGCCATTCAAAGATTAAGAGGAGAGGAAAAAAAAAAAGGCTGAAGACTGCAGTTTAAGCAAGGAGTACAAATAAGCACTAAGGTGCACTTTCCAAACACAGAAGGAGAAAAAAAAAAACCTTTTCATATCCTTTCCTGCTTTAGTGCATAGTTTTAACACATGGGCCGGCCAAACTGTTATGGTTTTCCCAATGGCAGGGAAATCAAAAATAACAAACGGACTAGCTCTCGGGTGATGGAAACTAAAGTGACCGTGACCTGAACCTGACACAACACTGGAAGTAGCCGGGGAGTGTTTCCTACGATGCCCTAGACACCACGCGCCAGCCGGAGATCTAACTACCCCTATCAGAGGAATATACAGGCCTGCCTTACCTCCAGAGATGAACCCCAAAAGGAGATAGCAGGCCCCCACAAATATTGACGGTGAGTCAAGAGGAAAAGACATACGCAGGATGAACAGCAGATTTAGCACAGTGAGGTCCGCTTACTAGATAGCAGAAGTACAGGAAAGAGTTACTTCACGGTCAACTTCAAAACACTACTCAAAAACACCATCCTGAAATTACTTTAAAACTCCAGTGACAACTCATGCCACTGGAGTGGCAATTTCAGTCCACGAGAGCTTCCAGCTGCAGAGAGTCACATTGCAGATAGCTGGACAAAAAATAACATTAACTAGGAACAAAATTCAACTTAGCTGAACTGGAACTTGAGGCAGGAGAATGCAACAGAATGCTACTGATACATTGTTGGCCGGCATCGGACCAGCAGCCAAGCAGCCTTAAATAGGAAACTCCCCTAATGGGTGTCAACAGGTGATCAAGGATAGAAGAAGGCAAATAAGTGGCAATACCATAAAACACCACCGGGGGAGCCCACAAACAGAATTCACAACAGTACCCCCATTGGTGAAACCACATCCTTGTTGGAAAACACTTCATAACATTTGTGTACCTTAAAGAGCTCACTTGAAAAGCTCCTTTTTGTGTTGCCTGGTTGCTAACATTGGACAAAATACACTTCATATAAATTTGATAAAGCAATACTGTTTAGTGTTGAGCGATACCGTCCGATACTTGAAAGTATCGGTATCGGAAAGTATCGGCCGATACCGGCAAAGTATCGGATCTAATCCGATACCGAGACCCGATACCAATACACGTCAATGGGACTCAAGTATTGGAAGGTATCCCTGATGGTTCCCAGGGTCTGAAGGAAAGGAAACTCTCCTTCAGGCCCTGGGATCCATATTAATGTGTAAAATAAAGAATTAAAATAAAAAATATTGATATACTCACCTCTCCGACGCAGCCTGGACCTTACCGCTGTGAACCGGCAGCTTTATTTGCTTAAAATGAGCGCGTTCAGCACCTTCCATGACGTCACGGCTTCTGATTGGTCGCGTGCCGCTCATGTGACCGCCACGCGACCAATCACAAGCCGTGACGTCATTCTCAGGTCCTAAATTCCGAATTCTAGGGAATTTTTACACTGGGAACTTCCGATTCCCGATACCACAAAACTATCGGATCTCGGTATCGGAATTCCGATACAGCAAATATCGGCCGATACCCGATACTTGCGGTATCGGAATGCTCAACACTAATACTGTTACTTTGCCTCAGTAGTTCATTAAAAATATAGCTTTATCCACTAGATTTGATTCTCTCCTTGCGAGCCTTAACTTTGTCTGTCTCAAATGTACAAATGGAGAATATACAAATGGCGATTTGTAAACAAGATTGAAATACTGTAGTAAATAATCACACTGGCGCTCACCCTAAACACTCCTAATCCTCAGTGGCTGGAATCGAACAGGGTGGTGCCCCCCTGTATCTCGCTATTGAACACTTAAAACAAATCGATACCGCGCTTGAGGATGAACAAAAGAAGAACTCTGAGGTACCACAAGAACAGATAGCCTGAAGCCAACCCCTATTATGTTCCAAATGGTTACAATATTTCCATAACCAGTTGCAAACAATCAAAGCACCTATAATGCCCACATGTTGTGATTATAATCATGCCAATATAGATGTAACTATCGGCTTACCTCTATTGTATCTTGGGCACTGCTGTATACGGAGCTGTGCTGAATGGCTCCTCACATGCCTGGTAAAGGTGGCCGAGGCTGCGGCCCTGTATGTATCAGGTGGTAGAATGCGGTGTGAAGCAAGGGAAAATCCGGCTGGTAGCGTTCCCTGGATACCACGTGAAGCGAAAAAAATGGCCGATAGGCTCCTCCTACTAGTGACGTCCCATGCAGTACGGAGCGCTGCGGCGCTCAAAAAAAGAGAAGGGAACAACCAACGCGTTTCAAAGAGCAGCGCTCTTCATTAGATTGAAATACTGTATACCAAATGCATTCAGACAATCACATAGCTGCATGTCTTGTAAAACATTTACAGATGTGACAGACAGACAATGCTCAAAGTGACACAATCTTGATAAATGTTTGTTTATTCACTTCACAAACAGTTCTAAGCTTCTATATTTTTGCTGTTTGTCATTGTAAAACATTATGGTTTACCGAAACTATGCCGGTGGTGGTTTGATCTAAATCCTTGTGGCTTTTATTTTCTAGGGGTTTATGGCCCCTCGTCTGATGACTCCATGATATCTCCGTTTCATCCAACCTTGAAAAGTGGCCACTTGAAGGTGTGGGTGAAACTAGAGTTACTACATAGTGTAAATCACTATATACTGTTAAACCAGAGAAACATGACTAAGGCTACTTTCACACTTCCTTCTTTATAAAGACGTTGCAATGCGTCGTTATGTGCAAAAAACGCATCCTGCAAAGTTGCCCGCAGGATGCGTTTTTTGCACATAGACTTGTATTACTGACGCATCGCGACGTATGGACACACGTTCCATACGTAGGTGCATTGGATGCGTCGGTAATTGGTGGACCGTCATCACAAAAAAAGTTCAATGTAACGTTTTTTGTGCGACGGGTCTGCCATTTCTGACCGCGCATGCGCGGCCGGAACTCCGCCCCCTCCTCCCCGCTCATCAAAATGGGCAGCGGATGCGTTGTAAAACTGCATCCGCTGCCCATGTTGTGCTAAATTTAGCACAACGTCCGTAGGTACGTCGGACCTACGGTTTGCGACGGCCCCGTACCGACGGAAGTGTGAAAGTAGCTTAAGACGTATGCTAAAACTGGGGTACCTGTACATGTACAGTGTGCTGATACCTGCATAATTGGGGACGCCAATGCAGTGTAGGTAATCTCCCAGGGGTTCTCTGTCTTGATGTTGCTTCTCTGATATTCCAGATGGATGATGTTTAAAAGCCTCTTGGTGATGATCTAACTATACTGTATGTAGTTAGTCTTCATATATACGTAATCACTATATTTATTTAATCCTTATATGTACTTATTAACCTGTGTATGTTAACACATACAAAAGTGTACGCACTCACACTATTCAATCATACTATTCCTTGAATTTTGTAGTTTGCAATAAAATTGCCTTGTATTGCAAGTATTAGCCTTTTTAAAGCCGTATCTGAACCTTAGGAGAATTTTGCAATTTTATTTGACATGTTTTTAACCCTGTTAATAATTGTGCAAAGAGGGAACCATCATACCATTAAAAAATACGAGTGAATTTTCCTGGGCTCATCCAGAATGTGGGTTCCAAGGCCTAATGGGGTGCATATGACTGACTATGCAGCAGGGCTGGCCTTCCTGCCAATGTATAAAACAAAGGTGTATGGAGCACAAAATGCATATTGTGAAGTGGATTTTAATGGACCCATCCAGTATGGGGGTTCCAAGGCCTAATGGGGTGCATATGACTGACTATGCAGCAGGGCTCGCCTTTCCGCCAATGTGTAAAACCAAGGAGTACGGGAGTACAAAATGCACATTGTGAAGTGGATTTTCCTCGGCCCATCCAGTATGTGGGTTCCAAGACCTAATGGGGTGCATATGACTGACTATGCAGCAGGGCTGGCCTTGCCGCCAATGTGTAAAACCAAGGAGTACGGGAGTACAAAATGCATATTGTGAAGTGGATTTTCCTGGGCCCATCCACTATGTGGGTCCCAAGGCCTAAGAGGGTGCAAATGACTATGCAGCAGGGCTGGCCTTCCTGCCAATGTATAAAACAAAGGAGTATGGAGCAGAAAATGCATATTGTGAAATGGATTTTCATGGGCCCATCCAGTATGTGGGTTCCAAGGCCTAATGGGGTGCATATGACTATGCAGCAGGGCTTGCCTTCCTGCCAATGTATAAAACAAAGGAGTATGGAGCACAAAATGCATATTGTGAAGTGGATTTTCATGGGCCCATCCAGTATGTGGGTTCCAAGGCCTAATGGGGTGCATATGACTATGCAGCAGGGCTTGCCTTCCTGCCAAAGTATAAAACAAAGGAGTATGGAGCATAAAATGCATATTGTGAAGTGGATTTTCTTGGGCCCATCCAGTATGTGGGTTCCAATGCATAAGGGGGGGGGGGGGGGGGCATATGAATTGGTAGCAGGGCTGGCCTTGAATTCAATGCAACACTTTTTCAGGAGTCCCCCCTGGATATCTTATGAAAGGGGTATTGTGGTGTGTCGTAATTCTTGGCAGCCCATCCACTCACAGCATAGGCTACAACAGCTTAGGAGACCCACTGTTTAATAATTAATGGCCCTTTAAGAACATTAATGCCGCCTGATGCACCAGTAAAAATAGGCTCTGTGACTTTAAGAGTCCCTCCTTCGTAAATGAAACAAGATGGGCCAGCTTATGTGTCACACACCACATAGCCAGCTAGGGTTGTTAAATGTTACAATGACATTTCCCAGCGAATGCATTTGTAGTGGTTGAAAACAATGTTAAAGTTGAAAAACGCTTCAAAAACTCTGCGTCTGAACTAAGCCCAAGTGGGGGAGGAAAGTTTCGGTCTGGGGTGAAATATTTGGCCTTACAGGCAAATCATGAACCTGCAAAGGATGTACCTTGACATATTTCCCATCAAAATCCCTTTTGGTTTCGTTTTAGTGTGTTTTTTGTGGCACCGGGAAAAATGGCATGAATCTCGAAAAAAATGGTTTACAGCTGTGAACTAGGAGTCAGTAATGCTTCCAGGGGCGATCCCCATGATGTTCCTGTGTCATTTGAGCAGTGTTTCCATCATTTTCAGACGTTTGTAGACCTTAAAAGGACCCCCGGGGGGGATCGCGGTAAAAATACACGGGTCTCTCATAGACTTACATTGGGCTCGTTGTTCGGGTTGAGTACCCGAGTATTCCAATCTGCTCGACCCGAGCAACGAGCACCCGAGCATTTTAGTGCTCGCTCATCACTAATAACAATCCATTGGGCCTTATCCTCTTCATTTGCCTGTAAATACTGCTATTCACCAAGTCAAAGTTTGGTTGTTTTTATGAATTTTGTGTTTCCTGGATTAATAGCTGCCCTAGTTCCAGAAGAGGGATTCCTGGACTCAGAAGGAGAAGAGGCCTGCAGTCCTAAAGTAAGTGTGATGCACCTCATACACAGCAGCACACTGGGACATGAGATGTCTGTAGGATGCCAAAGCGAGTGGGAACAGAACCTTGCACACGACTACATGGCTTGGGCATCTTAGGCTACTTTCACACATCTGTCTTTCACCGTCAGGCTCAATCTGGCAAATTTTGAAAAAACTGGATCCAGAAAAAAGTTGACGCCGGATCCGTTTTTTTCCCATAGACTTGTATTAGCGCCGGATTGCTCCGGATGACCTTACAAGCGCTTCTGGCTTGTTGCTAGAATGGAAGCCTATGGGAGCCGGAAGGTGCCGAATCCGGAAAATTATGGATTCTGGTGCCGGATCCCATTCTTTTGACCCCTTCACGCCGCAGCCCTTTTTCGTTTTTGCGTTTTCGTTTTTCGCTCCCCTCCTTCCCAGAGCCATACCTTTTTAATTTTCCATCAATATGGCCATGTGAGGGCTTATTTTTTGCGGGACAAGTTTTACTTTTGAACGACACCATTGGTTTTACCATGTTTTGTACTAGAAAACGGGAAAAAAATTCCAAGTGTGGTGAAATTGCAAAAAAGTGCAATTCCACACTTGTTTTTTGTTTGGCTTTTTTGCTAAGTTCACTAATTGCTAAAACTGAACTGCCATTCTGATTCTCCAGGTCATTACCAGTTCATAGACACCAAACATGTCTAGGTTATTTTTTATCTAAGTGCATAAAAAAATTGCGCCATTTTCCGATACCCGTAGCGTCTCCATTTTTCGGGATCTCGGGTCAGGTGAGGGCTTATTTTTTGCGTGCCGAGATGACATTTTTAATGATACCACGTTTGTGCAGATACGTTCTTTTGATCGCCCGTTATTGCATTTTAATGCAATGTCGCAGCGACAAAAAAAAAACGTAATTCTGGCGTTTTTTATTTTTTTCTCGCTACGCTGTTTAGCGATCAGGTTAATACTTTTTCTTATTGATAGATCGGGCGATTCTGAACGTGGCGATACCAAATATGTGTAGGTTTGATTTTTTTATTGTTTTATTTTGGATGGGGCGAAAGGGGGTGATTTAAACTTTTATATATTTTTTATTTTTTTCATATTTTTTAAAACTTTTTTAAAAACTTTTGCCATGCTTCAATAGCTTCCTCCATGGCAGGCTAGAAGCTGGCACAACTGGATCGGCTCTGCTACATAGCAGCGGTAATCAGATCGCTGCTATGTAGCTAAATTGCAGGCTTGCTATGAGCGCCGACCACAAGGTGGCGCTCACAGCAAACCAGCATCAGGTCTCAAGGACCTCTATGGTTACTATCCTGACACATCACTGACCCCCAATCATGTGACATGTTTACTTCACTGCAAAACCTTCCAAATGCAAGCATCACACCTCAAATCAACTTCAGGCCTTTTATCTGCTTAATTGAGAATGAGATAACGAAGGGATTGCCCACACCTGTCCATAAAATAGCCTTGGAGTCAATTGTCCAATTACTTTTGGTCCCCTTAAAAACAGGGTGGCCATAGCTCCCAACCGTCCCTCATTGTGCGGGACTGTCCCGGTTTTCAGCCTTTGCCCCGCACTCCCGCACGGAACGCTCTGATCCCTTGCCGCAGACAGCACAGGACCGACACGCCCCCTTGAGTTAAGCCATGGCCCGGGCCCTTACCCTTCCATATGGCTGCCTGCTTTCTGCGCACAGGACCTGTGATGAGGTCACAGGAGGGGAGGAGTCAGGGGGTCACATGATCGGGACCTCCATGGATTTCAGGACTCTGCTGTGCTGGTTGCCACCACGATGAGGTAAGTAATGCCTTGTATGGGGTCAGGAGGTGTACAGTGTGGATGTAGCAGAGCCATGTGTGTATGAGATGTATGGAGCGGAGCCGTGTGTGTACGAGATGTATGGAGCGGAGCCGTGTGTGTACAAGGTGTTTGGAGCGGAGCCGTGTGTGTGTATGAGGTGTATGGAGCGGAGCTGTGTGTGTATGAGGTGTATGGAGTGGAGCTAAATGTGTGCGAGGTGTATGGAGCGGAGCCGTGTGTGTACGAGGTGTATGGAGCAGAGCCGAGTGTGTACGAGGTGTATGGAGCGGAGCCGTGTGTGTACGAGGTGTATGGAGCGGAGCTAAATGTGTGCGAGGTGTATGGAGCGGAGCCGTGTGTGTGCGAGGTGTATGGAGCGGAGCCGTGTGTGTACGAGGTGTATGGAGCGGAGCCGTGTGTGTACGAGGTGTATGGAGCGGAGCCGTGTGTGTACGAGGTGTATGGAGCGGAGCCGTGTGTGTACAAGGTGTATGGAGCGGAGCGCGTGTGTGTGCGAGGTGTATGGAGCGGAGCCGTGTGTGTACGAGGTGTATGGAGCGGAGCCGTGTGTGTACGAGGTGTATGGAGCGGAGCCGTGTGTGTACGAGGTGTATGGAGCGGAGCCGTGTGTGTACAAGGTGTATGGAGCGGAGCGCGTGTGTACAGAGCGGAGCGCGTGTGTACGGAGCGGAGCCGTGTGTGCAAAGTGTATGGAGCGCAGCCGCGTGTGTAGGAGTAGCTATGTGTGGCCATTATATGGTACGAAGTATCGTGCAGCCAATATACAGTATGGAGCAACATGTGTGGTCATTATACAGTATGGAGCATCATGTGCAGTCATTATACAGTATGGAGCATCATGTGCGGCCAGTATACAGTATGGAGCATCATGTGCGGCCAGTATACAGTATGCAGCATCATGTGCGGTCATTATACGGTATGGAGCATCATGTGCAGTCATTATTCGGTATGGAGAATCATGTGCAGCCAGAATATGGAGCATCATGTGCAGCCAGTATACAGTATGGAGCATCATGTGCAGTCATTATACAGGATGGAGCATCATGTGCGGTCATTATACAGTATGGAGCATCATGTGTGGTCATTATACAGTATGGAGAATCATGTGGGGCTATTATACAGTATGGAGCATCATGTGCGGTCATTATACAGTATTGAGCATCATGTGGGATCATTATACAGTATGGAGCATCATGTGCAGCCAGTATACAGTATGGAGCATCATGTGCAGCCAGTATACAGGATGGAGCATCATGTGCGGCCAGTATACAGTATGGAGCATCATGTGCGGCCAGTATACGGTATGGAGCATCATGTGCGGCCATTATACGGTATGGAGCATCATGTGCGGTCATTATACGGTATGGAGCATCATGTGCGGCCATTATACGGTATGGAGCATCATGTGCGGTCATTATACGGTATGGAGCATCATGTGCAGCCAGAATATGGAGCATCATGTGTGGCCATTATACAGTATAAAGCACTGTGTGGCCATATTTTTTGGTTTATAATTATTGTATATGAAACAGTGTGATCAGCAGTGCTAAATGGGTGTGGTTGGGACGTGGATATGGGTGTGACTAATTATGAATGGGTGTGGTCAGAGGCGTGGCCTAAATTTTGCCGCGGCGCTGCAAATCTCTTCACTGGCTCCCATTCCCTCAGCGTATCCAGGTCAAATTACTAATACTAACCTACAAAACCATCCATAACCTGTCTCCTCCATATATCTCTGAACTAATCTCCCTATATCTTCCCACACGTAACCTCCGGTCCTCCCAAGACCTCTTTCTCTCCTCCACACTTATTCGCTGCTCACCCAACTGCCTCCAAGACTTCTCCCGAATATCCCCCATCCTCTGGAATTCTGTGCCCCAACATGTCCGACTATCAACCACATTCAAATCCTTCAGATGGAACCTGAAATCCCACCTCTTCAAGAAAGCCTACAGCCTGCAATGACCCCGCTGCCTCCTCACCACTACCAGAGCTACCACCTCACCAACACCAGAGCTGCTGAAACCCCCCAACCTGTCTCCTTCCCCACCATCCTGTAGAATGTAAGCCCGCAAGGACAGGGTCCTCGCCCCTCTGTATCAGTCTGTAATTGTTAGTTTGCTTACTGTAAGTGATATCTGTAATTTGTATGTAACCCCTTTTCATGTACAGCACCATGGAATCAATGGTGCTATATAAATAATAACTATTAAATGTTATATTTAATCCAGAAAAATAGGCAGTGTTTATATAAAATATGCTAAATATTTTACAAAGGGGATAAAACCATGCGGCATATACAATTACATAAAATACTACAGGATTAACAAAATAACTTACAACACCAATCACAGAGATGACTCAGCTTGGATAAGGAGAGCACTTCGATTGGAGATGTTCAGTGAATGGGATTCATGCATACACCGATGTGTATCTCTCTACAGGAAAACAGATCAAAATTTGCCTTGACCTGGACAGTGGGAGGCTCCCCCAGATCAGGACTGTTTGTCTGAATCCAGGATGGTTTTATTAAGACTATGGAGAAAAGAGAGAATCCACAATGGTCATCTAAGTGTCCACTATTTTATATTACAAAAATATACTACATGTATTAGAGGCATTTAGAGATAGAGAGAATTCCGTAACTGAGGGAGCATCTTCCATTTATCTTAGAAAATAGCATCCTTCATTTGTTTCTTAGGAAAATAGAGCAAGGGAGAGTGAACAACTCAGGCAGAAAATTCCTCATCTTATCTATGGCTGAGTGAGAACAAATCTTCCACTTTATGTGCAGTAGGGTGACAAAATTTTATAAGGTGTAGCACGAGGTGTAGTTGCTTAAAAATGTAACTTTTTAGCTTCGGTCAACTCATCAAAAAAGCATAGCAAAGTATGTAAACCGCTCATCAAGGAAAATAGAAAAAAAAAATGGAGTCCGGCTCAACAGGACAGGATTTCCTTTTTTTTTTCAAAAGAAAATATAGTGCATACAAAAGAAAAATTTACATGGTCGACATGACCAAGTCGACGCATTTCGACTGCACTAGGCAGTCTTACTCATGAGCCGGACTCCCAATTTTTTTCTATTTTCCTTGATGTGTGGCCAGGGCGAGGCCGGAGTCTGAGCCCCAGGTGGATGAGCATAGAGCTACTGGGTGAGCTGGAATCACATATTTATAATAGGTAAACCGCTATACAACAGAATTAGTAAAAATTAGTGCATTTTGTTACATCTCCCAAGAAGGGTGTGAGGAGCTGGCCACAGACTTTTTCCAGCACGAATATTAAAAAACTGACCGTCACATCCAAACATGGTGACTCTAGGTTAGCACCTGTTCACATATAATCCAACTCATGTACAATAAAATAAATAAGGCAGCACACTGAAACGCAACAACTTACAAACATGAAAATTGAATTGCATTACTGCACTAGAAATATGAAAAATTGAGAAAGTTTAGCGCATAAATTGGCCAATTCATGTGTACCTGGTAGCCATGATAAGGCATTTATCGTTTACCAGGACCTATCAATGCCATGCTTACTTAGAATAAAGACTTCATCTGTATGGGAACCTGTGAGTCCTCTCTTAGACTAAAAATCTACATCTCTGTGGAGGGGTAGGGTCCTGTCTTGATTAAAAACACCTGAAGCTTAAAAGGTGGAG
The DNA here is from genome assembly GCF_051348905.1 of Ranitomeya variabilis. Classification (NCBI taxonomy): domain Eukaryota; kingdom Metazoa; phylum Chordata; class Amphibia; order Anura; family Dendrobatidae; genus Ranitomeya; species Ranitomeya variabilis. Next base: position 744,666,069 of record NC_135235.1, on the reverse strand, counting down.
TGCTCGGTCAGAAAGCTAATGAATACAAATATCAAAAAACTGACGTCACATCCAAACATGGACTAAATGTGACCAGGTGCTAACCTAGAGTCACTAACTCATGTACAATAAAAAATAATAATTTCCAGCACAAGCACACGTACGTTGATCTTACTGTTTTGTTTATTAGAGATTTGCTTGCTCGTCAGTGTAAGGTGCACAAATCTCTCCTGGAAAGTGTTCAGCCTCATGAATCAATGTTCCCGCTCAGTGACAGTAAGCAGAGGAAGACATGCGGAGTGGATTTCATGTATACATAAGGCCTACATTAGCATTTCTGTCCTAAATCTGGTGAGGGCGTAATGTTTCTTTGGTCCTCCCTGCTGTGGGCATCCCTAATACACTACCTTGAAGACTGGCAGGAGACTAGGCTTCTGGAATATTCTTCAGTAAAGGGAGTGAACACGTCTGCTCATCCAGAGGGCAAATCCCAGGAGAGGGAGAACTATAAGCCACATATTTAGTGTAAGATCTTTCGGAACTCCTGGAGTGGACCCGCAGAACCATGACAATGAAATTCCCAAGGGTGAGCTGACCAGGTAGACCACCCCTATACAGGGAGCGTTAGGGGCAGGCCTGTCATGAATCCCAATGGCTAGGGATAGCACAGGACAAGCAAGGTACAAATATATAACGGACGAGCTCTAGGGTGATGGAACCTGGGCTGACCGCTGCCCTACGCCTGACAAACGCAACTAGAGATAGCCAGGGAGCGTGCCTACGTTGGTTCTAGACGCCACGCACCAGCCTAAGAGCTAACTAGTACTGCAGAGAAAATAAAGACCTCACTTGCCTCCAGAGGAACGAACCCCAAAAGGTATAGTTGCCCCCCACATGTATTGACGGTGAAATGAGAGGAAGGCACACACATAGAGATGATATATATAGGTTTAGCAAATAGAGGCCCGCTGTAAACTAGAAAGCAGAACGATACAAAAGGGGTCTGAGCGGTCAGCAAAAAACCCTAATCAAAAAACCATCCTGAGATTACAAGAACCCATGTGCCAACTCATGGCACATGGGGAGAACCTCAGTCCACTAGAGCTACCAGCTAGCATAGAGACATAATAAGCAAGCTGGACAAAAAAACAAACAACTGAAAATCAGCACTTAGCTTATCCTGAAAGATCTGGGAGCAGGTAGGCAGGAACAAAACAGAGCACATCTGAATACATTGATAGCCGGCAAGGAAATGACAGAAAGGCCAGGTAAAATAGGAAACACCCAGCCTCTGATGGACAGGTGGAAACCAAAGGCCGCAACCCATCAAAGTAACCCAGTACCAGCAGTAACCACCAGAGGGAGCCCACAAACAGAATCCACAACAGTACCCCCCCCTTGAGGAGGGGTCACCGAACCCTCACGAGAACCCCCAGGGCGATCAGGGTGAGCTCTATGGAAGGCGCGGACCAAATCAGTCGCATGAACATCGGAGGCGACCACCCAGGAATTATCCTCCTGACCATAACCCTTCCACTTAACCAAATACTGGAGCTTGCGTCTGGAAACACGAGAATCCAAGATATTCTCAACAACATACTCCAATTCTCCCTCCACCAGCACCGGAGCAGGAGGCTCAACCGAAGGAACAACGGGCACCTCATACCTCCGCAACAACGACCGATGGAACACATTATGAATAGCAAACGATGCTGGGAGATCCAAACGAAAAGATACAGGGTTAAGAATCTCCGAGATCCTATAAGGACCGATGAACCGAGGCTTGAACTTAGGAGAAGAGACCTTCATAGGGACAAAACGAGAAGACAACCACACCAAATCCCCAACAAGAAGTCGGGGACCCACGCGGCGACGGCGATTAGCAAACTGCTGAGTCTTCTCCTGAGATAACTTCAAATTGTCCACCACCTGATTCCAAATTTGATGTAGCCTGTCCACCACCACGTCCACTCCAGGACAATCCGAAGACTCCACCTGACCAGAGGAAAAACGAGGATGAAACCCCGAATTACAAAAAAAAAGAGAGACCAACGTGGCAGAACTAGCCCGATTATTAAGAGCAAATTCGGCCAGTGGCAAAAAAGCAACCCAGTCATCTTGGTCAGCAGAAACAAAACACCTCAAATAAGTTTCCAAGGTCTGATTAGTTCGCTCCGTCTGGCCATTCGTCTGAGGATGGAATGCAGACGAGAAAGACAAATCAATGCCCATCTTGGCACAAAATGTCCGCCAAAATCTAGACACAAACTGGGATCCCCTGTCAGAAACGATATTCTCCGGAATCCCATGCAAACGAACCACGTTCTGAAAAAATAAAGGGACCAACTCAGAGGAGAAAGGCAACTTAGGCAAGGGCACCAAATGAACCATCTTAGAAAAGCGGTCACACACAACCCATATAACGGACATTTTCTGTGAAACCGGGAGATCAGAAATAAAATCCATGGAAATGTGCGTCCAAGGCCTCTTCGGGATGGGCAAGGATAACAACAACCCACTGGCCCGAGAACAGCAAGGCTTAGCTCGAGCACACACTTCACAAGACTGCACAAAGGTACGCACATCCCTAGACAAGGAAGGCCACCAAAAAGACCTGGCCACCAAGTCTCTAGTACCAAATATTCCAGGATGACCAGCCAACACAGAAGAATGGACCTCGGAGATGACTCTACTGGTCCAATCATCCGGAACAAACAGTCTTTCTGGTGGACAACGATCCGGTTTATCCACCTGAAACTCCTGCAATGCACGTCGCAAGTCTGGGGATACGGCGGACAATATTACCCCATCCCTAAGGATACCAGTAGGCCCAGAATCTCCAGGAGAGTCAGGCACAAAACTCCTGGAAAGAGCATCTGCCTTCACATTCTTTGAACCTGGCAGGTATGAAACCACGAAATTGAAACGAGAAAAAAACAACGACCAACGAGCCTGTCTAGGATTCAAACGCCTGGCAGACTCAAGGTAAATGAGATTCTTGTGATCAGTCAAGACCACCACACGATGTTTTGCACCCTCAAGCCAATGATGCCACTCCTCAAATGCCCACTTCATGGGCAAAAGCTCCCGATTACCCACATCTCGGCGGGCGAGAATTTTCTAGAGAAGAATGCACATGGCTTCATCACCGAGCCATCAGAACTTCTCTGTGACAAAACCGCCCCTGCTCCAATCTCGGAAGCATCAACCTCAACCTGAAAAGGAAGTGAAACATCTGGTTGACACAACACAGGAGCAGAAGAAAACCGGCGCTTAAGTTCCTGAAAGGCCCCCACAGCCGCAGGAGACCAATTAGCAACATCAGCACCCTTTTTAGTCAAATCAGTCAAAGGTTTAACAATACTGGAAAAATTTGCAATGAACCGACGATAAAAATTAGCAAACCCCAAGAACTTCTGTAGGCTCTTAACAGATGTAGGTTGTGTCCAGTCACAAATTGCCTGAACCTTGAAGGGATCCATCTCAATAGTAGAAGGAGAAAAAATGTAGCCCAAAAAAGAAATCTTCTGGACTCCGAAGAGACACTTTGAGCCCTTCACAAACAGAGAATTGGCCCGCAGAACCTGAAACACCTTCCTGACCTGTAGAACATGAGACTCCCAGTCATCAGAAAACACCAAAATATCATCCAAATACACAATCATAAACTTATCCAGATATTCACGGAAAATATTGTGCATAAAGGACTGAAAGACTGACGGAGCATTGGAGAGTCCAAAAGGCATTACCAAATACTCAAAATGGCCCTCAGGCGTATTAAATGCGGTTTTCCACTCATCACCTTGTTTTATCCGCACCAGATTATACGCACCGCGAAGATCTATCTTAGTGAACCACCTAGCCCCCTTAATGCGAGCAAACAAGTCAGTCAATAATGGCAATGGATACTGATATTTGACTGTAATCTTATTCAGAAGGCGATAATCTATACAAGGCCTCAGGGAACCATCTTTTTTTGCCACGAAAAAAAAACCTGCTCCCAGAGGGGACGAAGATGGACGAATATGTCCCTTTTCCAAGGACTCCTTAATATAATTCCGCATAGCAGTATGCTCTGGCAGTGACAGATTAAATAAGCGACCCTTAGGGAACTTACTGCCAGGAATCAATTCTATAGCACAGTCACAATCTCTATGAGGAGGAAGCGAATTGAGCTTAGGCTCCTCAAAAACATCCCTATAGTCAGACAAAAACTCAGGGATCTCAGAAGGAGTAGATGAAGCAATTGAAATCGGAGGTGCATCATCATGAACCCCCTGACATCCCCAGCTTAACACAGACATTGTTTTCCAATCCAGGACTGGATTATGAGTTTGTAACCATGGCAGACCAAGCACTAGTACATCATGTAAATTATACAGTACAAGGAAGCGAATCACCTCCTGATGAACGGGAGTCATGCGCATGGTCACTTGTGTCCAATACTGCGGTTTATTCATAGCCAATGGTGTAGAGTCAATTCCCTTCAGAGGAATAGGAACTTCCAGAGGCTCCAGACTAAAACCGCAGCGTTTAGCAAATGACCAATCCATAAGACTCAGGGCAGCGCCCGAATCCACATAGGCATCAACGGAAATGGAAGACAGTGAAAAAATCAGAGTCACAGACAAAATGAACTTAGGCTGCAGAGTACCAATGGCAAAAGATTTATCAAGCTTTTTTGTGCGTTTAGAGCATGCTGATATAACATGAGCTGAATCACCACAATAAAAACACAATCCATTTTTCCGCCTATAATTTTGCCGTTCACTTCTGGACTGAATTCTATCACATTGCATAGTCTCAGGTGCCTGTTCAGAAGACACCGCCAACTGGTGCACGGGTTTGCGCTCCCGCAAACGCCGATCAATCTGTATGGCCATAGCCATAGACTCATTCAGATCTGTAGGAGTAGGGAACCCCACCATAATATCCTTAATGGCCTCAGAAAGACCATTTCTGAAGTTTGCAGCCAGGGCGCACTCATTCCACTGAGTAAGCACCGACCATTTCCGAAATTTTTGACAATATATTTCCGCTTCATCATGCCCCTGAGAGAGGGCTAATAAAGCCTTTTCAGCCTGAATCTCCAGGTTAGGTTCCTCATAGAGCAATCCCAATGCCAGAAAAAACGCATCCACACTGAGCAATGCAGGATCCCCTGGTGCCAATGCAAATGCCCAATTCTGAGGGTCGCCCCGCAGGAAAGATATTACAATCCTGACCTGTTGAGCAGGGTCTCCAGAGGAGCGAGATTTTAAAGAAAGAAACAATTTACAATTGTTCCTGAAATTCAGGAAGGTAGATCTATCTCCAGAGAAGAACTCTGGAATAGGAATTCTAGGTTCAGACATGGGAGTGTGAACAACAAAATCCTGTATGTTTTGAACTTTTGCCGCGAGATTACTCAGGCTGGAAGCCAAACTCTGGACATCCATGTTAAACAGCTAAGATCAGAGCCATTCAAGGGTTAAGAGGAGGTAAGAAGCAGCTAGACAGCAATTAAGGGCTAGGCAGCAAAACTCTGAAGGGAAAAAAAAAAAAAAAAAAATTCCCTTAAACACTTCTTATTCTCCTGCTTCAGCCCAAACAATTAACACTTTGTGGGCCGGCTATACTGTCATGAATCCCAATGGCTAGGGATAGCACAGGACAAGCAAGGTACAAATATATAACGGACGAGCTCTAGGGTGATGGAACCTGGGCTGACCGCTGCCCTACGCCTGACAAACGCAACTAGAGATAGCCAGGGAGCGTGCCTACGTTGGTTCTAGACGCCACGCACCAGCCTAAGAGCTAACTAGTACTGCAGAGAAAATAAAGACCTCACTTGCCTCCAGAGGAACGAACCCCAAAAGGTATAGTTGCCCCCCACATGTATTGACGGTGAAATGAGAGGAAGGCACACACATAGAGATGATATATATAGGTTTAGCAAATAGAGGCCCGCTGTAAACTAGAAAGCAGAACGATACAAAAGGGGTCTGAGCGGTCAGCAAAAAACCCTAATCAAAAAACCATCCTGAGATTACAAGAACCCATGTGCCAACTCATGGCACATGGGGAGAACCTCAGTCCACTAGAGCAGAGGTCCCCAACCGCCGGTCCGCGGACCAGGACCGGGCCGTTGGGGTTTTTCAGCCGGTCCGCGGCGCCCCTGTTCAGCGGTCACGTGGGACCGCTCATTAGAGAAATGAATAGGCGGCTCCACCTCCCATAGGGGCGGAGCCGCATAATTCATTTCTCTAATCAGCGGTGCCGGTGACCGCTGACAGAGGAAGAGGCTGCGGCACCGAAGACCAGCTGTCCGGGGGAAGGAGCGGCACGCCGGGAGCAGGTAAGTATCGCATATTTACGTGTCCTCGTTCCACACGCCGGGCGCTGTCTCCATCTTCCCGGCGTCTCTCCGCACTGACTGCAGGCAGAGGGCGCGATGACGCATATAGTGTGCGCGCCGCCCTCTGCCTGATCAGTCAGTGCAGAGAGATGCCGGGAAGATGGCGCCGAGGAGCTGCAAGCAAGACAGGTGAGTATGTGTTTTATTATTTTTATTGCAGCAGCAGCACAGCTATGGGGCAATAATGGACGGTGCAGAGCACTATATGGCACAGCTATGGGGCAATAATGGTGCAGAGCACTATATGGCACAGCTATGGGGCAATGGTGCAGAGCACTGTATGGCACAGCTATGGGGCAATAATGGTGCAGAGCACTATATGGCACAGCTATGGGGCAATAATGGTGCAGAGCACTGTATGGCACAGCTATGGGGCAGTAATGGTGCAGAGCACTGTATGGCACAGCTATGGGGCAATAATGGTGCAGAGCACTGTATGGCACAGCTATGGGGCAATAATGGTGCAGAGCACTATATGGCACAGCTATGGGGCAATGGTGCAGAGCACTGTATGGCACAGCTATGGGGCAATAATGGTGCAGAGCACTATATGGCACAGCTATGGGGCAATAATGGTGCAGAGCACTATATGGCACAGCTATGGGGCAATGGTGCAGAGCACTGTATGGCACAGCTATGGGGCAATAATGGTGCAGAGCACTGTATGGCACAGCTATGGGGCAATGGTGCAGAGCACTATATGGCACAGCTATGGGGCAATAATGGTGCAGAGCACTATATGGCACAGCTATGGGGCAATAATGGTGCAGAGCACTGTATGGCACAGCTATGGGGCAATTATGAACGGTGCAGAGCACTATATGGCACAGCTATGGGGCAATTATGAACGGTGCAGAGCACTATATGGCACAGCTATGGGGCAATTATGAACGGTACAGAGCACTGTATGGCACAGCTATGGGGCAATAATAAACGGTGCAGAGCACTGTATGGCACAGCTATGGGGCAATAATGGTGCAGAGCACTATATGGCACAGCTATGGGGCAATAATGGTGCAAAGCACCAGGGAAACAAGCATGGTGCTCCCACTCATTCTGAACCTATGGTAAGTTGAATCACATTCTCATTATAAATGTCATAATTATATGATAAGTATGCACTAAGCTCCATCCCTCCATAACCCCACCCCCATATGACCAAAGCCCCGCCCCTGCCCCACCCCCACCGGGCCATGGAAAACTGGTCTTGCTTAAAGCCGGTCCCTGGTGCAAAAAAGGTTGGGGACCTCTGCACTAGAGCTACCAGCTAGCATAGAGACATAATAAGCAAGCTGGACAAAAAACCAAACAACTGAAAATCAGCACTTAGCTTATCCTGAAAGATCTGGGAGCAGGTAGGCAGGAACAAAACAGAGCACATCTGAATACATTGATAGCCGGCAAGGAAATGACAGAAAGGCCAGGTAAAATAGGAAACACCCAGCCTCTGATGGACAGGTGGAAACCAAAGGCCGCAACCCACCAAAGTCACCCAGTACCAGCAGTAACCACCAGAGGGAGCCCACAAACAGAATCCACAACACAGGCCCAAGGGAGACTATTGCCGCAGAAGCTGGAACCCAGAGACAGGTAGTAGGAGGTACTGAATAGCTGAATAGAGAAGCTGGGTGTAGGACAGACAGAACGGGGTAAGATGGAGTACGGTTAGGTATGAGCTGTGTTCCGGAGCACTGGGAAGGGAAAGACACAAGGAAGCAGAAAAGGACAGAGAAACCAGACTGACAGGGTACGGAGAGGACACTGGGAAGACTGGACTGGACGAGGAGGCAAGGAAGCCTGGGAAAGGCAGAGAAGCTGAACTGACTGAACAGAGCAGAGAATAAGAACAGGCAGCGCAAAGACAAAAGTGGACCTGAGTCACAGAAGAACAAATGACAGACAGGCAAGGAGCAGAGGAAGGAATCACCTTAAATACATGGCGTGCAGAAGGACTTCCGGCCCGGGTCATGGTCCTCCAGGATCACAAAGAGGAGATACAGAGCGCCAGTAAATCAGAAAGAGGAAGTGCGCGTGCGTAGAGGAGTGCTGGAGTGGGCGGTGCGCACACGCACCCGACAAGAACCAGGGAGCGGAGAAGACTGAAGGTGAGGACGCGCGCCTGCAGGAGAAGCGCGCCGCCGCGGGTAAGTATGAGCGGGGATGGCAGCAGACCCGGCAGCAGGAGCAATAGAGGCAGCGCGCCGCAGCAGGTAAGTATGAGCGGAGAGAGCAGGCGGTGGTCCCGGCAGCAGGCACGGCCGCAGAAGGAGCGGCCGTGACATTTAGTAAGTCAGTTGGTTCGTGCAGTGACGTCGAGGATCTGTTGCTGATGTTTGGTGCCGATGTATGGATGGTCTATACAGATTGGAGATCAATTCTCGGCCTGGCTGGATACACGTGCTACGGCCATGGGATCTGTCATCTGGATTTGAGGAACTATCCTAAGGACTGTTGTCGGCTGGAGCTAGATACACATGCAATGATCGTAGAATCCATTGTCTAGAAGGGCATGGACTGTAACTACAGACTATGCTGGCGGGAGTCCTGTCTGTGTCACTATTTTCTCTAACTCATAGAAAAGTGGCCAGAAAAAGCACAAAAAAGAATTATCTTATAAAATTCCATTGCGATTTTTATTAATATACAAATAGAATTACACAAACAAAATTGAAAAATGAATACAAAACAAATGCCTCCAATGTGAAGGACGCTAAACAAACATTGCTAGTAATTGTATACTGCGAATTGCAGAAAAAAATATCACTGGGTGTGGAATAATGAAACAGTATATGATTCAATGCGTCATACTCCATGGCAACTCGACTGCACACGTGATCTTCCATACATTAGCTCATTGGCTTCACGTAGGTTTTTAAAATCTGGTGTGGAAGAAACGCACATCAGGGTGGAGGGACACAGCACAGACTCTGCACACATTATAAGTTCAATCATTGGCTTTTAGCCTGCATTTCAATTTTAGGGTAGTGGAATTTAACTCTAATATGTATAGCCTCATTCAGGATTCTTCTGGTGGCTGGTATCCATTTTCAAAGTGGAGTCCCATTGCAAGGCATCTTGCTTTTGGTACATCCATATATGCAGTATAGGACGCTGGATGCCATTCCTGTCCTACTGAAGCACAAGCACTTTATATATTACAGCATACTCCTTGAGGTATTCCATTCAGGCTTTATTAGGCAAGCTGAATCATATACGGCTTCATTCTTCCACACCCAGTGTTGAGATTTTTTCCCCCTGCAATTTGAAGTACACAATTACTAGCAATGTGTGTTTATTGGTGTCGCTAGCCATTAGCATCCCTCACATTGGAGGCATTTGTTTTATATTCATTTTTTGTTTTATTTGTATACTAATAAAATTCGCAATTGAATTTTATAAGAATTATTTTTTGTGCTTTTTCTGGCCACTGCGTACCCAATGTTAAAGATAGATACGCAGGGAAACACAGGATGCATACAGAAGTAGGCGGAGCTTCAGGGAGGAAGTACACTGCCATCCGCAGCCCTCCCGACCGCAAATGTGAAACTAGCCTTACTGAGCACTTTTTCAACGTTTCAGCCCCTTTAACCCCCAACCTGTTTTCACCTTCCTGACCAGGCCAAATTTTACAATTCTGACCAGCGTCACTTTATGTGGTAATAGTCCTGGAACGCATCAACGTACCCGAGTAATTCTGAGACTGATTATTCATGACACATTGGACCTTATGTTACCGGTAAATTTAGGTACTTTTTTTGTGTTTATTTCTGAAAATATTTTTAATTTTGGCAAAAATTTTAAACATTTTGCAATTTTCAAACTTTTATTTTTTATGCCCTTAAACAAGATAATTTTGTCACATCAAATAGTTAACAAATAACATTTACCACAGGTCTACTTTACATAACTTTTGAAGCATAATTTTCTTTTTTTTAACAGGAAGGTAGAATGGTTAAAACTTAATCATTAATTACTTCTCATTTTTCCAACAAAATTTACAAAACCATTTTTTTAGGGACCACATCCCATTTGAAGTAGCTTTGATGGGGCCTATGTGACCCAAAAAGTGACACCATTTTAAAAACTGCATCCTTCAAAGTGCTCAAAACTGCATTCAAGAAGTTTATTAACGCTTCAAGTGCTTCGCAGGAATTAAAGCAATTTGGAAGGGAAAAAAATGAAAATGTTACTTTTTTTTTACCACAAAATTGTCCCTTTAGCCCCAAATTTTGCCTTTTCACAAGGGTAACATGAGAAAATGAACCATACAATTTGTTGTGCAATTTCTCTGGAGTACGAAACTACCCCATATGTGGTAAGAAACAACTGAATGGTGCACGGCAGGGATCGGAAGAAAAGGAACACCATTTGACCTTTGGAACGCAAACTGGGCTACAACCTATACTGTAGATGATGTCATGTTGAGCCCTTGATCTGCCTAAACGGTAGAATCCCCCCACAAGGGACACCATTTTGAACACTACAACTCTTGACAAATTCATCTAGGTGAGTAGTGAGAATTTTTAAACCTCATTGGGCTGAGTAAATGGAAAATAACCATTTGGTTTCAGTAAAATGTTGCTTTGGCCCCAAAATTTTAAATTTTCAAAAGGGATAATAGATGAAAATGAACATTACAATTTGTAACTCAATTTCTCCTAAGTATGCAGATACCCCATATGTGGTTGAAAACTACTTTGGAGGCACAGTGCAAAGCTCAGAAGTGAAGGAGCGCCGTATTGGAGCTCATATTTTGCTGAACTGGTTTGATGGTGCATGTCATATTGGGAGAGCTCCTGAGGTGCCAGAACAGCAGAACCTCCATAACTGACCCCATTTTACAAACTACACCTTTCAATTAATTCATCTAGGAGTGCAGTGATCATATTGACACCATGGGTTTGTCACAGAATTTTATACCATTGGGCAGTGAAGAAAAAAATAATTACATTTTTACCACTAAAATGTTGTTTTAGCCCCAAGTTTTTCATTTTTACAAGGGCTAATAGAAAAAAATGGACCTCTCAGTTTGTTGTGCAATGTCTTCTGATTGCGCCAATACCCTATATGCAATCGGGAACTACTTTTGAAGCACAGCTCAGAAGAAAAGGCACGCCATGTTATTGTGCAGGTTTTGTCATAGTTTGAGGGTGCCTTGACCCACTGGGAGAGCAGCTGCTGTGCCTGAACAGCAGAACCCCCCATAAGTGATCGTAGTTTCCCAACTACACCTCTCAATGAATTCATCTAGGGGTGCAGTGATCATATTGAAGCCATAGGTGGGTCACAGAATTTTATACCAATGGGCAGTGAAGAAAAAATAATTACATATTTACCACAAAAATTTTGTTTTAGCCTCAGATTTTACAAGGGAAAATGGGTAAAAACAGCAACAAAATTTGTCCCACAATTTCTGCTGAATGTGGCAATACCCCATATGTGGCTGTACAGTACTGCTTAGCCACATGGTGAGACTCAGGAGGGACGGAGAGCTATTTGACTCTTGGAAAACAAGTTATCGTAGAATAATTTGTGGACTCCATATCCAGAACCCTCAAGTGCCAGAAAATCAGAATTCCCCCCTCAAGTGATCTCATTTTGGAAATCTCACAACTCTGGGAATTTGTCTACAGGTGTAGTGATGTTTTTGACTCCAAGGGTATATGCCAGAAACAAGCAGCAATGGATGTTGCTGAGTGAAAATTGCAAATCTGCTGTTTTAGTGCCCAGTACGTTGTAGTGCTCAGTACTTTGTAGTGCCCAGTACGTTGTAGTGCCCAGTACGTTGTAGTGCCCAGTACTTTGTAGTGCCCAGTATGTTGTAGTGCCCAGGACTTTGGCTGGGGCAATTTTCACTTTTGTGATATACTGTACATGGTGGCAGTTCGAAGAGGGGACCAAGAACAGACCTATTGAATCTAAACATGAGGAAGCTATCTGACAATGTGAAACAGACTGGAAGGTCTCAAACTACCGGATATGATGCCATATTCTAAAGAGATTCAAATACAGATGCCAAAGCCATTTAATTCTACCAGTCTATAGAGAGTTACAAGCCATTGCTAAGGCTCAGGGAATTCTAATGAATTACAATAAGATTTATTTTCCACATATGGAAAAAAATTAGAACCTTGATGAATCCTCCTTGGAGTGACTGGCCTACCAAAATTTCACCAAAATTACATCGACAATTTATCCAGGTCACAAAAGAATCCAGATGAACATCTAAAGAACCGCAGGCCTCACACTTGCCTCAGTTAAAGTCAAAATACACAATTCCACAACAAAAAATACGCTGGACAAAAATGGGATCCATGGGAGAGTTGCAATCAGTGACTGACCAAGAAGAATATAAAAGGTTTGTCCCTTAATACTTAAAAAATGACATCTAATTAACCTACAAGACTTGTGACATAATATTCTGTGATCTGAAGACTCAAAGATTATTATTTTTTTTAAAGAAGCTCCCGTTACATCAAACACTGCCTTCCACTTTAAGAACATCATGTCAACAGTCAAATGTATTAAGGTGATGGTGTCATGCTTCTGTAAGACCCGACTTAAGTCGTGAAGACTGACGGAAACATGAATTGTGATTTATATCGGAAGATCACACAAGCAAGTCTATCTCTGAATGGCTCAAAAGTAAAAAATTAAGGTGATAGAGTGTCGGAGCCAAAGTCCGTACTTGAATCTCAGTGAGATGTTGTGGCAAAAATTTCAATGGATAGTTTATACTTGAAAACCTTCTAAAGTACCCAAATGAAATTAATTCTGCAAAGTAAAGTGACCAAAATTCCTACACAGTGATGTAATAAAAGTGATCGCAAGTTATCGCAAACTGTTGGTTTGCAGTTATTACTGTGAAGGATGCCACCAAATATTTGGCTTAGGGAAGCTAATACTTCATTTTTCAAGCGGGAAAAAGGATGCAAATAAATCTTTATCTTCACTTAATGGAATGATTGATTATAAGCTACAATTTGAACGTACATGTTTAATTGTTTTTGTACAGTAACAGTTAAATAATCTCAAACATTTACAGATGATCAATGAGTGGAACAGGTTGTCATGAGAGGTGGTGAGTTCTCCTTCAATGGAAGTTTTCAATCAGAGGCTGGACAGACATCTGTCTGAGATGGCTTAGTGACTCCTGCATTGAGCAGGGGGTTGGACATGATGACACTGGAGGCTTCTTCCCACTCTAACATTCTATGATTATATTATTATTATTATTTATTGTTATAGCGCCATTTATTCCATGGCGCTTTACAAGTGAGGAGGGGTATACATAATAAAAACAAGTACAATAATCTTGAACAATACAAGTCATAACTGGTACAGTAGGAGAGAGGACCCTGCCCGCGAAGGCTCACAATCTACAAGGGATGGGTGAGAATACAGTAGGTGAGGGTAGAGCTGGTCATGCAGCGGTTTGGTCGATCAGTGGTTACTGCAGGTTGTAGGCTTGTCGGAAGAGGTGGGTCTTCAGATTCTTTTTGAAGGTTTCGATGGTGGGCGAGAGTCTGATGTGTTGTGGTAGAGGGTTCCAGAGTAGGGTTGATACGCGAGAGAAATCTTGTATGCGATTGTGGGAAGAGGAGATAAGAGGGGAGTAGAGAAGGAGATCTTGTGAGGATCGGAGGTTGCGTGCAGGTAAGTATCGTGAGACGAGGTCACAGATGTATGGAGGAGACAGGTTGTGGATGGCTTTGTATGTCATGGTTAGGGTTTTGTACTGGAGTCTCTGGGTAATGGGGAGCCAGTGAAGGGATTGACAGAGGGGAGAGGCCGGAGAATAGCGGGGGGACAGGTGGATTAGTCGGGCAGCAGAGTTTAGAATAGATTGGAGGGGTGCGAGAGTGTTTGAGGGGAGGCCACAGAGCAGGAGGTTGCAGTAGTCAAGGCGAGAGATGATGAGGGCATGGACTAGGGTTTTTGCAGATTCTTGGTTGAGGAATGAACGGATTCGTGCAATATTTTTGAGTTGAAGTCGGCAGGAAGTGGAAAGGGCTTGGATATGTGGTTTGAAGGAGAGATCAGCGTCAAGGATAACCCCGAGGCAGCGAGCTTGTGGGACTGGGGAGAGTGGGCAGCCATTTACTGTAATGGATAGGTTCGTTGGGGGGGTCACGTGAGATGGGGGAAAGATGATGAATTCTGTTTTGTCCATGTTAAGTTTCAGAAATTTAGCGGAGAAGGATGAAATAGTGGACAGACATTGAGGGATTCTGGTTAGTATGGAGGTGATATCTGGTCCAGAGATGTAGATCTGTGTGTCATCAGCATAGAGGTGATACTGAAAGCCATGAGATTCTATGAGCTGTCCCAGGCCAAAGGTGTAAATGGAGAAGAGCAGGGGCCCAAGGACTGAACCTTGTGGGACTCCGACAGAGAGGGGGTGAGGTGAGGAGGTGGTGTGTGAGTGGGAGACGCTGAATGTCCGGTCTGTTAGGTATGATGAGATCCAGGATAGGGCCAAGTCTGTGATGCCAAGGGATGAGAGGGTCTGTAATAATAGGGAATGGTCCACTGTGTCAAAGGCAGCCGACAGGTCGAGGAGGAGGAGAACAGAGTAGTGTCGCTTGCTCTTGGCGGTTAAGAGGTCATTGGTGACCTTAGTTAGCGCAGTTTCAGTGGAATGGTGTGACCGGAAGCCAGATTGTAAGCGGTCAAAGAGGGAGCAAGAAGAGAGATGGGAGGACAGTTCAAGGTAGACGTGTTGTTCCAGTAGTTTTGAGGCATAGAGGAGAAGTGATATAGGGCGATAGCTAGATACAGAGGATGGGTCAAGAGAGGGCTTTTTGAGGATAGGTGTGATGGAGGCATGTTTAAAGCTTGAGGGGAAAACACCAGTTGTTAGTGATAGGTTGAAGAGATGGGTTAGGGTTGGGATGAAGATTGTGGTGAGGTTTGGGATGAGGTGGGATGGGAGCGGGTCAAGTGCACAGGTGGTGAGATTCTACATGTGACAAAATAAGACAAATAATTGAAACTGTAGAATAGGGCAAATACTTTTTTACAGCACTGCTCATTTTTCAGTTCTTGACCACGAGGTACTGTTCTAAATTGACTTTCCCATCTCATCAATGATGTGCGACCGTATTTTGACTATAACAGTTACATTTTTCTTCTACTGTAAGTAAAAAAAGCTTAAAGAGAATCTGTCAGCAGGTTTTTGCTACCTCATCTGAAAGCAATATTATGTAGGAAAAAGACCCCAATTCCAAAGATGTATAAATTAAGTATACATTTGACACAGAGTTCTTAGATATAGTGTGAAGCAGAGCTCAGAAAGCTAAGCCTGCCCACACAGGGGTGTGGTCGGACAACTTGGCACTGTGAACTAAGCAGTGATTATCTCCGAGTGATAAAACGATCATTGTGTGGAAACATCAGCACATAGCCTAATAAATGACAGAATGCTGAATTCAGTGTTTTAACCACTACATCATGCTGTCCACAGATCACATAGCATAAACCTGCTGACAGATTCCCTTTAAGGCCTCATTCAGATGTCTGTGAATCATATACCTGTTCTATGATTTTCACAGTTAGAACACATAACCATTATAGTCTATGGTGCTGCTTACATGTCTATTATTTTTTAGTCCGACAGATTACGGCGGCTTTTATAGCATGTCACTCTCTGAAAAACCTCAGCATTTCAGAATAAAACATGCCTAACTGAAATCATGTGACAAGGCTCATTAAAGGGTCAACATTGACAGTTAGGATTTCTACTTCCAATAGGTGGCACCAGAGTTCTAGTCCTCTTCCTCTCTGAAGACACAATGTGCTTATTTCCCAGAGGAGCATTGCGGCTTTAAGTCTCCTCACCTCAACATGCTTAACATGTCACTCTCCACAAGGAGAAACGATACTTCTTGGATCCCGGTCAGACGCCTCTCACTCAGCCAAACCAGATCTCCACTTTGCCCTGATGAAGGGCAGCACCCCGAAACACAGTGTCTGCAAATTGAGATTCTGGTTTGGCTTTTATCCTAAGTCATGTGACAAGGCTCGTTAAAGGGTCGACATTGACTGTTAGGATTGCTACTTCCAGTAGGTGGCACTAGAGTTCTAGTCCTCTTCCTCTCTGATGAAATCATACAGTCAATGTCTGATACATAATACTCATGGATCGAGGAGAATCTATCTACTGTCAGATTCCCTTTAAGAATTGATTTCGTGGTAAAAAAAAATATATTATATATTATATAATATATATTCATATTTTTCTTATATTTTGGTCATTAAAATGCTTTTTCCCCTGTGTGAGTTTTTTGATGTCTAAGAAGATCTGAATTTTGGCTAAAACATTTTCCACATTCTGAACACGGAAATGGCTTCACCCCTGTGTGAACCCACTGATGTCTAACGAGATGTGATTTATTATTAAAAGTTTTCCCACATTCTGAACATGAATATGGCATTGATCCTACATGAACATTTTGATGTTTAACTAGAGATGATTTATCAGTAAAAAGTGCACCACATTCTAGGCATGAAAATGGCTTCACCCCTGTGTGAACCCACTGATGTCTATCAAGATTTGATTTATTAGTAAAAGTTTTTCCACATTCTAAGCATGAATATGGCTTTGCTCCTGTGTGAGTTCTCTGATGTTTAACAAGACCTGATTTCTGTTTAAAACTTTTCCCACATTCTGAACATGAAAATGGCATTGCTCCTGTATGAACATTTTGATGTTTAACAAGAGATGATTTATCGGTAAAAAGTGCCCCACATTCTGAACAAGAGTATGGTTTCACCCCTGTGTGAACCCATTGATGTCTAACAAGGCTTGCTCTCTTGTTATAAAGTTTCCCACATTCTGAACATGAAAATGGCGTTGCTCCTGTATGAATTCTCTGATGCGTAACAAGGCACCATTTTTGGTTAAAACATTTTCCACATTCTGAACATGAAAACGGCTTTTCCCCTGTGTGAATTCTCTGATGCTTAAAAAGATCCGATTTCTCTCTAAAACATTTCCCGCAGTCTTCACAAGAAAATGGCTTCTCCCCAGTGTGAATTTTCTGATGTTTAACAAGATATGATTTCCATTCAAAACATTTTCCACATTCTGAACACGGAAATGGCTTCACCCCTGTGTGAACCCACTGATGTCTAACGAGATGTGATTTATTATTAAAAGTTTCCCCACATTCTGAACATGAAAATGGCATTGCTCCTGTATGAACATTTTGATGTTTAACAAGAGATGATTTATCGTTAAAATGTGCCCCACATTCTGAACAAGAGTATG
The DNA here is from genome assembly GCF_051348905.1 of Ranitomeya variabilis. Classification (NCBI taxonomy): domain Eukaryota; kingdom Metazoa; phylum Chordata; class Amphibia; order Anura; family Dendrobatidae; genus Ranitomeya; species Ranitomeya variabilis. Next base: position 744,648,421 of record NC_135235.1, on the reverse strand, counting down.
GTTTCACCCCTGTGTGAACCCATTGATGTCTAACAAGGCTTGCTCTCTTGTTATAAAGTTTCCCACATTCTGAACATGAAAATGGCGTTGCTCCTGTGTGAATTCTCTGATGCGTAACAAGGCACCATTTTTGGTTAAAACATTTTCCACATTCTGAACATGAAAACGGCTTCTCCCCTGTGTGAATTCTCTGATGTTTAAAAAGATCCGATTTCTCTCTAAAACATTTCCCACATTCTTCACAAGAAAATGGCTTCTCCCCAGTGTGAATTTTCTGATGTTTAACAAGATATGATTTCCATTCAAAACATTTTCCACATTCGGAACAAGAAAATGGCTTCTCTCCAACATGAGAACTTTGTTTCAGGAAACCTCTTCGGTGATGTTTATATTTCTTAACTTTCTCTGAAGACTCAGAAGATAGGATCTGTTTAAGAGGCTCTGATGATAGATCTTTGCTGTGAAGGGCTATATTTGGGATTATGACACGCTCTTCGTATGGTTCTTGTGTGATAGCATAATCATCTGCTTTATAATCTAAAGATATCCACTGTCCCTCTGAGCTCCAGGTAAAGTTATCTGCAAAGAATAAAAACAACTTTCTCATTTTTGAATAAAATCACCTAAATTTAGTTATATTTTAAAACATTTATACTTAAAACTTTTCATACAAATTACAAGGCATGAAGTAAAAATTACTTTGTAGTTAAAACAATAATTTGTAGCAACAATCTAGCAGTGGACTTCAAAACAAGCAGCAGATGATGCCAGGCCATCTTTTACTTGAAACCAACATATTCATAGGTTCACGGTTCAGTGTTGATTGTCATCAGCCATTTCTAATTAACCTTTCCCCTTAACATCCAATGACTGTGCAGTGTCCATCACTGGTGCATCCCCCTGTTTGGCGCGAGCTCTGTCATGAGCCCGCAACTTTTCCGGCACATAAGTTGATCTGATCAACTGTCATGTGCCCCTAACAGCGGCGGGTGGAACATCAATCCACCAGTGGCTGTTCACATGTTAAATGCCGCTGTCAATCTCTGACAGCGGCATTAACATGCACGTGTCAAAATGGTGTTGCAAACCATGCCCATTCGCGCAAATGTCATGTGACATTGGGTCGTCGATTCGATTGGTTGAGATGACAACCCAGAGTCTGCGGGAAACCCCTGTGGTTGTCATCGCTGGATTGCTATGAGCGCCGCCCAGCGGTCGGCACTCTAAGCAAATGAGAATTTTTGCTAAACAGAGCAGGGATGAAGCCCTGCTCTTTGAAACACAAGCGATCAGGCGATCGCAGCTTCTAGTCTCCCATGGAGACTATTGAAGCTAGTGTAACATGAAAAAATAATAAATAAATAAAAAATATAAAAAGTTAAAATCACCCCCTATTCAAAATAAAATAATAAAAATAAAAAATACACATATCTGGTAGCCCCGCATTTAGAATCCCCTGCTCTATCGATCTATAAAAAATTTTTAATCCGATCGGTAAACAGCGTAATGCGAAAAAAAGGCAAAACGCCAGAATTATGTTTTTTTGGTCGCCACAATATTGCATATTACGCCTCTCTTGGGTGCAGACTTGCCAGCCCTCCCACTTCACCACCAACGTCGGCTTGTACAGCCACTGATCCATGCACAATGCTGCATTTCCGGACCCAGAGGAGCATATTGAGCGTTCTGCACCACAGCTTTACTGTTATCCCCATTTAATGTGTACAACCATTACTGTGCATACCACAACCTCAGCATCCTGTGTGGACATACCTATCAATATGCCTCTTTCCCTGATGGGAATGTACAAGTACGATTGTTGACGCACTAATGTAACGCGACACTGTGATCAAGGCCACGGCGTGGCCGAAACGTCAAATTGCCTGTCGCTTATCACCTATCAATAAATATTTTCACTTGAAGCAAAATTCTTCCGGTTACGAGTGCAGTGATTATCGACTTTCTGTATGTATGGGATCTCAGATTCCGTTCACTAGCACCACATATCCAAGTCGTGTGCCAACCATTCGTTTCTTCTGCAGTTGATTTGTTCAAAGATTGATTTGGTTGTTCTTCTTGCCATCCATGGCATTGATATCATCCTTCTCCAGCACCACATTTCGAAGATGTCGATTCTTCTTCTGCCTTGTTTCTTTGTTGCCATCCATAAGTTACTACAGGAAAAAAACAGACTATGTACGAACTGTGTCTTCATCACCAGTAACATGTTCCTTGATTTGAAGACCTTGTCCAGTGAGTTCATTGGGGATTTACCAGTAGCTATTCTTTTATTGTCTTCCAGTGTAGTTGATGCTTCTTGTGTGATCATTGATCCAAGTAGCTTGAAATCGTTTACAACTTCCAGTTCATCGTTGTCTATCTCAAATGCATCCTGGTCATGCCTGGCAGTAGTCAATATCTTCGTCTTCTTTGTGTTGAGTAGCAGTCCCATGTTCGAGCTTTCCATCTTGACACTCCTTAATAAGTCCTTCATTCCATCTACGCTTGTTGCTATCAATGTTAAGATTGTTGATGATTCATCCAGCAATTTTGATTCCTTTTTTTGGGGGGCAAGCTGATGTTTCTTACATGCTATCAAATAACAGAATACATAGCTGCATAATAATTAAGGACCATTCCTGAATTCACCCAGCTTAGTCACACCCTTCAGAAAGTCTTTGCTTCAGTAAATTCTGAGAATTACCACACCCTATGAGATTTGGCAGGACTGAAAACATTAGCCACGTCCTTACTGTAACACTTCTCATATGGCAAAAGTGATACACAGTATGAAGGCGCTGCCCCAAGGCTCTTGTCTCATGGCTTACACTACATTTTTTGCCACTGACTTCCAAAAAAATGGAAAATTCTAGCATGTAGGAAGGTTAATATTCAGCAGAGCCTGGATTTATGACGTTATTACACAAGTTGTTCTTGGTATTTACTGGTACAGTCAGGCCGTTGACTGCAGTAAAATGTTATTGATTACTTGTTTAGGCCGGGATATCTTGACAACTATATTAACTATGTATTTGAGAAAAAAGGAAAGTCGGGTAGACTAATTGCTGTATATATTGTAATTTTATAATACTATTTACATTTTTCCCAGTCCAGAAACGTTCAGCTAATGTTTCCAATTTTTTTGTATTATTAGTTTTAAAACTTCTAAAAATGTATTGGAACAATACATTGGTATTCATTCATATAACTTATAAATTAATTTCACAAACTCAATACAGGTATTTTGGGCTCATAGCACTTGCCAATAGAACAGTATCCAAGAAGGCGCAACACATTTTAGTGTTTACTACTCACCTGGGTAGTCATATGTATGAATCTCCTCTTTACATCGCTCATCACCCCTCACATATGTCTCTGTAGTATTAATATGGGTCAGATCTTCACCCTGAAACAAATATTGTAAAAGTCACAGATGGAGAAAGTCTCATCTATGATAAGCTCTAATCCTGCCATCTCCACCGTTCTCATTACACAAGTATAAAACATATAATACTGGTGGATAAAACAAGACTGAGCACAAGACCTTCACAGCCGTCTACACATCAAAGGGGAGATCTCATGACACCTTCTCTCCATCTACCTGATGATCCCGAGGAACATTGGGATCTTCCTGTTTACAGTCCTCTGGAAGAAGAGGATGAGGACATCTCTCTGGTGTTGTCCTCTTACTGGATAGATCTGGAGTAAACACATACAGGGACTGAATTCATTCTTTACATATAGATAATTATAGGCCATGTGTATTTAGTCCTGTCTATTACCTGGTGATGTGAGGGGCTGAGGAACCTCCATCGTGACGTCCTTGTACAGATCTTTGTGTCCTTCTAAATACTCCCACTCCTCCATGGAGAAATAGACGGCGACATCCTGACACCTTATAGGAACCTGACACATACAATGATACCGTCATCCCCCGATCCCTTCATAGCATTACTGTATAATGTCCCAGCATTCCCAGCAGTGTCACCTCTCCAGTCAGCAGCTCAACCATCTTGTAGGTGAGTTCTAGGATCTTCTGGTCATTGAAGTTCTCATGTATCAGGTGAGGAGGAGGCCCCGTGATTGGGCTCAGGGGTCTTCCCCATCCCTCAGACACAGGGTCCTGACAGCGCTCATTAGGGGTCTTCTTCACTACTGTGTATTCCTGGTTATGGAAAGACATTAATAAATCTCACTACAGACATTTCCAGAGTCCTCACCTCTCCAGTTCTGTCCGTTATTCCCATAGATAAGAATGATGTAATGTGACGTCATCAGAATCTCTCACCTCTCCAGTAAGCCGGAAGAGGATCTCTAGGGTGAGGTGAAATATCCTCTCCACCATCTTGTCCCTGTTCCTATCCATCCTTGACAAGTCAAGAAAATTATATAGATCAGTTATTTATATCCTATATTGGAGGAAAACGTCAGCATAACAACATACAAAATAACATGTAAAACATACAACTACTGGAGTTGTGACACCAAAATTCAACAATAAATTGTTTGAGCACTCCTTCCATCTAGAGACCAGATATAGAAACCTTTGTCCTGTCAGTTGTGATCAGGGCAGTAATAAATTCATAATTTTGGAGATATTTAACAATATAAAGAACGCTACACTCAGCACAATACAGCCAATAAAGTATGATAAGCGTTCATTTGAATATATCTCGTTACTCCACAGTAATTTCTGGAAAAACAAGATTTATTATTTCCACCTGCTACAATGTTTCAATGTGTCCAATTGTAATTTGATTTATGGGTAATTCACCATTCAGGCCAATCTTTCTTTAAATTTATAGAACGATGATTCCACATTTACTCCTGACAAAGCGAGAAAGTGAAACCAGTTCGGCAATATCATGAAGCTTGTCACCTACAGTGAGTCTTATATATGTTATCGGACAACTTATAACCAAGGAGTTTCTTCAATATGTGTGTGTTTTGGGGGCCACTAATGATTTTTGTTCTGCTTTTTTATTTTGCAGTACTGCAAAAAAAAAAAAAAATAAAAAACACCCAAAACCTGTCAAGGTTGTCCCCAGAAGGGTGGTGTGTGTGCTTTAGTGTTTAATGTCTGGTGGGACAAAAAAAGATTTTTAATTTATGCCAATTTGATTTACCAAAATAATGTACTCACAAACAAAGTAAATCGGATCCCCCGGATCGCAGCCGGAAAAACAAATACAGTCCGTGACCGGTTGCGGTGGGCGACTACACTGCCGAGTACGCTGAGGGTGCCTGGCCTTTTGGCTCTGCTTGCTTCTGTGTTGCCTCACACAGGTTGAGCTCTACAAAGCCTTCTGCTCTGCACGCTTGCAAACCAAAACTGACACATCCAAAACTCTGCTGCAGAGGTTTTTACAAAGAACCTGTGGCCTTGTGCCTCACGGAAAACCCGACCCTTGCATATAACACCGGTCACTGCCTCACACATGTTATAATTCCAACTAAGAGTATAGACTGAGATTTTTATAAATTTTACCATTTTACAACTCCAACAAGGAGACAAGTAAGGTAGTAAAACCAGTATAATCTTAAATCTCCAACTAAGAGTATAGAAAGAGGCTGTACTTCTCTCACCATACTTTATACAGATTTGTCAATTGTAGAACTCAAACTAGGCGTACTAACATCTAAAAATGTAGTAAAAGATACATGTTGCGTGTAACGCTCTAATATTATAACACATTAGCCTAAAGGTACCTTCACACGAAGCGACGCTGCAGCGATAGCGACAACGATGTCGATCGCTGCAGCGTCGCTGTTTGGTCGCTGGAGAGCTGTCACACAGACCGCTCTCCAGCGATCAACTATGCCGAGGTCCCCTGGTAACCAGGGTAAACATCGGGTAACTAAGCGCAGGGCCGCGCTTAGTAACCCGATGTTTACCCTGGTTACCAGCGTAAAATCTAAAAAAAACAAACAGCACATACTTACATTCACGTCCCCCTGCGTCCACTTCCTGACTGACTGAGCGCCGTACAGTGAGAGCAGAGCGGTGACGTCACCGCTGTGCTGCTTTCACTTTCACTTTGCGGCGCTGAGTCAGAGGAGGAAGCAGACTGCAGGGGACGCAATGTGAGTATGTGCTGTTTGTTTTTTTTACATTTTACGCTAGTAACCAGGGTAAACATCGGGTAACTAAGCGCGGCCCTGCGCTTAGTAACCCGATGTTTACCCTGGTTACCAGTGTAAAACATCGCTGGTATCGTTGCTTTTGCTTTCAAACACAACGATACACAGCGATCGGACGACCAAATAAAGTTCTGGACTTTATTCAGCGACCAGCGACATCACAGCAGGATCCTGATCGCTGCTGCGTGTCAAACGAACCGATATCGCTAGCCAGGACGCTGCAACGTCACGGATTGCTAGCGATATCGTTATAATGTCGTTTCGTGTGAAGGTACCTTAAGACAAAAGGTACAATCAACTTTAGAACAATCAACATGTTTACCAAGCAAGAAACAAAATAGTAAGAGAAACAATCTACCTACAAGTTCCATGTTATAAAAAAACAACTGGAAACCCTGGAACTCCAACTGTGGTTTGGAACAAAAGTCCAGAAATACCAAAAGTATCCAAAGTTCTACCAAGAGGAGACCACTGAAGTCAAAGAAGTTTGGTCAGAGGGCCGAGAACTATAGAAGGAATTCTTACTACAGCTGGTATGTATACTAAATCTGGTGTAGAAAGCAGCTGGAAAGGTCCTGGATGGGAGTTATGTGTTACTGATGGGGCTAGACTCATTGATGTGAGGCCTGGAAAAGAAGGCTCCAGCACCATTGGTTGCAAATTTTTTGTAATGGGCCAAGATTTTTGGTTTGGGTTTTAATCAGTCTCCCTCTTACTAAACTTTCCCCACTCCAATTCGTCTTGAATGCAACAGCCAGGACCATATTCCGCACCAACCGTTACACCAATGCCTCTTCCCTGTGCCAGTCATTGCACTGGTTACCCAACCACTCCAGAGTTAAATATAAACTTATTACTCTCACCCACAAAGCACTCCACGGTTCAGCACCAACCTACATCTCCTCCCTCGTCACATTCTACCACCGTAACAGTACCCTCTGTTCTGCTAATGACTTAAGACTAGTAGTAAAGGTATTAGCCTGTACTCTGTCGTATGGTGAGGTGCTGATGTAATGGGCCAAATGACCCTTAGTGTGTGGTGAATTTTCATTGAATGGACTCTGTATTTTTGTGGTGATATAAAAAAAAATTTTATTTGCAGTTCATCGGAACAGAAAAAAATAGCAATAGGTAAAGCACAGGAGAAAATTCTAAAGGGACTATATTTGAGTGACGTTTGAACCTTTCCAAGGTCTTATTCAATACGTCACTGTAAGAAAAAAATGACCTAAGACTAACATTTCAATAAGCCGAAATCTCCCACTACTGTCTCCAAGACTTCTCAAGCGCTGCGAAAATTCTTTGGAATGCACAACCCAGGACAATTCCATTAATACCAATACCCACAGTTTAAAGCGAGCCCTAAAAATACATTGCTATAGACTGGCCTATTGCCACACCTCAGTCATCTAACTATCCCCATTTGGACGATAAAAATGTTACTTCAAATTCATGACCCTCGTAGCATCTGTTCACACACGTCGCATGCACTTAAAATAGCCTTCTGTGTCTGTCCTGTTCACATTCTGGCTGGTGACTGGTTCATGCAATGTTATGTGCAGACCCTAGTTAGTATATTATGGTTGTATCGTACAATATAAGAACATTTTGCCATCTACCTTTCGTGCCCCCCAATATTTCCTCATAGATTGTAGGCTTGCGAGCCAGACCCTCACTGCTCTGTTTATTTCTGTGATTACTGGTGTTCTGTAATGTCTTTTATTGTCTGTACAATTCCCCTCTAAAATGTAAAGTGCTGTGGAATATGTTGGCGCTAAAAAAATAAAATTATCATTATTTCCTGCCCCACTTTGCAGGGGAGCACAGGACACCACTCTTGAAGCAGGTGCGAACAAGTGGTCTGTTGTATAGAAGATGCTTCCAGTATGTTTCCCAGCACCACCCAGTCTTCCACATGGTCCATTCTCACTAGCCAAGAATCTGGACCACATAATGCTCACACTGATCCTGTTTCCACCCACCATAGCGACTCCCAGGAGACAAGTGACCCCATGATCGGACACTTCGAATAGCTCTTTTGGTACCTGATTTAGGTTTATTCTGTAACGTCCTTATTGTCTGTACAAGTCCCCTCTAAAATTGTAAAATGTTGTGGAATATGTTGGCATTATAAAAATAAAAAAATTATTATAGAAGCTAGGACCATCCCCATTTCGGTACATATTGAAGCTGGTGAGATGGCTTTTTTATTTTTTAATCAAAAATGGTATTTACAACGATTGCTTTTACTTAGTTACTTACAACAAGGGATATGTTCATTTTGTTTGTCTTGGGTTTTATCTGTTTAATGGCCAGTGTGAACATGCTCCTATTTTGCATGCATACCAACTTATACTCTATTTCATTTTTTTCGGGGTAGTCATGCATAGAGGCAGATCAGCCTATCAAAGTTTTCCATCTTCATGACTTTCTCAAGTCGCTTACTCCAAGTTCCTCTGTCCAAACAATATGAAATCACTGAAGGTAGAAAGTGGGTGTTGTCTTTTTTTATTTCTATATTTTGTTTTGTCCCACCTGTGGATTCTCAAGTGATATGTAAATCCGCATTATGAGGAAGTTTGGTCTGAATTGCATCGCGTAGATTACAGCAAAAATTGACAAAACAACCCTGTGCCTCTTTCACACTTCCATCTTTGTAGTCCCGTTGAGATACATTGTTTTTTGAGAAAACAGTATCCTGCTAAAAAATTTGCAGGATCCTGCATTTTCTCATAGACTTGTATTAGCGACGTATCATGACGGATGGCCAGACGTTTCGTCCTTCGTGCATTGGATCTTGCGGAATTTGACAGCCCGTCTTTTCAAAAAAAGTTCCATGAAACGTTTTTTTCTCTGCAGTGGAAAAACGTTGCCCGACGCCTCCTGCAGCATACGTCGTTCCACAGAATGGGAGCCTACGGACACTGGATCCTGCGCACACTGTGAAACGCAGGAATCCAGTGACGGATGCAGTTTTTACATCTGAGCATGCCTGGAAGCATATTCCAACCCGGGAAAAAGTCAGTCTCCCTCTCAAAATAAAAGTGCTTCAGAAAATGGCTAAACAAATCATTTACAAAATTCTGAATTTTCTTTAACCACAAAATAATAAAAAACAAGCACAATTTCTAATTCTGGTATCACCGTCATATATAAAAATCAATGGGAGTAATCACGGCACTCGGATCGGTTTATTCCACATTTTTCAGTACGTTACATGCTAAAGTAAATGGAGTTATTCTAAATTATGAACAAGTCATGGGTTTAATGCGCAAAAATGGTAAATAATCGTGAAAATGGATGAAACACAGAACGATGAACAGATGGAGAGAGCGGATCTATGGCAAATGTAAACAAGTGTGAATAACGACTAATGAGGGTGCGAGAACCGATGGGGATAATGGTGTGTACAGCGCTGCAGAGTATGGAGGCGATGTAGAAGGAAGAGAATGGGGAATCTCCAGCACCTACCTCCACCCGCAGAGCCGCACTCCACATATACGGCTGCTCTGTGCGCACAGGACCTGTGATGAGGTCACAGGAGGGGAGGAGTCAGGGGTCACATGATCAGGGGCCTCAGTGTATGCAGGACTCTGCTGTGCTGGTTGTCATGGTGCTGGATGAGGGGAAGTTTCTGTGTGGGGTCAGGAGGGGTTTACAGTGTGGATGTAGCGGAGCCGTGTGTACGAGGTGTACGGAGCGGAGCCGCGTGTGTACGAGTTGTATGGAGCGGAGCCGTGTGAGTACGAGGTGTACGGAGCGGAGCCGTGTGTGTATGAGGTGTACAGAGCAGAGCCACGTGTATACAAGGTGTACAGAGCGGAGCCGCGTGTATACAAGGTGTACAGAGCGGAGCAGTGTATATACAGGATCCGCGTGTGTACGAGGTGTCTACAATCTTCCCTTCATCTCTAAACCTTTTGAACGCCGGGTCCACTCCTGCCTTATCCGCTATCTCTCAGATAACTCTCTTCTCGATCCTCTACAATCCGGTTTCGGCTCTTTAGGCCTCTTTCACACTAGCGTCGTGCACTGTGTCGCTATGCGTCGTTTTGCAGAAAAAACGCATCCTGCAAAATTGCTTGCAGGATGCGTTTTTTCTCCATAGACTTTTATTAGTGACGCAGTGCGACGCATTGCCACACGTCGCAACCGTCATGCGACGGTTGCGTCGGACCGTCGCCACCAAAAAACGTTGCATGTAACGTTTTTTGGTGCGTCGTCTGCAGCATTTCCGACCGCGCATGCGCGGCCAGAACTCCGCCCCCTCCTCCCCGCACCTCACAATGGGGCAGCGGATGCGTTGAAAAACAGCATCCGCTGCCCCCGTTGTGCGGCGCTTCCACATTATGCGTCGGTGCGCCGCAACGTCGCATTGCGACGTGCAGTGCACGACGCTAATGTGAAAGTAGCCTTACACTCTACTGAAACTGCCCTCACTAAAGTCTCTAATGATCTACTAACAGCTAAATCTAATGGTCACTACTCCATGCTAATTCTCTTGGATCTCTCTGCAGAATTCGACACTGTGGATCATCAGCTCCAACTCAGTATGTTACACTCCATCGGCATCAAGGACACCGTTCTCTCCTGGTTCTCCTCCTCCTTTCTCTGACCGCTCCTTCGCTGTATCTTTTGTTGGCTCCTCCTCTCACCTTCCCCTTACTGTTGAGGTTCCTCAAGGATCGGTTCTAGGCCCCCTCCTTTTCTCTTTGTATACCACCCCTATTGGACAATCAGATTTGGTTTCCTGTACCATCTCTATGCTGATGACACCCAATTATACACCTCGTCTCCAGACATCGCGCCTGCTATTACAGATCACCAGTGATTGTCTTACCGCTGCCTCTAACATCATGTCCTCTCTCTATCTGAAACTGAATCTGTCAAAAACTGAATTCCTTGTGTTTCCTCCCTCTACTAACCTACCTATGTCTGACATTGCTATTTCCATGTGTGCTTCTACCATTACTCCCCAGCAACATGTCCACTGTCTTGGGGTCATACTTTAATAATTAAAAAAACAGCATGGGAACAAATTTATTCTTGATAACCAACCTTTGAGAAGCTGACAGTTGAGGGTTGCCCCCAGCTGTGAGTTTTGTCTGGTTGTTAAAGAAAATATAGGGGAACCCATGTTGTTCGGACATTAATATAACACTCATCATTCTCTGCTCGCCAGCAGAGCAGGGGAGAATGATGAGAGCAAGCTTCAGCACCTACCGCCGAGGAACAGCGCTTACTGTAGCACTTCTTCCCCGGTGCCGATGCGTGTCACACGGAGGACATCAATATGTGTTCTACGTGTGCAGGACGTTTTGCCGTCCATGCTGACGGTAAAAAAATGACATTTCAACGTGTTTTGCCCACGGAAACATGGTCCATAGAAACACGGTCCGTGGAAACACACTGACGTGCACAGACCCATTCATTTGAATGGGTCTATGTGTGTACGTGTCTCCGGTACGTGTGAAAACTGTCATCACACATACCGGAGACATGGACATGTGAAACAGTCCTAAAGAAAAGCAAAGCATCACAAAGGAGGAAACCCAGCGTTTTGGCGACATCCATGGTTTCCAGACTTCAGGTTGTCATTGCTGCAAAGGATTCTCTACAAAGTATTAACCATGAATAGTTTATTTATGGTAAAGTTAATTTGTCCAATTACTTCTGAGCCCCTGAAATGAGGAAGCTTTGTAGAAAAATGGTTGCAATTCCTAAACATTTTGTAGGATGTTTATGTTCAACCCATTTAAATAACCCCTTCCCAACCTTGGAAGTACGGTACAGCCACATATGAGGCATTGCCACGTTCAGCAGAAATTGTGGGACAAATTTTGGTGCCGTTTTTACCCATTTCCCCCATGTGAAAATGTAAAATCTGGGGCTAAAACAAACTTTTTGAGGTAAAAATTGTATTATTTTTTTCTTCACTGCCAAATAGTATAAAATTATGTGACACACCTGTGGTGTCAATATGATCACTGCACCCATAGATTAATTCATTGGAGAGTGTAGTTTGTAAAATGAGGTCATATATGGGGGGTTTCTGGTGTTATGGCTCTGCCAATGTGACAAGGCACCCTCAAACCATTCCAGCAAAATCTGAACTCCATTACGGCGCTTCTTCCCTTCTGAGCTTTGCACTGCGACTCAAAAGTAGTTTTTGACCACAAATGGAGTATCGGTGTACTCTGGACAAATTACACAACAAATTTTGGGGTCCATTTCCTGCTATAGTTGTGAAAATAAAAAAAAAATGGAGCTAAAACAGTTTTGAGAGAAAAAATTCTGTGAAGCACCTGGGGGTTCAAGGTGCTCACAACACATCTAGACACATTGATTGAGGGGTCTAGTTTCCAAAATGGGGTCCCTTGAGGGAGGTTTCCACTATTTAGGCACATCAGGGGCTCTCCAAATGCGACATGGTGTCTGCTCTCAATTCCAGCCAATTTTGCGTTCAGTCAAAAGGTGCTCCTTGTCTTCTGAGCCCTGCTGTACGCCCAAACAGTAGTTCTCACCCACATATCAGATATCGGAGTACTCGGGAGAAATTGTACAACAAATTTTACCCTTGTGAAACTAAAAAAAGTGGGGTTAAAAACATTTTTGTAGAAAAAAAAAAAATTTTTGTTTTCACGGTTCAAGGTTGTAAGTTTCTGTGAAGCACCGCTCACCACTTATCTAGATAAGTTCCTCGAGGAGTCTAGTTTACAAAATGTGGTGACTTGTGGAGGGAATCCACTGTTTGAGCACATCAGGAGCTCTCCAAATGTGACATGGTGCCTGCTTTCGATTCCAGCCAATTTTATGCTAAAAAAGTCAAACAGTGGTCCTTCCCCTCCGAGCCCTGCTCTGCGCCCAAACAGTACTTTTTCCCTACACATGGGGTATCGGAGTACTAAACAGAAATTGCAGAACAAATTTTGTGGTCTATTTTCCCATGTTTCCCTTGTGAAAATAAAGATTTGGGGTATAAAGAAAAAATTTTCTGAAAAAAGGTAAATGTTCATTTTTTTTTTCCTTCCACATTGCAAAAATTCCTGTGAAGCACCTGAAGGGTTAATAAACTTTAATGTGGTTTTGTGCACCATGAGGGGTGAAGCTTTTAGAATGGTGTCACTTTTGGGTATTTTCTTTCATATAGACCCCTCAAAGCCTCTTCAAATGTGATGTGGTCCCTAAAAAAATGGTCTAGTAAATTTTGTTTTGTGTGACATATCTCTGTGATTTAAGGGCATAACAATTAAAAGTTTGAAAATTGCCAAATTTTCGATTTTTTCACAAATAAACGCAAATCATATCAAAGAAACGTTACCACTATCATGAAGTACAATACGTCACCACGGCCGAATCCTAGAGGTCTCTGTGTAAGACCAGATCTATGCAACTCTTAGTATCTGGAAAGCGGAGTAGATAACGCCAAGCCTGTTCTTGGTGGACATCTTTTGAGCTGCCAGGAGACCATGAACAGTGCCCCAATATATTGTGTCTGCAAGCTACTCCAGCAAGATCTGCATTCAAATAGCTAAATGGCGCTCCTTCCCTTCTTAACCTGACATGCGCCCAGACAGTAATGTATAACCGTATTATAGGGTATTAGCAGATTCAGAAGTTGGGAAATACTTTGTAAGGACCATCTGTTTCCTATTACCCTTTATGAAAACTAAAAAATTGGGACTATATTAACATTTTAGTGAAAAAAAAATTTTTGTATTCCACTTTCTGATAATTTCTGAATGAGGTTTCTGATACTAAGAAGACTGCAATTTTCTAAAATCTAGGCCCCTCAAATTCATTTCAAAATGATTAGTTATCCCAAAAAATAGGCTTTTTTAAATTTCGTTCAACATAAAAACTTTTTGCTAAACTTGTAATCCTTTTATCATCCTAAGGATGTTGAAATAATAAAATGGGATGTTGGAAAAATGCTGCCGACCTAAAGTAGAAATATTTTTAATGTTTTGATTAACTACTTTGAGTGAGATCACTATCAGTTTTAAGAGAAACAAAAATTTAACGTATGAAAAGTATAAATCTTTTTAAATTATTTGGCAATTCATAGGTATTTTCAAAAATAAAACACAATATATCAATCTAAAATTTCCAGAAAAATAAAATACAATGTGTTCAAGAAAAAAAATATTTCAGAATCCCTGGAATCAGAAAAGCATCTAAAGTTATCATCACATAAAGTGGCTCGAGCCAGGTTTGACAAATGGTCCCTGGTTAGAAACACAAAGCTGTATGTGGGGAGTGGGTAAATCAGAGGATTTTGGGCACTGACTACTGTAGTTAAAAACTGAGGATAGACAACACCACATAAACTTCTAGGGAGTGGAAAGTCTTAAGATTTCTAGGATGTTGGCAGAAAAAAGGAAGAAAGATTTCCTTATTCATATTCGAGACAGACACAACTTTGGGGGTGAAAGATGGGTCAAGCCTCACGACTATTCGATCCTCAACCATCTGGAGATAAGGGTCCCTGATGGAAAGGGCCTATAATTCTCCTACTTTCTTGGCTGATGTAATAGCCATCAGCAAGGCCGTTTTACATGAGAAAAATACACTAAATTAGAGTTAGGCACTTCAAAAAGTCATAAGAAAACCAGAATCAGGTGGTGGGTAACTCCACCTAATGAAGAAGAGATTAAAAAAAATTAAGGATAAAACAATAACTTATTGATTAACAAAATTAAAGCCATTTAAAAAGACAGGAAATATGACCTCCAAAAAGGGAGGGGAAACTTGCAGAAACAATAAAAAAGCTGTTGTTAAACCAGGGGAGGTGAAAGGAAGGGGAGGAAGGATGCTAGTAATAAGGCTGGGGTCTAAGGGGTATCGTTTCTCCTTATGGAGAGTGACATACCATCTCTGGCTTGTCAAGGTAAGGAGGCTTATTTGCCGTACAATGCTCCTCTGGGAATTTAAATATGCAAATTGCCTCTTCTGAGAAAAAGAGGACTTAACTCTATAGCGCCACCTGTTGGAAGTAGCGATCCTACAAGTCACAATCAACCCTTTAACGAGTCGTGCAATATGACTTAGGAAAAAAGCCAAATCAGTATCTCAATTCGCAGACACAGTAATAAGTAATAAGGCTGTGAGTTTATAGGAGGTGAATAAGTGTACTAAAGGTACCTTCACACTCAGCAACTTTACAATGAGAACGACAATGATCCGTGACGTTGCAGCGTCCTGGTTTGCGATCTCATTGTGTTTGACACGCAGCAGCGATCTGGATCCCGCTGTGATATCGCTGGTCGGAGCTAGAAGTCCAGAACTTTATTTGGTCATCAGGTCGGCGTATATCGTCGTGTTTGACAGCAAAAGCAATGATGCCAGCAATGTATTACATGGACGTAACGACCTGTGAGAACGATAAGTGAGTCACCGTTACGTCACAGGATCGCTCCTGCATCGTTCTGGAGCTGCTGTGTTTGACATCTCTACAGCGACCTAAACAGCGACGCTGCAGCGATCGGCTCGTTGTCTATATTGCTGCAGCGTCGCTGAGTGTGATGGTACCTTTAGTAATGCCAGGAAATCCACTGTGGGACAATGCAGAGTACATGTATACAAGTACTTATCACCTCAAAGGCAACAATAAACAAGTTGTCACTCCCCTCAATTGTGCATTCAAAACTATGTAGACATAGAGTGGTCAGTATTTACCTGCCCAGAGATGGTAATAAGGTCAGGATGGCAAGCAGTGTTCCCCTCACACCCGATGGGTGCCGTTTCGCTGATCGCTTCTTCTAGGGGTGTGTCTAATGGGGGTGACTCAGTATGTTTAAATACCCTGTAGTGGTGATGGTCATGGCCATGATAGGATGGTGGGACATTCATCAATAGTGCTTGATATGGGAGCCACACCTGCTAAGCAAAAGGGACTTCGGTGGCAAGCAGTGGAACACACTGCGGTCACGTGGGCGAGCACTTCCGGGAGTCAGAGGAAGCCTCGTATCAGAACAAGTGCTGGGGATTCCCAGAGAGATCCAAGGAGCCTGGGTTTTAGCCAAGTGGACTGGATAGGGGCGGAGTCACCACATGTCGATATGACTGTGAGGCAAAGAGAGAAGGGGTAGGAGGAAAATGAGCCCATGAATGCTGGGTATGTGAGGAGTGAGTATATAATGGAGAAAGAACAAGGGAAGATATGCACTATAGCGACCTGTATCGAATCAGGAGAAGTGACATTCAAGATACATGCAATCATATATCGAAGTTGCTCTAAAATAGAGAATGGTGATGAGAGGGGAGGGGTGCAGGAAAACAAGGTAGGGGGGTCAGAGTCGGACTAGGGGTGTTGGAAACAATGAAGAGTGATGTATTGCAAAATATTAAAGAGATGAATTTAAAGATGATTAGAGACCAGGTTATTAAGTTGGTTAAAGTGTAGGTGGTACATGAAGATCCATGAAGTGCAAGTGGGAAGAAAAAAAATGGCAGCAAGACCTGAAGGTAAGGGCATAAGTGTAGTGGGGTCTACAGTAAAAAAGTGCAATAAGAATGGGGAGTATGGCATGTGGGGAGGGGGATAATGCCCCTGCTAACCGATAAACAAATAGGATCAAAAGGCTTACCATGTATGAAGATTCACTTAAAGGCTATCAATTAAATAAGAGATTATATATAGGCATAAAACAAGGTACAGAAGTTCTGGCGAGAGAGAGGTCTTTGTAAACGACAATATACAGTGCCTAGAAGGAGCCTGATATAAAAGGGATTTATTATACAGTGCCCGTAAAAAAGTGCATCAGTGTAAGGGGAGGGGGGGAAAGGGAGTGGAAAGGTGGAGGCCTTCCGCTTGTATACGAGTCCAATGGGGAGGTCCAGCCAGGGTGAGGGATAGGACGGAAATGGGCAAACGGAGTTGGAAGGGCATTCTTTTCACAAAATTACATCACAAGAATGCTCCAATTGATACCGTCACCGCACCCGAAGAAAAAGAAGCCATTAAAAATCTTGAATCCTTATTAGGGGGAAAAACAGTACTGGAGAGGTAAGTAACTTTCCTACCAACTTCTTTATCAAATCGCAAAAATTCCCTCCTCTAAGCATGTTCTCGGCAATTGAAATTTTTACGAAGTTAGCTACTTCAGACATTGAATCCATACCCCCAAAACACTCTTGGATGTCAAATGTGAATAGGGAAGAAAAACAGGCTTTAAAAAAGAACTACAGTTCCTTAAGGATTTGGTATTAAAACCCGCCGATAAGGGGGGAAACTTAGCAATCTGGCCCATTAAATTGTATGAGGAACAAGCATACAAACTTCTAAACATGCCTTTGTTCTACACAAAATTAACATTTAACCCCATCTCTAACTTTCAGGTGAAACTAATCTCAATCATTGAGAAAACATTTGAACAGAGAATTATCCCCCCCAAAATAATGGATACCATCCGTAACCTACAACCTAAACTGCCCACTTTTCTATCTATTCCCCAAACTCCACAGAAATCCCAGACCCACCAGACATGCCCATTGTATCAGGGAACATAGGTTTATGTGAGGTAGTGGCTAATTTCATAGACCACGATCTTAAACCGCTGGTAACATCACTCCCATCATACATTCAGGACATGACTGCAGCTCTACAGAGGCTGAACCATCTATGCCTTGAAGAACACAACACCATGATCACAGCTGATGTGGAGGCTCTCTACACCTCCATCAGATACAAAGATGGTCTTAGGGCAACACAATGGTATGTAAAAACTACTAACATAGCGCCGGCCCTGAGCGAGTTGATCCTTCTCCTTCTGACATATGTCCTCAAACATGATATTTTCACCTTCAATAAACAGATCTCCAATTACAGGGAACAGCTATAGGGGCGTTCTGTGTACCCTCTTACACTAACCTGTTTATGGGAGAGGGACATTTTCCAGAGTGATTCCATCAGAGAGATAAATCAAGTACAGGGATGGATGAGATGCATTGACTATGTCTGGTTGTGTGGGAGGGAGGGATTGAAGATCTCTATGCGCTCATGAGCAAACTAAATAACAATGCCCTTAACATCAAGCTTACCTACACATTTGGTAGGGATTTAGACTTCCTAGATCTCCAAATAGGAGTTTCCCCAGAAGACAGAATCACCACGGACCTATTCAGGAATCCTACGGCAACCAACTCCCTCCTACACGCCACATCAGCGCACCCACCTGCTACAATTAGAAGCATCATAGTGGGACAATTTCTCAGGGCAAAAAGACTTTGCTCGGAGGACCCTTTCTTTGATGAACAAGCTGGGAAAGATTCCTGGACAGGGGCAAACGTTCTATCCTGTGTGGATACAGAAGAGTGAAACAAGTGCCCAGAGAAGGGTTAATTTACCCTAGCCAGACCAAAATCCAGAGACAAGCAAGAGATGGACATATCCACTTCACCTCCCCTTACAATAACCAGTGGATGAAATTCAAAGAAACTCTAGGGAGACACTGGCAAATCCTGATGACTGACCCCTTCCATCGGAAGGTCAGCCTTCGAGGAGATACATTATCAGAAAGCCCTTACCAAGCTCCTCCTGTGGGGTGATCTATTACGCCAAATCCTCTTGCTAACTGATATACATTGGACTCACTGCCCGTGAGCTAAAGGTAAGAGTTAGAGGACATGTCAGGGACATAGAAAGGGCCACAACAGAGGATGGATCACTCCTCAAGACCCTACCATGGCTCTTCAAAGCTGTCCACAATTGTAGCCCTAGGGACCTCACAATGGTGGGTATTGATCAACTAGATATGGGCACCAGAGGGGGAGATTTAGGTAGAGCCCTAGCCCAATGTTAAAACTGGTGGATCTACTACTTGGGCACCTTGATACCACAGGGCCTTAATGAAAGTTTTGGGTTCAGCTCCTTCCTGTAATTTAAGCTATATCTTGGGCCCCCACTTGGGTTCACTCAGGTTTTTGAAGTAATACATACCTGTTTTAATGTGTTTTTTTAAATGTGATTTTAATATATGGCCTTTACATTTATCTTAGAATATACCATCTCTCTTTTCCTCTGCCGGTGAGCTCTTCGGACAGACCATTGTTTTAGCTGTCTTCACTACTGGAAGATGGAAGTGAGACAGAACAAAGAAGTGGACTCATGCCGATCCTCTCCTTCTTCATGCTGCAATGAGGAAAGAGCGAAGGATTTCGGATGGGAGATATACTCCAGAGACTACAAATCTCCGCTACTGGCACTATGCTTCAGGCATATCCTGTCCCCTTTATCCTTACCCCCTCTCCCACTCACCCTCCACTTTGCATCTACTCTTGCACTATGCAAGATTTTCTTACTATTTTTGGACCACCTTACAGACAATTTTTTAAATGGGCTTTTTGCCTCAGCCATATCTGGTTCCCCATCCTGACCTTCCTTCCCCCCACCCCCCACCATCCTTCACCTACTTCTGAATTATGCAAGATTTACCTTCAAGTTCAGAGTAGTCTATACCTGTGGTGCCACCTTGAAATCGGATTATGAGAAGAATGCTCTTCAAACTCAATTTGCCCATTTCCGTCCCATCCCTCACCCTTGCTGGACCTCCCCATTGGACTCATATACGAGCGGATGGCCTCCACCTTTCCCCACCTCCTTCCCCACCCTCTTACACTTTTTTACAGGCACTTTATAATAAAGCACTCTATCAGGCTCCTTCTAGGCACTGTATATTGTCGTTTACAAAGACCTCTCTCTCGCCAGCACTTCTGCACCTTGTTTTATGCCTATATATAACCTCTCATTTAATTGATAGCCTTTAAGTGAGTCTTCATACACGGTCAGCCTTTTGATCCTATTTATTTATGCTCGTCGGTCAGAAGGGCCCCATCCCACTCCCCTGATGCCACAATCCCAGTCCTTATTGCACTTTTTTACTGATAGCCCCATTACAGTTCTGCCCTTACCCTCAGGTGTTTTTTTTGCCAATTTTTTCCTTCCCACTTGCCCTTCATGGATCTTCATGTACCAAGAAAATGATGAGGAATACAGCTCAATGAGATAGTGAAAA
This sequence comes from Ranitomeya variabilis, assembly GCF_051348905.1. Classification (NCBI taxonomy): domain Eukaryota; kingdom Metazoa; phylum Chordata; class Amphibia; order Anura; family Dendrobatidae; genus Ranitomeya; species Ranitomeya variabilis. Next base: position 744,628,265 of record NC_135235.1, on the reverse strand, counting down.
AAAAACCTTTTCTTTATTCACTTGGAAAATGTGTTCAGTGGAGGATAAAAGCATCAGCAATTACAGAGAATAAAATGTGATATTAATGCGTTTCTGGTGACCAAGCACCCTTAGTCATGATAAGGGTGGCTTGGTCACCAGAAACGCGTTGATATTGCATTTTATTCTCTGCAATTGCTGGTTTTTATCCTCCACTGAACACATTTTCCAAGTGAATAAAGTAAAGGTTTTTTTTCACTATCTCGTTGAGCTGGATTCCTCATCATTTTCTTGATTCTTCCACGCCCTGACACAGCGGTTTCGTGCTCCGAGTCTCCAAGGATGTCGACCATGGTAAGCTGGACTTTGTTTGATCTTCATGTACCACCTACACTTTAATCAACTTAATAACCATAACAGCTGATCTCTATTCATATTTAAATTCATCCCTTTAATATTTTGCAATACATCACTCTTCATTTTTGCCAACATCCCTAGTCTGATTCCTACCCCCCTACCTTGTTTTCTTGCACCCCTCCCCATTCATCATCATTGTCTATTTTAGAGCAACTTTAATATAGGATTACATGCATCTTGAATGTCACTTCTACTGATTTGATACAGGTCACCTTAGTGCATATCTTCCCATGTTCTTTCTCCATTATGTACTCACTCCTCTCATACCCAGCACTAATGGGTTCATTTTCCTCCTCTCTTTGCCTCGCAGTCATATCGACATGTGACAACCCGGGCCACTCCTCCCAAACCCCCGCTCATTGGGATTCCCTAGCACTTGTCCTGATATAAAGCCTCCTCTGACTCCCGAAAGTGCTCGCCCACGTAACTGCAGTGCGTTCCACTGCTTGCCACCGAAGTCCCTTTTGCTTAGGAGGTGTGGCTCGCATATCAAGTGGTAATGATGGACATCCCACCATCCTATCATGGCCATGTACATCATTACTAGAGGTAATTAAAACAAACTGAGTCACCCCCATTAGACATGCCCCCAGAAGAAGCGATCAGCAAAACTGCACCCGTCGGGTGTTTGGAACCCTATTTATACGATATCCTCAGACGAGGTGCCACCAGGATCCTGCTTTGACTGGATACTTCCTGCGTTCCACGATTTTGCTTGCTGAGAGCCGGACGTGGTGTGCCTGGCCAGTAGTAACGATGCCACCGTAAGTGCACCCACAGTGTGTTCAGAGTGTCGGAGGCAGACACCGGATCCGAGAGCCTCCTAGAAGGATGAAGGTGCTCGCAGTCCGGGAGCAGAACTCATCAGGTAGGCTGAGGGACCTCCCTTTGGGGGGTGTCGACCACAGACCACTTGACAGCGGGAAGTGAGAGGCTGGGTCCCCTGATCCATGCTCGGTCTGCCAGGTACAACCAGGAGGGACACGCTGGAGCTCTTCTCTCGTCGTTCCTATCCTCACTGGGACAGGAAACACACTGACGTGTGCAGATGGGAAGGTCCTTTTAACCTCTCGTTGTTTCCTGTCCCAGCTAGGATAAGAAGGACGACCTCCATAGTGTTGTCGGGAGGGATGACTGAAAAAACATGTAACATCTCCAACACCAACATATGTATGAGGGGAGAGTTAAACACTAAACCAGACTTGCACTCATTTATGGTGGACCATTGGAGCTACTATCAGTCCTGACCAGAAGAGTAGACAACGTATTAGCGCCCCCCATTTCAGGAGATATTTTGAAGTAATCTGAATTTCTTAAGATTGAAAACAAAGTACCGTAATTTATGATGTGCAGTGAATCCATGAAACCAGGGATCGAGCCATGCCAACACATCTTCTGCAGGCGTGAATACATGTATATTACAGCCATCAACCATGCACAGCTTAGAGATATAGAATGGCACAGGTGTAATGTTTTTTTTATATAGTTTAGTTTATCGCACTCCTCCTTGCATTTAGTGGCTACCACTCACCTGGGTAGTCATATGTATGAATCTCCACTTCACACCAATCACCACCCCTCACAGATGTTTCTATAGTATCAATATGGATTTTAACTATCCAAACATTCAATGGGATATAGAATCTCCTTGCTGTGCTAAAATATGTAAGATCTTATCCGCCGTTCAGGACAATTACCTCTCAGCTGATAGATGAACCAACCAGGGGAGATAATCTGCCGAATCTCGTGCTTTCAAATAGAGCAGATACAATCTCAGATCGACAGGTTATGGAGCATTTGGGAAGCAGTGATCATAATATGGCAAGTTACAATTTAATATTCAATACATCATTTCAAAGAGGAAATGCAAAAACCCGGAACTTTAGGAAAGCTGATTTCAACAAATTAAGGCAAGAGCTTAATCGTGTAGCCTGGAATCATGTCATAGTAACTGATGATACCGAACATAAATGGGGAATGTTTAACCTCTTTCTGACCTCGGACGGATAGTACGTCCAAGGTCAGATCCCGCGCTTTGATGCAGGGCTCCGGCGGGGAGCCCGCATCAAAGCCGGGACATGTCAGCTGTTTTGAACAGCTGACATGTGCCTGCAATAGCGGCGGGTGAAATCGCGATCCCGCTACTATTAACTAGTTAAATGCCGCTGTCAAACGCTGACAGCGGCATTTAAACGGCGCTTCCGGCAGGGCGGCTGGAAATGAGCGCATCGCCGACCCCTGTCACATGATCGGGGGGTCAGCGATGCGTCAGAATGGTACCTATAGAGGTCCTTGAGGGCACCACCCTGTGGTCAGCGCTCATAGCACACCTGCATTTCTGCGATCTGTTGATCGCTGCTGTGTGGCAGAGCCGATCGAGTGGTGCCAGCTTCTAGCCTCCCATGGAGGCTATTGAAGCATGGCAAAAGTGAAAAAAAAAAAAAATATAAAAAGTTTAAATCACCCCCCTTTTCGCCCCATTCAAAATAAATCAATAAAAAAAAAAAAATCAAACCTACACATATTTGGTATCGCCGCATTCAGAATCGCCCGATCAATAAAAAAAAAAAGGATTAACTTGAATGCTAAACGGCGTAGCGAGAAGAAAAATTGAAACGCCAGAATTACATTTTTTTGGTCGCCGCGACATTGCATTAAAATGCAATAACGGGCGATCAAAAGAACGTATCTGCACCAAATTGGAATCATTAAAAACGCCAGCTCGGCACGCAAAAAATAAGCCCTCAACCGACCCCAGATCATGAAAAATGGAGACGCTGCGGGTATCGGAAAATGGCACAATTTTTATTTTTTTTTAAGCAAAGTTTGGATTTTTTTTTCACCACTTAGATAAAAGAGAACCTAGACATGTTTGGTGTCTATGAACTCCTAATGACCTGGATAATCATAATGGCTGGTCAGTTTTAGCATTTAGTGAACCTAGTAAAAAAGTCAATAAAAAAACAAGAGTGGGATTGCACTTTTTTTGCAATTTCACCGCACTTGTAATTTTTTTCCCGTTTTCTAGTACACGACATGCTAAAACCAATGATGTTGTTCAAAAGTTCAACTTGTTTCGCAAAAAATAAGCCCTCACATGGCGATATTGACGGAAAAATAAAAAAGTTATGGCTCTGGGAAGAAGGGGAGCAAAAAACGAACACGGAAAAACGGAAAATCCCAAGGTCATGAACGGGTTAAGGAAATAATACTACAATCCTGTAGAAAATGTTTACCCTCAGGTAATAAAATGTCCAGGAATAAAAAGATACAATTATGGATAAATAAGAGAGTACAAAATTTAATAAGACTAAAACAAAGAGTACTCAAAATATTGAAGGCCTAGAATACCAAAATATATTTTTACACTCCTGAAATGCAAAGTGTAAAAAATAAATCAAGCTGCTAAGTTAACAGGGAAACAAAAATTGACAAAAATTTTATAAATACATCAATGCCAAAAAGAAATAAACAGATGGTATCAGCCCCTTAAAAGACAATAACAGAATAATTACAATTACAGAGGACAAAGAAAAGGCTGAGATAATAAACAGGCACTTTGCATCCATGTCCACCAACGATCTGACTGTTCCAGGGATCATTCAACAAGGCAAAAATCAAAATTCACCACCTGATATACCTTGTTAAACACAAAATGAAGTACGCCTGCATCTGAGCAAATTAAACGTTGACAAAACCCTTGGCCCAGATGGCATTCACCCACGGATACCGAGGGAGCTTTGAGGAGCCAAGTGCAAATTTGGATGTTGGTAATACGGCCGATGTGATTTATTGGGACTTTGCAAGGAATTTGATACTGTACCATATAACAGACTTATATTGAAGATACAGATGCAAGACAGGGGAAACTATATGCAGATGGGTAAGGAATTGGCTATATTACAGAAAACAAAGTCGTCATAAATGGTACGTTCTCTAAATGGGATATAGTCAGCAGTGGGGACAGCAGGGATCTGTACTGAGAGCAGTGGGGACCCCAGGGATCTGTGCTAGGACCGATTCTTTTTAACATCTTTATTAATGACCTTGTGGATGGGATTGAGAATAAAGCATCATTAATTGCTGACGACAATAAACTATGAACGATATTAAAATCTGACCTTGACATTACAATATTGCAAAACGATCTGAATAAGATGTCTGAATGGGCAAACACTTGGCAAATGAGTCTTAATGTAGATAAATCTAGAGTAATTTACTTAGGTCGGAGTAATCCTGTAATTGTTGCATATACATTAAAGGTACCTTCACACTGAACAACTTAACAACGATAACGATAGCGATCCGTGACGTTGCAGCGTCCTGGCTAGCGATATCGTTGTGTTTGACACGCAGCAGCGATCAGGATCCTGCTGTGACATCGTTGGTCGGAGCTAGAAGGCCAGCACCTTATTTCGTCGCTGGATCACCCGCTGACATCGCTGAGTCGGCGTGTGTGACGCCGATGCAGCGAGTCTTCACTGGTAACCAGGGTAAACATCGGGTTACTAAGCGCAGGGCCACGCTTAGTAACCCGATATTTACCCTGGTTACCATTGTAAATGTAAAAAAAAAAAAACCACTACATACTTACATTCCGGTGTCTGTCGCGTCCCCCGGCATCCGCTTCCCTGCACTGTGTCAGCGCCGGCCGGCCGTAAAGCAGAGCACAGCGGTGACGTCACTGCTCTGCTTTCCGGCGGCGCTTACACAGGATGCAGGAGGAGTGCAGGGAAGCGGACGCCGGGGGACGTGACAGGCACCGGAATGTGAGTATGTGTTTTTGTTTTTTTTTACATTTACACTGGTAACCAGGGTAAACATCAGGTTACTAAGTGCGGCCCTGCGCTTAGTAACCCGATGTTTACCCTGGTTACCCGGGGACTTCGGCATCGTTGGTCGCTGGAGAGCTGTCTGTGTGACAGCTCTCCAGCGACCACACGACGAAACAGCGACGCTGCAGCGATCGGCATCGTTGTCTATATTGCTGCAGCGTCGCTTAATGTGACGGTACCCTTAGTGGGAGTATGCTCGGGACTACAGAACAGGAGAAGGACTTGGGTATTCTGGTTACACCTAAGCTGAGCAGCGGTGCTCAATGCCATTATCCCAGCGTATTATTATTACCCCTTTATAAAACACTGGTGAGGCCACTTCTGGAATATGGGATCCAGTTTTGAGCTCCACATTTAAAAATCGATATTCAAAAATTAGAGTCAGTTCAAAGGCGGCAACTAGATTATTTCAAGAGATGTATAAATAAATGTGTGGTCAGTACAGAGGACTTGCACATGACTTATTCCTTCCAAAGACCGTACTAAGGACCAGGGGACACTCATTACGGGTGAAAGAAAGGCGATTCAGACAGCTAAATAGGAAAGGGTTCTTTACAGTTAGAGCAGTCAGACTGTGGAATGCCAACCACAAGAGGTAGTAATGGCAGATGCTTCAAGCTTTTAAAAAAGGTCTGGATGATTTATTCAGTACATATAAAATTGTGGGTTATAGATAATATAGTGACAAAAAAATTAATAATTGGCAAATAACTGTTGAACTTGATGGACCTAGGTCTTATTTCAACCTATGTAACTAAGAATCGCCTGGTGAGACAGTTCAAGCAGCGACATCAGGGGATTCTGAAGATCCAATGGGCCCCTCATAGAAGGGAATGGGTACTGTCATAGCTCAGTTAGGGGATTTAATCCCGTGACCTATTTCTGCGTGGTCGGTTCCTGTGTCTGCTGAGCTACTGCTCTTTCTTCACCTCTCATCATTGATCGTCGGAGGAGTCAGTGAGCTCTGAGGCCGGGACGCATTCACCTGGCTTCAGAGGATCAATGATGAGGGGAAGTAGCCGCACGCAGGTACAAGGGAAGTATAGAGCTTGAAATGACACCGGCGCTTGCAAGTTATGTTATCATGCCCACAGGGATGTAATAACATGCTAAGTGGGTCGACTAGTTTTGGGGCCACCAACATCCCCTTGGCTAGTCAAAGTCCTCAATTTTCAGATGATAGACAGACTTTAGAAATACTTTTTCTAAAGACAGGTTTATGTAAGTAGTGTAATAGTGTAAGTAGTGTAATAGTGGTTCTGTTCTCACAGGGGACCGGACAGGTTCAGTTTAAGGCCATGTGCACACGTTCAGTATTTTTCGCGTTTTTTTCGCGTTTTTTCACTATAAAAACGTGATAAAAATGCGAAAAAAACGCTTACATATGCCTCCCATTATTTTCAGTGTATTCCGCATTTTTTGTGCAAATGTAGCCTTTTTTTCCGCGAAAAAATCGCATCGCGGAAAAAAAAGCAACATGTTCATTAAAATGCGGAATTGCAGGGGATTCCGCACACCTAGGGGTCCATTGATCTGCTTACTTCCCGCACGGGGCTGTGCCCACGATGCGGGAAGTAAGCAGATTATGTGCGGTTGGTACCCAGGGTGGAGGAGAGGAGACTCTCCTCCACGCACTGGGCACCATATAATTGGTAAAAAAATAAGAATTAAAATAAAAAATAGTCCTATACTCACCCTCTGATGGCCCCCGAAGTGTTCCCGCCTCTGTGCTGCACGCTGTCTTCGGTTCCTGTAGCAGCAGCTGGTGTGCGGTGAAGGACCTTGCCGAATGACGTCACTGTCCTGTGATTGGTCGAGACCGCTCACGTGACCGTGACGTCATGGAAGGCCCTGCGCGCACACATCAGCTATAGGAATGGACGCCGGTGAGGAGATCTGCTGTCTGCGGGTGAGTATAACCATTTTTTTATTTTTTTAATTATTTTTAACCCCTTAGTGACAGCCAATACGTCTTTTAACTGACCTGAGATATAAGAGAATAGCCTCCCCATACAGGTGACATTGGAGCAGCTGTCAGCTGTACACTATAGCTGACAACTTGCTGTATCAGCCACGATCAGTATTTGCACCTTCCAAATCTGTTTAACCCCTTAGATGCTGCTGTCAATAGTGACTACATCATTATAAATGGTTAACAGAGTGTGGGGGCTTCCTCTTTATCCAAACTGATGCCCTCGGATCATGATTGTGTGGTCCTGATGTTTGCCATGGCAATTCATGTCCAAATAGCGGCCTTACAGTCTGACAGCTGTAGTAATCTGTTCAGAATTTAGAGGCATTTAGGTGGTAAAAATGCACATTTTCATTTCTGTCATACCACTTTGCATTAATTCCTGTAAAGCACCTGAAGGGTTAATAAACTACCTGACAGCAGTTTCCAATATGTCTGGGGGAGCTGTTTTTAAAAAGGTATCACATTTGGGGGTTTCCCAATATATGAGACCCCTAAAGTCACTTCAAACATGGATAAGTCCCTAAAAAAATACATTTTGTAAATTTCCTTGAAAAAATGAAAAATTGCTGCTGCATTTTTAAACCTCCTAAAATGCTAACAAAATAAAATAACATTTTACAAATGGTGCTGATGTAAAGTAGACATGTGGGAAATGTTATTTATTAATGTTTTGCTGTGGTATGACCATCTGAATTAAAGGGATAATCATTCAAACTTAGAAAATTGCTAATTTTTTAACATTTTTCTCAAATTTTTGATATTTTTTGTAAATAAACACAAAACATATTGACCTAAATTTACCATTATCATAAAGTATAATGTGTCACGAAAAAACAATCTCAAAATCACTGGGATTTGTTGAAGCGTTGCAGAGTTATTACCACATAAAGTGACACTGGTCAGATTTCAAAAACTTGGCTCTGTCACTAAGGGGTTAAATGTTCTATCTTTTACTATAGATGCTGCAAAAGCAGCATCTATAGTAACAAGTTGGTCACACTTGTCAAACGCTATGTTTGACAAGTGTGACCAACTTGTCAGTCAGTTTTCCAAGCGATGCTACAGATCGCTTGGAAAACTTTAGCATTCTGCAAGCTAATTACGCTTGCAGAATGCTAAAAAAACGCAAAAAAAACGGGAAAAAAACGCAAAAAAAAAAATGCGGATTTCTTGCAGAAAATTTCCGGTTTTCTTCAGGAAATTTCTGCAAGAAATCCGCAACGTGTGCACATACCCTAATATGTCTGAAGACATCGGCACTGATTGGGCACAGGTCTCACATGATGTAACAACCTCACGTGAGCCCCAGGAAGTCCCAACACCACTGGAAGGTGAGAGCATGGGAGGCGAGTATGAGTACTTTTATTTTATGAAAGCCATGAGGAATGACAGAAGGGACAACTCCTTTAAGAAGATACAATTATCGGTTAAAACATTTCCAACATTCTGAACAAGTTTATTTCTGTGCACAATATTTCCTAGGTTACGAACATGAAAAAGGCTTCTCCCCTGTGTGACTTCTCTGATGTCTGATAATACTTGATTTCGCTGTAAAACATTTCCCACATTCTGAACATGAAAATGATTTCTTCCCTGTGTGCATTCTCTGGTGACTAAGAAGAGATGATTTCTTCACAAAATATTTGCCACATTCTGAACATGAAAAAGGCTTCTCCCTTGTGTGAGTTATCTGGTGTCTATCAAGATGCGCTTTACTTTTAAAACATTTCCAACATTCTGAACATGAAAAAGGCTTCTCCCCTGTGTGGGTTCTCTGGTGTGTAACAAGATGCGATTTCCAGTTAAAAAATCTCCCACATTCTAAACAATGTAATTTCTCCCTGGTGTGAGTTCTCTGATGTGCAATAAAATGTGATTTCTGTGTAAAACATTTTCCACATTCGGAGCATGAATATGGCTTTTCCCCTGTGTGAATTTTTTGGTGTCTAAGAAGGTGTGATTTCAATACAAAACATTTCCCACATTCTGAACATGAAAAAGGCTTCTCCCCTGTATGACTCCGCAGGTGTCTAACAAGATGTGCTTTCCATTCAAAAAATCTCCCACATTCTACACAAGAATATAGTTTCTCTCTGGTGTGACCTCTCTGATGTGCGTTTAAATATGATTTCTCTCTAAAACATTTCCCACATTCAGGACATGAATATGGTTTCTCCCCTGTGTGAAGCCTCTGGTGTCTAAGAAGGTGTGATTTCAGTACAAAACATTTTCCACATTCTAAACATGAAAAAGGTTTCTCCCCTGTGTGGGTTCTCTGATGTGCGATAAGACCCGATTTCACTGGAAAACATTTCCCACATTCTGAACATGAAAAATACTCCTCTCCTGTGTGAAGTCTCTGGTGTTTTACAAGCGAAGATTTCAGTACAAAACATTTCCCACATTCTGAACAAGAGAAAGGCTTCTCCCCTGTGTGACTTCTCTGATGTGTGATAAGACTTGATTTCAACGTAAAACATTTACCACATTCTGAACATGAAAAAGGCTTCTTTCCTGTGTGACTGCTCTGGTGACTAAGAAGAGATGATTTCTTCACAAAACATTTTCCACATTCTGAGCATAAAAAAGGCTTCTTCCCTGTGTGAGTTCTTTGGTGGCCATCAAGATGCGATTTCTGGTTAAAACATTTCCCACATTCTGAACATGAAAAAGGCTTCTCCCCTGTGTGAGTTCTTTGGTGGCCATCAAGATGCGATTTCCTGTTAAAACATTTTCCACATTCTGAACATGAAAAAGGCTTCTCCCCTGTGTGGGTCATGTGGTGTCTATCAAGATGCGATTTCCATTCAAAACATTTCCCACATTCTGAACATGAAAAAAACTCCTCTGTGTGAGTTCTTTGGTGATTAACAAGATTTGATTTATAGTTAAAATATTTTCCACACTTGGAACAAGAAAATCTATTGTCTACTCTGTGTATTTTTTCATGTTTAAAAAAAGACTTTTCAAGGGGAAAACTATTTCCATATTGTGAACGTGATAATAGCTTCTTTGATTTAGGAGCAATTAGTTTTTTAAGGATTGTTTTTTTACTTTGATTTTCCTTAGTAGTCAGTAATGAATCAGAAGACAGGACCTGTTTCAAAGGATCAGATGACAGATCTTTGCTGTGAAGGGATGATGGTATATCTGGAGTAATGGCATTCACTTCAATTGTATCCAGTGGGATCTCAAGGTCATCTGATTTAAAAATTGAAGATGTCAGCTGTTCCCCTGATCTCCTTGTACAGTCATCTGCCAAGAAACAAACCACTAATTAGTTTTGAATAAAATATCCTTGAAATTAATATTTTTGAACATTTCTACTTAAAACATCTGTAAAAATGGCAAGTTAGGTAGCAAAATTGATTTACTAAGAATGACAATTCACAGCAGTCTAATAGAAAACCTCATAGCATGCATCAGTAGAGCGTGGTGTTCAACTGTTTGTTCATTCTGCCTCCCAAATATTGGAATAAAAAGCCCACTACCATGTCATGGTGAACCTCTCAGTGGGTCCCTATCGTAAAAGGTATGGAGTTGTGAGCAACCCACCATTACCACAACGGTGCACCAGCAGGAGTCTGCAAGAAGGGTTCTGCCTATTTTTGCTCTCAGTTCACGGTCTGAAAGCTTGTGGAAGAAGAGAATTTTACATCTATTCACCTGGTGTTGTGTGGTAGCCATTGTTGCTGTGGGGCCTGAAGACATGGAGACTCAGCTTGGCAGAATGGGTGCGGTGGGGCACCAAGTCACCATCCCTGCTGGTGCACTATTGCTGTGTCAGTGGACTGCCAGGACACCGCACCTTGTTAACTAAGAACCTCATATTCAGTTTATAAATGTTTGCCTACTGGCATTAGATCAAAAGTATGAACTCTTGGATGTGCGGTCCATGTCTTTTTCTACAGGTATATTGTAGCATATTGCCAGAAGCTACCAGATACAGCCTTGTTCTCCTCTGATTCAGTCCTCTGTGCTCAACTCCCGGCTTGTGTATTTGTTTCCTGTTGTAACCCTGGCCCATATACTGACTACTCTTGTATCTTCTGATTTTATATTATCTCAGCCCTACTGGTTCTGACCAGACTACCTGACCATTCTTCTTGCCATCTGACACCACAGAACAGCAGGTAAAACCGTGGCCCATGCCAATGGGTCGCTGTGTAAGTCCAGATCCATGTAGATGGGTTAAAGGGTGAAGGTTAAGGTAATCACTGGGATCTGGAAAATGGAGTAGACAGCACTAAGCTTGTTTGTGGTGGCCATCTTTTGAGCTGCTAGGTTACCATGAACAGTGACCCCAATACACTGTGTCTGCAAACTATTCCAGCAAAATCCGCATTGAAATAGCTAAATGGCGCTTCTTCCCTTCTTAACCCTGCCATGTGCCCAGACAGTAATGTACAACCGTATATTGGGTATTGTCATATTCAGGAGCTGGAAAATAATATGTAAGGTCCATTTGTTTGCCATTACCCTTTGTGAAAATGAAAAAAATGGGGCTACATCCACATTTTACTGAAAAAATAATAATGTTTGCATTCCACTTTGTGCTATTTCATGGAAGTGGTTTTTGATACTAAGAAAAATGCAATTTTCTAGGGCCTTCAAAGTCATTGAAAAAAAACAAAAACGATTTGTTAACCAGAAATGAGGTTTTGTAAATTTAATTGAACATATAAACACTTGTTGATAACCTTGTTGGCCTTTTATCATCCTAAAAAAAAAGTGGATTTTACTAAAGTAGAAATATGGTAAATACTCTTTATAAACTATTTAGTGTGATATCACTATCTGTTTTAAGAGAGTAAAATTGAAAGTTTTAAAACTGCAAATCTTTCTAAATTATTTGCCAATTTTCAGATCTTTTAAACAATTAACGCAAATTCTAATCAACCCAAAATTACCAGTACAATCTGTCACAGAAAAATATATTTCAGAATTCATAGAATCAGAAGAAGCATCCAAAGTTATCACCAGATAAAGTGAAACACGTCAGATTTGAACGCGGCCTTATTAGGAACACAAAACTGGCTGCGGGAAGTGGTTAAATTAGACTCAATGGTCTTCATCAGTAATAAATGAGTAACTAGTGATGAAACTTCTCTGGGAGTATTGGGCTTGGTGGCTCTTAGCAATCTAAACTATCTTAAGGGCCAATATTTTCTGTCAGATGAGTTTCAAGAAGAAATATTACACATTTAAAGATAACTTTTTATAATAGTGCAGAGCTGAAATGTCTTAAATTTAGATCTCGGGTATTTGAAAGAGGCAATGGAGATCTTTTTTGAAGACTACAAGGGAAATACAGGCTCACATAAGTGAGGTAGGCCGATCCTACCACAATCAAACTATGAGAGAATGAACTTGTAAAAAAAGACATAGAATAAAAAAAAAATGTTACATCTCCAACAATAACGTATGTATGAGGGGAGAACTCCAAAACTAAACCAAAGTTACACTTATTTTGGTGAACTATAGAAGCAACTAGGAGTCCTGACCAGAAGAGTAGAGAGAGTATTAGTGCTCCCCCCATTTCAGGAGAGATTGTGCAGTCATCTGAATTCCTTATGATGGAAAGCATAACGAAATTTATGACATGGAGTGAATCCATGAAACCAGGGCTCAAGCCATGCCAACACATCTCCTGCATGAAGTTAGTTGGTCTCAAAAGAAATTGAAAAGTCAGGAAAAAAGGAAACTGTTGTTATTGTACAGAAATTCACACTTGGTCTCACTGCACATTTTATGTTGTCGAACATAAAAGTGTAGTTTGGCCAGAAAGACTGGACCTGGACTTGTAGGAACCATATGATCACATTCAGCAGCACAGAAGGGAGAGAAGGGAGATTCATCCAATAAGATATCTGGGATCTAGGAAGCCAACAGCATCATTACCCTCCGCTTTCTCTTAGAGGCCCATCATAATATTTTTGTTCACGTGATATTCTAACTTTTCAGCACATTTTACGTACACTGTTATTTGGCTTTGCAGTTTACATATCTAGGCAGTTAACAGCGTCTCCTAAACCCAGGGTGTAGGTGGATCCTCCAGAAAATGACTTTCCCAAATTGAAAAAGTAATTTGAATATTTTTGGATGGACGAGAATGTTCTGCTCTAGCGGTAAATTGGTGATCACGCAATTGTGATACGGTCGGACTACACCACCAATAAAGTAGCCACTGCCGGTGACTGAGAAGAATCTGTGACTCCTCTGCATTTAGTGGTCACTACTCACCTGGGCGGGTATATGTAGGAATCTCATCTTTACAATGATCATCACCCCTCACATATGTCTCTGTAGTATCAATATGGGTCAGATCTTCACTCTGAAACAAATATTATAAGAGTCACAGACAGATGGAGAAGTCACATCTATGATCAGCTCTAATCCTGCCATCTCCACCGTTCTCATTGCACAAGTATAAAACATATAATACTGGTGGATAAAACAAGACTGAGCACAAGACCTTCACAGCCGTCTACACATCATAGGAGAGATCTCATGTCACCTTCTCTCCATCTACCTGATGATCCTGAGGAATACTGGGACCTTCTTGTTTACAGTCCTTTGGAAGAAGAGGATGGGGACATCTCTCTGGTGTTGTCCTCTTACTGGATAGATCTGGAGGAAACACATACAGGGACTGAATTCATTCTTTACATACAGATAATTATAGGCCGTGTATTTAGTCCTGTCTATTACCTGGTGATGTGAGGGGCTGGGGACCCTCCATCATTACGTCCTTGTACAGATCTCTGTGTCCTTCTAAATACTCCCACTCCTCCATGGAGAAATAGACGGAGACATCCTGACACCTTATAGGAACCTGACACATACAATGATACCGTCATCCCCCCGATCCCTTCATAGTGTTACTGTATAATGTCCCAGCAGTGTCACCTCTCCAGTCAGCAGCTCAACCATCTTGTAAGTGAGTTCTAGGATCTTCTGGTTATTGATGTCCTCATGTATTAAGGGGTGAAGTGGAGGTCCCATGATTGGGCTCAGTGGTCTTCCCCATCCCTCAGACACAGGGTCCTGACAGCGATCACTAGAGGTCTTCTTCACCACTGTGTAATCCTGGTAATGGAGAGACACATTAATAAATCTCACTACAGACATTTCCAGAGTCCTCACCTCTGCAGTTCTGTCCATCTGTTATTCCCATAGATAAGAATGATGTAATGTGACGTCATCAGAATCTCTCACCTCTCCAGTAAGCCGGAAGAGGATCTCTAGGGTGAGGTGTAATATTCTCTCCGCCATCTTGTCTTCGTCCATATCTTTCTTTGATGGGTAAACCAGGAAAATTCTCTTCTATAGAGGATCTTCACTGGGAAGATCCAATATTGTAGAGACCTGAATGAGATGATGATGAATGAGCCGATGTAACATCATAAAACTCCTGTGTAATAATACAATTACTGGAGACAATAAAGGGAAACATCAGGAGATAGAACATGTAGATGTTGTATTCTTTAGTCTTGAATGGACTGGAACATAAGTTGAATTGCTAACTAAGCCCGGTGTCACACTTGCAACTGCAATGCGAGAAACTCGTGCGAGTCTCTCGCCTCAATACCCGGCACTGCTGCTAGTGGTTCAGACCGGTGTATTCAGCTGCATAGAAATACATGCAGCAGCAGACTCCTATCTTGAGTGCCGGGTATTGAGGCGAAGGACACGTGTGAGTTTCTCGCACTGCAGTTGCAAGTGTGACACCGGCCTAAAACTTCTCCTCCATACTCCCAATTACTGACCAAGTTGGCCATAGCAACGGAATATAATTGGTTGTAGGAATCACAACTTCGTTGGGACTCACCATGAAATACAGACACTGGCGTGGGACCCAAGCAGCAATGGTATTTTTATTACTTTACAACAATGTTTTTTTCTTAACATCAAAAAATAAAACCTATATATTTAGGCCACAGACAACAAGCAGTTTCTTCCTCGGAGTCGGCAGCTGAATACGTTCCTCATAGACTCATCTTCCATAACGCTAATTCTCGTCTCATTTCCCGACACTGGAATCGGCATTAGCAATACTGCAGGAGATATTCATTACACGTGACAGGAGAAATAACTACTTCATGATGAGGACGACATCTTCATCTTCTACTACGGCTCTAGAAATATATTTCTCCAGAGTCGGTCACTGACTCCATCACCACCGGCCGTCTATATGAAGGTTTCCCGTCTTCCCCGCACTGTAATCTTCTATCACGTTAGATCTCAGCTCTGATTCACACACAGAAGTTTGAGGCTTTTATAAAAGATTATAAGAACAACAAGACAGGAGATATTTGATGCCAATGTCATGTACAGGGTTTTTTCCCCCACTAGTTATGATGTTTATTTTTTTTTTTACTTCTACGTAAAAAGAAACTCCAAGCGTATGTGGCGACTATCCTCGATAGTGCTTTTGCATGTTGTTGTTTTTTTTGTTAGCTGATGAAGGCTGCCCTGTAACAATAGCAGCCGAAACGCGTTGTACTGTATTTTACAAAAACATTTTTTTGTTTTTTGAGAAAATAAATTAACTTTTAGTAATAGATTTTCACTGGAAATGGATGTAGTCATGAAATCCTAAGGTGATTAGCGCCACATACGCTTGAATTTTTTATTTGTGTTTACGTAGAATTCACTACCTATGTAGATCCGAAGTAGGATCAACACATAGTTCTCCAAAGTGAGCTGCACACCTTATAGGATTATAGAAGACATGGAGGAGAGGTGCCCAAAGAATTGATTCAGGAGAATCTCAATGTGCATTTCTTGCTAATTGAAGGGGAGCATAACCACAATCAAGATACGTTTTTACCAACAGTGAAAAAAATTATTACGCTCAGAGGAAGTGCCGCACTATTCTTTTTTTCCCTCTGTCCCTAAATCAGGGTATTTCTAAAATATCTTTTTAAAGTATTTTCCCATATGCTACCATATATTACATGAAAAAAAAAACAGGTGTTCAAATGTTACAAAGTAATATTGCGGATGGAGGTACTGTGGGAACATTATATGGTGTCTGAGGGGATGGCGGCACTCTGGGAACATTATATTGTGTCTGAGGGGATGGCGGCACTCTGGGAACATTATATTGTGTCTGGGGGATGGCGGCACTCTGGGAACATTATATTGTGTCTGGGGGGATGGCGGCACTCTGGGAACATTATATTGTGTGTGGGGGTAATACCAGTATTGTGGGAACATTGTACTATATGAGGGGATGGCGGTACTGTGAGATCAATATACTGTGTGGGGAATGGCGGTACTGTGGGAACATTATACTGCGTGTGCGGGGATGGCGGTAATCTGGGAGCATTATACTGTGTGTGGCTGTGATGGCAGTACTGTGAGAACATTATACTGTGTGGGGGTGCAATGGTGGTACTGTGGGAACATTATATTGTGTGTGGGGGATGGCGGTACTGTGGTAACATTATATTGTATGTGGGGAATGTCAGTACTGTGGGAACATTATACTGTGTGTGGCTGTGATGGCAGTACTGTGAGAACATTATACTCTGTGGGGGTGCAATGGCGGTACTATGGGAACATTATATTGTGTGTGGGGGATGGCGGTACTGTGGGAACATTATATTGTATGTGGGGAATGTCAGTACTGTGGGAACATTATACTGTGTTTGCGGGGAAGGCAGTACTATGGGAGCATTATACTGTGTGTGGCTGTGATGGCAGTACTGTGAGAACATTATACTCTGTGGGGGTGCAATGGCGGTACTATGGGAACATTATATTGTGTGTGGGGGATGGCGGTACTGTGGGAACATTATACTGTGTGTGGGTGCGATGGCAGTATTGTGAGAACATTATACTGTGGGGGGGGGATGGTGGTACTGTCGGAACATTAGACTGTGTGTGGGGGATAGCGGTACTGTGGAAACATTATACTTTGTGTACGGGGATGGCATCTCAAACTCAAAAATATTTCCCGGATCCACGCATTCCTCGACAATGAAACCACAAAAACACTAGTGCATGCCCTTATCATCTCCCTCCTTGACTACTGCATCCTCCTACTCTCTGGCCCCACTCCAATCCATCCTACACTCTGCTTCCCGATTAATCCACCTGTCTCTCCGTTATTCCCCAGCCTCCACTCTCTGCCAAGCCCTTCACTGGTTTCCTATCGTCCAGAGACTCCAGTTCAAAACCCTTACAATGACATACAAAGCAATCAACACCCTGTCTCCTCCATACATCTGTGACATGGTCTCCCTTTACTAACCTACACGTAACCTTTGATCCTCACAAGACCTTTCTCTACTCCCCTCTTATCTCTTCTTCCCACAACCGCATCCAAGACTTCTCCCGTGATTCCCTCATACTCTTGAACTCTCTACCCCAACACATCAGACTCTCGCCTACCATAGAAACCTTCAAAAAGAACTTGACCTCTTCCGACAAGCCTACAGCCTGCAGTGATCCTCAACCTACTGAACCACCGCACAACCAGCTCTGCCCTCTCCTAGTGTATCCTCACCCATGCCCTGCAGACTGTGAGCCCTCGCGGGCAGGGCCCTCCCTCCTTCTGTACCTGTTAGTGCCTTGTAGTGCTCATGTTTATTGCATTTGTCCTCTTTTCACATGTAAAGCGCCATGGAATAAATGACGCTATAAAAATGCCAATAATAAAATGGCGGTACTATGGGAACATTATACTGTGTGTGGCTGTGATGGCAGTACTGTGGGAACATTATACTGTGTGTGGGGGGATGGTGGTACTGTGGGAACATTATACTGTGTGGGGGGATGGCAGTACTGTGAGAACATTATACTGTGTGTGGGGGGATGGTGGTACTGTGGGAACATTATACTGTGTGTGGGGGGATGGTGGTACTGTGGGAACATTATACTGTGTGTGGGGGGATGGTGGTACTGTGGGAACATTATACTGTGTGTGGGGGGATGGTGGTACTGTGGGAACATTATACTATGTGGGGGATGGTGGTACTGTGGGAACATTATACTGTGTGGGGGGATGGTGGTACTGTGGGAACAATACACAGTGTGGGAGGGCCAATAAAGGGGCCCTGTACTATGAGAGTAATCCATGTTTCCTTGGTTCCCGTCTTTCATAGTTGGGTCGTTTGTATCTATCAGCGGAAAAAGAACAAAACCATTGTGATTCTTATAAGGAGACAACACAAACCCCCTAAATATAACATTTTATAACAACCCCACAATCTGTGACTCTTCAGGGTAAATCGCTCTCTCACCATTGGATTAGAGCTGATACTATGGAGCTAAAGTGACTAAACAGACTTTCTGTCACCTCCATAAAGGGGCACTTTTCTGTGTTTGTCAGAACTGTCCGAGGATTATTAGAGGTGATAGTTTCCCCCCAATTAGAAGGGACACCTGTGGATATTGGGGTCTTTACCTGCTACAGTCCTGGTGTGGACCCTCCACCTACAGAGCCGCACTCCACATATATGGCTTTTCTGTGCACACAGGACCTGTGATGAGGTCACAGGAGGGGAGGAGTCAGGGGTCACATGATCAGGGGCCTCAGTGTATGCAGGACTCTGCTGTGCTGGTTGTCATGGTGCTGGATGAGGGGAAGTTTCTGTGTGGGGTCAGGAGGGGTTTACAGTGTGGATGTAGCAGAGCCGTGTGTGTACGAGGTGTACGGAGCGGAGCCGTGTGTGTGCGAGGTGTACGGAGCGGAGCCGGGTGTGTACGAGGTGTACGGAGCGGAGCCATGTGTCTATGAGGTGTACAGAACTGAGCCATGTGTGTGCGAGGTGTACGGATCGGATCCGTGTGTGTACGACGTGTACGGAGCGGAGCCGTGTGTGTACGAAATGTACAGAGCAGAGCCGTGTGTACGGAGCGGAGCCGTGTGTGTACGAGGTGTACGGAGCGGAGCCGTGTGTGTACGACGTGTACGGAGCGGAGCCGTGTGTGTACGAAATGTACAGAGCAGAGCCGTGTGTACGGAGCGGAGCCGTGTGTGTACGAGGTGTACGGAGCAGAGCCGAGTGTGTACGAGGTGTACGGAGCAGATCCGTGTGTGTACGAGGTGTACGGAGCAGAGCCATGTGTGTACGGGGTGTACAGAGCGGAGCCGTGTGTGTGCGAGGTGTACGGAGCGGAGCCGTATGTGTGCGAGGTGTACGGAGCGGAGCCGTATGTGTGCGAGGTGTACGGAGCAGAGCCGAGTGTGTACGAGGTGTACGGAGCAGATCCGTGTGTGTACGAGGTGTACGGAGCAGAGCCATGTGTGTACGGGGTGTACAGAGCGGAGCCGTGTGTGTACGGGGTGTACAGAGCGGAGCCGTGTGTGTGCGAGGTGTACGGAGCGGAGCCGTATGTGTGCGAGGTGTACGGAGCAGAGCCATGACTATAATCAGTACTTGGAGGTACAGTAAATAGTTTTCTGACCTTGCCCTTAGAGGGACACACAATTTGAAGGGTGATGGGTGGAAAATATTATTTTTACCATCTGGGGATTGTTCGGAAATCTCGTCCTCCATTCAGAGTCTCCAATGCACCAACAGGATCTCACAACTTTCTGAATGATATTTCTGATTGGGAGATTTCTTGTGATTTACCTTGATGATCTGTAATTTGAATTCTCACCAGGAACATGTCCGTGTAGTATTACAAAGATTGAGGGAGAATTCTTTGCTAATATTGAGAAATTATTTTTTCTGTTCAGGAAATTTCACTTCTTGGGATCATTTTATCAGCTGATGAGTGTAAGATGGATCCTGGGAAGGTGAAGCCATAATAGATTGGGTCCAACCTAATGACCTGAAAGTGATAAAACGTTTTGCAGGATTCGCCAACTATTCTAGGAAATTCATTAGGGATTTAGTCACATTGCTGAACCTCTTCTTGACCTCACACATAAGGGGGTGGATATCAAGGTTTGCCCTCTCCTCTCCTAATGTGCAAGCCCCCACTCCACAAACTCACTCATCCTTGCAGAAATCTCAAACACCTCAACTTACAATCACTCTCTGAGTCCCTTCTCCCTCTTACAGACATAGCCTCTCTTCATGACACAGATGCTGCTGCCACTTTTTATAACACCACAATAACAGCAACACTCTATTCGGCCAGCCCGCTCATGCATAGCAAAACTCGTACACTCAACAGGCAGCCCTGGCTGACCAGCCTGACCAAAGAACTGAGACGGGCTTCCAGGATCGCTGAGGGCAGATGGAAGCGATCCCGCTCTGCCGATCACTTCACTGCATACAAGCAGTCCCTCGCCAGCTTCAAGTCTACGCCCACTGCCGCAAAACAAACTTCTCATCTCTCATATCCTCCCTATCTCACAACCCTAAACAGCTTTTCAACACTTTCAAATCTCTACTCCGTCCCCCCGCATCCCCTCCCCTCTCATTTCTGCTGAAGACTTTGCCTCTTTCTTTAAACAGAAGATTGATACGATCAGAGAATTCTTTGGCCCACAGCACCTAATGCCCCTCTTAGCTTCTCAACCCTGCTCCTCCAAAACCAGCTTCTCCACCATGGCAGAAGATTAGCTCTCCACCCTCCTGTCAAGATCACACTTCACCACCTGCACACTCGACCCGCTCCCGTCGCACCTCATCCCTAACCTTTCCACGGTCTTCATCCCAACCCTAACACACCTCTTCAACCTCTCACTCACAACAGGCGTCTTCCTCTCCTTCTTCAAGCATACCAAGATCACACCCGTCCTCAAAAAGCCCTACCTCGACCCATCCTCTGTGTCTAGCTATCACCCTATATCTCTTCTCCCTTATGCCTCCAAATTACTGGAACAACACGTCCATCTTGAACTGTCCTCCCACCTCTCCTCCTGCTCCCTCTTTGACCGGTTACAATCTGGCTTCCGACCCTATCACTCAACTGAAACTGCCCTACTAAAGTCACCAACGACCTACTAACTGCAAAGAGCAAGTGACACTACTCTGTCCTCCTTCTCCTGGACCTGTCTTCTGCCTTTGACACTGTGGACCACTCCCTTCTGCTACAGATCCTCTTATCTCTTGGCATCACAGACTTGGCCCTATCCTGGATCTCGTCATATCTGGCAGACCGAACATTCAATATCTACCTCCCCCACACCACTTCCTCACTTCGCCCATTGTCTGTCGGTGTTCCTCAAGGCTCTGTTCTAGGACCCTTACTCTTCTCCATCTACACCTTCAGCCTGGGACAGCTGATAGAATCCCACAGTATGCAGTACCATGTCTATGCCGATGACACGCAGATCTACCTAACCGGACCTGACCTCACCTCCTTACTTACCAAAATCCCACACTGCTATTTCAGCCATCTTTTCTGCTTGCTTTCTAAAACTGAACATGGACAAAACAGAATTTATCATCATCTTTCCCCAATTCACTCTACTCTTCCACCAGACCTATCCATCAATGTCAATGGCTGCTCACTCTTCCCAGTCCTACACCCCAGGTGCCTCGGGGTGATCCTCGACTCTGCCCTCTCTTTCAAGCCACATATCCAAGTCCTTGCCTCCTCTTGCCATCAAAAACTCAAAAATATTTCCCGGATCTGTGCATTCCTTGACCGCGACACCACAAAAACACTAGTGCATGCCCTTATCTCCCGCCTTGACTACTGCAACCTCCTACTCTCTGGCCTTCCCTCTAGCACTCTGGCACCACTCCAATCCATCCTACACTCTGCTACTAATCTACCTGTCTCCCCGCTATTCCCAGGCTCTTCCCTATGCAAAGCCCTTCACTGGCTTCCTATCGCCCAGAGACTCCAGTTCAAAACCCTCACAATGACCTACAAAGCCATCCACAACCTGTCTCCTCCATACATCTGTGAAATGGTCTCCCAGTACTTACCTATACACAACCTAAGATCCTCTCAAGACCTCCTCCTCTGCTCCCGTCTCATCTCTTCTTCCCACAACCACATCCAAGACTTCTCCCGTGCTTCCCCCATATGCTGGAACTCTCTACCCCAACACATCAGACTCTCGCCTACCATAGAAACCTTCAAAAAGAACTTGAAGACTCACCTCTTCCGACAAGCCTACAGCCTGCAGCAATCCTCAACCTGCTGAACTGCCACACAACCAGCTATACCCTCTCCTAGTGTATCCTCACCCATTGTTAGGGCTAGCGGAACGCACCGAGTAAATAGAGATGTTTATTATAATGGGTGCGTTCGCAGCCCGGGGTCCACCGTGCAGGAGGAACCTGCTGCTAGCGAATGGCGGCACTATTTGGTGGTATAGACTAGCTCTGTTACTCCACAGAGTAGCCGTGAAAGGGGAAGCACTGCGCCCTGTTAGCCTCACAGGAGCACAAGCTTACTGCCAAGCTGATAGCAGTCAGTGGTTATGCAACATGCAATCTCCTCACCGGAGAAGCCGGTATTCTAGGAGCTTATTTCAGCCGGGTCCCTGAACACACTCATGCATAACCACACTGGCGCAAAGCACATATATGAATTGATACTAGCGCATGGCCATGCGAGCCTTATATAGCTGCAGCAAGAAAAAGACCTTCCTAGAAGGACCAATGAGAGACTGCCATACCTGAGCATGTGACCTTAAATCTCCACTGAGAGATCTTGCCCTGGGCATGCTCAGTGTGTGCAAAGCAGGACTTAGTCCTAGCACCTACAGGACCTTCCTGAAGGGACCAATGGACTTAGCTGCAGTATCTGACCATGTGACCCTCGATCTCCACTGAGAGATCTTACTCAGGGCATGCTCAGAACGAGAAAAGCAGGACTTAGTCCCAGAAGCGTCTGCTCGCCGCTGCCCAGCACTGACTTCAATGGCAGAAGCAGGAAAAGCAGCAGTAACTCTTTGTACAGAGTGGGACTGAGCAAGACGTTGGAACGACGTCTCCGCTGAGCAGGCTCCACCGCGGCAGGAGAAGAATGGGAGACCGCAGCGGAGATGGCCCGAGATTCCCCCTGTGCAGAGGCGGGAACTCGACCCCTAACATGGCCCCCCCTCCTTGGACCTCGCTACGCTCGAAGGCGGCAATGAGCTGCAGAGCCCGAATGTGCTCAACAAGCTCTCAGGACCATAACCCTTCCAATCCACCAAATAAAATTTTTTTCCACGTACCACCTTGCACCCCAAAATAGCGTTCACCTCGTAATCGTCCGTAGACGAACCCGATGTCCCAGCAGATGACTCGGAAAACCGGGACATGTATACGGGTTTCAAGAGGGACACATGAAAGGTGTCGGTGATACCCAGGCATGGCGGATGGGCCAAACGATAGACCACAGGATTAACCTGTTCGAGGACCTTGAAGGGACCCAAGTAGCAAGGTGCAAATTTAGTGGACTCAACTCGCAGCCTGATGTTAAGGGCGGAGAGCCACACCAAGTCGCCAGGAGCAAAGGTCGGAGCAGGGCGCCAATGTGCATCGGCGGAGGACCTCATTCTCTCCTTGGAGGCCCGAATGGCATCCTGAGTGCAGTCCCAAATATCCCGTGCCTCCACAGCCCAGTCTGCCACCCTGAAGTCAGCGGAAGACACGGGCATAGGCACAGGTACCCGCGGATGCTGACCATAATTGAGGAGGAATGGGGTTTGTCTAGTGGAGTCGGCTACGGCGTTGTTCAGTGCAAACTCTGCCCATGATAGCAAGGATGCCCAGTCATCCTGCCTGGCTGAGACAAAATGTCACAGATATGTGACCAAGGTCTGGTTGGCCCTCTCTACCAACCCATTTGTCTCGGGATGATATGCGGAAGAGAGATTTAACTCAATGCTGAGAAGACAACAAAGCTCTCTCCAGAACCGAAACGCGAACTGGGGACCGCGGTCACTGACAATTTTGTCTGGCATACCGTGTAGGCGGAAGATGTGTTTTATGAACAACGCTGCCAAGGCCCGTGCAGAAGGTAACCGTGGTAGCGGCACCAAATGCACCATATTCGAGAAATGATCAGTGATGACGCAAATGATGGTACAGCCGCGAGACTTGGGTAAACCCACAACAAAGTCCATCCCGACCATCTCCCAGGGCCTGTCTGTCACCGGCAAGGGATAGAGTAACCCAGCTGGCCGTTGACGAGGAGATTTATTTTTGGCGCAGGAGACACACGCCTGAATATACTCTCTGACATCTCGGACCATATGTGGCCACCAGTACGTCCTCGCCAGCAGCTCAGATGTCCTCTTTGTCCCAAAGTGTCCACCCACCCTGGACGAATGAGCCCAAGAGAGAACCTCCGGTCGCAAATTAATGGGCACAAAAGTCTTGCCCAAAGGCACAGACTCTAGCAAAACCGGCGCTACGGTTCTCAGGCTCTCTGAAGGGACAATAAGCCGAGGCTCCCCTTCCTCCTCCTCAGATGACACAACAGAGCAAGAGAGAGCGTCAGCACGAATGTTTTTCTCCCCAGAAGAACAAGGACCATCTGGCCTGGCGAGAATTTAGCCGCTGGGCTGTTTGCAGATATAACAAATTTTTGTGGTCCGTGAAGACTTGAAAGGGAAAACGAGCCCCCTCCAAGAGATGTCTCCATTCCGAGAAAGCCAGCTTCATCGCTAGCAACTCCCTGTCCCCAATGGAATAATTCCTCTCCGCAGGTGTGAAGGTCTTGGAGAAGAAGAAGCACGGATGCTTCCGACCTTGAGCATCCTTTTGGAAGAGGACTGCTCCTGCACCAACGGAAGAGGCATCCACCTCCATTATGAACGGCTTATCAACATCGGGACGATGTAGGATGGGAGCGCTAGCAAAATTAGACTTAATAGAAGAAAAGGCCCTGGAGACCTCTTCAGACCACAATTTGGGATTTGCTCCCTTCTTGGTGAGGGCTACCAAGGGAGCTACCAAAGTTGAGAAGTGGGGAATGAACTGGCGGTAATAAGTAATGAACCCCATAAAGGCGCTGCACCGCTTTAAGAGAATGGGGTTCTTGCCAGTCCATCACAGCCTGTAGTTTGGCAGGATCCATAGCCAATCCCTGGGCGGAGATGATATAGCCCAGGAAAGGTAAAGACTCCTGCTCAAACATACACTTCTCCAAATTTGCATAGAGAGAATTTGCCCGTAAGAGGTCGAAGACTCTGCCAACATCTCTCCGGTGGGAGTCAATATCTGGGGAAAAGATGAGAATATCATCCAGATAGACTACGACCGAGGTGGAAAGCATATCCCGGAAGAAGTCGTTGACAAAGTCTTGGAAAACGGCTGGGGCATTACAGAGCCCGAAGGGCATCACCAGATACTCATAGTGCCCATCTCTGGTGTTAAACGCCGTCTTCCATTCGTCCCCCTCACGGATGCGAATCAGGTTATAAGCACCCCGCAGATCTAATTTGGTAAATACCTTAGCTCCCCGTAGCCTATCAAAAAGCTCAGAAATCAGGGGCAGCGGGTACTTATTCTTAACGGTGATGGCGTTAAGACCCCTGTAATCCATGCAAGGATGTAATTCTCCATTCTTCTTCTGCACGAAGAAGAACCCTGCCCCTGCTGGTGACACTGACTTCCTAATGAACCCTCTTGCCAAATTCTCCTGGATGTATTGGGACATGGCCTCCGTTTCCGGAAGAGAGAGGGGATAGACACGTCCCCTAGGAGGTTCTGCTCCAGGCAAGAGATCTATAGGACAGTCATAGGGACGGTGAGGCGGAAGGGTCGGGTCTCCGCAGCCTTTTTGGAGAAGACGTCTGCATAGGACAAATAGTATTTGGGAAGAGAAGAGAGATCTGCAGGTATCTCAGTGGTGGAAACCTGAACGCACTCTTTCACACATCTGCCCTTACAGGATTCACTCCAACCCAATATCCTCCCAGAGGTCCACTCAATATGTGGGGAGTGGAAACGGAGCCAGGGTATTCCCAGCAGAATCTCATCCATTCCCTCGGGAAGGACAAGAAGGGAAATTATCTCCTGGTGGGATAAGAACATAGCTAACGTGAAAGGGACAGTCTGGTGTGTGATCTGAGATGGAAGTGTTGACCCGTTCACTACTCTAACAGTCACCGGTTTGGCGAGCATCACCAGAGGTATTGCATGGCGCAGAGCAAAAGCCGAAGACATGAAATTCCCCTCTGCTCCAGAGTCCACACAAAGCTCGACTGTTAGAGAGTAAGAGCCAAATATGATTGTCCCCTTGAAGGACAGCTTGGAGGAAAATGCCGCTGTGTCTAGAGAACCCCCTCCAATGGTTACTAGAGGCGATCGTTCACCCAACCGCCGTGGACATTTATTGGCATAATGTCCTTCTTGTTGGCAATTTCTGCAAACCACGGGTACTTGAGCGGTCCGACACTTAGGTCCCGCTCGAGAAACCTCCATGGCCTCATGGGAGTCGGACGCCTGAACGGAAGATTCTAGAGGTCTGGCAAAGGTGGGAGCCAGCCGAAACCTCTGCCTACACTGGGCCCGCTCCAACCTCCGCTCGTTAAAACGGAGGTCGATGCGGGTAGATATAGAAATAAGCTCCTCCAGTGTGGCGGGAATCTCCCTGGTGGCCAAGGCGTCCTTCACATGGTCTGCCAGTCCTCTCCAGAACACCAGAATAAGGACTTTATCTGGCCACTCCAGCTCTGAGACCAGAGTCCAGAATTGGATGGCGAACTGGCTGACCATGGACGAACCCTGGGTTGTTGCCAACAATTGGAGCGCGGTATCGTGGGTGACATGAGGTCCCAAAAAGACCTGTTTCAGAGCGTCCAGGAAGAGAAGAGCACTCTGCACCACACGATCATTGCGCTCCCATAGCGGCGTTGCCCACTCCAACGCCCTGCCCGACAAAAGGGATAAAACCAATCCCACTTTCCATAGGAAAACGTAAAGCCAGAAGCTCAAGATGTATGGAGCACTGACTCACGAATCCCCGACATTGCTTACTGTCATCAGCAAACTTGTCTGGAAGCGGGAGACGGGATAAAGTCGGAGCAGGGGTGGCAGAGGACAAACTGGCTGCAGCAACACTTGCAGCCTGAACAGCGACTGCGGTAACATCCACAGCTGAGGTTGTGCACTCGAGAGCCGCCAACCTACCCTCCAGCTGCTGGATGTACCGCTGTAAATGCTGATCGTCCGCCATTTACTAGCCAAACCCTGGCGCTAGTATACTGTTAGGGCTAGCGGAACGCACCGAGTAAATAGAGATGTTTATTATAATGGGTGCGTTCGCAGCCCGGGGTCCACCGTACAGGAGGAACCTGCTGCTAGCGAATGGCGGCACTGTTTGGCAGTATAGACTAGCTCTGTTACTCCACAGAGTAGCCGTGAAAGCGGAAGCACTGCACCCTGTTAGCCTCACAGGAGCACAAGCTTACTGCCAAGCTGATAGCAGTCAGTGGTTATGCAACATGCAATCTCCTCACCGGAGAAGCCGGTATTCTAGGGGCTTATTTCAGCCGGGTCCCTGAACACACTTATACAATCTCCTCACCGGAGGTGCCGGTATTCTAGGGGCTTATTTCAGCCGGGTCCCTGAACACACTCATGCATAACCACACTGGCGCAAAGCACATATATGAATTGATACTAGCGCATGGCTGTGCGGCCATGCGAGCCTTATATAGCTGCAGCAAGAAAAAGACCTTCCTAGAAGGACCAATGAGAGACTGCCATACCTGAGCATGTGACCCTAAATCTCCACTGAGAGATCTTGCCCTGGGCATGCTCAGTGTGTGCAAAGCAGGACTTAGTCCTAGCACCTACAGGACCTTCCTGAAGGGACCAATGGACTTAGCTGCAGTGTCTGACCATGTGACCCTCGATCTCCACTGAGAGATCTTACTCAGGGCATGCTCAGAACGAGAAAAGCAGGACTTAGTCCCAGAAGCATCTGCTCGCCGCTGCCCAGCACTGACTTCAATGGCAGAAGCAGGAGAAGCAGCAGTAACTCTTTGCACAGAGTGGGACTGAGCAAGACGCTGGGACCGACGTCTCCGCTGAGCAGGCTCCACTGCGGCGGGAGAAGAATGGGAGACCGCAGCAGAGATGGCCTGAGATTCCCCCTGTGCAGAGGTGGGAACTCGACCCCTAACACCCATCCCCTGCAGATTGTGAGACCTCGCGGGCAGGGTCCTCCCTCCTTATGGTCCTGTGTGCCTTGTTTTTTGCTCATGTTTAATGCATTTGTCTATATTTGCCCCCTTTTCACATGTAAAGCGCAATGGAATAAATGGTGCTATAAAAATGTATAATAATAATAATAATAATAATAAATTAGTACAATCATTACCTGAGAAAACAAGGCGTACGTTAAGAAAAGGGAGTTGGATGCGTTTCCCTGATAGGGGGAGCCGTAATAAGAATGCTCAATTGTCACCTAATAACAAAAGCAGAAAGAAATGTGGCCGACAGGATCGAAAGATAACATATAACTGTCCAATGGGACATCAAACTCCCCAGATGAATGTGCCTAAAAGAACATCAGGGTGTGCGCATGGAGCAGAGGGAAGTGATAGAATCGGTACAGGGACCCACCCCACGTGTATGGCTGCATGACTCGCAGCTTCGTCAGGAGAATGTGGGGAAAAGCGTCAGCAAAACGTATAAATAGGAGAAGAAATTAGGGATTCAGTGGGTACGGAAAGTATTCAGACCCTTTTAAATTTTTCACTCTGTTTGATTGCATCCATTTGGTAAATTCAAAAAAGTTCATTTTTTTCTCATTAATGTTCACTCTGCACCCCATCTTGACTGAAAAAAACAAATGTAGAAATTATTGCAAATTTATTAGAAAATAAAAACTGAAATATCACTTGGTCATAAGTATTCAGACCCTTTGCTCAGACACTCATATTTAAGTCACATGCTGTCCATTTCCTTGTGATCCCACTTGAGATGGTACTACTCCTTCATAGGAGTCCAGCTGTGTTTAATGAAACTCATAGGACTTGATTTGGAAAGGCACACACCTGTCTGTATAAGACCTCACCGGTCACAGTTCATGTCAGACCAAATTAGAATCATGAGGTCAAAGGAACTGGCCAAGGAGCTCAAAGACAGAATTGTGGCAAGCTATAGATCTGGCTAAGGTTACAAAAGAATTTCTGCAGTACTCAAGGTTCCTAAGAGCACAGTGGCCTCCATAATCCTTAAATGGAAGAAGTCTTCCTAGACCTGGACGTCCAGCCAAACTGAGCAATCATAGGAGAAGAGCCTTGGTGAGAGAGGTAAAGAAGAACCCCAAGATCACTGTGGCTGAGCTCCAGAGATGCAGTAGGGAGATGGGAGAAAGTTCCACAAAGTCAACTATCACTGCAGCCCTCCACCAGTCAGGCCTTTATGGCAGAGTGGTGGCCGAACGGAAGCCTCTCCTCAGTGCAAGACATGAAAGCCCGCATAGTCTGGGAGTCATTCATGTGTTTTTTAGCAAACTCTATGAGAAATAAGATTCGCTGGTCTGATGAGACAAACTTTTTGGGGATAATTCTAAGCAGTATGTGTGGAGAAAACCAGGCACTGCTCATCACCTGCCTACAATCCCAACAGGGAAACATGGTGGTGGCAGCATCATGCTATGGGGGGGGGACAGGAAGACTTGGTTGCCATTGAAGGAAACATGAATGCGACCAAGTACAGAGATATCCTGGATGAAAACCTCTTCCAGAGTGCTCTGGTCCTCTACTTGCCGAAGGATCACCTTCCAACAAGACAATGACCCTAAGCACACAGCTAAAATAACAAAGGAGTGGCTTCAGAACAACTCTGTGCCCATTCTTGACTGGCCCAGCCAGAGCCCTGACCTAAACCCAATTGAGCATCTCTGGAGAGACCTGAAAATGGCTGTCCACCAACATTCACCATCCAACCTGAGGGAACTGGAGAGGATCTGCAAGGAAAAATGGCAGAGGGTCCCCAAATCCAGATGTGAAAAACTTGTAGCATCATTCCCAAGAAGACTCATGGCTGCACTAGCTCAAAAGGTGCTTCTACTCAATACTGAACAAAGGGTCTGAATACTTATGTGATAATTCAGTTTTTCCTTTCTAATACATTTGCAAAAATTTCTACATTTCTGTTTTTTTCAATCAAGATGGGGTGCAGAGTGTACATTAATGAGAAGAAATGTGAACTAAGAATTTACCAAATGGCTGCAATAAAACAAAGATTGAAAAATGTAAAGGGATCTGAATACTTTCCGTACCCACTGTATATCTTAACGGTGTTGCCTGTGTGTGTGGGACTGGAAGTGCAGTAGTCATGATTCATGCGTCTACTAATGGCAGATGTCTCTGCCAGTACATTCAGATCGTGCATGCACAGGGCGTCATGAAAAAGATCTGGCAGTTGCAAGAAATACGGCGCATGCGCAGCTCCCAGGGGCATACGATGACAGAGAGGAGCATGAAGGGGAAGTAGAGAAGAGGGAACCAAGTGCCTGGGTGGGGACGGGGATCGGGGCGGGTCATAGGGAAGATGAATGGTATGAGTAAGAGAAAATAAACTGAATATGAAGAATGTATGAGGGGAACAGATAAGTTCCGTCAATGCAGCAAGGTGAGCAGCAAGATAGAAGGCAGAAAGTAAAAGATTCGTAACGGCAAAGGAGGGGATGGAAAAATTCAAATGTGTGTAGAAAAATAATGACAAAAATAGTGAAAAATGAAAAAGTGAAAAATAATAAATGGAAAATGAAAAACTAAAGAATATAAAGTGATGTGAAACAAAATGAAAACAAAAATAAAAAAATGAACATGAAGGGGGGCGCGGCGGTGTAATGTTGCAGAGAGGACACGTCTGGCTGGAGCTCCCATAATCCTGACTAAAATCCTGCTATATACTCACCCAAGAGGATTTCCTTGGGCGCTGCTGTGTTCCCATGGGCATCTGAAGGCGCCCGACTTCAGAGGAGGTGCGAAGTGCGGCTCCTGTTGGGTGAGCTTCGGGGAGGCCCAGAAGGAGGACAGAGTCTGCAGGAGATGGCGGCCATTTTCCTTCGGCTCAGGGGGAGCTGGATGGACACAGGTGAAATTCCTGGAGGTACGAGAGGGGGACTGTGCGGTGTGAGACCTGAGAGACGGGCCCAGTGCTCCCCCCTCCTTACTATTATATAACGCCGGCCCCAGCACTGGAATTGGTGCTTCTCCCTTTGTTCCCACTGGCCAGACCAATCACCGACTCTGCAATACGTTATTTCTTTTGCAAAGACCTTGCAAGCTGTGCAGCTATATAGCACGGAACTATTTACACTATAACATACTGGTGCATTAACCAGGTAGTGCTTGCATCCTGCTAAAGTGCTGTTGTGGTTGGAACTTAATTCTAAAATATTAATTATGCACCGCCCAAGAACCTCAGGTGCAGCTGAAAAGCTAAGAAAATATGTACGATGTGACCCCCCTGATAATCTGGTCAAATAAAGACAACTCATCTGGGCTCAAGACCGTAAGTCAGCCAAAAAATCATGCCTCCGATAGCGAGGAGGATGGGGATCAGGGGGACCTAACTTTGAAACAGGCATCTGAACAGTTGATTCAAGCTATATCTCTGACTAGGACATCCCTAACTGGGAAAATAGAGGAGGTACACTCTGAGGTGTGGCGCCTCTGACAAGATATGCAATCCATGACTGGTCGTATCACGGAAGTTGAATCGCGGGTATCTCGCCAAGAAGATAATTCTGTACCTATGGAGACTAAACTGAGAAAAGTGGCTGGCTCCATCAATGCCTGGAAACAGAAAGCATATGACCTAGAAAACAGACTACGCAAGAATAATATCCGTATAATTGGGCTACCAGAACGTTCAGAAGGTCAACAACCTGAACGATTCTTGGAGAGATGGCTCAAATATACTCTGGGGAGGAATTCTCCCCCACATTTTCTGTGGAAAGTGCCCATAGGGTTCCAACAAAGGCTCTTCCTCCAGGTGCCCCACTGAGACCCTTTTAGGCGCGCCTTTTAAATTGCAGAGACAGAGATCTTGTGCTTTGCATGGCAAGGCAAAAGAGCCCCATCAAATTTAATAACGTTACTATTTCAATATTCCCGGACTTTTATATGGAACTGCAAAAAGCAATGGGCTCAATTTATGGAGATAAAGAAGCAACTCAGGGAAAAAAACATTCTATACTCCATTATCTATTCTGCTAGACTCAGGGTTGTTTACAAGGGCTCTTCCTCCTTTTTTGCGACCCCAGCGGAAGCCGAGGAATGGATGCGGTCCCGTGTGGGAGCGAATGGGGAAAAATCCTGAACCATTTGCCATCTCTATATATAGATATATAGGAAATGGAACTCTCTCACTGGGTTTCTCCCCCTTTTTTTTCTTCTCTTTTCAATGATAGCTCTTTCCTCCAACGTCCAAGAAAACAACCAAACCGGACTCTGTGTTCAGAGATGGTACCCTCTTTTTTGGACTGTGATAGGAGCATGACATTT
This sequence comes from Ranitomeya variabilis, assembly GCF_051348905.1. Classification (NCBI taxonomy): domain Eukaryota; kingdom Metazoa; phylum Chordata; class Amphibia; order Anura; family Dendrobatidae; genus Ranitomeya; species Ranitomeya variabilis. Next base: position 744,595,720 of record NC_135235.1, on the reverse strand, counting down.
TGCTCCCTTTTGAAGCTTATTTTGCTTTATCTTGTTTTAGTTTTGTTAGTTACTGTTTAAATTTAAATTGCTGCCACAGTTTTTTCCATTATGCATCCAAAATGTGATTGGTGTGACAATGTGTAATACTGTATATGTTGATGAAGGGGCATGGCATCTGATCTTACGTGAATGACCTGGAACGTGAGAGGTCTTGGGTCACCCCAAAAGAGAGTTAAAGTATTTTCTCAAATACGGCATTGCCATCCTCATCTTGTAACCCTAGTTAAAACACACTTAACCAGAGACTCGGCTCGTTATATGCAGAAGCCATGGGTACAATGGTCTGTGCACACATTCCACACTAGCTACTCTAGAAGGGTCTCTCCATTGATACATAAAGATGTTAGATTGGAGGTCAAGGAGGTACGGAGAGACCCTGAGGGGCGTTTTATCTTTGTACATGCATTGGTCAACTTGAAAGACTACGCTATAATGTGTATATATAATCCCCCCTTGCTAATATGTCAATTATAAAAAAGGTGGTGAGTTTTGCTTTAAATTATCCGGATGCACATGTTATGTGCATGGGAGATTTTAATTTGGTTATGGATGATTGCATTGATAGGCTAAGATTGGAAGTTGAGGCTTTGGGAGTAACTCCCTCTCCGTCTTGACTGTCAATATTTATGGAAGGTAGTGGCTGGCTACATTTGTGGAGAATACACCATCCTGATGTAAGAGAATACACCTGTCATTCATCCGTTAGATGCACTATCCCGCTTGGATTACATATTTGGATCCAGCAATTTAGCAATGTGGATGGGGGAGGTGGAGCATGGGAACAGGGGCATTTCAGATCATATCCCGGTAATACTTAAGCCCAGGTTTGGTCAGGCAAGACAAAACATGGTTTGGAAACTAAATCCATTTTGGCTAAAGCTGATAGGCCCCAACAACAGGACTATAGATCATCTAGAATGTTTTATCACGTCTCACCCAGAGCCGCAGAATACTAACATATTTTGGGATGCTCTCAAGGCGTATTTGAGAAGATGTTTATCCTCTACCATTTCTTATATTAAACGTGTGACTTCACAGGAAGATGATGATATGGAAGCTGCCTATATGGCTAGTCAAACCAGTGAGAAGAGGGCTGAGGTTACAATCTCACAGACTATATACTCAGTATGCAGACACCAAATCTAAGCGTAAACGGTTTTTCACCCGGCAGGCATATTTTGAATTGGGGATCCAGTCCAGTAAGCTCTTAGTATTTATGGTATGATAACACAATACATCTAATACTATACTTAAAATCCGGAAACCAGACGGAACAATAATAACTTCGACAGATGATATACTTCAAAAACATACAACTCTGCCCTTCACCTCTCCAAACAAACCTATTTCAACACCCTCATCACCTCGCTGTCCAATAACCCTAAACGTCTCTTCGACACTTTCCAGTCCCTACTCAACCAAAGAGAGCAGGCCCCAACCACGGATCTCCGCGCCGACGATCTGGTCAATTACTTCAAAGAAAAAATTGACCACATTCGACAGGAAATCATCTCCCAATCTCTTCATACCACGCACTGTCCTCCCTCCCCCACTACATCTAGTTCACTCTCTGACTTTGAACCAGTTACAGAAGAAGAAGTAAGCAGGCTCCTTGCATCTTCTCGCACGACCACTTGCACCAGTGACCCCATTCCATCACATCTCCTCCAGTCCCTTTCCCTGGCTGTCACCTCTCACCTAACAAAAATATTCAACCTTTCCCTCACTTCCGGTATTTTTCCCTCCTCATTTAAGCATGCCATCATACATCCATTACTTAGAAAACCCTCCCTTGACCAAAATTGTGCCGCTAATTATAGACCTGTCTCTAATCTTCCCTTCATCTCTAAACTCCTCGAACGCCTGGTCCACTCCCGTCTTACCCGCTATCTCTCAGATAACTCTCTTCTCGACCCTCTTCAATCTGGCTTCTGCTCTTTACACTCGACTGAAACTGCCCTCATTAAAGTCTCTAATGATCTACTAACAGCTAAATCTAATGGTCACTACTCCATGCTAATTCTCTTGGATCTCTCGATACTGTGGATCATCAGCTCCTCCTCACTATGCTCCGCTCCATCGGCCTCAAGGACACCGTTCTCTCCTGGTTCTCCTCCTATCTCTCTGACCGATCCTTCACTGTATGTTTTGCTGGTTCCTCCTCCTCTCACCTTCCCCTTACTGTTGGGGTTCCTCAAGGATCAGTCCTAGGCCCCCTCCTCTTCTCTTTGTATACTGCCCCTATTGGACAAACAATCAGTAGATTTGGTTTCCAGTACCATCTCTATGCTGACGACACCCAATTATACACCTCTTCTCCTGCTTTCACGCCGACCTTCTTAGAAAACACCAGTGATTGTCTTACCGCTGTCTCTAACATCATGCCCTCCCTCTGAAACTGAACCTGTCAAAAACTGAACTCCTTGTGTTCTCTCCCTCTACTAACCTACCTTTGCCTGACATTGCCATCTCCATGTGCGGTTCCACCATTACTCCAAAGCAACATGCCCGCTGCCTTGGGGTCATCCTTGATTCCGAGCTTTCATTCACCCCCCACATCCAATCACTGGCTCGCTCTTCCTATCTGCATCTCAAAAACATTTCTAGAATTCGCCCTTTTCTTACTTTCGACTCTGCAAAAACTCTTACTGTCTCACTTATTCATTCTCGTCTGGACTATTGTAACTCTCTACTAATCGGCCTCCCTCTTACCAAACTCTCCCCGCTCCAATCTGTCCTGAATGCTGCTGCCAGGATCATATTCCTCACCAACCGTTACACCGATGCCTCTACCTTGTGCCAGTCATTACACTGGCTACCCATCCACTCCAGAATCCAGTACAAAACTACTACCCTCATCCACAAAGCACTCCATGGCTTAGCACCACCCTACATCTCCTCTCTGGTCTCAGTCTAACACCCTACCCGTGCTCTCCGCTCCGCTAATGACCTCAGGTTAGCATCCTCGATAATCAGAACCTCCCATTCCCGTCTCCAAGACTTTACACGTGCTGCGCCGATTCTTTAGAATGCACTACCCAGGTTAATACGATTAATCCCCAATCCCCACAGTTTTAAGCGTGCCCTAAAAATGCATTTGTTCAGACTGGCCTACCGCCTCAACGCATTAACCTAACTATCCCTGTGTGGCCTAAAAAATAAATAAATTAATAAATAAATAAAAATAAACATAATCAGGTTCCTCGCATCATGTTCTCATACACTTCATGCAGTTAATAGCCCTCTGTGTCTGTACTGCTACATACTTAGGCTGTTAACTGGTTCATGCAGCTTTACATGAACACCTGAGCCTTACACTATGGCTGGTCCAAATAACTAAAGCAATTGTTCCATCCACCTCTCGTGTCTCCCCTTTTCCTCATAGTTTGTAAGCTTGCGAGCAGCAGGGCCCTCATTCCTCCTGGTATCTGTTTTGAACTGTGATTTCTGTTATGCTGTAATGTCTATTGTCTGTACAAGTCCCCTCTATAAGTTGTAAAGCGCTGCGGAATATGTTGGCGCTATATAAATAAAAATTATTATTATTATTATTACTTCAATGCTTTCATGATTATTACAAAGAGCTGTATTGCTCCATGGGGATTTTGACACTTTGAATTGCCTAGACTACCTATCAGACATAGAGTTTCCTACACTGAGTCCCACACAACAAGCTTTTATAGACGCAGATTTCACTCTTGAAGAGATTAATGTGGCCATAGCGGATATGGCCTCTGGAAAGGGACCCGGCCTGGATGGATTCCCCATAGAAATGTATAGGAAATATCAAGACACCTTAGCGCCGATTCTTTTGAAAGTATTCCAGGGGATTTGGAGGGGGGCTCTCTACCAGACTCCTATTATGAAGCAAATATTATAGTTTTAAAAAAAGAAGGGAAGGACCCCCTAGAATGTGGATCATATCGCCCTATTTCATTAGTAAATGTAGATTATAAAATTTTTACTAAAATTTTGTCCACTAGGTTAAATACGGTAATTTTTGGAAATAATACACCCAGACCAGACTGGATTTATGCCAGGTAAAAGTACATCTATTAATATTAGGAGAGTCCAGTCAGTAGCTCAATATAGTTCATTGGTACTGGAGAGTAGGTGGGCTATGGCCTCGCTGGACGCGGCCAAGGCATTTGATTCTCTTGAATGGCCTTTCCTATCCGCATGTTTACAGAGATATCGATTCGGTCCTAAATTTCACAGGTGGATTTGTGCAATTTATATGAAACCCAAAGCCCGGATAATTATTAATAGCTCCATATCAGAGACATTCTCCCTGAAAAGGGGAACACGCCAAGGGTGCCCCCTTTCTCTGGTCCTCGCGATTGAAGCACTAGCGATACGTATGAGGTCCACTCCAACCATTAAAGGTATTAAGATAGCGGACTGCACGGATGTTATTGGTTTATATGCGGATGATATCGTAATATTCATGGATAATGTAGAAGAGACACTGCCACATGTGATTACCACTATAGATGGATTTAGTAAACGCTCGGGGTTGTATAGAAAAATGTTTAGAATTGAGAGTCCTCAGTGGTTGATACCTTTTAATGGCTAACTGAAAAGATGGTAACAAATTGCAAGCTTTCGAGACTACACAGGTCTCTTCATCAGGCATAGACTAATACAAATTCTGAAGAATCACATATTTATGCACAACATAGCACAGAAAAAATAAATAAATAAATAAGACAGGTGACAAGAAACAGAATTACCATGAGTGATAAACAGTTATGTCCATAAATGTTGAGCCAGTTCTTAGATAAGGAATGTTTTATTGTCCTCTGGGGTCTGGTGCTGTTGTGATGACCCCTCATAGTCTGAGGGGCAAGTTCCTTAGTTGATGTAAAAAGACATAAATCCATGCGACACATTAATTCCACCACCATGATTCTTCAGAATTTGTATTAGTCAATGCCTGATGAAGAGACCTGTGTAGTCTCGAAAGCTTGCAATTTGTTTCCATCTTTTCAGTTAGCCATTAAAAGGTATCAACCACTGAGGACTCTCAATTCTAAACATTTTTCTATCCACTGGCTAACACGGTACCAAGATATATATCTTTCCTGTATCAAAACCGGGTTGTATATTAATTGGGATAAATCCGCTTTGATGCCCCTTTCCCATGTTCCAACAGATCACCTTGAAAGCCTATCCTCATTACCGGTTGTATCTAACTTTAAGTACTTAGGAATAATTGTACCAAAATGCAGTAGGCTTGATCTACAATTCAATATTCTCCCGCTGCTGGACTTAGTTAAACACAAATTTGCTGTGTGGTGTAAATTACCATTGTCTGTCTCTGGACACATAAATCTGATTAAGATTATATTACTTCCGAACCCCAATTACTCCCTTCAACATAGTCAAGTTCCCGTTCCCAGATCTTTTTTTCAAATTTAAACTCTCTAACTTCATCCTTTATATGGGGGAAGGCTAGGCCTAAACTCAAATTATCTACCTTACATAGGTCTAAGCAAATGGGAGGAGCGGCGCTACCTGATTTCTTTCTGTACTATTTGGCCAGACAGATCAGGGCTTTGGGTAAATGGATGCCTGGGGGTTATTTACCAAATTCAGAGAGCCTATCCTTTTGGAGCACGGTAACTTCGTTATTGACCTCTCTCATACATATTCCCGTCCCTTTTTGAATCCACTAGTATGCTAATATGAGTTATTGGAGTAAGAGATATGGGGACACCATGTTCAAATCTTTTTGAGGGAGACACTTTTCTTGGCAAGGAAAATAATAGCTTTGCGTTGGATGGGCAATACTTACCCATCTCTCAGGGCCTGAATTGAGCTGGCAAACTCAATTATACCTTATGAACGAACGATATATCAAAATAGGGGCTGTTTAGGGAAATTTGGTAAAATTTGGGATGTATGGAACTCTTCACACCGCACTATGTCGTCACGTGGTAGATAGCATAGCTCCACTATAATAAGCGGTAGAGATAAAATATACATTGGTTCACGCTATGCTTTCATATTAAAATACTAACGAGATGGAGTTTGTTTTGGCAGTAAGATAGTTTTAGAGTTTTAATACAGGTACTTTATACATACTGTAATAGTCCAAGTCTTATGTGACCAGGTCTGTGTACTAAGATTTATATTAACAAAACTTATTGTATACATTTGGGTTTTTTTTATAATTATTATGATGAGTACATATGTGCTGATTTGGTTATATGCAAAACATGTATGTCTTGCTTTTTTATTGTTTAATAAACCAATTTAAAAAAAAAAAAAGAACATGAAAAAAAAGATGAATGTACAAACATGAAAAGTAGGGGCATTACGTACAAATAATTACGTTCTTTTATTGGTCCCCCCTTTTTTTCTACATACTGTGGATCACCAAGCTAGTTAATTGGCTACTTTAGAGTTCTTGGTGTATTAGTCGGTCCAAGACACACAGAGGAAAGGGGAAAGAAAACAAAGAAAGGGGTGAGGGGGACCAATAAAAGAACTTAATTATCTGTACTTAATGCCCCTACTTTTCATGTTTGTACAATCATTAACATTAATATATTGATTGCAGCTTGATTTTTCCACTTATTTATTTGTCTATTTTATTTTATTTTTTTTATGCTATTCTCACTTTTGTTTTTTATTTTTCTCAGTTGGATATTTTGTTTTGATAATTATCCCGCTCCTTTTTTTTCCTCATTTGTCCCCACTTTTTAGCCCTTTCCGGTCCTATTTTACATCACCTTCATCAGATAAATTATGTATATTTTCCATTGGTTGACAATTGTGATTGATCTTTTTTATTTATTTTTTTATTTTTCAGCTTTAATTTTTTATTCATTTTTTTCATATTCATTTTCATTTTGTTTCACACCACTTTATATTCTTTATTTTTTCATTTTCCATTTTTTGTTTTTCACTCTTTTTAATTTTTCACTCTTTTTGTTCTTTTCTACACACATTTAAATTTTTCCATCCCCTTCATTACGCATCTTTTACTTTCTGCCTTCTATCTTGCTGCTCACCTTGCTGCATTGACGGAACTCATCTGTTCCCCTCATACATTCTTCATATTCAGTTTATTTTCTCTTACTCATACCATTCATTCATCTTCCCCATGAAAGGGTGGGTCCGCCCCCGTCTCGGCACTGGGTTCCCTCTTCTCTACTTCCCCTTCATGCTCCTCTATGTCATCGTATGCTCCTGGGAGCTGCGCATGCGCCATATTTCTTCCAACTGCCATATCTCTTTTATGACGCCCCGTGCATGCACAATCTGATTGTACTGGCAGAGACGTCTGCCATTAGTAGATGTATGTGTCATCACTACCACGCTTCCAGTCCCACGCACACAGGCAACACATCGCTTATTTTCTCAGGTGATGATTGCACCAATCATATGTTTATCATTGGAGCAATAGTTAGGTCACTATGCTGGCATTTGCATGCACAACCAGATATAGCCTTGAACTTTTTGACCTTCAATTTGGCTTTTTGGTACCTAATTGACCTGATGGATATTTATGTGACCCGATTATATCAATACTGTAATCTTATTGTACTCAATGTTTGGTACTGCTTACCAGTAAAACAGGACTATACTATTGTCTGTTGGTCATCCGGTCTGGGACCCTACTGTTTGTGTTGTTGTTCTTTTAGCTGCTTTTAATCTGTTTGGGTACAGTGTCAGTAATAACAAAGATGTTTATTTTCTACATGGGAGTGAGCACCATTATTGGATAGGCCTTTCTCTCTTTTGCTCTTATGTCTGCTCCTGTTCTAATCCAACACGATCTCCAAGAACCATTCATTGTGGAGGTGGATATTTCGGAGGTCGGGGCAGCTTTATCTCAGGGTTCCAAAACTCTGACCAATTTGCGGCCATGTGCTTATTTCTCAAAACAATTTTCATCTGCTGAAAGAAATGATGCTGTTGGAAATTGTGAGTTACTCGCCAATAAATTAGCCTTAGGCTATGTGCACACGTCAGGATTTCTGGCAGAAATTTTCCTGACAAAAACCGGACATTTCTGCCAGAAATCCGCATGCATTTTTACAGCATTTTTACCGAGATTTTACCGCATTTTTTATGTGTTTTTTTGCGGTTTTTCCCAATGCATGGAATAGCGGGAAAAACGCGAAAAAAACGCAAAATTAATGAACATGCTGCTTTTTTTACCGCGATGCGTTTTTTTCGCGGAAAAAAACGCATCATGTGCACAAAAATTGCAGAATGCATTCTAAATGATAGGATGCATAATGCATGCATTTTTAATGAGTTTTTATAGCGTTTTTATAGCGAAAAAAACACGAAAAAACCTGAACGTGTGCACATACCCTTAAAGTAATGAAAACATTTTCAATGTTCATCAAGTCACTGTGGTCACTGACCATAAGAGAGTTTATTGTATATTGAATCAGTTTGTTATGGATATGTATTTGATATTTGATTATAAAGATATACAAAACATGGACGCCTATATTTAAAATGGACGCTTTGCAGAATATGTATAAGAATCACAGATATTAAATGATGCGTGTGTGCTCTAATTCATGCCTCGGGTGGACTCTGATACAATCGTGTAATCCACTGAACTAATCAAGAATGAATGATACTAAATATGGCTTTACCAGGGTGTATCAGTCCCCACTCCCCTCATATCAACCAAAGATCAATATGCTGCATGCAAGACAGAGGTCAGCTTGACCTAATTGATTAACCATTATAGTAATAAAGATAATGACATGTGGACGACAGAAATCAGCAATGACTAGCAATGATTGTGAGATAAGGCAATGAGGTAATATGTGGGAAAACACCTCATTTCTCTCTATAAAAACTGTACATCTCAACCAATAAACCAGAATTAATTTGAGACACGACTTCATTGTCCTTGTCACCTGAGGGCAGGCACTCATGAGGAGGGTATAGTGACCTTCTGGTATAATGTCTCTACCCCAAGAGTATATAAATTTGACTATTGCCTCATAGTAGAATGCCCAGGCCCCATGGCACAGTTTTACATCTGGTTAGGCACACAATCCATCTGTGTCACCACTGCTGAAACAGGGGAAGGGTCAAACTGTGAGGAATGGTCACTTGTAGGGTGGCACACTGGTGAAAGTGACTGGGGATATCAACCAGTCGAAGCCCTGCATCACTGAGTCAAATGGGGAGCCAGCCTATTAACCCACATGACCCTGATCAAAGCCCCCTTTAAGGGCCAGAGGGGCCACCGGGTTCAATCCTCCCCATCCCTGCCACTCATTGTCCCAAGGAGGGATGCATAGTTCTGTACCTCACCATTGACAACCCCTCAGAGAATGACAAAGGGTTATATATGCTAGGCTCAAGTACTAAACTTGGGAGGGAGGAGAATGGTGACAAAATGGGTAAATTTTGGTTAAGAAACATAGATGCCATTGGGGTCACACAAAGAGGACCTGATGAATGAAAAGCCAGAAACAAGATAACAGTTGGATTTGAATCCATCATCTCCATGATTGGGATATGCAAGAATGCAAAATGGATAAACTACCTGTACTATAATCAACAACGGTTTACAAAATACACTGGGGATGCCATAAAGGGCCTTATTGACCCATTACATTTACAATAGCTATTTTATGTGTTTTGATTGTATTAGCCTTAATTCTTTGCTGCATAGCTCCATGCCTTAAGAAAATGATGATGAAAACCATGGAAACCACCATGATGACCATGCATGCCGACTTTGATGATCTCCTAGAAGAAAGATGCTGCTGCGAAACCATGAGAAGAATGCCATATCCACCTACCCCGGAATATGTCTGCCTGACAAATGACAAATAGGGAGAGAGTAGGCTCTGACTTCCTTCTGCACAAGTCCGTTAGGAGGGTGTCCATCTACTAGAGATAGGTCATCTTGTCAATGGTGAAAACAGCCATCATGAAGAGCACTTGGACAGATCGATAGGCTCAACGAGATTAGGGTTTTAATTTTGCATATCTCCAAAGGGGGGACTGTAAAGGTAAAGGATATATATTTGATATTTGATTATGAAGATATATTCAAAATGGATGCTTGGCTGAATATGTACAAAAATCACAGATATTAAATGATACGCGTGTGTGTTTGCTCTAATTCTTGCCTGTCAGCAGGTTACATAAACCTCGGGTGGACTCATATGATGGTGTAATCCACTGAGCTAATCAAGAATGAATGATACTAAATATGGCTGTACCAAGGTGTACCAGTCCCCACTCCCCTCATACCAACCAAAGATTAATATGCTCCATGCAAGACAGATGTCAGCTTGACCTAATTGATTAACCATTATAGTAATAAAGATAATGACATGTGGGCGAAAGAAATCAGCAAAGACTAGCAATAATTGTGAGATAAGGCAATGAGGTAATATGTGGGAAAACGCCTTATTTTTCTCTATAAACATTGTACATCTCAAACAATAAACCAGAATTCATTTGAGACACGACTTCATTATCCATGTCCTTTGATTTCTCCGGCTGTAAACCTCCAAGATACAATTTGGCGGCAGACAACTAACGGAATTTCGTGTGTCCTAACATGTTAAACGGCTAACTCCTAGACAGTCAAGATGTCCTTAGTTTTCTCTAGATTCAAATTCTCCCTCATTTTCAGGCTGGTGTCCAAAAATGTGAAGGCTGATGCACTGTCATGCAGTTTTAGTTCAGTTTCTCCTCCAAAACCTCCATTCTCCCTAAGTGCATTGTGGTTTCTGTGGTATCCTCGGAGTTGGAAGTCGAGATCCATAAAGTCCAGTCGTTGGCTCCTTCCACTACTCCTGGGTCCAAATTATTTGTAGTTGTGTATCTAGGATTGCGTCTATTGTAGGAGTTTCATGATTCTATCTTGAGTCCTGGGGTCACAGCTAAGCGAAAAGCTATTACTAGGCTATTTTGTTACTCATCTATGAATAATATTAAAGATTTTATATCCACTTGTGAAGTTTGTGCAAACGCTTAAGTCTGTCATAACAATACGTAAGGGGAATTTGGTCTGTTGCCAACTCCAGAAAGACCATGGACTCATCTGTCCATGAATTCATCATGGATTTGGATTTGAGGGGTGGTTGACTGATTCAGTAAACATGCTAATTTTGTTCCTTTGTCAGGGTTACCTAATGCTCAGACACTCCAGGTTGTTTACTTGTCGTGTGAGATTGAATGGAATTCCTCTCAACATTGTGTCTGATAAGTGAGTGCAATTTGTTTCCAATCAATTCATGGAGAGCTTTTAGAAAAAAAAAATGGGGATCGATTTGTCATTTTTTTCTGGCTACCACCCAGAAACCAATGGTCAGGCAGAAAGGACAAATCAATCTTTGGAACAAATTTTAAGGTGTTTTTTGTTGCGGTTCAGCAGGAGGACTGGTCTTCATTCTTACCTCTTGCTTATTTTGCCTTTAACAGTCGGATCAGTCAGTTCCCTTTCGCCGTTTTTTTGTACTTAGAAAACTCACCCAAATGGGGATGAAAACCATGAGATAAGTTCTGAATATCGGGGCGTGAAAGTCACCATACAGAAACAAGCGGATGTTAGGTAGAAAAAAGACATAACTTCAAGTTCAACCTTTCTCTACCAACTATACATTTTTTTACACTAAATTATCTATAACCCACAATGTTAAATGTACTGAGGAAATTATCCCTTTTTTAAACGCTGTTATAGTGTCTGCCATTGTTACCTCCTGTGGTAGGATGTTCCACAGTCTGACTGCTCTAACTGTAAAGGACTCTTTCCCGTTTGCCAGAATGGCCATTCTTCCACCCCTAATGAATGCCCCCTAGTCCTTAATATAGTCTTTGTAAGGAATAAGTCAGCTAGAGATAGTCTCTCCAGACACCCCAGAGCATCCCCCATATTTAAATTAATTTATCTCAAACGTTTTACTAATTACTGCCGCAAACGTTTCAATTGCTATTGCAAACAGTAAGGCTAAGTGCACACGTTGCAGAATTGCCGCGGAAATGTCCGCGGCAATTCTGCGCCTCCTGCCGCGGGTATATCGCATGCAGAATTGGCATGCATATTCCCGCAGAAAACTAGCGTTTTGCAAGCATAATTAGCTCGCAGAATGCTAGCGTTTTCCAAGCGATCTGTAGCATCGCTTGGAAAACTGATTGACAGGTTGGTCACACTTGTCAAACATAGTGTTTGACAAGTGTGACCAACTTTTTACTATAGATGCTGCCTATGCCGCATTATAGTAAAAGATAGAATGTTAAAAATAACCGCGACTTCATCGCAGGTCCTTCACAGACAGCATCTATAGGAACGGAAGCCACTGAGGAGATCGGGCCACCAGAAGGTGAGTATATCACTTTTTTTTTTTAACCAATTATATGGTGCCCAGTCCGTGGCGGAGACTCTCCTCCACCCTGGGTACCAACCGCACATGATCTGCTTACTTCACGCATGGTGGGAATAGCCCCATGCGGGAAGTAAGCAGATCAATGCACTCCTATGTGTGCAGAATCGCCGCGATTCCGCAAATTTAATGAACATGCTGCGTTTTTTTCTGGAATGCGATTCCGCTCAGGAAAAAAATGCAGCATGTGCACAAAAAATGCGGATTGCATTTTTTTAAATGGGATGCTTAATGTGAGCATTTTTTTTGTGGTTTTTCGCTATAAAAACGCTATAAAACCGCGAAAAAAATGCTCACATTAAGCACAAAAAACGCGAAAAATCTGCTAGGTGTGCACACAGCCTAAGGGAGACAGGCGGCACTCTTGTCTTGTAACTCTGGGAAACAAACATTGATTAGACATAGAGCCATTCACTCTTATTTTGGCCTTTGGGTCTGAATATAGCAATTAGATCCCCTTTATAAATTTGTTACCAAAGTCCATCTGCGCAACGTAGCTGAAAAGCCAGGATTACCCCTTACATTCCAGATAACTATATTGACCAACCCCTCCATATTTAATGTAGTAGATATGTTGTTTCCAATATCCTATCAGCAGAGCATTTTCATTTTACAGAGCTAGTTAAGCGCCTATTAAAAGATTGTTGTCACTAGTGTGTCATGCCAACCTGGGAGATCTGAGGCAAGAAGACCACTTTGAATTTTGAATCGCAGATCTTACATTGAACCTGTGTATTTGGATACCATATTAAATGAATTTGGGTTCCTTTGTTGCTGAAGAGGTTAATGACCCTCTCTATGCTTGTTAGGCCGGTTTCACACGTCAGTGGCTCCGGTACATGAGGTGACAGTTTCCTCAGGTACCGGAGACACTGACACACGTAGACCCATTAAAATCAATGCATCTGTTCAGATGTCATTGATTTTTTGCGGACCGTGTCTCCGTGTGCCAAACACGGAGACATGTCAGTGTTCGTGGGAGCGCACGTATTACACGGACCCATTAAAGTCAATGGGTCCGTGTAAAACACGCACCTCACACGGACGTTCTCCGTGTGGCGTGCAGGAGACAGCGCTACAGTAAGCGCTGTTCCCCCCACATGGTGCTGAAGCCGCGATTCATATGTTCCCTGCAGCAGTGTTTGATGCATAGAAGATATGAATAATAGTGTTTAACTGAAAGATCTATGTGTCCGCCGCCCTCCCACCCCCTGTGCGCCCCCCCCGCTGTTCAGAAAATACTCACCCGCTCCCACGTTGGCTGTCGCTGCTTCCTCTCTGCCCCGTGCCTTCTACTGTATGCGGTCACGTGGGGCCGCTCATTTACAATCATGAATAGTCGGCTCCGCCCCTATGGGAGGTGGAGCCACATATTCATGACTGTAGTCGGCGGCCCCACGTGACCGCATACAGTGGAAGCCGCGGCCAGACCAGGAAGGAGCGACAGCCAACGAGGGAAGCGGGTGAGTATTTTCAGAACAGCGGGGGGGGGGGGGCGCACAGGGGGTGGGAGGGCGGCGGACAGATAGATCTTTCATTTAAACACTATTATTCATATCTTCTATGCAGCAAACGCTGCTGCAGAGAAGATATGAATCGCGGATTCAGCACGATGCAGGGGACAGCGCTAAACTTTAGCGCTGTCTCCTGCACACTCCGTGTGGTACCCACTCGCCACACGGGCGGCACACGTGTGCCGCACGTATGGCCTACGTGAGCTCACGGGCACACGGACACGGATAACTCCGGTACAGATTTCTTCCGGTACCGGAATTATCTGGACGTGTGGGATAGCCCTTAGAAACATTCAGCTCCATTTTAGCTGCTTCTGATCTGGTCATTAAGTCCTATAAAACCTGGCCAGACCCTCTCTGTCCTGCAGGTGAAAGCTCCGCTTCCTTGCTCTAAGGAGACACTGTGCTGTGTGTTAAAATAAGTAGTTGAAGTTTGGAGTTGTGGCTTTCTGTAGTTTGGTGTTGTACATGTGAGTTTATCTCCTGTCCCCTTTTCTCATTTAGTTTATTCCTCCTTGTCCCTATCCTCCTCCCTATTGTTGGTTACTGTTTTTGTATGCTAGAGGATTTTTGCTATTTCTGTTTTGTCTTTGTGTTTGGTTTACTTTTCATTTCTGTCCCATGCCTCATGGGTTTTGGAAGGGACAGATCAGGGTTTTTACTGGAGCATAGTAAGGTCAGAGACTCTGGCCTCTCTACTTTTAAGAGTACCCCAGGGACAGGGATAGTTAGGGTTCCAGCTCCAGGGACATTTTGAGGCCCCTCTTCCTTCCTGAAGACAGTCACAGCATGACATTTTTGCCCAAACATTTTGTATTTTTGGTTTTCTTCGCTCTCATCTGTGTGGGAAGGGGTTCAGAATAATATAAGGATCATGAGGGACAAATACAAACGTTTGGTTGATAAGAAACGATTGTTAGGATCGGACCTGGGGGTGAATGATTTAGTATGGCTATCCACCAAAAATCTTAAACTGAAAGTTCCTTCTTGGAAATTAGGTTCTAGGTTTATTGGTCCTTATACAGTTGTGGCCAAAAGTATTGACACCCCTGCAATTCTGTCAGAAAATGATTGCAATCACAAATTCTTTGGTATTATTATCTTGATTTAATTTGTCTTAAATGAAAAAACACAAAAGAGAATGAAGCAAAAAGCAAAACATTGATCATTTCACACGAAACTCCAAAAATGGGCCAGACAAAAGTATTGGCATACTTGGTTGCACAACCTTTAGCCAAAATAACTGCGACCAACCGCTTCCGGCAACCATCAATGAGTTTCTTACAATGCTCTGCTGGAATTTTAGACCATTCTTCTTTGGCAAACTGTTCCAGGTCCCTGATATTTGAAGGGTGCCTTCTCCAAACTGCCATTTTTAGATCTCTACACAGGTGTTCTATGGGATTCAGGTCTGGATTCATTGCTGGCCACCTTAGAAGTCTCCAGTGCTTTCTCTCAAACCATTTTCTAGTGCTTTTTGAAGTGTATTTTGGGTCATTGTCCTGCTGGAAGACCCATGACCTCTGATAGAGACCCAGCTTTCTCACACTGGGCCCTACATTATGCTGCATGTTATGACCCCAATGGCAGAGGGTCTCAGGAATAATGCTAAGTCCGTAAATACAGAAAACCAGCTCATAGGGCAGTGGTAACTGGGCTGACCATATAACTAATCCTAGCACCACAAATACCAGTAGCCGGGGAACGTTCCTACGTTGGTCCTAGACGTCTCGCGCCAGCCGGAGAGCTAACTACCCCTAGAAGGGAAAAGAAAGACCTTTCTTGCCTCCAGAGGAAATACCCCAAAAAGTGGATAGAAGCCCCCCACAAATAATAACGGTGAGGTAAGAGGAAAAGACAAACATAAGAATGAGCTAGGTATTTAGCAAAGAGAGGCCCACTAGCTAATAGCAGCATATAGAAAGATAACTTATATGGTCAGCAAAAAATCCTATCAAAAATATCCACACTGGAAATTCAAGAACCCCCGAACCGTCTAACGGCCCGGGGGGAGAACACCAGCCCCCTAGAGCTTCCAGCAAGGTCAGGAATCACATTTAGTACAAGCTGGACAAAAATGATAGCAAATAAATAAGCCAAAAAACAAAGAAGCAAGACTTAGCTTAATTAGCACGAACCAGGACCAGCAAACAGGAGCAAACAGAATGTGTCTGATAACACCGATGCCAGGCACTGGACTAAGGTTCCAGGAGGTTTATATAACAACACCCCTGAAGTAACGACCCAGCTGGGTGCAAACAGAGGGAAGGAAATCCCAGAGTCATATCACTAGTAACCACTAGACGGAGCCAAAAAAGTCTAATTCACAACAGTACCCCCCCCTTAAGGAGGGGTTACCGAACCCTCACCAAGACCACCAGGGCGATCAGGATGAGCAGCGTGAAAGGCACGAACTAAATCGGCCGCATGCACATCAGAGGCAACCACCCAGGAATTATCCTCCTGACCATAACCCTTCCACTTGACCAAATACTGAAGCCTCCGCCTGGAGAGACGAGAATCCAAGATCTTCTCCACCATGTACTCCAACTCGCCCTCAACCAACACCGGAGCAGGAGGCTCAGCAGAAGGAACCACAGGCACAACGTAGCGTCGTAACAAAGACCTATGGAACACGTTGTGAATGGCAAACAAAACCGGAAGATCCAAGCGAAAGGACACTGGATTAAGGATTTCCAATATCTTGTAAGGACCGATGAAGCGAGGCTTAAATTTAGGAGAGGAGACCTTCATAGGAACAAATCGAGAAGACAGCCACACCAAATCCCCAACACGAAGTCGGGGACCCACACCGCGGCGGCGGTTGGCAAAACGCTGAGCCTTCTCCTGTGACAATTTTAAGTTGTCCACCACATGATTCCAGATCTGCTGCAACCTATCCACCACAGAATCTACTCCAGGACAGTCAGAAGGCTCCACATGTCCCGAGGAAAAACGAGGATGGAAACCAGAGTTGCAGAAAAATGGCGAAACCAAAGTAGCGGAACTAGCCCGATTATTTAGGGCAAACTCAGCCAACGGCAAGAAGGTCACCCAATCATCCTGATCTGCCGAAACAAAACACCTCAAGTAAGCTTCCAGAGTCTGATTAGTTCGCTCAGTTTGTCCATTAGTCTGAGGATGAAAGGCAGACGAGAACGATAAATCAATGCCCATCCTAGCACAAAAGGATCGCCAGAACCTGGAAACAAACTGGGATCCTCTGTCAGACACAATATTCTCAGGAATGCCGTGTAAACGAACCACATTCTGAAGGAACACAGGAACCAGATCGGAAGAGGAAGGCAGCTTAGGCAAAGGCACCAAATGGACCATTTTAGAAAAGCGATCACATACCACCCAGATGACAGACATACCCCGAGACACCGGGAGATCAGAAATGAAATCCATGGAAATATGTGTCCATGGCCTCTTCGGGACAGGCAAGGGCAAGAGCAACCCGCTGGCAGGGGAACAGCAAGGCTTAGCTCGAGCACAAGTCCCACAGGACTGCACAAATGACCGTACATCCCGTGACAAGGATGGCCACCAAAATGACCTAGCCACCAGATCTCTGGTGCCAAAAATTCCCGGATGACCTGCCAACACCGAGGAATGAACCTCGGAAATGACTCTGCTGGTCCACTTATCAGGAACAAACAGTCTGTCAGGTGGACAAGAGTCAGGTCTACCAGCTTGAAATCTCTGCAACACACGTCGCAAATCAGGAGAAATGGCTGACAAAATAACTCCTTCTTTAAGAATACCAACAGGTTCTGTGACTCCAGGAGAGTCAGGCACAAAGCTCCTTGAAAGAGCATCAGCTTTCAAATTCTTTGAACCTGGTAAATACGAGACCACAAAGTCAAAACGGGAGAAAAACAATGACCAGCGGGCCTGTCTAGGATTCAAGCGTTTAGCAGACTCGAGATACATCAAATTTTTGTGATCAGTCAGGACCACCACACGATGCTTAGCACCCTCGAGCCAATGACGCCACTCCTCAAATGCCCACTTCATGGCCAGTAATTCCCGATTGCCCACATCATAATTCCGCTCAGCAGGCGAAAACTTCCTAGAGAAGAAAGCACATGGTCTCATTACCGAGCAACCAGGGCCTCTCTGTGACAAAACGGCCCCTGCCCCAATCTCAGAAGCATCCACCTCGACCTGAAAGGGAAGTGAGACATCAGGCTGGCACAAAACAGGCGCCGAAGTAAACCGGCGCTTCAACTCCTGGAACGCCTCCACGGCTGCAGGAGCCCAGTCAGCAACATCAGAACCTTTCTTGGTCATATCCGTCAAAGGTTTAACAACGCTAGAAATATTAGCGATAAAACGACGGTAGAAGTTAGCAAAACCCAAGAACTTCTGAAGACTCTTAACTGACGTGGGTAGAGTCCACTCATGAATAGCTCGGACCTTGACTGGGTCCATCTCCACAGCAGAAGGGGAAAAAATAAACCCCAAAAAGGGAACTTTCTGTACTCCAAAGAGACACTTTGAGCCTTTAACAAACAAGGCATTCTCACGCAAAACCTGAAACACCATCCTGACCTGCTCCACATGTGAGTCCCAATCTTCAGAGAAAACCAGAATATCGTCCAGATAAACAATCATAAATTTATCCAGATACTTCCGGAAAATATCATGCATAAAGGACTGAAATACTGAGGGAGCATTAGAAAGCCCAAAAGGCATCACCAAGTACTCAAAATGACCTTCGGGCGTATTAAATGCAGTCTTCCATTCATCACCTTGCTTAATGCGCACAAGGTTGTACGCACCACGAAGATCTATCTTGGTGAACCACTTGGCACCCTTAATCCGGGCAAACAAGTCCGACAAGAGAGGCAAAGGATACTGAAATTTTACAGTGATTTTATTCAGTAGCCGATAGTCAATACAAGGTCTCAAAGATCCGTCCTTCTTGGCCACAAAAAAGAATCCCGCACCAAGAGGGGAAGAGGATGGACGGATATGCCCTTTCTCCAGAGACTCCTTGATATATGAATGCATTGCGGCATGCTCAGGTACTGACAGATTAAATAATCTTCCCTTAGGAAATTTACTACCTGGAATCAAATCTATGGCGCAGTCACAGTCCCTATGAGGAGGCAGAGCACTGGATCTGGACTCACTGAATACATCCTGATAATCAGACAAATACTCAGGAACTTCCGAAGGAGTAGAGGAAGCAATAGACACCGGCGGGGAATCAGCATGAATTCCCTGACAGCCCCAACTTGACACAGACATTGCCTTCCAATCCAGGACTGGATTGTGGGTCTGTAACCATGGCAGACCCAAAACGACCAAATCATGCATTTTATGCAGAACAAGAAAACGAATCACCTCCCGATGTTCAGGAGTCATGCACATGGTCACCTGCGTCCAAAACTGCGGTTTATTTTCCGCCAATGGCGTAGCATCAATACCTCTAAGAGGAATAGGATTTACTAACGGTTCAAGAATAAAACCACAGCGCTTGGCAAATGACAGATCCATAAGACTCAGGGCGGCACCTGAATCCACAAACGCCATAACAGGGTAAGAAGACAAAGAGCAAATTAAAGTCACAGACAAAATAAATTTAGGTTGCAAATTACCAATGGCGACAGGACTAACAACCCTTGTTAGGCGTTTAGAGCATGCTGATATAACATGTGTAGAATCACCACAGTAAAAACACAACCCATTCTGACGTCTATGATTTTTCCGTTCATTTCTAGTCTGAATTCTATCACATTGCATTAAATCAGGTGTTTGTTCAGACAACACCACCAGAGGATTAGCGGTTTTGCGCTCCCGCAAACGCCGGTCAATTTGAATAGCAAGCGCCATAGAATCATTCAGACTTGTAGGAATGGGGAAACCCACCATCACATTCTTAATGGCTTCAGAAAGGCCATTTCTGAAATTTGCGGCCAGAGCACACTCATTCCACTGAGTAAGCACGGACCATTTCCGAAATTTTTGGCAATACACTTCAGCTTCATCCTGACCCTGAGAAATAGCCAGCAAGGCTTTTTCTGCCTGAATTTCAAGATTGGGTTCCTCGTAAAGCAATCCGAGCGCCAGAAAAAACGCATCAATATTCGCCAATGCCGGATCTCCTGGCGCTAGCGAGAAAGCCCAATCCTGAGGGTCGCCCCGCAAAAAAGAAATAACAATTTTAACTTGCTGAGTTGAATCTCCAGATGAACGGGGTCTCAGAGAAAGAAACAATTTACAATTATTCTTGAAATTCCTAAACCTAAATCGATCTCCAGAAAACAATTCCGGAATAGGTATTTTAGGTTCAGACATAGGACTACTGGTAACAAAATCTTGTATACCCTGCACACGAGCTGCCAGCTGGTTAACACTTGTAATCAAGGTCTGCACATTCATGTCTGCAGCAAGCACAAGCCACTCAAAGGTAAAGGGGAGGAAGAGAGGAAAGAAAAAAAAAAAAAAAACTCAGAATTTCCTTTCTTATTATCCCACTTCTGCAGTGCTTTAAACATTCAATGTCGGCCTGGCATACTGTTATGACCCCAATGGCAGAGGGTCTCAGGAATAATGCTAAGTCCGTAAATACAGAAAACCAGCTCATAGGGCAGTGGTAACTGGGCTGACCATATAACTAATCCTAGCACCACAAATACCAGTAGCCGGGGAACGTTCCTACGTTGGTCCTAGACGTCTCGCGCCAGCCGGAGAGCTAACTACCCCTAGAAGGGAAAAGAAAGACCTTTCTTGCCTCCAGAGGAAATACCCCAAAAAGTGGATAGAAGCCCCCCACAAATAATAACGGTGAGGTAAGAGGAAAAGACAAACATAAGAATGAGCTAGGTATTTAGCAAAGAGAGGCCCACTAGCTAATAGCAGAATATAGAAAGATAACTTATATGGTCAGCAAAAAATCCTATCAAAAATATCCACACTGGAAATTCAAGAACCCCCGAACCGTCTAACGGCCCGGGGGGAGAACACCAGCCCCCTAGAGCTTCCAGCAAGGTCAGGAATCACATTTAGTACAAGCTGGACAAAAATGATAGCAAATAAATAAGCCAAAAAACAAAGAAGCAAGACTTAGCTTAATTAGCACGAACCAGGACCAGCAAACAGGAGCAAACAGAATGTGTCTGATAACACCGATGCCAGGCACTGGACTAAGGTTCCAGGAGGTTTATATAACAACACCCCTAAAGTAACGACCCAGCTGGGTGCAAACAGAGGGAAGGAAATCCCAGAGTCATATCACTAGTAACCACTAGAGGGAGCCAAAAAAGTCTAATTCACAACAGCTGCAAAATTTGTGGGTAGTATTCAGACTTCATAATGCCATGCCATGTCAAGCAGTCCAGTGCCAGAGGCAGCAAAGGAACCCCAAAACATCAAGGAACCTCCACCATGTTTGACTGCAGGGACTGTGTTCTTTTCTTTGAATGCCTCTTTTTTTCTCCTGTAAACTCTGTGTTGATGCCTTTGCTCAAAAAGCTCTACTTTTGTCTCATCTGACCAGAGAACATTCTTCCAAGACGTTTTAGGCTTTTTCAGGTAAGTTTTGGCAAACTCCAGCCTGGCTTTTTTATGTCTCGGGGTAAGAAGTGGGGTCTTCCTTGGTCTCCTACCATACAGTCCCTTTTCATTCAGACACTGACGGATAGTACGGGTTGACACTGTTGTACCCTCGGACTGCAGGGCAGCTTGAACTTATATGGATGTTAGTCGAGGTTCTTTATCCAACATCCGCACAATCTTGCGTTGAAATCTCTTTTCAATTTTTCTTTTCCGTCCACATCTAGGGAGGTTAGCCACAGTGCCATGGGCTTTAAACTTCTTGATGACACTGCGCACGGTAGACACAGGAACATTCAGGTCTTTGGAGTTGGACTTGTAGCCTTGAGATTGCTCATGCTTCCTCACAATTTGGTTTCTCAAGTCCTCAGACAGTTCTTTGGTCTTCTTTCTTTTCTCCATGCTCAATGTGGTACACACAAGGACACAGGACAGAGGTTGAGTCAACTTTAATCCATGTCAACTGGATGCAAGTGTGATTTAGTTATTGCCAACACCTGTTAGGTGCCACAGGTAAGTTACAGGTGTGTTAATTACACAAATTAGAGAAGCATCACATGATTTTTCAAACAGTGCCATTACTTTTGTCCACCCCTTTTTTATGTTTGGTGTGGAATTATATCCAATTTGGCTTTAGGACAATTCTTTTTGTGTTTTTTCATTTAAGACAAATTAAATGAAGATAATAATACCAAAGAATTTGTGTTTGCAATCATTTTCAGGAAGAAACTGAGTATTATCTGACAGAATTGCAGGGGTGTCAATACTTTTGGCCACAACTGTAAGGTGGTCACTGTAATCAACCCTGTAGCTTTTCGTCTCAAGCTTCGTAAATGTAATCCAAACCCTAACCCTAAATTTAGCCCCAACCCTAACTGTAGCCCTAACCCCAACCCTAACCCTAGCCCTAACCCTAACTCCAACCCTAACCCTAGCCCTAACCCTAGTCCTAACCCTAGCCCCAACCCTAACTCCAACCCTAGCCCCAACCCTAGCCCTAACCCTAGCCCCAAACCTAACCCTAGCCCCAACCCTAGCCGCAACCCAAACCCTAGCCGTAACCCTAATGAGAAAATGGAAATATATACATTTTTTTCATTTTATTATTTTTCCCTAACTAAGGGGGTGATGAAGGGGGGTTTGATTTACTTTTATAGCGGGTTTTTTAGCGGATTTTTATGATTGGCAGCCGTCACACACTAAAAGACGCTTTTTATTGCAAAAAATAGTTTTTGCGTCTCCACATGTTGAGAGCTATAATTTTTCCATACTTTGGTCCACAGAGTCATTTGAGGTCTTGATTTTTGCGGGACGAGTTGACGTTTTTATTGGTACCATTTTTGGACATGTGACTTTTTTGATCGCTTTTTATTCCGATTTTTGTAAGGCAGAATGACCAAACACCAGCCATTCAAGAATTTATTTTGGGTGGGAGGCGTTTATACCGTTACGCGTTTTGTAAAATTGATAAAGCAGTTGTATTCTTCGGGTCAGTACGATTACAGCGATACCTCATTTATATCATTTTTTTATGTTTTGGCACTTTTATACGATAAAAACTATTTTATATGAAAAATAATTATTTTTGCATCGCTTTATTCTGAGGACTATAACTCTTTTATTTTTTTACTGATAATGCTGCATGGCGGCTCGTTTTTTTGCGGGACAAGATGACGTTTTCAGCGGTACCATGGTTATTTATATCCGTATTTTTGATCACGTGTTATTCCACTTTTTGTATGGCGGTATGATAATAAAGCATTGTTTTTTGTCTCGCTTTTTTTCAGCATTCACTGAAGGGGTTAACTAGTGGGACAGTTTTATAGGTCGGGTCGTTACGGACGCGGCGATACTAAATATGTGCACTTTTATTTTTTTTAATTTAGATAAAGAAATGTTTTTATGGGAACAATTTTTTTTTCTTTATTTAGGACTTTTTTTTTTTTTTACACATCTGAATTTTTTTTTGTTTTACTTTATAACATTGCCCCAGGGGGGGGGGCATCATGTTATAAGGTAAGATCGCTGATCTGACACTTTGCAGAGCACTGTGTCAGATCAGGGATCTGACATGCAAGGCTGCAGGCTTACCAGCGCTTGCTCTGAGCAGGCGCTGGTAAGCCACCTCCCTGCAGGACCCGGATGTAGCCCCGTGGACATTTTGGATCTGGGACCTGCAGGGAGAAGGAGGTAGGGGACCCTTGGAGCAACGCGAGCACATTGCGTTGCTCCGAGGGTCTCAGGGAAGCATGCAATGGACCAAGGACATACCAAAGGACTGGGGACAACTAGTTTAGTAATAAGATGCAATAAATAATAGGCTCAGTTGTTTAGGAACCTTATGATAAGATATTCCTCTGCAAATCATAGTCGTACATAGAATGGAGTAAAAGAGAGTTCATAATACATGTTAGGCTAATGAAAACACATAGTTACCCAAGGTCCAGGCTGCCACAACGTACCCCCTGACGCGCGTTTCGAGAATCTCTTATTATAAGGTTCCTATTATATATTGCATCTTATTACTGAACTAGTTGTACCCAGTTCTTTGGTATGTCCTTGGTCCATATGCATTTGCACTTTAAGCATTGCGCTTTTTATTGATTTACTCATGTTGAGTTATTATTGATGTCCTTTTTACAAGTATCATTATTGTTGGACCTGATGCATATCTCTGCCCAATGTTTGCTTGTCCTTTTTGTATGATGTCATCCCTTTTTTAATTATGTTTTAAATATGGCTATATTTTTATGTGATCTCTTTGGAGGTCTTTCTTTGTAGGTTGTCCTGATTCTCACGGTCCTCCGTGTTTGTAGTCTAGGGCATATTTTGTGTGTTTCCCATTTAATACAGAATCCTTTTGGATATTTATGTTAGAAACAGCAAACAGCAAGTAGAACGTGGTTGTGATGGTGTGATATGCTATGTGGGTATCATTTTTGTGTATATTTCTATTTTACTTATTTTCATGGTGTTCTCTTGTAGAAGGAGTTATTTGCTAATTGATGAATGGCTGTTGCTGCCATCTGATATCAGCCCCCTCAGCACTGTATTGTTTGCTAATATGCTAATGACATGTTGACCTAGCTTGTTGAAACAATGAGCCCCTGAGACCTTCCCCCTCCTGACCTGTGAATGAGGAGGTGAGACACAGATCAGTCCTATATGCTATCCTCTCTCTGCTGGATTGTTGGACTTTTATCCTGTTACTGAACTGCAATCGTGTTCTGGACTATTTTATCCTTTGTGTGGTAGATCGTATATGGACCTTTCGTATTTTTGCCTAAATAAAGGTCTTGGGATTGTTTACTCTTCGCTGGCTCTGTTGATTCTGTGGTACCGGGGAAGGACCCCGTGACAGTGTAAAAGTGTAGGTCTGAAACCTCCTTCTTGCATTGCCATATTGCCATTAAGTTTGTTTAGAGCATATTTTATATGACTAATTAAAAGCTAATTTTTACAAACAATCTACAAGCTTCATCGCTGAATTTTTCCCACTTTTGGTGTTGGTGATGAACCTCACCGCTGTCACCAATTGAAATGAACCGGAGATCCAAATTGTCACAATTCATTATGGTGGCAGGGAAATCCTTAATCCCTTCAAATTGGAACACTAAAACTACACCCACAGCAAGACAAATACTCCTCAAGGTAGATCAATTATACATAGAGGAACTTGCTGCGAGAGTTCACCATTCCACTGCTAAATTCCAAACATCTGGAAACCTTGGACTCCATACAGGTCACAACCCACCTTTTTTTTGGCGATATAACGATTAAACTATTCCACTCACCCCAATGTGTCACCACTTCCCTTCCCCCTCCCCTCCCTCACATTCTTTTCCCCCCTTTCCTTATCCCTTAGGGTACCGTCACACAGTGCAATTTCCATCGCTACGACATTACGATTCGTGACGTTCTAGCGATATCGTTACGATATCGCTGTGTCTGACACGCTACTGCGATCAGACACCCTGCTGAGAATCGTACGTCGTAGCAGATCGTTTGGAACTTTATTTCGTCGCTTGATCACCCGCTGACATCGCTGGATCGTTGTGTGTGACAGCGATCCAGCGATGTCTTCGCTTGTAACCAGGGTAAACATCGGGTAACTAAGCGCAGGGCCGCGCTTAGTAACCCGCTGTTTACCCTGGTTACCAGCGTAAACGTAAAAAAAACAAACAGTACATACTCACCCGTCGGTGTCCTTCAGGTCCTTTGCCGTCTGCTTCCTGCTCTGTCTGCCGGCCGGAAAGTGAGAGCAGATCACAGCAGTGCTGCGCTCTGCTGTCACTGTACGGCGGCACTCAGAGCAGGAAGCAGACGGCAAAGGACCTGAAGGACACCGACGGGTGAGTATGTACTGTCTGTTTTTTTTACGTTTACGCTGGTAACCAGGGTAAACATCGGGTAACTAAGCGCGGCCCTGCGCTTAGTTACCCGATGTTTACCCTGGTTACCCGGGGACTTCGGCATCGCTCCAGCGCCGTGATTGCAACGTGTGACCGCAGTCTACGACGCTGGAGCGATAATCATACGATCGCTGCGACGTCACGGATCGTGCCGTCGTAGCGATCAAAATTTCACAGTGTGACAGTACCCTTACTCTAACTTTCTTACGCTTTCTCTCTTCCCTTTTTATTGGATTGTTAAATGCTTAGTATAACTCCTCTGGTCAGAGAAGAAAAATTGTTATAACCCTTTTATTATTGGCACACAAACTTATGAAAGTTTAATTTCAGAGCTTTTTAACCTAGCTCTTGCACTTCATCTATTTGCTGTGATGACCATGTTATGTGTTACCTTTACTATAAAGCTGTTTGTTAAATTTAAAATTCGTAATAAAAAGAACATTGAAAGAAAGAAAGAAATGAACCAGAGAGATAAAACAGAATCTCACCACAACCACCAATTGTCAAAGATCACCGCCTCGGAGGCTGTGCACTGTTATCTTTTTGTCATGAACAGTGCTCTGCTGCCCCCTATCTTCCGAACAAGTACTAAATTGAGGGACGATTAACAAAGCAGTCCTCAGGCTGTTTCCACTAATATGATGGTTATTGGGAAAATAACAATAAGGGTATGGTATATACATCCCTCATTTCAATGCATGGACTGTGTATATACCCAGGTTACGGTCACTGCTAAATACACGCCAAACCAATAACTAATTAGTGCCACCAACAGTAATTTATACAGGCTGACTGGACGCCTGATTTCTGGTAGCATATTGCTTCAGGGTGCAGTTTACAGAACAAAAGGAAGAGAATTATTAAATTTTATGTTTAATCCAAAACAATAGGCAGTGTTTATAAAAAATATACAAAAGATTTTACAAAGGGGACAAACAATACAGCAGTGTTTCCCAAACTCCAGTCCTCACGGACCCCAACAGTTCATGTTTTCAGGATTTCATTAGTATTGCACAGGTGATGGAAGTATCAGGAGTTCTCTCACTTGTGCTGCACTATGGAAATCCTGAAAACATGATCTGTTGGGGTCCATGAGGACTGGAGTTTGGGAAATACTGCAATACAGCATATGCAGTGCATAAAATAAACAAGATTAAAGTGGGAAACTTACTATGATGATCACAGAGATGATTTGGCTTAGCAAAGGAGAGCACTTTCATTGGGAACGTGCATACACCGATATGTATCTTTCCAAATGAATCCAGATCATAATTAGCCTTCACCTTTTATCTGCACCTAAGTTACATCCAGACACCCCTCCTTGATGACCTCACATGGGCCGGGTTGTGGGATGCTCTCAGCCCTTCAGGATTTTATAAATTCCCAACATTAATAATAGCTTCACTCCTGAAGACTGCAGAAGTTCAAGATCGCCGCTATGTTTTTTATCGTGATTTTACCTTTCTATATAGAAAGTAAACATGACATGGCTGGTGTCAGCTATCTGACCACTACTGATTTGGGGCATATAGGCAGGTATTGCTTTATGGATTTTAATGTTTTGTATACCAGTGTCTTATAGTCAAAAAAATCTACGATTAGTTGTAAATTAATTTCCCTTTTTTATTTAATTATACGACTGTGTTATATCTTTTTGTATAATTTGTCAATAAAATATATTGTTTCACCCCATCTAAGTTGTTTTTGACCATCAATAATATATGGTTTTTCAGTAATTCATTTTTCATGCTCTGGGTGTGATAATGGATTCGCTCTGTGTGGCATTTTCCAGTGGTGTCGGTACTTGTGTTCCCGGGATTCATGTGAGGTTGTTGCATCATGTGAAACCTGCCCCCAATCAGCACTGGTGTCACCATCCCCACCTTCTACAAATCAAACATCACCAGGAAGTCAGAGAGCAGCCGCAGCCCTGGCTTCTGGTTGATATTCATTACATCCAAAGAGGGGGACAGTAAAGCTGGAACTGATTGGGAGCAGGTCTCGTGTGATGCAACAACCTCACGTGAGCCTCGGAATGTGAGTCCCAACACCACTGGAATGGCGCCAGAACGGAAGCCGAGATGAGTGGTTTTTTTAACGAGGCCAAACATGAGGAATGACAAGTGGTTGTTGTCGGTTAAATCATTTCCAATATAATAAACATGAAAAAAGCTTCTCCCCTGTGTGACTGCTCTGATGTTTATTGAGAGTTGATTTTCAAGCAAAATAGTTACCACATAAGGAATATAAAAAAGGCTTCTCCCCTAAGAGACTTTTCTGGTCACTAAGAAACAATGATTTCTTCGCAAAACATTTTCCATATTCTGAACAGAAAAATGCTTCTCCCCTGTGTGGGATGTTTGGAGAATAACAACATCTGATTTCAGTACAAAACATTTCCCCCATTCTGAACATGAAAAAGGCTTCTCCCCTGTGTGACTACTTTGATGTGCAATAAGACTTGATTTCCTTGTAAAATATTTTCCACATTGTGAACATGAAAAAGGCTTCACACCTGTGTGAGTTCTCTGATGTGTGATAAGACTTGATTTCGATGTAAAACATTTCCCACATTCTGAACATAAAAAAGGCTTCTCCCCTGTGTGACTTCTCTGATGTGTGATAAGACTTGATTTCGATGTAAAACATTTCCCACATTCTGAACATGAAAATGGCTTCTCTCCCGTATGAGTCCTCCGATGTGCGATAAGATGTGATGTATATGTAAAACAATTTCCACATTCTGAACATGAAAATGGCTTCTCCCCTGTGTGAGTTCTCTGATGTTTGACAAGACTTGATTTCGTTGTAAAACATTTCTCACATTCTGAACATGAAAATGGCTTCTCCCCGGTGTGAGTTCTCTGGTGACTAACCAGATTTGATTTCTTGTTAAAACATTTCCCACACTTGGAACAAGAATAGTTATTCTCTACTGTGTGAATTTTTTGATGTTTAAGAAAAGATTTTTCAAAAGGAAAATGCTTTTCATATTCTAAACCTGAAAATGAATTTTTTGCTTTATGACCAGTTAGTTTTTTAATGCTTATTTTGTAACTTTGATTTTCCTTAGCACTCTGTAATGAATCAGAAGACAGGACCTGTTTGAAAGGATCAGATGAGAGATTATCACTGTGAAGGGATGATGGTATATCTGGAGTAATGGCAGTCACTTTAATTGTATCCTGTGGAATCTCAAGATCATCCGATTTAAAAATTGAAGATGTCAGCTGTCCCTCTGATCTCCTGGTACAGTCATCTGCCAAGAATAAAATCAATTATTAATTTTGAATAAAATATCCTTGACTTATATTTTTGAACATTTCTACTTAAATTATCTGCAAAAAATAGCAAGTTATTCAAAAATATTGATTTACCAAGACATTGACAGTTTATAGGATAATAGAAAACCTCATAAGATGTATGAGTAGATTGTGGTGCTCACCTGTTTGTTTACTCTGCTTCCCAAATATCGAATCAAAAGCCACCCAACGGTATTGTAGGCAAAAATTAAACAAATAAAAACTCTAGTCATTAGAAAAAAAAAGTCCCCACTCAGGTCTATCATCGGTCAGTGGAAAAACAGGCTTCCACATTATTAGTGGCTCAAAGTCTTTTGAAAAGCAACATGGCTTCCATAAACCAATCCAACAATATCAGCTCTGCTGGAAGGTGCCAGATACAAGCTTAGTCTCCTCTGGTTCAGTCCTCTGTGCTCAGCTCCCGGCTTCTATATTAATTACCTGTTGTCACCCTGGACCATTTACTGACTACTCTTGCATCTTCTGATTTAATATTTTCTCTGCCTTCATGGTTCTGACCAAGCAACCTAACTATTTTCCCCATCTCACACAACAGAACAGCAGGTAACAATGTGGCCCAAGCCTAGGGGTCTCTGTGTAAGTCCAAATCCATGTTTATCCTTTAACCCCTTTCTGACATCGGGCGTAATAGCACGCCGATGTTGGACACCCTCCCTTTGATATGGGCTCCGGCGGTCAGCCCACATCTTTCCCAGCACATGTCAGCTGTTTTGAAACGCTGAAAGCGGCATTTAACATGCTCTTCCCGCAATCATGGTCGGAAATCCCACTCACCGATGGCCCAGTCACGTGATCGCGGATCACCGATGGGTCAGCATGACAACCAGAAGTCTCCTGGAGACATCTAAGGCTGTCACTGCCGGATTGCTATGAGCGCCACCCCTTGGTCAGCACTCATAGCAAGTGAGTAATTCGCCTGTATGTAGCAGAGCTGATCGAGTTATGGCAGCTTCTAGTCTCCCATGGAGACTATTGAAAATTTTTTTTCACGTGACCACAACATCATCTCCGGTCCTTCGAGCAATGCATCCATCGGAACGGAAGCCTCCGAGAGCCGGGAGAACTCCGGGGGCCGTCGGAAGGTAAGTAGTATATCCCTGTTTTTTATTTTTATTCTTTTTTTTACATGAATATGGATCCTAGGGCCTGAAGGAGAGTATCCTCTCCTCCAGACCCTGGGAACCATCCGGATCGCAAACGCCGTATAAGACGACACCCGGCGTATAAGACGACCCCCATCTTATACGGCGAGTATATCCTAAACTCTATATTTTATATGGGAAAGTTGGGGCCCGTCTTATACGCCCAGTCGTCTTACACACCGTAAAATACAGTAACCTGCTTGTTAAATGACGTAGCAAAAAATAAGTCAAAACACCAGAATTACATTTTTTTGGTGGCCGCGACATTGCACCAAAATGGTATCATTAAAAACCTCAGGTCAGCAGGCAAAAAATAACACCTCACCTAACCCGAGATCATGAAAAACGGAGACGCTACAGTATTGGAAAATGGCACAAGTTTTTATTTTTTTTAGCAAAGTTTTGAATTTTTTGTCACCACTTGGATAAAAAAGGACCTAGACATTTTTGGTGTCTATGAACGCGTTTTTATTGACACTACATGAATGTGATTTTCTCTCCTGTTCCTTGTCCACGCCTTCATGCCTACTAGCAACACTTTCATACTATAGTAACTTATCACCATTCATCTTCAATCAGACCTACATCTTATCACTGATTTCTACCCGACTTCTGGCTTCCTGGAACGCAGAACACCTTTGTGACACGCACTAAGCATGGCCACTGGAACACAGCCATTGACGTCACCACTTCCACCCTGCACTGATAGGCAGCTCATTTTAGCATGTCCCGCCCCTTCCTTTTTTCACTGCGTCGTGCCACCTTCCTGCACAGCTGACTAGCGGTGGATACCGCGTCACTGCAGGTTGCACTTTTTCGCATCTACTAAGGTAACCATGTTCTCCACACGGATATAGTACTATCCCTATATGAATAACCTTACCATATTATCGCTACTCAGGTTATTCCAGTATAACGGGCAATCCCGGTTCTATGGCTATAATTAACAGCCTATATCTAAACCAGTAGGCACTAAATGATGGCAGTATTTGTATATTAACTAGCGGTATATTAGGACTAAGATTATGCTTGTGGGTTTAACTCTTTCCCCCTTTAACTATACCCATCATTTATATAGATACATGCGACTATTCCACCGACCTATCCTTTACAACATATCATCACATCTGTAACGAATATACACAGCTCTGCTACACCCATTAGGATTGTGTAAAGTACACACACACATTCAGGGCTGCATCTTCCTGCCTTTGTAAGTGACATGCCAGCCCAGACACATGCTGCAGCTTTGATCCCCATCACGATCATCATGATCCCCTTCTCTCTCTCTCTGCCTGTGGTGTGCCAGAGGCCAGGAGAGACACTGATGTAGGTAACTGTAACTTTCATTTTTTGTAGCAATAATATATATTTATGCACTTTATGCCTTGAGTTTTGACACAGACTGTGTTATGACCATAGTCATATTTCTGTGAGGAGTATTGTTTTGCAATATATAAGCACGATGCACCTTATTTAATATTGCTGACGAGATATATACGGTATATAATTTTACAAGGACCCTTTTTAATACAGAGTTTGTGATTTATTTGCAACTTTTTTGCTACCACTGGCCTTTGTTTCATTCTCCCCCTCAATACCTGTTTGAGAATTTCCTCTGGTTTCATATTTTATACATTAGAGAGTTGTGATGTGAGGGGGGAAAAGGCTAATTGGGGTGCCACCACTTAGGACTGTACTGTGTGTGATGTTAAGGTGGAGGAAGAAGAGCAGAGGCCACTTGATGCAGCGCCTGCCATCTACTGGTGCACGTTCTTTCTGGTCCTCATCTATAAAGCTTACCGTTGTACGGCTGCCAAAGAAAGGGAGCAGAGTTGCCCGTCCAGTAACAGAAGTTGTAAAAATGCTGCACAAATTCTGACTGAAGCAAAACAAACCGACTTCTCATCCCTCATATCATACCTGTCTCACAACCCTAAACAGCTATTCAGTACTTTCAATTCTTTCCTGCATCCACCAGTTCTCACTCCCTCTCATCTGAATACTTTGCCTCACCACCTGTGACCATGACACAATAACATCCCACTTCATTCCAAACTTTACCATAGTCTTCATCACAAGCATAACCCATCTCTTCAACCTCTCACTAACAACTGGTGTCTTCCATCCTGATTGAAACATATCTCGATCACACCCATCCTCAAAAAGCCCACCCTTGACCCATCTGCTGACCTATCGCCCCATAACATTTCTCCCCTATGCCACCAAACTACTGGAAAAACATGTCCATTTTGAACTGTCCTCCCACCTCTCCTCTTGCTCCCTCTTTGACCGCATACAATCTGACTTCAGACCACACCATTCCACTGAAGCCGCCCTGACTAAAGTCACCAATGACCTACTAACCTCCAAATGAAAGCGACGCGAGTTTGTCCTCCTCCTTCTCCTAGACCTGACATCTGTCTTTGACACAGTGGACCATTCCATCTTACTAAAGATGTTCTGATCTGTTGACATTACAGACTTGGCCCTTTGTTGGATCTCCTCGTACCTAACAGACAGGACATTCAGTGTCTCCCACTCACACACCACCTCCTCATCTCACCCCGTGTGTCGGTGTCCACCAAGGTTCAGATGTAGGAGAGGGAACTATGCTTAGAGGATGCACTCGCGTGCTCCCTCCCTCTTAAAGGGACTACACACATCAACTTAAGGTATTCCCAACCTACAGATGGCAACATCTTTCATTTAAGGCTTCTCCTCCAATATGGAGGTGCCTGAGCTACATTGTTAGTTTGCCTTGCA
Source organism: Ranitomeya variabilis (assembly GCF_051348905.1). NCBI lineage: Eukaryota > Metazoa > Chordata > Amphibia > Anura > Dendrobatidae > Ranitomeya > Ranitomeya variabilis. The sequence goes on along the minus strand of NC_135235.1, from coordinate 744,562,569 downwards.
TGCTTGCTAGTTGTCAGGTTCCCCAGGTCCAACTGTCTGCTTGTCTACCCTGCTCTGCTCCTACCTGTCTGTACTTTTCTGTCCATCCGATCCAGATCGCACCTGCCAGCACCCATCTGTACTAACACCTGGTCCAAACCGCATCTGCCAGTGCTTTTCTGTTCCTCAGCTGGTCACATCTGCACCCATGGTTCCAGAGTCCCTAGAGTGCCTGCCTGCGTTTTTCATCCCTCCTTTGGGCCTTAGCAGCTTACCCGCTGTAGGGGGTCAGCTGCCACATTCTGTAGGTCAGCCATGGAGTAGCATCTTGTGCCACCTCTTTGTACCTCCTTGGGTCCCAGTTTTCACCTGCTGCCACTTATCAGAGTAGGGATTTGGTAGGCAACCTAGTTACGACCCTTCCAGGCTTACAGAGGGATACGGAACAGTGATTCCACTGCCATTACCGTTACAGTCTCCATCTGCTGGGTTGGCTGTAGTAGAAGAGGTGTCGGTCCCTGCTATACTAATTTTGCTTTATTGCAATTGATGCCACTTTGTTGATGTCTGCCACGAATTGTTGTAAATGTGTAGACTCCTGGTTGGGTCTCCTTCATGCAACTTTGCCTGTAGCAGTAGGCCTCTGAGACAGTCAGGCCTCCACTTCCTTGTACTCCACTACCCGCGTTACTATCCTTAAATTTTTCTGACAATGGTAGTCTGATAAAAACTGATATTTGTGCCACCTGAGTGTGGCTCAGCATGAAAGCAGGTAGAGGTTTTGCATGTGTTATCAGGGTTAACTGCAAAGGGGCACTACACCGATCCCTCACCCACCTAGTCTCACTGTTACGTTCATTAGAAAGCTGTACATGCTGTCCCAGACCTAGATACCTCATGCCTGGCTAATTGCTGCGGTTCCAGCTGCAATCAGTATTGTGGGTGAATTGAGGCCACTTTCCTGGTGCCTGTCCCTCATTTGATGTGTTTTGGCAGCATTTGGGGCCATTTTAAGGTGATGTGTATGCGTTTGTTTTTGACTCCCATTGACTATAATGGCATTCGGCTATGTTTGACGAATTAATTGGCGAATATTGCAAATTTGGTAAACATAATCTGAATCGAATATTGAAATATTCGCTCATCTCTAGTTGTAGTACAGCTGTCATCTGGTGGTGTGGAAAAGCCGGTTCTATCAGAGTGAGAATGTCAGCAGTTTCTATTGACAGACAAAAGCGCCTGTCTATTATGATCCCCCTGTGACACTAAAAACTCGCTCAGACAAAGCACTACTGCAGGGCAGGAAAACACCTCCAAGGCATAGAGGGACAGATCATGACAGGTGTCCAGCTTTGAGTCCCAATATCTGAAGGTCACAGAGGAATTATGGAGTATGCTGGCTTTGTCAGCCAGATATTGCTTGACCACATTTAAAAACTTTTCCATCCTTGTCAAAAATACCCAGTCATCATGGCCTGGATGCTGGGAGGGTGTCATGAAATTGGGCCAGACCTTTTACAGTTTACCCCTGCATCTGCTGTACCTGGTGTGTGTCTCCCTCGCCTTTCCTCCTTGATTGGGCAAGCAGCCCCCTGCTGCTAGCATTGTCTGATGGGAATTTTTGTCAACATCTTTTCATTCTGGCTTTCTGGTATAGCACCATTTTAGTAGACCTCTCCACCTTAGGAGGGAGAGATGCAAAGTTCTCCTTGTAGCGTGGGACTACAGGGTGTACAACCAGTACTCTTTTTGGCCAAAATGAATATAACACGAGGGTCATGGTAAAGGCAGAGGTACATAAAGTCTTCCATATGTGCCCAGTTCCCCATAGCCAACACTTCCCCGTCTCCACCATGATGACTACTCTCCATCTCCACCAATTTCGTCCTACTCATTCCCCTCCTCAGCCCATCCACGTAGGAAACTTGTGTGTGTACTAGACTCTGTTGTGCTCCTATTCCTCTTCCTCTTCATTACTAGCCAATTGGCATTGAGCAGATTAAATGAGGCTAAGCTGGGTAGTATCTCCATGTCTCATGTCTTCCTGCGTCTCCACCTGGTCTGCCTGCAAAGCTTCATGTTTGTCAGCAGCGACTGTTGAAGTAGGCACAAAAGCGGAATAGTTGTGCTGATGATGCCGTCATCATTGCTCTCCTTCTTTGGGGAGTTCTAAAAGTCTTGGAGAACAGCAGACATGTCAGACATCCATGCCCACTCTTCAGTTGTTATGCGCGGAGTCTGACCAGAATACCGAGAAGCATGTTGGTGCTGGTATTTTCACAACTGGTCTCTGCCACTCAGAAAGCTTTGCCAGCATGTGCAGTGTGGTGTTCCTATGCATGCAATTAAATGTGCTGCTGCAACACCTCCAGAGCGGTGGTAGCTGTAACTGACTTGTGGAAATGGGCGCCCATGCAGTGTACCTTGACAAGAAGCTCTGGCAACTCTGTGTAGGTTTTCGGCACCGGAGGGTTAGTGCCAAGTTCAGTAAGTGTTAAGTTCAGTTAGAGAAAGTGTGGTGAGGTGACTGCAGCGGTCACAGGCAATAGGCTGCTAGGGACAGCATGATCAAGGCAGTGCATTGTCAAAAAAACCTTTCCATGCAAATCCATCTGTAGGCTCGGGAACCTCGAGATGGACATCGGGGCCTTTACGTGCTCTAAGACTATGGAGCTACAGGGAAAGAAGGACTTAAAGTCTCAAAGGCAAGAAGTGATGGAATTCGGGTGCATTGCTTGTGATGGAGAAGAATTCCTAGTGCTAGCGGAGTTAGCAAGAGAGATGCTCTGCCCATACAGAGAACTAGGGCTAAAGTTAATACCGGTACCTGTTGGAAATACCTTAACCCATTGGGTCCTATCCTATCTGCCTGATTGTAATGACGGAAAACTGCCAAGTAAAAGTTTGACTGTTTTAACAAATTTAGTGTCCCCTGGATTGTTTGCTGTGAAGGTTCTGGAAGATGGGAGCATAGAGCCAGTGGAGGGCTATGGGCCACAAGTAAGTGTGGTGCACTACACAAACAGCAGCACTCTGGGACACGTTTTGTCTGAAGGGTGCCAGAGTGTGCATAAGCAGCAGCTCGCCCACAACTACCTCACTCAGTCACCTTACACAAGCCTGGAACATGTGTGAGCTTGCCAACCTTCAAAATTGCCACCAGGTTACACCCATTATCACACACACTCATAGATGGTTGTAGGGTCTGCGGAGAGAGACACAGATCTGTCTGGTCTGTTATTCCTTCAGCGGTGTGCGGTTTGTCTCCTAGACAAATTAGCTTCAGCGCAGTCTGTTTCCGCTTTGCTAAGGCAGTGCTGTAGAGCTTCCAGCTGATGTGGACAACATGCTGACATAGAAAATAAAAGATGATAAATGAGAAGTAGGGGCTTCAGGAACTGGAGTAGGAAGTGGAGGAAACCCTGATAGAAGTAGAACCAGCAATCCTCTGTGTCGGTAGCGCATGTTCCATGTCAGGGTGGTACTCGGGCCCAGCCTCCACAATATTCACTCAGTATGCCATCAAGGAAATGTAGCATCCCTGAGCACAAGCAATTATCCAAGTGTTGGTTGTTAAGTGACAAATGCTAGTAACCACGTTGGTAAGGGCACTGGTGAGAATAGTGGACACGTGAAGGACCAAATGTGTACACCTGTAGCAGGCCATTTTTTAAATATATTTGTAACTAAGGAAATTTCACACAAACCAAGTTCTACAGTATATATGACAATAGTCAGTTTGGAACAACCAAATTTGTAGACCTGCAGCAGGCCAATTTTTCTTTATTTCTAGTCTTCTTTAGTTTAGTCTCTAATGACCTACTAACAGCTAAATCTAATGGTCACTACTCCATGCTAATTCTCTTGGATCTTTCCGCAGCATTCGACACTGTGGATCATCAGCTCCTCCTCACTATGCTCCGCTCCATCGGCATCAAGGACACCGTTCTCTCTTGGTTCTCCTCCTATCTCTCTGACCGATCCTTCACTGTATGTTTTGCTGGTTCCTCCTCCTCTCCCCTTCCCCTTACTGTTGGGGTTCCTCAAGGATCAGTCCTAGGCCCCCTCCTCTTCTCTTTGTATACTGCCCCTATTGGACAAACAATCAGTAGATTTGGTTTCCAGTACCATCTCTATGCTGACGACACCCAATTATACACCTCTTCTCCTGCTTTCACTCCGACCTTCTTAGAAAACACCAGTGATTGTCTTATCGCTGTCTCTAACATCATGTCCTCCCTCTATCTGAAACTGAACCTGTCAAAAACTGAACTCCTCGTGTTCTCTCCCTCTACTAACCTACCTTTGCCTGACATTGCCATCTTCGTGTGCGGTTCCACCATTACTCTCAAGCAACATGCCCGCTGCCTTGGGGTCATCCTTGATTCCGAGCTTTCATTCACCCCCCACATCCGATCACTGGCTCGCTCTTCTTATCTGCATCTCAAAAATATTTCTAGAATTCGCCCTTTTCTTACTTACGACTCTGCAAAAACTCTTACTGTCTCACTTATTCATTCTCGTCTGGACTATTGTAACTCTCTACTAATCGGCCTCCCTCTTACCAAACTCTCCCCGCTCCAATCTGTCCTGAATGCTGCTGCCAGGATCATATTCCTCACCAACCGTTACACCGATGCCTCTACCTTGTGCCAGTCATTACACTGGCTACCCATCCACTCCAGAATCCAGTACAAAACTACTTCCCTCATCCACAAAGCACTCCATGGCTCAGCACCACCCTACATCTCCTCTCTGGTCTCAGTCTACCACCCTACCCGTGCCCTCCGCTCCGCTAATGACCTCAGGTTAGCATCCTCGATAATCAGAACCTCCCACTCCCGTCTCCAAGACTTTACACGTGCTGCGCCGATTCTTTGGAATGCACTACCTAGGTTAATACGATTAATCTCCAATCCCCACAGTTTTAAGCGTGCCCTAAAAACGCATTTGTTCAGACTGGCCTACCGCCTCAACGCATTAACCTAACTATCCCTATGTGGCCTAATTAAAATAAAAAACAAAAAACAATCAGGTTCCTCGCATCGTGTTCTCATACACTTTATGCATTCAATAGCCTCTGTGTCTGTACTGCTACATACTTAGGCTGTTAACTGGTTCATGCAGCTTTACATGAACACCCGAGCCTTACACTATGGTTGGTCCAAATAACTAAAGCAATTGTTACCATCCACCTCTCGTGTCTCCCCTTTTCCTCATAGTTTGTAAGCTTGCGAGCAGCAGGGCCCTCATTCCTCCTGGTATCTGTTTTGAACTGTGATTTCTGTTATGCTGTAATGTCTATTGTCTGTACAAGTCCCCTCTATAACTTGTAAAGCGCTGCGGAATATGTTGGCGCTATATAAATAAAATTATTATTATTATTATTATTTATTTCAAATAAACAAAATTTCACCCAAAGTAGGTTATACAGTATGTATGATAAAAAAAAAAAGTCAATTTTTTAAGCAAACACCATTTGGGGAATTGTACCAGTCCAAAGTATTTTCTTTATTTTAACCCCTTTCTGCCATTAGACGTACTATTCCGTCCATGTGGGGTGGGCCCTACTTCCCGAGGACGGAATAGTACATCCAGAGCGATCGGCCGCACTCAAGGGGGGAGCGCGGCCGATCGTCACGGACCGCCCCCGGCACTTTAACCCCCGGCACACTGCGATCAAACATGATCGCAGTGTTCCGGCGGTATAGGGAAGCATCGCGCAGGGAGGGGGCTCCCTGCGTGCTTCCCTGAGACCCTCGGAGCATCGTGATGTTATCGCTTTGCTGCGAGGGTCTCTTACCTCCTCCGCCCTGCAGGCCCGGATCCAAAATGGCCGCGGGGCTGCATCCGGGTCCTGCAGGGAAGTGGCTTCACAGCGCCTGCTCAGAGCAGGCGCCGGGAAGCCTCCCTGCTGTGCATGTCAGATCACTGATCTGACACAGTGCACAGCAAAGTGTCAGATCAGCGATCTGTTACTTTACTGTGATGTCCCCCCTGGGGCAAAGTAAAAAAAAAAAAAAATAAGTGTGAAAAAAAAATAAAAAAAAATCCTAAATAAATAATAATAAAAAAAATATTGTTTCAATAAATACATTCCTTTAAATAAAAAGAAAACAATAAAAGTACACATATTTTGTATCGCCGCGTCCGTAACGACCCGACCTATAAAACTGTCCCACTAGTTAACCCCTTCAGTGAACACTGTTAAAAAAAAAACAAGGCAAAAAAAACACGCTATATTATCATACCGCCGAACAAAAAGTGGAATAACACGCAATCAAAAAGACGGACATAAATAACCATGGTACCGCTGAAGACGTCATCTTGTCCTGCAAAAAATGAGCCATTATTCAGCATCATCAGCGAAAAAATAATAAAGTTATAGTCCTCAGAATAAAGCGATGCAAAAAAATTTATTTTTTCTATAAAATAGTTTTTATCGTATAAAAGCGCCAAAAGATAAAAACATGATATAAATGAGGTATCGCTGTAATCGTACTGACTCGAAGAATAAAACTGCTTTATCCATTTTACCAAACGTGGAACGGTAAAAATGCCCCCCCCCAAAAAAAAAAAAGAAATTCATGAATAAGCTGGTTTTTGGTCATTCTGCCTCACAGAAAATCGGAATAAAAAGCGATAAAAAAATGTCACGTGCCCGAAAATGTTACCAATAAAAACGTCAACTCATCCCGCAAAAAACAAGACCTCACATGACTCTGTGGACCAAAATATGGAAAAATTATAGCTCTTAAAATGTGGTAATGCAAAAAATGTTTTTTACAATAAAAAGCGTCTTTTAGTGTGTGACGGCTGCCAGTCATAAAAACCCACTATAAAACTAAATCAAACCCCCTTCATCACCCCCTTAGTTAGGGAAAAATTAAAAAAATTAAAAAAATGTATTTATTTCCATTTTCCCATTAGGGTTAGGGCTAGGGTTAGGGATAGAGTTGGGGCTAGGGTTAGGGCTACAGTTAGGGTTGGGGCTAAAGTTAGGGTTAGGGTTGGGGCTAAAGTTAGGGTTTGGATTACATTTACGGTTGGAATAGGGTTGGGATAAGGGTTAGGGGTGTGTCAGGGTTATGGGTGTGGTTAGGGTTACCGTTGAGATTACGGTTAGGGGTGTGTTTGGATTAGGGTTTCAGTTATAATTGGGTGGTTTCCACTGTTTAGGCACATCAGGGGCTCTCCAAACGCGACATGGCGTCCAATCTCAATTCCAGCCAATTTTGCGTTGAAAAAATAAAACAGTGCTCCTTCCCTTCCGAGCTCTCCCGTGTGCCCAAACAGGGGTTTACCCCAACATATGGGGTATAAGCGTACTCAGGACACATTGGACAACAACTTTTGGGGTCCAATTTCTCCTGTTACCCTTGGAAAAATACAAAACTGGGGGCTAAAAAATAATTTTTGTGGAAAAAAAGATTTTTTATTTTCACGGCTCTGCGCTTTAAACTGTAGCGAAACACTAGGGGGTTCAAAGTTCTCACAACACATCTAGATAAGTTCCTTGGGGGGGTCTAGTTTCCAATATGGGGTCACTTGTGGGGGGTATCTACTGTTTAGTTACATCAGGGGCTCTGCAAATGCAATGTGACGCCTGCAGACCAATCCATCTAAGTCTGCATTCCAAATGGTGCTCCTTCCCTTCCGAGCTCTGCCATGCACCCAAACGGTGGTTCCCCCCCACATATTGGGTATCAGCGTACTCAGGACAAATTGGACAACAACTTTTGTGGTCCAATTTCTCCTGTTACCCTTGGGAAAATACAAAACTGGGGTCTAAGAAATAATTTTTGTGGGAAAATTTTATTTTTTATTTTTACGGCTCTATATTACAAACTTCTGTGAAGCACTTGGTGGGTCAAAGTGGCCACCACACATCTAGATAAGTTCCTTAGGGGGTCTACTTTCCAAAATGGTGTCACTTGTTGGGGGATTCAATGTTTAAGCACATCAGTGGCTCTCCAAACGCAACATGGCGTCCCATCTCAATTCCTGTCAACTTTGCATTGAAAAGTCAAACGGCGCTCCTTCCCTTCCGAGCTCTCCCTTGTGCCCAAACAGTGGTTTACCCCCACATATGGGGTATCAGCGTACTCAGGACAAATTGGACAACAACTTTTGGGGTCCAGTTTCTTCTCTTACCCTTGGAAAAATAAAAAATTGGGGGCGAAAAGATCATTTTTGGGAAAAAATATGATTTTTTATTTTTACGGCTCTGCATTATAAACTTCTGTGACTCACTTAATGGGTCAAAGTGCTCACCACACATCTAGAAAAGTTCCTTAGGGGGTAAAATGTTTGCAAAAAAAAGTTAAATGTTCATTTTTTCCTTCCACATTGTTTCAGTTCCTGTGAAGCACGTAAAGGGTTAATAAACTTCTTGAATGTGGTTTTGAGCACCTTGAGGGGACCAGTTTTTAGAATGGTGTCACACTTGGGTATTTTCTATCATATAGACCCCTCAAAGTGACTTCAAATGAGATGAGGTCCCTAAAAAAAAATGGTGTTGTAAAAATGAGAAATTGCTGGTCAACTTTTAACCCTTATAACTCCCTAAGAAAAAAAAATTTGGTTCCAAAATTGTGCTGATGTAAAGTAGACAAGTGGGAAATGTTACTTATTAAGTATTTTGTGTGACATATCTCTGTGATTTAATTGCATAAAAATTCAAAGTTGGAAAATTACAAAATTTTCAAAATTTTCGCCAAATTTCAGCTTTTTTCACAAATAAATGCAGGTAATATCAAAGAAATTTTACCACTATCATGAAGTACAATATGTCAAGAGAAAACATTGTCAGAATCACCGGGATCCGTTGAAGCGTTCCAGAGTTATAACCTCATAAAGGGACAGTGGTCAGAATTGTAAAAATTGGCCCTGTCATTAACATGCAAACCACCCTTGGGGGTAAAGGGGTTAAAACACCGTAATATTACACAAAGCAGGTTAAACTGTATGGATGACTAATTGAATCCAGAAATTTTTTGTATGCTTTTTTGGAGTATTATATATCACATAAATGTAACCCCGAGCCTGTAACCCATACTCTATGGGTGAGTAATTTAATCCAGAATTTTTTTTTTATCCTTTTTTGGAGTGTTACATGGCACAGCAATGTACCCAAGAACACGGAATTCTCAAAGGATGAGTAAGTGAATAAAAAAAAAATACAACATTTTCAACACTATTTTGGAGCGTTATATAATAACAAAATGTACCGCAAAGCAAGTAATACACTATGGATCACAATATATAAATTTTTTCCTCACACAAAAATCAAAAAAATCACCTACCACAGCAATATATTGAGCAACTGACTGCAAAGCCCTAATCACCTCCTACAGACTGTATTCAGACACTCTCCCTGCTCCTACAACTCTCTCTTCCTCCCTAGGCTAAATGCAGCTTGTATCTGATACCAACTTCAAAGCACAAGATTAGAAGGGCTGTTAGTATGATGATTCGGCTTCAGCACCAGTATCTACACTACAGGACTCTGAGACGTTGTACTGCGCACACACGCCTGGACAAGCACTCTCTCCTCCAATAACAACTGTCACAGAGCTCTGCAATGCTGTCACTGTGCCGAGCCTGACGCCGCCTACCATTTTAACAACCCCCTGATGATGTCACACAGCAAGGAATGAGAGTAATGCCACTACTAAGATGGCTACAGCATTACAGTGACCCGCAGGCAATCCCCGCATGCTTTTTGGCTGTGTAACAGTCACCACACACGCGGAGTGGGGATTCAAAATCGAGCACCTGCTAATGCTAGCTGAGTAACGAGCACATCCGAGCACCCAGATAATCACGTGATATCTGATTATCATTGAGTACGTTCGCTCATACCTAATCGGGATTCTAGGAAGCCAACAGCATCATTACCCTCCACTTTCTCTTAGAAGACCATCATAATATTTTTCTTCAAGTGATTTTCTAACTTGTCAGCACATTCTACGTACACTGTTATTTGGCTTTGTAGTTTACAGATCTGGGCAGGTAACGGTCAGAATCTCCTAATCCCTTGAGGTAGGTGGATCCTCCAGGTTGTAAGTTCAGTAGGAAAGGGCTTTCACAAATTCACAAAATCATTTGGACATTTTCGGATGGAAAAGAATGTTATACTCTAGAGGCGATGTGAATACTTTTCTGCCCAATGATGACAAAAGTATTCTAGGAGTGATACCTTTATTGGCTAACCAGAAAATAATATGTTTGCAAGCTTTCAGACTCTACAGGCAAAATGGTGATCACACAATTGTGATACAGCCAAACCACTCCATTGATAAAGTATCCAAAGCCGGTGACTGAGAAGAATCGGTGAACTCTATGCATTTAGTGGTCACTACTCACCTGGGTAGTCATATGTAGGAATCTCTTCTTTACATCGCTCATCCCCCCTCACATTTGTCTCTGTAGTATTAATATGGGTCAGATCTTCACCCTGAAACAAATATTGTAAAAGTCACAGACAGATGGAGAAGTCACATCTATGATCAGCTCTAATCCTGCCATCTCCACCGTTCTCATTACACAAGTATAAAACATATAATACTGGTGGAAAAAACAAGACTGAGCACAAGACCTTCACAGCCGTCTACACATCATAGGGGAGATCTCATGACACCTTCTCTCCATCTACCTGATGATCCTGAGGAACATTGGGATCTTTTTGTTTACAGTCCTGTGGAAGAAGAGGACGGGGACATCTCTCTGGTGTTGTCATCTTACTGGATAGATCTGGAGGAAACACATACAGGGACTGAATTCATTCTTTACATACAGATAATTATAGGCCATGTGTATTTAGTCCTGTCTATTACCTGGTGATGTGAGGAGCTGGGGAACCTCCATCATGACGTCCTTGTACAGATCTTTGTGTCCTTCTAAATACTCCCACTCCTCCATGGAGAGATAGACGGAGACATCCTGACACCTTATAGGAACCTGACACATACAATGATACCGTCATCCCCCCGATTCCATCATAGTGTTACTGTATAATGTCCCAGCATTCCCAGCAGTGTCACCTCTCCAGTCAGCAGCTCAACCATCTTGTAGGCGAGTTCTAGGATCTTCCGATCATTGATGTCCTCATGTATCACGGTGTGAGGTGGAGGTCCCGTGATTCGGCTCAGTGGTCTTCCCCATCCCTCAGACACAGGGTCCTGACAGCGCTCACTAGAGATCTTCTTTACTACTGTGTAATCCTGGTTATGGAGAGACACATTAATAAATCTCACTACAGACATTTCCAGAGACCTCACCTCTCCAGTTCTGTCCATCTGTTATTTTCATAGATAAGAGTGATGTAATGTGACGTCATCAGAATCTCTCACCTCTCCAGTAAGCCGGAAGAGGATCTCTAGGGTGAGGTGTAATATTCTCTCTGCCATCTGGCCCGTGTTCATATCCATCCGAGATGGATAATTCAGAAAAATTCTCTTAATATACAAGATGTCCACTGTGAGGATCTGATATTGCAGGGAAATGAAAAGGAAGAAAATGAGCCAATGTAACATCATAAAGAATGACAACAAGGGGAAACATACCAGGAGATAGAACGTATAGATGTTGTATTCTCTAGTCTTGTATGGAGTGGAACACAAGTTGAACTGCTGACTAAGACATCTTCTCCATGCTCCCAATCACTGGCTAATTTGCCACTGCTTAGGCAACTTATTGGCTGTAGGAATCATACATTTGTTGGGACTGAAACCATCATTAATTGTGGATACTTCACACTAGACTATGGAAATCAAGGTCCCAGAGTCTGGGGGAAGAGTGGAGAGACAGACAATCCAAGCTACTTATTGATGAGAGACACCAGAGCCAACAATGCAGACAAGCTGAAGGCTGCTATCAAAGCAACCTGGGTTTCCATAACACCTCAGCAGTGCCACAGACTGATCGCTTCCATGCCGCATGGATGCAGTAATTGATGCCAAATGAGCCCTGACCAAGTATTGAGCACATTTACTGAACATGCATTTCAGTAGGTCAACATTTCGAATTTTGAAATCATTTTTTTCAAGCTGGTGTTATAAAGTATTCTAATTTACTGAGATAATGACTTTTGGGTTTTCATTAGCTTTAAGCCATAATCATCAAAATTAACAGAAATAAACATTGAAATACATCTCTCTGTTTGCAATGAATCTATACATTTCACTTTTTGTATTGAGGAACTGAAATAAATTAACTTTTTGATGATATTCTAATTTTGTGAGATGCACCTGTACATATGGTGGTTCTGGTGACGTATTCACATACTGATGGAGGTTCTGGTGATGTATGAATTTAATGATGATGGTTCTGGTAACATAGTCAAGTACTGATAGTGGGTCTGATCATGTATTCATGTACTGATGGTGCTTCAGATAATTACCTGGGTTTTTAGGCAGCTCTCTGCCTCAGACTAGTGCAAATTGTAGCTTCTTGCTCACTGGTGTATGTTTGCCTTGTTTCACTGTGCTCTATTCTACTGCTGCCTGACTTAGGACCGTGCTCTGAATCAGTATGTTTTCACCCTTTGCTTGATCCGCTCTATCTTCCTTGTATTTTGACCCCTGGACCGTGAACTGACGATTTTTTTTTATCACCCCTCTGTCTAATAATAATAATAATAATCTTTAATTAATTAGCGCCAACATATTCCGCAGCGCTTTACATTTTAACAGTTTCAAACAACAATCATAGGTAACAATGTTAGCAATACAATAATAAAGCAAAATAAGACGACCCTGCTCGTGAGAGCTTACAATCTACAATGAGGTGGGGGAGATACAAAGTACACAATTATGTATTTACAATGATGGTCCAGCCATCTTCAGGGGGTGGGGGATAGATGGAGATAGTGAAAGGGCTACACACACACAAACATAAAATGACCTTGATTAGTTAATGTGGTGGGCAGCTCTGAACAAATGTGTTTTGAGGGAGCGCCTAAAACTATGCAAGTTGTGGATGGTCCTAATATCTTGTGGTAGAGCATTCCAAAGAATTGGCGCAGCACGGGAGAAGTCTTGGAGTAGGGAGTGGGAGGTACGGATTAATGCCGAGGTTAGTCGAAAGTCATTTGCAGAGCGCAGAGGTCGGTAAGGCCGATAGACCGAAATGAGGGAGGAGATGTATGGGGGTGCCGCACTGTGGAGAGCTTTGTGGGTGAGAACAAGAACTTTGAATTGTATCCTGTAATGAATGGGCAGCCAGTGTAATAACTGGCGAAGAGTGGATGCATCTGAGTAACGATTAGCCAGATGGACAACCCTGGCTGCTGCATTAAGGATGGACTGGAGAGGGGAAAGTCGAGTAAGGGGGAGGCGAATTAATAGAGCATTGCAGTAGTCCAGGCGGGAGTGGATCAGGGCGACAGTGAGGGTTTTTGTTGTCTCCATGGTAAGAAAAGGGCGGATTCTAGAGATGTTCTTTAGGTGTAAGCGGCACGAGCGGGCACGAGATTGTATATGGGATGTGAAGGAGAGATCGGAGTCAAACAAAACACCCAGACAGCGTGCCTGCTGCCGGGGTGTTATTATGATGCCACCCATGGAGAGGGAAATGTCAGATTTAGGGAGGTTAGTAGATGGCGGGAGCAGAAGAAGTTCAGTTTTGGAAAGGTTGAGTTTCAGATAGAGAGCGGACATGATGTTGGAGACTGCGGACAGACAGTCAGTGGCGTTCTGTAGTACAGCGGGGGTAAGGTCAGGGGATGACGTGTATAGTTGTGTGTCATCAGCATAAAGATGGTACTGAAAGCCAAATCTGCTGATGGTCTGTCCAATTGGGGCTGTGTAGAGGGAGAAAAGAAGGGGGCCAAGGACAGCCCTGGGGTACCCCGACAGTGGGAGGAAGAGGAGATTAAGTGGAACCAGAGAACAGAACACTGAAGGAGCGGTCAGAAAGATAGGAGGAGAACCAGGAGAGAGCACTGTCCTTAATGCCTAGTGACTCGAGCCTAGAGAGTAGGAGAGGGTGGTCAACAGTGTCAAAAGCTGCAGAAAGGTCGAGAAGAATGAGCAGAGAGTAGTCACCGTTACATTTTGCTGTCAGGTCATTGGTCACCTTGATGAGTGCAGTTTCTGTCGAATGTAGGGGGCGGAAACCGGACTGTGAAGGGTCTAGGAGGGAATGAGTGGAGAGGTAACGGGTAAGGCGGGAGTAGATCAGGCGCTTCAAGAGTTTAGAGATAAAGGGGAGATTGGAGACCGGTCTGTAGTTGTTTGTGCAGGATGGGTCGAGGGTGGGTTTTTTTTAGTAATGGAGTAATGATAGAGTGTTTGAAGGAGGAGGGGAAAATGCCAGAGGAGAGGGAGAGATTAAAGATTGTGGTTAGGTGAGTTATGACAACTGGAGAGAGAGACTGGAGGAGGTGTGAGGGAATGGGGTCGGTAGTGCATGTAGTCGGACAAGAAGAGGAGAGGAGCTTGGAGACTTCTTCTTCTGTGATGGGATCGAATGTGGAGAGTGAGCCAGGGGAGATGCAGGGAGGGATGGGAGTCATTGCACTTTGTGTCTGGGAGCGGATTTCCTGATGGATATTGTCTATTTTCTCTATAAAGTGGGAGGCCAGGTCATCAGCACAAATGTCTGTGATAGGATCTTGTGCTTTTGGCCTGAGGAGGGAGTGAAAGGTGTTAAAAAGTTTATTGGGGTTGCTGGATAGTGAGGAGATCAGGGTGGTGTAGTAGGCCTGTTTGGCGAGGTGAAGGGTAGAGTTATAGGTTCTTAACATAAATTTGAAGCATGTGAAGTCTTCTGGTGTGCGTGTTTTCCTCCATAAGCGTTCAGCACTCCTAGAGCATCGCTGGAGAAATCGGGTTTGCAATGTGAGCCAGGGCTGTTTCACTCTGTGTTTGGAGGTTCTGAGGGTGAGGGGAGCTACTTGTTCAAGGGTGTTTCTAAGAGTGTCGTTGCTGTAGTGATGTACAGCCAGATCAGGACATGAAAAAGAAGAGATTGGGGACAATGATGAGTGTAGGGAGTCTGAAAGTGTATGAGGGTTAATGGCATGTAGATTTCTGAATGTGTTGTAGGTAGGAGAGTGCTGGGGTGGGGGAGGAAATGTGAAGGATAGAATGTTGTGGTCAGAGAGGGGAAGCGGTGAGTTATCTAGGTAGGAGATTGAACAGAGCCGGACAAAGACCAGGTCCAGGGTATTACCGTCTTTGTGTGTTTCAGAGGTTGAGAGCTGTGAGAGGCCTAGAGAAGTGGTTAGTGATAGAAGCTGGGATGCAGATGTGAAAGTGGGGCTGTTAATGGGGATGTTGAAGTCTCCCAGGATAAGGGTTGGAAGTTCTGAGGACATGAAGTGCGGCAGCCAGGCTGAGAAGTGGTCCAGGAAGTGGGTGGGTGAGCCTGGGGGCCGGTATATGACCGCTACTCTGAGGGAGAGGGGACGAAAGAGCCTGATGGTGTGGACCTCAAAAGAAGGGAATGAGAGTGATGGAACTGGGGGTATAATCTGGAATGTGCATTGTGGGGACAGGAGTATTTGTGTAACAGGTCTGTTTGTGGGTCTTGGGGAATGGGAGAATTGTAAGCCACTATGAGAAATGGCAGCGGGGGAGACATGTCAGAGTCCTGGATCCAGGTTTCAGTGAGGGCCAACAGATTCAGAGAGTTGTTCACAAAGTAGTTGTGCAGGAAAGGAAGCTTGTTACATACAGACCGTTGATTCCAAAGGGCACAATTGAAAGAGAGAGGTGAGGGAGTGCAAGTAATATTAATAAGGTTAATCAACAAGTCCAACCATAAATCTTTTAATGGTACTTCCAAAGTACATGCAAACAACCACAAGATGGCAGTCAAATTACTGTCACCTTAAAGAAGCCAACCATAGATAAAAACTTAAATACATTTTTATTAAAGAAAAAATAGAGACAATACATCAAATATTAAAAAGCTACTTCATTCTATCCAGGTAATACCCCTTGGGGAAAACAGTGAGAGGCACACTATATGCAGGTGGTTAATTTATCTAATCGTGTTTTAACTGGGGAACAGATTGAAGTTTTACAACGTGGTTTGACTTTTTCTCCCCCTAATAATCTAGACGCATTCACATCGGTAAAGGATACTCACCTGTTTGCCAGGAAATTAGTTCTAAAAAGTTACATGCATCTAGGATTGAAAAAGATCGTATATCTACAACAGTTGAGGAGGAAGCTTTGGAGGCTCTGATCTCCTTAGAAGAGGAAAATATGAGAACATTGGATGTGAGTATGATCCCTACACATCTATACACCAAGTGTAAAACTTTTCCAGCATTAAATCTCTGCCCTGCAGTAGAGATTTTCAAAAAATTAGTGACACAAGATATAGAGGATCTGGCACGGAAACAATGGAGTAGATCCAATCTTTCTAGATCGGAATGGTTGGCCCTGAGGGAAATGCAAACATGGGATGACATTGTGTTCAAACCGGCCGATAAAGGGGGGGAATTTGGTGATTTGGCCGACTAGCCAATATGAAAAACAGGCCAACAAACTTTTGAATGACCCCAATTGTTATCGTCAATTATCTTTTAATCCCATGTCCTCCTTTCAGGAGCAGCTGGTTGACATTATGGAAAAGGCTTTGACACAAGGTTTGGTGACTAAGAAATTGGTGGAACAGATTAGGGGATGCTATCCCAAGCTCCCCACTTTTTATTTGATACCGAAAATCCACAAAAACCACCTGGACCCCCCCGGCCGTCCCATTGTGTCAGGTAATGGGGGACTTTGTGAGTTAATTGGGAGTATCATAGATTATTTTTTGAAACCTTTGGTGACCAACCTACCTTCCTACATTAAAGACACCACGTCGGCTTTGCAGCGTCTGGATCAATTGTATCTGGATGACAATATGATTTTTGTAGCGGCCGACGTGGAGTCTCTGTATACATCCATAAGACATCAAGATGGTTTAGAGGCAGTACGATTTTTTCTAAATTCAGGTCCATTGGAGGCGGAAATGGTGGAATTAATTATGATCTTACTTGAATTTTTATTGACTCATAATATTTTCACCTTCAACAACCGGACATATTTACAATTGCAGGGCACTGCGATGGTGGCCATTTGTGCCCCCTCGTATGCCAATTTATTTTTGGGGGCCTGGGAGAGGGAGGTTTTTCAAGATGATCTCATCCAGGAAATGTGTCAAATTCACAACTGGATGCGATACATCGATGATGTTCTGTTTATATGGGAAGGCCCTCTTGATGGCCTAGAACGCATGATGCAACATCTTAATAATAACACCAAGAACATCAAATTATCATTCAAATATGGAAGAGAAATTGATTTTTTGGACATTAAAATTGGAATTGGTCCTGATGGTGTGGTCAATACGGACATCTTCAGAAAAGCCACATCAACTAATTCTTTTCTATATGCAGATTCCTCCCATCCCATCTCTACAGTTCGAGGAATTCCGGTTGGGCAGTTTCTCCGGGCTCGGAGAATCTGTTCGGATGAAAATAATTTTGAAAAACAAGCTATGGATTTGACAAGAAGATTTACTGAAAGAGGCTACTGTAAAAGAATTATCAAAAGAGGATACCTCAGGGCCTCCAAGACATTGCGTAATCAACTATTGTACAAAGATTCCTTCACCACTAGAGAACAAGATCGTCCTGAACAAGTACGTTTTATTTCAACCTATAACAACAAGTGGAATGAACTTAAAGAAATTGTATTAAAACATTGGAAAGTGTTACAAGTGGACCCCACTTTGCGACAGTGTTTACCTGATCGTCCATCCTTTGTGGCTAAAAGATCTGCAAATTTAAAAGATACTCAGGTCCATAGCCACTATGAACAGAAAAAAAGTAGGAGGAATGTGGGAAGACCAGGTTTCTTCCCTTGTGGCCTTTGTACAGGCTGTTACAATCATATAAAGGCAACAAATTTTTGCAATTTTGATGGATCCAGACAGTATGAAATTCGAAAACATCTAAATTGTAGTTCACAAGGAATTGTGTATCATGCGCAATGTCCATGTGGAAAAGTGTACATTGGCCTCACAACAAGAGAATTGATGGTAAGAACTAGGGAACACGTCAGGGATATTCAAAAGGCTAAAGATGTGGATAATTATGTGCCCCTCAAACCCATTGCTAGGCACTTTAAGTTTTATCATGGGTGTAATGCCAAGGGTTTGGTTGTGAAAGCTATAGATCAGGTCACACTAGGTATTCGAGGGGGGACTTGGCAAGAACTCTCGCCCAGGTTGAGAGTAAATGGATATATCGCCTGGGAACTTTAAGTCCTGATGGTCTTAATGAGAATCTGGGTTTCTCAGCCTTTTTGTAGATATTGGTTTGCTTACATTATCTTGAGAGGTATTTTTTAGGGCAAGGGTGATTTTAATGGGTGTTGTATGTGTTCTTTTATTTTATTCTGTATGTTAATTAAATGTTTTTATTCACTTATAGTATATTTCTATGGTCCTCTTCCTGCCGCTGTACTATGGAGAATGTGAGGGTGTCTCCACGCCGTTTTCGGTGAATGGATTTGCAGCAAGAACAAAGAATTGATGCCATTTGTTATTTTTGTTATTATCATTATATTACACTGTATTTTTATATCTATATATGCTTGTATATATATATATATATATATATATATATATATATATATATATATATATGTATGTATATAGTAGAGAAGTAATGGGTATGATATAGGGGATATATTGAGAGAATATTTTACACATATGGGGTGTTTTTTATATATGGTCTATATATGTATAGTAGGGATACAATATTGCATATTATATTTATATGTTTTTTATGGAAATAATAAGGCTGTCACTATATGAATTTTTTTTACGTTTTAGAGAATATGAAATTTAAATACGGGTCATATGTAATGTATATGATGCTATTTGAGTCACTGTTGTTTATATTATTATCACGCACTGTAAGTTCTTCATTAGTATCGGGTTTTAGCTTCATTATGATAAGTCCACATTTTCGTCAATTTTTATTTTACATATATATCTTATTCAAATTAGGCACTGTATGCACTGAATGCACTTTAGATACATTATTAGGATATTATTCCTTTCACCATGCACTTTATTAATTTATTAATTTTATTTTATTGTGCATTTTAGTTAATAAAACCTATTTTTTGGCGGATACAAATTGTCTCTTGCACGTTTGCACTAAGCACTTTTTTAGTCCTGGAATTGGCAGGGTGGCGTTTCTGGTTCGGCACTATTCTGTACGGAAAAAGCGCTCTCTGTTATTCCCTAATTTAGCCTATGTTCTGGATGACAGTGCGCATGCGTGGGTCTCCCTCTCCATACATTTCGGACAGCGCCACAGGTGGTATCAGCTTGCTTTTAGCTTGCGGTACACCTGGCGGATGTCCTGAAGTGTTATGACATCCGGGGTAGAGTGGATCTGCGCATGCGCCGAACGGTCATCTGCGGAATTGGCGCTAAGAGTTTAAATAAGCAGTGGTATGGGATTGGCCCATGGGCACTATATATACGTCACTTTGCCCGGGTATAGACACGCCCCCGGAAGAAGCAAGGGCGAAATGCGCGACGGGGCGCCGGGAAAAGCCAGGAGAGGATGCACACTATTCATGGCCTTATTTAGGTAACGATATCTGTACTATTCCTTGACCTTATATTATATTATGATCTGTGATATAATTAGTGTATGAAGTTACGATAAGGTTGAATGGTATTAGGGACTGCTTTAAAATCAGGAGACACTGGTATTAGAATGGGGATGCTGATAGCACCATATATACTATCTGTGTGTTTTCTATGAAGTATGGGCAGTTCTTTGATCTATGCACTTTATTATTCTTTTGAGATATAGCATATAGTGTGCCTCTCACTGTTTTCCCCATGGGGTATTACCCGGATAGAATGAAGTAGCTTTTTAATATTTGATGTATTGTCTCTATTTTTTCTTTAATAAAAATGTATTTAAGTTTTTATCTATGGTTGGCTTCTTTAAGGTGACAGTAATTTGACTGCCATCTTGTAATATTAATAAGGTTAGTATGGTTTTGATATGAGGTAGGGTAGCGGTTGAAGTAGGGGGATGGGGGACCGGGGTTGGGGGAGATGTCCCCTGAAATCAGTAGGAGTAAGAAGATATAAAGCAAGTAGTTTTTGGAAGTGTATGATGTTATTTTGTGCGGTGTGTTTGGGCAAGATGGGCTGAGGTTTTCCAGGAAGGTGAGAAGTGCATGGGAGCTGTACATGGGAGAGGCAAGGAGAGAGGAGCTGATGTATATGAGTCGTGGTGGAGAGGGGATTGGGTAGTGAAAGTGGATTGCAAGGGAACATAGGAGGATAGGAATAAAGCATTTTGATAGAAGGGAGAGCAGAGTGTGGGTTACATGACTCCTGCCCTGACTAACTGCCATGGAATAACTGCTGTATCACGACGCTTATCTTCGTGACGCTTTGCTTCTGGGACGCTTGTGTGCACCCCCACTTGCGTGCACCCCTAAGGATGGTTCTTAATTTATAGTCCAGACTGCTGGGTCAGGAGAGATGGATTGTGGGACCAGGGTGGGGATAACTTGGCAGCTGGGGCCAGCACACCAGGGGGTTGTTAAATGATCAAACACATTGTGGCTGGCAACATGCTATAACGTCTATGATGTACACTTTTGGCTCCTGATCTCGGACCTTTTAATTACTCAGCCTCGAGGTTTGTCCACGAGTAGTGACTAGCATCACAAATATATAGTGTATGGAGGAATGGCAATACTGAGGGAACATTATACTGTGTGGGGGAATGGCTGTTCTGTGAGAACCATATTGACCTATGATACTTCGAACTCAGAACAAGGTTCCATAGGTTGTACTATGATGGTGAACGAAAGATTGTCTCTCGTCTATATTCATTTACGGTAATTTTCTCTTTTTAGGTTTTTGCAGGTTGCCATTTGTGGACTATGTTGGAATCTGTGGACTCCTACAAACCAGCATGGCTTTTTACATTTTTTCAATAATTTGGTGAACTAGGGGGTAGGGGAGTTGCTTTTTTACAAATAGAACATTTTTTCTGAGTTTTTTTCTTTCAGCTTACTGGGTTAGTAATGGGGGTGTCTGACAGATGTCTCTCCAACACTAAACCCTAGGATTGATGCCAGCTCATAAATTCCCCAAAACATTACCTCAATTGCCAAGACAATCGAGAAGAGCCAGGCAAAGTGGCAGAATTGGCACATCTAATGTAATGCACCACTTCTGGGGTGGCTGAAAGGTGATATTGTTAGGCTGCGAAGGGACAATATCTGATAATAACAGCCTGATAATAACATAATAACACTGATCATATCTGATAATAACAGCCTGATAACAGCCCTCAGCTGTCTGCTTTACCTTGGCCGGTTATTAAAAATAAGGGGGACCCCACATCATTTATTTAAATTAATTTATTTAATAAGATTACAAAAGGTTAAGTACACCCTATAGTGTCACATGAAAGGCACTAAAAAGTGCAAGTGCAAGTTAATAATATTTAGGTGGCCTGACAATAATCTAAGCTCTCCCTCCTATAACAACTCTCCCTGAACTGCTTCCTGAGGAGGTGTGCTGAGCATCGCGTCACCAGGTCTTCTAGAAGACCAACATGACTATGGCATTACCATGTATGAGGGGCAATCCGCATGTTTTTATTGGTTGTCCAACAGTCACAAATCACGCAGGCCTAGGACTTGAACAACCATGGTACTCGATGGAGTAACGAGAGCACCAGAGCACCGCGATGCCTGAACAAGTGGAGGAGAACGCAGTCATCAATGGAATCTACATTTTCATTAGGGTATATGCACACATTGTTTTTTCTTTGGTTTTGCTTGTTTCTATAGCCAGGGTGAACATGCCTTTACATCATGCATGTTTTCAAGTCATACTCTGGCTCAGTTTTTTGTTTTTATTATTGTGCTGGAGCAGAACTAGGAGAGAAATAATCACATTTTGTGAGAACTTCTTTGAGCTTCGGTCCTCACGTCCTGCAGTTGTCTGAATGGATCTAATGTGGACTTGGGAACCAGCTAAGCCGCATTCTGTCCACAGCTGTTACGTCACTGTTCACACCACATAGAGACCCCAAAAGAGTCTCAGTGCTGAAGGGGTTAATGTCCTCTCCATCCAATAATGGAGAATCTACACATCCTTCCACCTGCACTCAACATAGAGAATAATGGAGCCTCTAGCACCGACCTCCACCCGCAGAGCCGCACTCCACATAGAGAATAATGGAGCCTCCAGCACCGACCTCCACCCGCAGAGCCACACTCCACATAGAGAATAATGGAGCCTCCAGCACTGACCTCCACCCGCAGAGCCGCACTCCACATAGAGAATAATGGATCCTCCAACACCGACCTCCACCCGCACTCCACATAAAGAATAATGGAGCCTCCAGCACCGACCTCCACCCGCAGAGCCGCACTCCACATAGAGAATAATGGAGCCTCCAGCACCGACCTCCACCCGCACTCCACATAGAGAATAATGGAGCCTCCAGCACCGACCTCCACCCGCAGCGCCGCGCTCCACATAGAGAATGGAGCCTCCAGCACCGACCTCCAACGGCAGCCGCACTCCACATAGAGAATAATGGAGCCTCCAGCACCGACCTCCACATAGAGAATAATGGAGCCTCCAGCACCGACCTCCACCCACAGAGCCGCACTCCACATAGAGAATAATGGAGCCTCCAGCACCGACCTCCACCCACAGAGCCGCACTTAAGCCGCACTGCTAATTCAAATGATTCTTTAACTAGTTTTAAGAACAACCAACAAAAATTATATTACAAGCAGAATTTGAAGGGCTGCATCAATAATAGTAACAATAATTTGGTCGATCCTAATGGGCCTACCCAAATTGAAAAGGAATGTCAGTCACTTTGCCATATTTCTGTATTAGTTCCTTCTGGGTCCTCTTCAGAGATTATTCCTCCAGGTAATACAGACATTGGTGCATCATCGCAGGTCACATCTGATGATGTGCATGAAGGATAGCTGCGGAGACACCATCACGTGTTTCTCAACGCAAGCAATGAATAGCCAGACCTTTCACCGGGAAGGAACAACCACGGGAAGGGCAGCATCCCATAAAGGAAAACATCCAATACAGGAAAACCACCTATGCCAAGCATGGTATCCATCCACAGACAGCTGTTTCGCGGTGTTTTACCAGGCACTGCTCCTAATAGCCAGATTCCTACTCCAAACTGATGAGGGGCAAACACCCCGAAACAGCTGTCTGTGGATGGATACCATGCTTGGCATAGGTGGTTTTCCTGTATTGGATGTTTTCCTTTATGGGATGCTGCCCTTCCCGTGGTTGTTCCTTCCCGGTGAAAGGTCTGGCTATTCATTGCTTGCGTTGAGAAACACGTGATGGTGTCTCCGCAGCTATCCTTCATGCATTTGCATATTTCCCATAAGGGATGGGGGCAGTGTTCTGGATCACTGCGTTGAGAAACACGTGATGGTGTCTCCGCGGTGTTGGATGTTTTGTTCTCCCCGAGGCCAATCATCTGTTCCTTCACATCTGATGATGTGGGCATGGTTGTGGTGAACCATTTCCCAGGTTTGTCTCAGCTTACCCTTCACGATGATTGCCCCCTTTCTCAATTATCATTACCTTCTTCATTACCATCATAGTTACATAGTTATTAAGGTTGAAGGAAGACTTTAAGTCCATCTAGTTCAACCCATAGCCTAACCTAACATGCCTTAACATGTTGATCCAGAGGAAGGCAAAAAAAACCCATGTGGCAAAGAGTAAGCTCCACATTGGGGAAAAAAATTCCTTCCCGACTCCACATACGGCAGTCAGACTAGTTCCCTGGATCAACGCCCTCATCATCTACATCTCTCGTGTTCCCCCCACTACTCTGAGTGTTCCAATCCCTATGCCAGTGGTTGAAACCATTCAACCCATTGGCCTATTGCGGAACAATGTAGTGGACTCATTTTCTTTAGATACCTCACTTGCTTCTTCTATTAAACCCCCCGCAGAATGCTAAAATCACTCAGTATTTTTCAGTTGGTACCTGGTCACCAGACCAAAAGAAAAAGAGAAAACAAGGATGTAGGGGTAAGGGAAAACCCCCCAAAATTTAGGGCTATCCCTAAATCCCTTACTGAAGGAATAAATGCCAGTTCAGACAGTTCAAATCACTATTCTAGTATTTTTAATTTATCAGATTACACTCTAAATAACGATGAAAAAAATCACTTCTTGAACATAGATTGTCCTTCTGTTCTGATTCTCCACTGAAAGCATTTAATTTGGTTTTTTTACAGTCGTTTTTACCCCCTCCATCATAAAGGGTCACATATCGAAACTTTCCAACAGCTCATTTTTAAGGAGGTTCGTTCGCTATCACCCATTAAAAAGAAAAATAGTAATTTAAGTCCTGGAGAAAAAATGGCAATTAGATCATTGAAGGAGAATAATGACATTATCATAAAGAACGCTGATGGGGGGGTCGTCATGAACAGGAGTTGGAACATCCAAGAGGGGTTCAGATTATTGGGGGATTGTGAATATGCTTCGCACTGACGAGGGCCATGCCCGAAACACCGTGTCTGCGAATTGAGATACTGATTTGGCTTTTATCCTAAGTCATATTGCACGACTCGTTAAAGGGTTTATTGTGACTTGTAGGATCGTTACTTCCAACAGGTGGCGCTATAGAGTTAAGTCCTCTTTTTCTCAGAAGAGGCAATTTGCATATGGGATTGTGAATATTATCTTCAGATGGAATATGATATTTCCACGGGTATCTTTCTCGAATACGTTTATAAAAGGCGGCCATTCCTCGGGTCTTTTAAATAAGAAGGAATTGAAATTTCTTAATATATCTTGTTTCAGAACGCCCTTCTTTTATTTTTTATCAAAAATACACAAAAATCCCCATAACCTTCCTGGCCGCCCAATCATCTCCGGCATTAACTCCATCACCAGCAACTTATCACATTATGTGGATCTTGTCCTCCAGAAATATGTTGGTAAATTGGATTCCTACCTCAAAGATTCTTCCCATCTCATCGAAATTCTTCAGCCCCTTTCTTGCATGCCTATTTGTGATCTCCAAACAATGGATGTCCAAGCCTTATACACCAATATACACTCATGCTCGTGGTTTAGAGGCAGTTGACCAATTCCTTTCAACAGATGACCAATTACCCACATTACAAAAGGATTTTTTTTTTAAATGCCATCAGTTTTGTCCTTAGTAACAATGTGTTCATTTTTGAGCATTTTTTTACTGCCAGGTTAAGGGCTGCGCGATGGGGACGAGATTCGCCCCCAGTTACGCAAACTTGTACATGGGGGCCTTTGAATCCGTCTTCATCGCACAGTCGCACCTGGCTAGTGGCAAAATAGCCCTATACCGTTGTTTCATAGAAGACCTATTTATAATTTGGACTGTTAAAGAGATGGAAGCTCTGGAATTTGTACGTAATTTGAACACTTTTACAGCAAATACTTCCAGTACATCTATACAATTTTTGTTTTTAATGGTGCAGGTTGATGCTGAGGGCCCTTTTTTTTACTGCCACACACTTTAAAAGTGTAGATGTTAATAGCTATTTGAGTTTTAACAGCGAACACCTCCCCAAATGGATTCTCAACATCCCTTATGGACAGTATTGGAGAATTCGGAAGAATTGCAAAAGGGATATTGATTTCTGTAATGAAGCTAATATTTTGAAGCGACAAAAAGGTTACCCGAAAAAATTAGTCCAGGATGCTTTTTGCAAAACCAAATTACTCTCCCAGCAAGATTGTTTAGACAGAATCAAAAATAATAAGGGTAGTAATTCCTCCTCCTCTGAAATTGCTAAATGGAGCCTCGTCACCACATTCAGTCAATCTCATGCGACGATACAGAAGCTGTTGAATAAATACTGGTTCATCTTGGAAGGTGACCTGATATTACATACCCGAGTCACATCCCCGTCCGGCCTAGAACAATTTTTAGAAGGAGACGCACACTTCGTAATTTGGTTACAAAGTTTTGATGCCTTCAGTGTGAATGTACAATTTCCATAGTCATGAAAATACAGAAAAATCTTTAAATGAGAAGGTGTGTCCAAACTTTTGCTCTGTACTGTACATCTATATATATATATTATCATGTATCATTTTATTATATTTCTTCTTTTGTGATGTTTGTATTTATTAGTTATTGTCTGTTTTTTAGCTGTGACAAGATGATTGCACTCCAGATTTGATTGGTTGAACTTTGTTTTAAGGCCGGGATCACACATACGCGAGATACGGCAGCCGCACAGCAACACATGGAGCCGCACGCTCCGCTCCGGAGTGCCGGCGCCAGAGCTGGGTTTTCACCTGCAAGACTCGGACGTCTCCCCCGTATGTGTGATCCTGGCCTGATACCTCTTCCTGTGTGCTAATAATAAATGTCCACCTGATGAAGACGGGGTTACCGTCGAAACGCGTTGTGGAATCAGCTAATACACCTGTGTCCTTGAGTTCCTAGCGCTCCTCTGACCGTACTTTTCATTCAACTATTGAACCCATCCTCCATTGGAGGCACACGGCTGGAGCTGCGTGGACCTTCTTTCATTCCATCCCACCTACCTGCTTCCTCTGTGCTCCCCAGAGATTTCAATACACTAGACTGGCACTCCACATATATGGCTGCTCTGTGCACACAGGACCTGTGATGAGGTCACAGGAGGGGAGGAGTCAGGGGTCACATGATCAGGGCCCTCAGTGTATGCAGGACTCTGCTGTGCTGGTTGTCATGGTGCTGGATGAGGGGAAGTTTCTGTGTGGGGTCAGGAGGGGTTTACAGTGTGGATGTAGCAGAGCCGTGTGTGTACAGAGTGTACGGAGCGGAGCTTTGTGTGTATGAAGTGTACGGAGCAGAGCCGTGTGTGTACGAGGTGTAAATTTGCGACGTCTCTATTAATCTACAGGCAGTCGCAGAATGTAGAGGAAGGGCAGAACTCTTGCTCGATGCTGTGAAAGCTTTCAATAGCGTGGAGTGGGACTACTACAAGAAGTCATTGGTACTTTCAAACACGTAGAATAAACCACCATTTTGTTTTACATCCTAAGATATACGTCTCATTAACTGTCGGCAAGCACAGAAACCATCCACAAACCTTTCCTTCCACCCTTTGATGTCTTATGGTCAGTTGCTGTCCTGTGGATCTGTTGGAGCTGAAATTTCATTTGACATACTTTTTGAACATGTCTAGAACGTGAGTGTAATCTGATTTTACCGCCTGTCATATCTCTCGGATAAGACCTTATTTTTGCGTTGATCTCTCCTACAGCTTTGTGACTACACCCAATCCAACAGATGGACACCAACCAGGAGTGTTCACATTTTAAAAAGTGAGGGCCTCACACCAAAGCGGAATAACTGTCACGAGAATAGAGATAGTATAATTGGGACTGAGACGTCTTCCACTACTGCTAACCAAGCAGATGTAGATCAACGATGACTGTTCACATTTCCACAAATTTGTATTAAAATCAGCAGCAGCAGCCACAACAGGTACAGAAGCCACACTAAAGATAGCACAGAGTGCAGTTACGTGACATTAATGCATCACACTAAAACAATGCAATTATCAGCTAGTCTGTACAGTCTGATTGGGGTGCAAAAGTCCTTGGAGATCCATGACTTGTTCATCTTAATGAAAGTTGGTTACTGTGCAGCGCCCCAGAGTCCTGGTCGTTGCAGTAATGTCGCTCTGCCGCTAAGGGGAGTGATGTTACGTCTGACTGCACTAAAGGAGTTCACCTGATCAGGTAACACTCACACTACACTTCACACTCCGGCCACCAGGGGGGGTGGTTCTATCTAGTAGGCCACTCCTCACACTCTGGTAAAACTGGGGGTTGGACAGGAAGACAGAGAGAAGTAACTGGGAAGAGCTAGAGAGAGGACCTGTCAGGGATGGGATCCTGACAGATTCCTAAGAAAGGACAAGAAGCGAGGTTTACTGTGCTGAGTGAGAAAAGCAGGAATACAGCAAAGAGGCAATAGGACCAGAAGGAGTTGTGCTGTAAGACCGAGGCAACATCCTTCTGAGGCGCAAACAGTCGGTGGCCGGAACGCCGAGAAAGTAAGAGACTTTAAGTATTACTTCAAACCACGGCAGGGCAGCCAACTATAGGTTGGCTGCCTCACTTAAACACCTAAGCAGACAACGGAGGCAGCTGTGGGAGAGGGGCGACTCTAGAGTCCCGGAAGAACTCCAGGCCTACCCCGTCATACGGGTGCGTCCTAGCCATATCATCTGGGGACGGAGAGAACGAACATCAGAGACAGACAGAATCAAGTTGTGAGGACTATCCTGGGGTGTTCAGCAAGGAAGGACTACAACACACGGGCGCTAGAAGGTAGACACTGATTCCCACCTGAAAAGGGAACTCCGGATGTGCCGTTGGACCGGCCGGTCTCAGCCAGCCTGGTTAACAGTGCTCTGGATTGGGCACCTCCAAACCTTCAGTAAAGAAAAGGTAAAGAGACTGCAACCTGGTGTCCTCGTTATTTACTACGACCTGCACCGCACCATAACATCGTCACCATACCTCCACCTTCATTGTACGCCCCTCAGCAGGGTCACGGACCGGGTCTAGCCACCGTGACAACCCCAGAGCAGAGACTCAGAGGCCCGGTACCGGGTACCCCTCGGCCCTGCGGCAGTGGGGGCGCTACAATTTGGCGTCACGAACAGGATCTACTTAAGCCTGAAGAATCAGGTTATGTGTGCCTTGGAACTGTGATTTATTGTGCTTGGACTGTGACTTATTGCAAAGACTGTGCATTACTATTGCCGCCCAGAGTTCCCGCCACAATTCGCCATCGCCGCGCACGGAGGGAGGAGCCTTAGTTTCGTGGGCGGAACTGGTCAAAAGAAGCGCGGAACGAGAAAACGCGGCAAAGCGCCAACCCCGGAAGAGGAACCCCGACCTCCAGCAGGTTAGTGGGAGGAAGGGACAGCCATGTCCGAGTCGGGAGGAGCAGAGGCGGCGGTCGCAGCCGTGGACACGGGGGCAGCTCCGGTCCCCGCAGCGGACGTAGCCGCGGCCCTAATACTACCACCAAGTGCCGCAGAACCTGCTGCCCCCATCAGCCAGTCGGACACTGCCGCTACCACAAAGGCCATAATGCCCTTCTCTATGCCGTACTTGCCCGGAGCGGCCTGGCTCCCACGATACTCCGGGGAGTCGCATACGTTCACTGACTTTAAAGAAGGGATCTGCAGCCTGCTTGAGTTCTATCCCCTGACAGAGCCTCAGAAGGTTCATATGATAATCGGCCAACTCTTTGGGGCGGCTTTGAGAGAAGTGAAGTCCTGGCCCGCCGCGGATAAGGGAACTGCACAGCAGGTTTTTGCAAAGCTTAAAGCCACCTTCGATACCCGTACTGCTACAGAAATTAAATTGACTTTCTATGGATGCAAACAGAGGCCGCAGGATAGCTTACGGGACTATGCCCTAAACCTCCAGGAGGCGCTGCGGGCCATTAAGCAGAGTGACCCCGGCAGCATGCAAGATGAGGATAAACTCCTGAAAGAGCGGTTCATTGAGGGGCTCCTGTGCAGTCACCAAAGGGGCCAATTACACTTCCTGGCCATGCAGAATCCAGACTTGACTTTTGCGCAATTCAAGGATAAAGCTATCCAGGCGCTGCAGGAGCGACAACCCAGCCGCGCAATACCACCCAGGCGTCCCGCTCTCACATGCCACCAGGAGGTGGCGTCAGATGCCCCAGTCGCCGCCGAGGCCGATGCCCAGAGCCTAGAGGACGACTCCCCTGCAGGACTCCGCCTCCAGATGCAGGAGCTGACCAAGAGCGTTGCTGCCCTGGCCCGGACGGTGCAGTCCCTACAGAAGGCCCCCAATGAGAAGATCCAGCTGGCCTCCAGACCAGAGGATGTCCCTTGGATACGACGGAGGAGGACTCCGCCGACCAGAGGCCGGGACAACGATCGCTTCCATCAGGACGGACGACCCATCTGCCGCCGCTGTCATCAGGTGGGCCACCTTGCAAGGTACTGTCCTTTAAACGAGCAACCCCTGGGGCAAAGGGCCAACCCCCAGGAGTAGGACGATCAGGCCCGCAACATTGGAGAGCCAAATACGTTGGAGGGCGACCAGTCCTTCCTGTAGTGGTTGACGGTATCCCCATGAACGCTTTACTGGACACTGGTTCTCAGGTGACGACTATGCCTTACGTGCTTTATAAACGGTATTGGAAGGACACCGATATTACTCGTGGCCCCGATGACGATTTCACCATAATAGCCAGTAATGGTCAGCCATTGCCACAAGTGGGGTATAAAGAGGCCACCATCAAAGTGGGGCGGGTGGAATTGAAAGCCCAGGGGATTGTAATTGTTGATATTGACCGCCGAGAATGTAATCCCATGATGACTATCAGTACTAATGTTATAGAAAATTGTCTTGCAGAAGTAATTGCTCTGTTGCAACAGGTAGCAGAAACCGCTGGCCACAGTGAACAACGCGCCCTGCAAAAAGAAATCAGAGCTCTGATGCAAAGACAGCAGGTAGAGCTGACTGGAGGTGAGATTGGTCGTGTCACTGTGAGTGATTCAAACCCCATCGCGATACCCCCCAGGAGTGAGATGTTAATATGGTGTCGGGCAGCCATAGGCCTCAAGGGAAAGGACTACCAGGCCCTGGTAGAACAAGTCTATTCAGACAATAGACCTACGCTCCTAACAGCCAGGGGGGTGGTCGACATCCGCCAGGGGAGGGTGCCAGTACGTGTCCTTAATTGCGGGGAGGAAGAGGTCCATCTCACCAAGTATGCCACGCTCGCCAAACTGTTCACCGTCAATAATAGTGTGATACAAACACCTGGACCCTTGGCCCCATCTAATCTGGCGGGGGACAACGGTTCTGCAGGGCCCTCGAAAGATTGGTGTCGGGAATTGCATGTGGGCACTGACTCCACCCCATCCCATCAGAAACAGGGGGCCTACAGGGTGGTTCACGAGTACGAGCGGGTATTTAGCAAACACCCCTTAGATTTTGGACAGGTGAAAGGGATCCAACACCATATCCCCACGGGAGATCACCGGCCCATAAAAGAGAGATACCGCCCTGTACCCCCAGCTCATTACCAGTGCGCTAAGGACATGTTGCGAGAAATGAAGGAGGCTGGGGTGGTGAGAGACAGTTGTAGCCCCTGGGCAGCTCCGTTAGTCCTTGTTAAAAAGAAAGATGGCACAATGAGGATGTGCGTTGATTACAGGCAGTTGAATCGCATTACACATAAGGACGCATACCCACTGCCCAGGATAGAGGAGTCTCTGGCCTAAAGTCTGCTAACTATTTCTCTACCTTAGATCTCACCAGTGGGTATTGGCAGGTTCCCGTGGCGGAGGCGGACAAAGAGAAGACGGCCTTCACGACACCGATGGGTCTCTGCGAGTTCAACTACATGCCCTTCGGATTGTGCAATGCTCCGGGGACGTTCCAGAGAATGATGGAGTGCTGTCTGGGGCACAAGAACTTTGAGACCGTACTGCTGTATTTGGATGATGTCATTGTCTTCTCTAAGACCTACGAAGACCATCTGAAACACCTGGCTGAGGTGCTTGAAGCCCTGTCCAACTTTGGCTTAAAGGTGAAACCGTCCAAATGTCATCTGCTGAAACCCAAAGTGCAGGACCTGGGCCATGTGGTGAGTGCTGAAGGAGTGGCCCCAGACCCCGACAAGGTCACAGTGATCCAGGACTGGCCGAAGCCCAGCAACCTCCACGAAGTCCGGCAGTTCCTCGGGCTGGTAGGCTACTACCGGAGGTTCATTAAGGACTTCACCAAGAAGGCAGCGCCCTTGCAAGACCTGTTGGTGGGCCAATCAAAGAAGACCAAGGGGAAGAACACCCCATTTGTTTGGAACGAGGGGCTGGAAGGATCCTTCACTTGCTTGAAGTCGGCACTGACGGGAGAAGAGGTACTGGCCTACCCTGAATACGACCAACCGTTTGTGCTGTACATGGACGCCAGCAATGTAGGATTGGGAGCCGTGCTGTCCCAGGTCCAGAAAGGCAAGGAAAGGGTAATCGCTTACGCCAGCAGGAAACTTCGCCCCACAGAAAGGAACCCTGACAACTACAGCTCCTTTAAGCTGGAATTCCTTGCCATCGTCTGGGCAGTGACAGAGAGGTTCATACACTACCTGGCCTCAGCGAAATTCACCGTCTTCACGGATAACAATCCGCTAACGCATCTGGATACCGCCAAACTCGGGGCCTTGGAACAGCGGTGGATGGCCCGGCTGTCCAACTACGACTTCACCATCAAGTACCGGGCAGGACGCAAGAATGCAAATGCCGATGCCTTGTCTCGAATGCCAAATTTGCCAGAAACGGGGGAAGACCCGGAGGCACTTGAAGAGGTGGAGCTGCCTGCATTCCATCGCCCCAAAGCCACTCAGAACTCCCATCATGTGAGGAACAGGCACAAGAACCAACCGGATGCCACGCTGAATCCCCTGCCCCATCACGGATGGGCGGAAACTCAGGATGGTGACCCCGCGGTCCGTCGGGTGAAAGAGCTCTTGACGCAGGCAGGGCTGCATCCCGTCCCAGATGATCTACAGGAGACCCAACAGCTGTGGAAGGGGAGAAGCAAACTGTTTATCCATGATGGCAAGCTGTGCCGGAGAAGCATCGACCCACGTACTCACAAATTGGTATGGCAGATAGTGGTGCCAAGGCGAGATGCGCCCATGGTTCTAGGAGCCTACCACGATGGAGCCGGACACTTCGGGTGGAAGAAGCTGGAGAGGCTACTCCGAGGGAGGTTCTATTGGATTGGCATGAAGAGAGCCATTGAGAAGTGGTGTCGAGAGTGCGGTCCATGTAGCCTACGCAGGAGGGACCGTGGCAGCCAGCGGGCTCCCTTGCAGCCTATCATCACCAGGCGGCCGCTCGAACTGGTCGCGCTGGATCATGTGAAGCTGACACCTAGCCGGTCAGGCTATATTTACGCTCTTACCATCGTAGATCACTACTCCAGATTTTTGGTGGTTGTGCCTGTCAAGGATCTAACGGCCAGGACTGCCGCCAAGGCCTTCCAGCAGCACTTTTGTAGGCCCCATGGCTACCCGGAGAAGGTACTGACCGATCAGGGACCAGCATTCGAAGCAGAAGTGTTCCAAGAGTTCTGCCAACTGTACGGGTGTAAGAAGATCAGAACCACACCGTACCATCCTCAAACCAATGGGATGTGCGAAAAGATGAACCAAGTGGTGATCGACTTATTGAAGACCTTGCCCGTAGAGGAACGGAACCTGTGGCCGACAAAGTTGCCTGACTTGGTGGATATATACAATCACATCCCAGTAAATTCTACCAAGTGCACTCCAGCGTACCTGATGCGAGGAAGGTCTAGCCAGTTACCCGTTGATCTGGACATGGGGGTCCTAGTCCCTGAAGATACCTCGCCGGATGCAGATTGGGATGCAGAAAGGCAGCAAAGGTACCGCACAGTACAGGAGTGCGTGGAAAGAAGTCTCGCCCAGGCTAGGCAGAAACAAGAAAGGGACTACAACCAGCACGCTCCTGCGATTCCCCTGTCACCTGGTGAGCAAGTACTCAAACAAAAGAGGAGACTACACAAGCTCGATGACCAATGGGAAGCGGAACCGTATACCATCCTGCCATCCGATTTCGACAACACGAAGGTCTGTCTCATCAGCAAGGACAGAGGGGAGACCTCGACGGCGATATCCAGGGATCTCCTTAAGGTCTGCCCTGATAAGTTGAGAGAGAGGGAAACGGCTCCAGGAATCTCCCCACCTGTAGAAAAAGAGAAGATGATCCACACTGTCCTTGGTGACTTTCCCCAGTCCTGGACTCAGATAAATCAGACCATCGTGGTACCTGTTCTAACATTCCCCCAGCCGAACCCACCAGAAACAAGGGTGGTACCAGATCATCCGGCCCCGCAGCCTCAGCAAGCTCAGCAGATCCGACCTGAAGATGCCATGTGTTATGACCCCAATGGCGAGGGTCTCAGAGGAACGTGGAAGTCTGCAGAATACAAAAATCCAGCTCATAGGGCAGTGGTAACTGGGTTGACCATATATCTACTCCTAACGCCAACACTAGAAGTAGCCGGGGATCATTCCTACGTTGATTCTAGATGACACGCGCCAGCCGGAGAATCTAGCTACCCCTAGTAGAGGAAAACAAAGACCTTTCTTGCCTCCAGAGAAGGGGACCCCAAAGCTGGATAGAAGCCCCCCACAAATAATGACGGTGAGGTAAGAGGAAATGACAAACACAGAAATGAACCAGGTTTAGCACAGAGAGGCCCGCTTACTGATAGCAGAATAAAGAAAGGTAACTTATATGGTCAACAAAAACCCTATCAAAATCCACACTGGAAATTCAAGAACCCCCGAACCGTCTAACGGTCCGGGGGGAGAACACCAGTCCCCTAGAGCTTCCAGCAAAGGTCAGGATATAGATTTGGAACAAGCTGGACAAAAATACAAAACCAAAACAAATAGCAAAAAGCAAAAGGCAGACTTAGCTGATATAACTGGAACCAGGATCAGTAGACAAGAGCACAGCAGACTAGCTCTGATAACTACGTTGCCAGGCATTGAACTGAAGGTCCAGGGAGCTTATATAGCAACACCCCTAACTAACGACCCAGGTGCGGATAAAAGGAATGACAGAAAAACCAGAGTCAAAAAACTAGTAACCACTAGAGGGAGCAAAAAGCAAATTCACAACAGTACCCCCCCCTTAGTGAGGGGTCACCGAACCCTCACCACGACCACCAGGGCGATCAGGATGAGCGGCATGAAAGGCACGAACTAAATCGGCCGCATGAACATCAGAGGCGACCACCCAGGAATTATCCTCCTGACCATAGCCCTTCCACTTGACCAGGTACTGAAGCCTCCGCCTGGAGAGGCGAGAATCCAAGATCTTCTCCACCACGTACTCCAACTCGCCCTCAACCAACACCGGAGCAGGAGGCTCAGCAGAAGGAACTACAGGCACAATGTACCGCCGCAACAAGGACCTATGAAATACATTGTGAATAGCAAACGACACAGGAAGATCCAGACGAAAAGATACAGGATTAAGGATTTCCAATATCTTGTAAGGCCCAATAAAACGAGGTTTAAATTTGGGAGAGGAGACCTTCATAGGAACAAAGCGGGAAGAAAGCCACACCAAATCCCCAACGCGTAGTCGGGGACCCACACCGCGGCGGCGGTTGGCAAAGCGCTGAGCCTTCTCCTGTGACAACTTCAAGTTGTCCACCACATGATTCCAGATCTGCTGCAACCTATCCACCACAGAATCCACCCCAGGACAGTCAGAAGGCTCCACATGACCCGAAGAAAAGCGAGGATGGAAACCAGAGTTGCAGAAAAAAGGCGAAACCAAGGTGGCGGAACTAGCCCGATTATTAAGGGCAAACTCAGCCAACGGCAAGAATGTCACCCAATCGTCCTGATCAGCAGAGACAAAACACCTCAAATAAGCCTCCAAAGTCTGATTGGTTCGCTCCGTCTGTCCATTAGTCTGAGGATGGAAAGCAGACGAAAACGACAAATCAATGCCCATCCTACTACAAAAGGATCGCCAGAACCTGGAAACGAACTGGGATCCTCTGTCTGACACAATATTCTCAGGGATGCCGTGCAAACGAACCACGTTCTGGAAAAACACAGGAACCAGATCGGAAGAGGAAGGCAGCTTAGGCAAAGGAACCAAATGGACCATCTTGGAGAAGCGATCACATATCACCCAGATAACGGACATGCCCTGAGATAGCGGAAGATCAGAAATGAAATCCATGGAGATATGTGTCCAAGGTCTCTTCGGGACAGGCAAGGGCAAGAGCAAACCGCTGGCACGAGAACAGCAAGGCTTAGCTCGAGCACAAGTCCCACAGGACTGCACAAATGACCGCACATCCCTTGACAAGGAAGGCCACCAAAAGGACCTGGCCACCAGATCTCTGGTGCCAAAAATTCCCGGGTGACCTGCCAACACCGAGGAATGAACCTCGGAAATGACTCTGCTGGTCCACTTATCCGGGACAAACAGTCTGTCAGGTGGACAAGACTCAGGCCTATCAGCCTGAAATCTCTGCAACACACGTCGCAGATCCGGAGAAATAGCTGACAAGATAACTCCATCTTTAAGAATACCAACAGGATCAGCGACTCCAGGAGCATCAGGCACAAAGCTCCTAGAAAGAGCATCGGCCTTCACATTCTTTGAACCTGGTAAATACGAGACAACAAAATCAAAGCGGGAGAAAAACAATGACCAGCGGGCCTGTCTCGGATTAAGGCGTTTAGCAGACTCGAGATACATCAGATTTTTGTGATCAGTCAAGACCACCACACGATGCTTAGCACCCTCGAGCCAATGACGCCACTCCTCAAATGCCCATTTCATGGCCAACAACTCCCGATTGCCCACATCATAATTTCGCTCGGCAGGCGAAAACTTCCTAGAGAAAAAGGCACAAGGTTTCATAACAGAGCAACCATGGCCTCTCTGCGACAAAACGGCCCCTGCCCCAATCTCCGAAGCATCCACCTCAACCTGAAAGGGAAGTGAGACGTCAGGCTGGCACAAAACAGGCGCCGAAGTAAACTGGCGTTTCAACTCCTGGAAAGCCTCCACGGCAGCAGGAGCCCAGTTAGCTACATCGGAGCCCTTCTTGGTCATATCCGTCAAAGGTTTCACAATGCTAGAAAAATTAGCGATAAAACGACGGTAGAAGTTAGCGAAGCCCAAGAACTTCTGAAGACTCTTAACTGACGAGGGCTGAGTCCAATCAAGAATAGCTCGGACCTTGACTGGGTCCATCTCCACAGCAGAAGGGGAAAAAATGAACCCCAAAAAGGGAACCTTCTGTACACCAAAGAGACACTTTGAGCCCTTGACAAACAAAGAATTTTCACGCAAAATTTTAAAGACCAACCTGACCTGCTCCACATGCGAATCCCAATTATCAGAAAAAAACAAAATATCATCCAGATAAACAATCAAAAATTTATCCAGATACTTCCGGAAAATGTCATGCATAAAGGACTGAAAAACTGAAGGCGCATTGGAGAGCCCAAAAGGCATCACCAAGTACTCAAAATGACCTTCGGGCGTATTGAATGCGGTTTTCCATTCATCACCTTGCTTAATGCGCACAAGGTTATACGCACCACGAAGGTCTATCTTGGTGAACCACTTGGCACCCTTAATCCGGGCAAACAAGTCAGACAACAGCGGTAAAGGATACTGAAATTTGACAGTGATCTTATTTAAAAGCCGATAATCAATACAAGGTCTCAAAGATCCGTCCTTTTTTGCCACAAAAAAGAATCCCGCACCAAGAGGGGAAGAAGACGGACGAATATGTCCTTTTTCCAGAGACTCCTTGATATATGAACGCATAGCGGTATGTTCAGGTACCGACAGATTAAACAGTCTTCCCTTAGGAAATTTACTGCCTGGGATCAAATCTATAGCACAGTCACAGTCCCTATGAGGAGGCAGTGCACTGGACTCAGACTCACTGAAGACATCCTGATAATCAGACAAATACTCCGGAACTTCCGAAGGCGTAGAAGAAGCAATAGACACAGGCAGGGAATCCTCATGAATACCACGACAGCCCCAACTTGAGACTGACATAGCCTTCCAGTCCAGGACTGGATTATGGGTCTGTAACCATGGCAGCCCCAAAACGACCAAATCATGCATTTTATGTAAAACCAGGAAACGTATCACCTCGCGGTGTTCAGGAGTCATGCACATGGTAACCTGAGTCCAATACTGCGGTTTATTTGCTGCCAATGGTGTAGCATCAATACCCCTAAGAGGAATAGGATTTTCTAATGGTTCAAGAGTAGTGTTGAGCATTCCGATGCTGCAAGTATCGGGTATCGGCCGATACTTGCTGTATCGGAATTCCGATACCGGGATTCCGATACTCTTGTGGTATCGGGTATCGGGTATCGGAACAACATTAATGTTAAAATGTGTAAAATAGAGAATTAAAATAAAAAATATCGCTATACTCACCTGTCCGACGCAGCCGGGACCTCAGCGCAGGAACCGGCAGCGTTGTTTGTTTAAAATTCCCGCTTTTACATGGTTACGCGAAGTCCCGGCTTGTGATTGGTCAGGGCGGCCATGTTGCCGGGCCGCGGACCAATCACAGCAAGCCGTGACGAAAATACGTCACGGCTTGCTGTGATTGGTCCGCGTCCCGGCAACATGGCCGCCATTAACCAATCACAAGCCGTGACGTCACGGGAGGCTGGAAACGCGCTCATTTTAAAAAGGGCGCGTGTCCAGCCTCCCGTGACGTCACGGCTTGTGATTGGTTGCGTCGCGGTCAACCAATCACAAGCCGGGAGGCTGGACACGCGCCCATTTCAAAATGAGCGCGTCCAGCCTCCCGGCTTGTGATTGGTTGATCGCGGCGCAACCAATCACAAGCCGTGACGTCACGGGAGGCTGGACACGCGCCCATTTCAAAATGAGCGCGTCCAGCCTCCCGGCTTGTGATTGGTTGATCGCGGCGCAACCAATCACAAGCCGTGACGTCACGGGAGGCTGGACACGCGCCCATTTTAAAATGCGCGCGTGTCCAGCCTCCCGTGACGTCCCGGCTTGTGATTGGTCAGGGCGGCCATATTGCCGGGACGCGGACCAATCACAGCAAGCCGTGACGTAATTTCGTCACGGCTTGCTGTGATTGGTCCGCGTCCCGGCAACATGGCCGACCTGACCAATCACAAGCCGGGAATTCACGTAACCAAGTAATAGCGCGATTTTTAAACAAACAACGCTGCCGGTTCCCTCGCTGAAGTCCCGGCTGCGTCGGACAGGTGAGTATAGCGATATTTTTTATTTTAATTCTTTCTTTTACACATTTATATGGTTCCCAGGGCCTGAAGGAGAGTTTCCTCTCCTTCAGACCCTGGGAACCATCAGGGATACCGTCCGATACATGAGTCCCATTGACTTGTATTGGTATCGGGTATCGGTATCGGATTGGATTCCGATACTGTGACGGTATCGGCCGATACTTTCCGATACCGATACTTTCAAGTATCGGACGGTATCGCTCAACACTATTCAAGAGTAAATCCACAGCGCTTAGCAAATGAGAGATCCATGAGACTCAGGGCAGCACCTGAATCTACAAACGCCATGACAGGATAAGATGACAGTGAGCAAATCAAAGTTACAGACAGAATAAATTTAGGTTGCAAATTACCAACGGTGACAGGACTAACAACCTTAGCTATACGTTTAGAGCATGCTGAGATAACATGTGTAGAATCACCACAGTAGTAGCACAAGCCATTCCGGCGTCTATGAATTTTCCGCTCATTTCTAGTCAGGATTCTATCACATTGCATTAAATCAGGTGTCTGTTCAGACAACACCATGAGGGAATTTGCGGTTTTGCGCTCCCGCAACCGCCGGTCAATTTGAATAGCCAGTGCCATAGTATCATTCAGACCTGCGGGAATGGGAAAACCCACCATAACATTCTTAATGGCTTCAGAAAGGCCATTTCTAAAATTAGCGGCCAGTGCACACTCGTTCCAATGTGTCAGCACGGACCATTTCCGAAATTTTTGGCAATACACTTCAGCCTCGTCCTGCCCCTGAGACATAGACAGCAAGGCCTTTTCTGCCTGAATCTCAAGATTGGGTTCCTCATAAAGTAAACCGAGCGCCAGAAAAAACGCATCAAGATCAGCCAATGCCGGATCTCCTGGCGCCAGCGAAAAAGCCCAATCTTGAGGGTCGCCCCGTAAGAACGAAATAACAATTTTTACTTGCTGAGCAGAATCTCCTGATGAACAGGGTCTCAGGGACAAAAACAATTTACAATTATTCACGAAATTCCTAAACTTAAACCTGTCTCCGGAAAACAGTTCAGGAATCGGTATTTTAGGTTCTGACCTAGGATTTCTGATAACATAGTCTTGTATGCCCTGCACACGAGTAGCCAGCTGGTCCACACTTGTAATCAAGGTCTGGACATTCATGTCTGCAGCAAGCATAGCCACTCTGAGGTAAAGGGGAAGGAGAAAGAAAAAAAAACAACTCAGAATCTTCTTTCTTATAATCCCTCTTCTGCAATGCATTAAACATTTAATACTGGCCTGGCAAACTGTTATGACCCCAATGGCGAGGGTCTCAGAGGAACGTGGAAGTCTGCAGAATACAAAAATCCAGCTCATAGGGCAGTGGTAACTGGGTTGACCATATATCTACTCCTAACGCCAACACTAGAAGTAGCCGGGGATCATTCCTACGTTGATTCTAGATGACACGCGCCAGCCGGAGAATCTAGCTACCCCTAGTAGAGGAAAACAAAGACCTTTCTTGCCTCCAGAGAAGGGGACCCCAAAGCTGGATAGAAGCCCCCCACAAATAATGACGGTGAGGTAAGAGGAAATGACAAACACAGAAATGAACCAGGTTTAGCACAGAGAGGCCCGCTTACTGATAGCAGAATAAAGAAAGGTAACTTATATGGTCAACAAAAACCCTATCAAAATCCACACTGGAAATTCAAGAACCCCCGAACCGTCTAACGGTCCGGGGGGAGAACACCAGTCCCCTAGAGCTTCCAGCAAAGGTCAGGATATAGATTTGGAACAAGCTGGACAAAAATACAAAACCAAAACAAATAGCAAAAAGCAAAAGGCAGACTTAGCTGATATAACTGGAACCAGGATCAGTAGACAAGAGCACAGCAGACTAGCTCTGATAACTACGTTGCCAGGCATTGAACTGAAGGTCCAGGGAGCTTATATAGCAACACCCCTAACTAACGACCCAGGTGCGGATAAAAGGAATGACAGAAAAACCAGAGTCAAAAAACTAGTAACCACTAGAGGGAGCAAAAAGCAAATTCACAACAGCCATGCCAACCGTTGAACCGGCAAGTCCTCCCTCTGCTATCGGCGAATCTGTCGTACCCACTGTTGGTAGCATCAGCCCTGAGCGCTCTAGCCTGCCAGTGCTACCCAGACTCACTAGAAGTGTAGCCAGAAGACAGTGCACTACACCAGCGGTAGCAAGCATAGCGGGCCCTGCTAGGTCAATAGCGACCACTGCGCTGCGAAGGTCCACACGCAGCACTCAGAATCAAACTCCCCTCCGCTACAAAACGTGGAGGTATTAATGAGGGCTGCTATTTAGTTGAAAATGTTTGTGTGCATATCTTCTGTTACAGGTTTTAAAAATGGACAACGGAGTAATGGACAGTGAATTGCTCCAAAAACTTCTAAAAGGGGACCCCTTTGTTTACCTGGGGTCCCCGCTGTTTTAACCACTGAACTGAGAGTCATAAACTGTGCATGACCTAACTTTCGCAACGTTCAAGAAGTCCTCACCTCCCATAAGGGGAAGCACTGTTATGTTTAATTGTTTATAATCTTTCAAATTGTTGTGTGTTTCCTGTTAACATGTATTGTTGTTCTTGTTTTCCCAGTCCGGGAGTACTGGATTTAACTGGGGGGGAGTGCAGCGCCCCAGAGTCCTGGTCGTTGCAGTAATGTCGCTCTGCCGCTAAGGGGAGTGATGTTACGTCTGACTGCACTAAAGGAGTTCACCTGATCGGGTAACACTCACACTACACTTCACACTCCGGCCACCAGGGGGGTGGTTCTATCTAGTAGGCCACTCCTCACACTCTGGTAAAACTGGGGGTTGGACAGGAAGACAGAGAGAAGTAACTGGGAAGAGCTAGAGAGAGGACCTGTCAGGGATGGGATCCTGACAGATTCCTAAGAAAGGACAAGAAGCGAGGTTTACTGTGCTGAGTGAGAAAAGCAGGAATACAGCAAAGAGGCAATAGGACCAGAAGGAGTTGTGCTGTAAGACCGAGGCAACATCCTTCTGAGGCGCAAACAGTCGGTGGCCGGAACGCCGAGAAAGTAAGAGACTTTAAGTATTACTTCAAACCACGGCAGGGCAGCCAACTATAGGTTGGCTGCCTCACTTAAACACCTAAGCAGACAACGGAGGCAGCTGTGGGAGAGGGGCGACTCTAGAGTCCCGGAAGAACTCCAGGCCTACCCCGTCATACGGGTGCGTCCTAGCCATATCATCTGGGGGACGGAGAGAACGAACATCAGAGACAGACAGAATCAAGTTGTGAGGACTATCCTGGGGTGTTCAGCAAGGAAGGACTACAACACACGGGCGCTAGAAGGTAGACACTGATTCCCACCTGAAAAGGGAACTCCGGATGTGCCGTTGGACCGGCCGGTCTCAG
Source organism: Ranitomeya variabilis (assembly GCF_051348905.1). Lineage (NCBI taxonomy): Eukaryota > Metazoa > Chordata > Amphibia > Anura > Dendrobatidae > Ranitomeya > Ranitomeya variabilis. The sequence continues at coordinate 744,520,269 of NC_135235.1, read as the reverse complement.
CCAGCCTGGTTAACAGTGCTCTGGATTGGGCACCTCCAAACCTTCAGTAAAGAAAAGGTAAAGAGACTGCAACCTGGTGTCCTCGTTATTTACTACGACCTGCACCGCACCATAACATCGTCACCATACCTCCACCTTCATTGTACGCCCCTCAGCAGGGTCACGGACCGGGTCTAGCCACCGTGACAACCCCAGAGCAGAGACCCAGAGGCCCGGTACCGGGTACCCCTCGGCCTTGCGGCAGTGGGGGCGCTATAACTGCAATCACCAAGCCATATTAATGTTAATACTGCCTGACTGCGTTGAGCCCTGACTGCGCAGTACGGAGGTGGTGGGTATTAGTTCTGCACTGTTGGAACGCGTGTCTCATTAAGGCAGAAGTTGAGGGTGCAGGTGGAGGCCCTAGAGGAGGCAGAAGCAGTGGGGGAAATGTTAAATATAGAAGTTTGTCCTGCAAGCCTTGTGGATTCCAAGACTTGTGGAGCATCGCCTGCCCCCACAGCCACCAGAGTCACCCAGTGCCCAGTCAGCGAGATGTAATGCCCTTGGTCATGCTTACTCATCCTAGTGTCTGTGGTGAAATGCACCCTGGCAGACAGAGATTTTGTTAAGGAATGAGTGATGTTGTCTGCAACATGCTGGTGTAGCGCAGGTACAGATTTCTTAGAAAAGTAATGGCGACTGGGCAATTGGTACTGGGGGACTGCGATGGCCATCAGCTTTCAGAAACCATCTGTATCTACCAGGCAGGAAGGCATTTCCATGGCCAAAAGATTAGAGATGGTGGAATTCAACCTCTTAGCTTTATCATGCGTAAAAGGAAAACAACCTTTTATATGACCACAAGTGTGGAACTGTGGGCTGGCTGCAGTGCTGAGAGAGGGCGGAGTATGGTGAACCAGACAAACTGCTGGTCCGTGAGAGAGGTGCAGGCGGAGATGTCACGGTGGATTGAGAAACTTGTGGTGTGCTCATTCTCTGAGATTGGTCAAAAACAGCAGGCATGTCCGCTTCCGTTACAGCTGATGGCACGCTCTCAGTCAGCGTGACTGGAGTGGGTAAAGAACCTGAGGTTTTGCAGTCGAAGATCTGAGCCTCAATAGTTGATACGGTCAGGGCCGGTTTTAGGCAAAGTGGGGCCCTAGGCAAAGTTTAAAATGGGGCCCCAAATGCTAACATATTGCACATCACACAGAAGCATTTTGGTTGTATTTAAATGCGCTGATCTCAGGCCGCTAAACGAGTGTGATCGACAATACTGAAGTCGTTGGACGCTTGTTTCCCAGACTCTTTCCACCGTCTGAGAAAGAATGAAGGGGACAGAACGATCACTAATAGATCACTAACAGATCACCATACAGTATCATGTTATCAGCAGCACATCTACAGTTTACACCAGCGATGTGCTGCTGAGAACAAGGATTTTTATTCCGGCATAAACAATCCAATCACCCAATGAATATGCAGCATTTTGCTTGTTTAGTATAATACACCCCATAGTCCTCCATATATTATAATGTGCACCACAGTCCTCCATATTGTAAAATGCAAACCCCATAGTCCTCCATATAATATAATGTGCCCCATAGTCCTCCATATAGTATAATACACTCCTCATAGTCCTCCATATAGTATTATACACTTCCCATAGTCCTCCATATAGTATAATACACCCATAGTCCTCCATATATTATAATGTGCACCACAGTCCTCCATATTGTAAAATGCAAACCCCATAGTCCTCCATATAATATAATGTGTCCCATAGTCCTCCATATAGTATAATACACTCCTCATAATCCTCCATATAGTATTATACACTTCCCATAGTCCTCCATATAGTATAATACAGTCCTCCATATATTAAAATATACTCCTCAGTCCTCCATATAGCATAATACACTCCTATCAGTGCTCCATATAGTATAATGCACCTCCATAGTCATCCATGTAGTACAATTCACTTCCCATAGTATAATGCACCCCATAGTTCTTCATATAGTATAATGTATTCCCCATAGTCCTCGATACAGTATAATTCAGCCCACATATAGTATAATGCAGCCACCACCCCACAGAGTATAATGCAGCCACCCCACAGAATATAATGCAGCCACCCCAGTGTATAATGTAACCCCCCCACAGAGTATAATGTAACCTCCCCATAGAATATAATGCAGCCCCCCATATTGTATAATGTAGCCCCCTCATAGAGTATGATGCAATCACCCATCAAGGAATATAAATATAATACAGCCCCCCCATAGAATATAATGTAGCCCTGAACAAGATATAATACAGTCCACATCCCCATAGAATATAATGTAGCCCCATCAAAGGGTATGATGCAATCATCCCTCATAAAATCTAATAAAGCCCCCCACAGAATATAATGCAGTCCCCCATAGTATATAACACAGCCTCCTCCATAGAATATAATGTATAATGTACCCCCCAAATATATAACACAGCCACATAGTATATAACACAGCCTCCCCCATAGAATATAATATACCCCCATAGTATATAGCACAGCACACATAGTAGTATATAGCACAGCCCATATAGTAGTATATAGCACAGCCACTTAGTATATAGAACAGCCCACACAGTAGTATATAGCACAGCCCACACAGTAGTATACAGCACTGCCCACAGGAGTATACAGCACAGCCCACAGGAGTATACAGCACAGCCCACAGTAGTATATAGCACTGCCCACACAGTAGTATACAGCACTGCCCACACAGTAGTATACAGCACAGCCCACAGTAGTATACAGCACTGCCCACAGTAGTATACAGCACTGCCCACAGGAGTATACAGCACAGCCCACAGTAGTATACAGCACAGCCCACAGTAGTATACAGCACAGCCCACAGTAGTATACAGCACTGCCCACAGGAGTATACAGCACTGCCCACAGGAGTATACAGCACTGCCCACAGGAGTATACAGCACAGCCCACAGGAGTATACAGCACTGCCCACAGTAGTATACAGCACTGCCCACACAGTAGTATACAGCAGAGCCCACAGGAGTATACAGCACAGCCCACATGAGTATACAGCACTGCCCACAGTAGTATACAGCACTGCCCACAGTACTGTACAGCAGAGCCCACAGTAGTATACAGCAGAGCCCACAGTAGTATACAGCAGAGCCCACAGTAGTATACAGCAGAGCCCACAGTAGTATACAGCACTGCCCACAGTAGTATACAGCAGAGCCCACATGAGTATACAGCACTGCCCACAGTAGTATACAGCACTGCCCACAGTACTGTACAGCAGAGCCCACAGTACTGTACAGCAGAGCCCACAGTAGTATACAGCAGAGCCCACAGTAGTATACAGCAGAGCCCACAGTAGTATACAGCACTGCCCACAGTAGTATACATAACTGCCCACAGGAGTATACAGCACAGCCCACAGGAGTATGCAGCACAGCCCACAGGAGTATGCAGCACAGCCCACAGGAGTATACAGCACAGCCCACAGGAGTAGACAGCACAGCCCACAGGACTATACATCACAGCCCACAGGAGTATACAGCACAGCCCACAGGAGTATACAGCAATGCCCACAGTAGTATACAGCAGAGCCCACAGTAGTATACAGCACAGCCCACAGTAGTATACAGCACAGCCCACAGTAGTATACAGCAGAGCCCACAGTAGTATACAGCACTGCCCACATCCCCCTTCCCTCCCCGCCTCTCTCCTCCCAAGAATGGCCGCACAGTCCAGTAAAAAAAAACAAAAAAACAAGCTTCTCACCTCTCCCGGAGCCCACACTGCTCCCTGCTCCTGTGTCGGCGGCTGCCGCCCCACTGCCTGACACACACAGCGAGTGTGCGATGACGCGCACCCGCTGTGTCAGAGGCAGAGCGGGGAATGATGGGTGAGGGAGCGTCAGGTGACGCTCTCTCCTCCATCATTGTATTGAACTGTACCGGCAGACGCCGGTATAGTTTAATGCGGCGGGGGAGTCAGCGCTGGCGGCAGGCGGGCCCCCTGCCTCACAGAGTCCCCATAGCGGCTGCGTGACTTGCCGCTAGCTGGGGGCCCTGGAGGAGCGGGGGCCCCAGGCAGCTGCCTAGTCTGCCTGCCCCTAACGCCGGCCCTGGATACGGTAACAGAGGAGGAAGAAACAGCAGATCTGATTGATGGGGCGGCTGATGGTTGTTGAGGTCCGCATTTTTGCGCAGTGGGATTCCCACAGTAAAGCATGTTAATTGCGCATGTGAAGGTTCATACATGTTGTAGTCAAATTATTGCACTTTTTACCTCGACTCAGTTTTTTTCTTGCAAAGTTGGCAGATTACGCGAGTTGGCTCATCCTTTGTAGTGTCAAAAAAGGAATTTGGGTGCCACCTCTGTGGACTGTACTGGGTGTGATGTTCAGGTGGAGGAAGAGAGGCCACTTGAAGCTGCGCTTGCCATCCACTCGAGTACATGCTCTTTCTGGGAATCATTGACAAGGCGTACCGTGCATCTGCCAAAGAAATTTAGTGGTGTAGCCAGTTGTTAGCCCCATGCCGGATCCCTGCTCTGATAGGCAGGGTCTCAGGCGTGTCACTTCACTCACCCACTCTCGGTCGGTTCTTCCCTTTTCTATGCTCTGCATGCTTCCAGCCGGGCCTCCAGGCATGTCTTTAGAGCAGGGGTGTCAAACTGCATTCCTCGAGGGCCTCAAACCATGAGTGTTTTCAAGATTTCCTTAGCATTCCACAAGGTGCTGGAATCATTCTGTGCAGGTGATTAAATTATCACCTGTGCAATACAAGGAAATCCTGAAAACATGACCTGTTTGCGGCCCTCGAGGAATGCAGTTTGACACCTCTGCTTTAGAGCATGCGTGTGCTCCAGCCCTCTTAAAAGGGTCAGGGCGTGTACTTGCTATTTCCTCCCCAGCCAATGGCTGTGGGGCATTATGTATATATTGCTTCCTCCTCACTGGGGAGGTGCCTGAGCACACTTCCTGTTCTGTAGTCTAATTTATGTAAGGTTGTGTACCAGTCCATGTTACACTCTGGTGCAGATCCTGTCTGCTGCACTCTGATACTAACTCTGCCTGCTGCACCATCCAGCCTGTCCTTCTGGGTCCAGCTGCGTTGGTCTGTCCTGGAGTGGCACCTGGCGTTCATCGGTAGCCAAGTCTAACCTCACCATCAGATGCGCTAGTGAACAGTAAGGTGCTCGCTTAGTCACGCCCCTCCAGGCTCTCAGCGGTCCGAGGCACAGTGGTTCCACAAACCATGTCAGTGACACCACTCCAGTAACACAAGTTGTCAGTTGTCTTTGCATAGGACGTGATGTTGCTTCACTAGTGCTTTCACAAACATTACCATCTACCCCAGGAGAACCAAGAGTTTACTAAATAAACTATTTATTAAATCCAAAGAATTTTAACAATTTAAGAATGGATATAACATATCAAGTACATATAGTGTGAACCACCCAGGTGGATGAATTTTGACCAAAGGCCCAAGGAAAACCAGATTAAGCAGGCTCTTGCAACATACATGTGAAAACAGCAACGACTCAGTGTGATTTTTATCAAAGAAGACTAACACTTCATACTCAGTACTCATTCAATGAGCCGCCCGTTACAGAATATGAATAACCTTGAATACAATAGCCTGTTTACATATCAAAATAAAGGTAATAATTACCCATTACTAGTTTCCAGTTCTCCCGGGGACCTCGATCACCCCAACGCGCGTTTCGCGTGCTTGTAACAGCCTCGCTTCCTCAGGGGGCGTGGCTAAATCTAAATCCCAGTCCCTATTTTATACAAAGCCGTTCCGGTCAGATGACCAAACGGCAGCCTATCTGTGCCTATTCATAGTGCGCCTGCGCTGTTTAAGCATCTAGCTGCCATGGTTACTGCAGGTTTATACTATCAATAGTGTATAAGCACACATCAATGTGTGCTTAAGTGGATTCGGCGTCATAACGCCCTAGTAACCCATAGCGCCGACCCGCCGTGACTATATAATCATTGCACATCTCCTACTGCTGCGCGTACGCAGCTCTCTCCCTGCTCCGTCAATATGCTTCCTGGAGCCCCGCCCCCCCGGGTCACGTGAGTGAGCCGGCGCCAGGCCCACAACACGCCCCCGTAGAGACAGAGAATCCACCACGCAAAAAGAACGGCAGCAGGTTGGTTGTACTCAGAGATGCGAATTGTGCTGATGTGCTGCCAATGCTGGCACATTACCCGTCACAATTATCAACTCTTGTGATCAAAGGAGACGGCAATGAGTAGTTTAACTATAAAGTGCTATATAGTGCTTACTAATATTGGAAAAGTGCTGATAGTGCCAAAAGTGCTTATACACTATTGATAGTATAAACCTGCAGTAACCAGTCTCCTGTTTTTATAATTTGTGGAAGAGTAATTCTAAATAGTTGGATATTTTGATTTAACTGGTATTTCTTCTAATGATCTATTGATTTCTGTGTTGTTCACAGCATATAAAACCAGTATTACTATGGATTTTAGAGCCCGTGAACAGACGTGGCTAACGCAATTGAAAGATGTGTTCTGTGACGATCCCAAGGTGACTCTGGTAGGAGGTGGGAGAGAAAAACAGGAACTTTTCAAAAAATTAAAAGAGATTTTGAACAAACGTATGCGAACCTGGTGGAATAGGGCATTTCTTAATAAATACTTGGAGAGGGGATTAATACCACGAGGACTTAGGGTCCAGGTATTTCCGTCTTTTGATGTCGAAGATGAAATATTTCGGAAAAAATGGGAAGAGTTGGCCAATTCTTGCTCAAGGGGATTCATGGACCTCTTGGCACAATTAAACCAAACAGCTATAGATGTGATGGATAAAGAAATAGAGGACATTCAGACCAAATTAAAACAAGACACACCTAGTGAAATGTTGGTGGCGTTCAATACGGAATTGGAGCTAGAGTTTGTAAAGTGGGAGAAAAATATATGTGAAAATAAGGCCAAAAAATTCCAGCGAGACATTGGTGATCAGCAGTCCAATATGGTGTATAAATGGAACAGAAGGACATATCGCCACAGGGGATCCTCCCGTGCCAGATCGGCCTCCAATGTCTCTATGACTTCAAGTGAAGAGTCAGTGAAATCTAGACCCAAATATTACGACCTGAGGAATTCAGGTCTTAATTATGAGAGAAAAAATGGTAAATCTAAGAATGCCCAGAATATTCAACAAACTAAAAAGGATAAGAAGGGATTAGAGGTGATTAATTTATCTCATCATATTCTTAATAATGATCAAATTAATGTTCTTCAAAAAGGGCTAACATTCTCTCCCACCAATAATTTTGATCTATTTACAGCTACCAAAGACCTCTATCTCTTCTCAAGAAAATTGATCTTAAAAAAACTTTTTGAAAAGGATGGGTCTATATCTAATGATGCCCAAATTGAAAGGGAGGCACAGCAGGCATTGGAGGATCTTTTGGAGGAGCAAGCCTCAGGCACTATGGGTAGGTTCCCTAAAAATTGTTACCCTAAATCAACAAGGTTTCCCCCCTTGTCCCTAAGTCCGGCAGTAGAGATTTTTACCAGATTGGTAAAACAAGACTTTGAAAAAATCGCTATTAGACGTCAACATGACAATCTCACGGCAAAACAAAGAAAAGCCTTACAACAACTTAAGGATTATGATGACATTGTTATAAAACCGGCGGACAAGGGGGGAAACATTGTTCTATGGCCAAAAGTCCTCTATGAAAAAGAGGCAATGAGACATCTAAAAGATAGGGGGACATACCTTAAATTGGAATGCAATCCAATGAATGAGTTTTCTCGTGAATTGGAGGACATTCTTGAGCAAGCTTTGGATAAAGGATTGATCCCAAAAAAAATCTATGACGGACTGATGACCAAGTTTCCAAAAGTGCCCACTTTATATTTTGTTCCAAAGGTACACAAGAATCCCATTGATCCCCCCGGCCGCCCGATTGTCTCGGGCATGGGAGGTTTGAGCGACCCGATTTGTAAATTTGTGGATTTTTACCTTAAACCTTTAGTCGAGACTCTTCCCTCCTATGCCCGAGACACATCGGACGTGCTGAGTAGGATCAATGGGATCCAGCTAGAGGAGGATATGATTCTTGTCACCGCTGACATTGAATCATTATATACATGTATACAGCATAAGGATGGCCTGGAGGCGGTGCGTTTCTTCCTGGGGTCTGGTAACCGGGATGGCCTGATGTGTGACTTCATACTGGAATTACTTACCTTTATCCTTACAAAAAACTTTTTTGTTTTCAGGGATATTTTTTACCTGCAGCAGCGTGGCACTGCCATGGGTGCGGCCTGTGCGCCCTCGTTCGCCAACCTCTTTTTAGGATATTGGGAGAGGGAGGTGTTTGGCGGTGGGGGTGCTAGGGCCGCAGACCATGTGCAGTGCTGGCTGAGGTATATTGATGACCTGCTGATAATTTGGCAGGGGTCCGAACATGAGTTGCAGGAATTTATGCAGGATTTAAATTGCAATAGATTTAATATCAAATTAACATATCAAATGAGTAAGTCGGAGGTGGACTTCCTGGATGTTAAAATTGTAGTGGATGAACATCGTTACCTGCAGACTGATGTTTACAGGAAGTCCACCTCTGTTAATTCCCTGCTGCATGCAGAATCAGGTCATCCAGGTAGTACGATCAGGGCCATCCCGGTTGGGCAGTACCTCAGGATGAGAAGAATCTGTTCCTCTGAAACCACATTTGAGAAACAAGCTGATGACCTTCAAGAGAGATTTAAATCCAGGGGTTATAGCAATCGATGTATCAAAAAAGGATATCTAAGAGCAAAGTCTCAAACTCGTGAGGCCTTACTGTATCCTCAAAATAGAGAAAAACCAAAACAGGACAGTGTAATTCGGTTTATTTCCACATTTAACGGGGAATGGACCACCATGAGAGAATGTCTTCAGAAACACTGGAAAGTACTTATGACGGATCCAACTCTTTCAAGACTCCTGACAGAACGTCCAATGATGACTTCTAGAAGGAGTAGAAATCTCAAAGATATTTTAGTATCCAGTCACTACGTTCCCTCAACCCCCAAAAACATATTTGGCTCGAGAGGCCCACCCATGGGATGTTTTCCATGTGGTGACTGCATCTCATGTAAAAATATCAGTCGAACATCTGAGTTTGAGTCAGTGGAAGGAAAGAATTACCACATAAAACATCATATTACGTGTAATACGACTCAGGTCATCTATTATGCAGTATGTAGTTGCCCCAAAATCTACATTGGATTAACGTCTAGACGACTTGGTACCCGTACACGGGAGCATGTCAGGGACATTATGGCGGCAGTAACAGAAAAGGATATTCTAAAATTAAAAACTATCCCACGCCACTTTAAAGAATATCACAAATGTAACCCTGGGATGCTCCAGGTTAGAGGCATTGACCATATCCAGTGTGGGATTAGAGGAGGTGATATACACCGCCTACTAGCACAAAGGGAATGTAGGTGGATCACCACACTGGGGACCCTTACCCCTAAGGGGTTGAATGAGACACATGGTTTCTCCTCCTATTTATAACAACTACGGTTATCCCTTCCCATAAATTGCCCTCTCCATCCCATTATACTCCATCCAGATTTTAAATCTTGTCTTAGTCTATGTGTTTTTTTAATTGTGAGTTATTGATTTTGTCACTCCTTTTTTAGTAGCTGTGATTGATACACTATGAATGAATTATCGCAAAAGAAAATAAGCACATTATGAGGCATCTTTTCAACTTCCAGAAGAAAGAAAATAAGAACATGGCACCATATGGAACAAAAGGACCGGATGGAGATGCACAATAAATAAAGCCATTATACAGACTGGGTGACAAGAAATGAGTATATGGTGACTATTGCCTCCGAGTCATACTCTGTGCTTATAAAAAGAAGAAAAAATATATTTCTTAGTGATTATATTCCATGTGTATTTAATTATTCGCTTTTTATTTATGGATGATATCATTGATAGTACTCTTAATAGAATTGTAAAATGTCACGTGGGCAAATATTGGGCACTATTAAAATGATATATTATTATAATATTAGATTGGATATATTAGCTTATTACTGTGAAAGGTATATTTAGCACTAACAGCACTTTTTCACATTAGGAAGCACTATGTAGCACTTTTTTCATTGAACTGTCTGTTGCCGTTCTTTTTTTGTTTTTGTATGGTTATTGAACTTATTAGCTGATAATTATGATAGATAATATAATTGCACCAGTAGGAAGTTATTGGGATAAGTGCTGTTTGGCACTATCAGCACTTTTCCAATATTAGTAAGCACTATATAGCACTTTATAGTTAAACTACTCATTGCCGTCTCCTTTGATCACAAGAGTTGATAATTGTGACGGGTAATGTGCCAGCATTGGCAGCACATCAGCACAATTCGCATCTCTGAGTACAACCAACCTGCTGCCGTTCTTTTTGCGTGGTGGATTCTCTGTCTCTACGGGGGCGTGTTGTGGGCCTGGCGCCGGCTCACTCACGTGACCCGGGGGGGCGGGGCTCCAGGAAGCATATTGACGGAGCAGGGAGAGAGCTGCGTACGCGCAGCAGTAGGAGATGTGCAATGATTATATAGTCACGGCGGGTCGGCGCTATGGGTTACTAGGGCGTTATGACGCCGAATCCACTTAAGCACACATTGATGTGTGCTTATACACTATTGATAGTATAAACCTGCAGTAACCATGGCAGCTAGATGCTTAAACAGCGCAGGCGCACTATGAATAGGCACAGATAGGCTGCCGTTTGGTCATCTGACCGGAACGGCTTTGTATAAAATAGGGACTGGGATTTAGATTTAGCCACGCCCCCTGAGGAAGCGAGGCTGTTACAAGCACGCGAAACGCGCGTTGGGGTGATCGAGGTCCCCGGGAGAACTGGAAACTAGTAATGGGTAATTATTACCTTTATTTTGATATGTAAACAGGCTATTGTATTCAAGGTTATTCATATTCTGTAACGGGCGGCTCATTGAATGAGTACTGAGTATGAAGTGTTAGTCTTCTTTGATAAAAATCACACTGAGTCGTTGCTGTTTTCACATGTATGTTGCAAGAGCCTGCTTAATCTGGTTTTCCTTGGGCCTTTGGTCAAAATTCATCCACCTGGGTGGTTCACACTATATGTACTTGATATGTTATATCCATTCTTAAATTGTTAAAATTCTTTGGATTTAATAAATAGTTTATTTAGTAAACTCTTGGTTCTCCTGTTTTTATAATTTGTGGAAGAGTAATTCTAAATAGTTGGATATTTTGATTTAACTGGTATTTCTTCTAATAACCATCTACCCCAGGTAGACCTTGAACACCTAGCCCAATTCTCCTTCCACCACGGGCTCGATTTTTCTCAGACATGTTGCTCAGATAGTGTGGTAGCAGCACAGTATTAGCAACCAAAAATTTGAATTTAAACTCTGCACCACCTCTGCAAACAGCTGAATTTCAGCGACAGTAAATTCCAAGTTGAAATATGGCGTGCTGTATCGTGTTAGTCACAGAAAAAATAATTGTTTGAGATTGGGTGAGGCCTGTATGTAAAATAAGTAATGCTACAAACTATTTTACGTAAATCAAGTTTATTGAGTAAATTGTACAATACAAGCTCAAGTGTTATTGATAGACAGAAAAATTCCAACTTAGTCAATCACATAAAAGTAATAATCACAAGTCAATTGTAATAACTGTGTGCTCATTGTCAAGCATATCACAACTTCAAGATGTTGACATAAATTGTTAGACTAAGAAATCAATCAGTTTGCTACAAACTATTTTAAAGTCAGGTCCCCTACTGTATGACACTAGGAACAGAAGAATTTTTGTGGCCTCTGGATCAGGCATCTACAGCTTAATTTCAACCCAACAAAATGACAAAGCGTGATACGGCGGGTTATCTAACTTTTTGCTACTGACAAATTATAATTTTCTTTTAATGTGCCTTAGGTCGGCAGACAGTTTTATATCACCAAAGCACTAAATGACAAGGTGGGATACAGCGGGCTGTTTCACATTTAGCTAGTGAAAAAATATTAATTAGAACACTATATTCGTCCATGGAGCGCCATAGAAGCAGTGCACAACACACTTGTAGAACACGTGCCCCCCTGACTTTGTCTGTGGACTTCAGTAAATGGCCAAAAAAAAGTGCTGGAAGGTAAATTTAACAGCCACATGGGACACTAGCTACCTACACTATCTGACTGATATACAACCGCCCAACTAACTAGCTAAAATCTTGCTCTTAACAGTGCCAGCATCAGGAGCAGCCTCTCTGCACTGTTACAGCGTCGAAATGGCGCTAAAACAAGATGTCCGCTATTGATATGGAGAGGGACATGTGATTTCAGTAGCCAATGATACAAACCGTTGTGTCAGGACATTGTGGGTGTTTCCTGCTCCCTGACTGGATAGCCGCAATGTGCAAATAAAGGTAGGAAAAAAGAAAAAAAGACTTTACAAGAACGCCACGCCTCTGAGCTCTGCAAACCCCTCCCCTCAAACACATGCCAAACGCTCATGATACACCACCATTATCATTGCTAAAGTGCTGAAAATACTTTTGTGCCAATGCAAATATTTTCCCACACTTTTACCGAATGTTACCTATTTTTACCAATTTTATAAAATTTTGCTCGTGTTTCCGATCACAAATCCAAATGTGCCATATTCGTGCCAAATTTATGTTTGGCGATCGTTTTCCGAACAAATTCGCTCATCACTAGTAATAACTCTGGAACGCTTCTCAATAAATCCCAGTGATTTTGCAATTTGTTTTTTTTGTGGCACATTATAATTTATGATAATGGTAAATTTAGGTCGATAGGTTTTGTGTTTATTTTCAACAAATCAGAAATTTGAGAAAAATGTTAAAAAAGTAGCAATTTTAAAACTTTGAGTGATTATCCCTTTAATCCAGTCATACCACAGAAAAATACTAATAAAAACATTTCCCCCATGTCGGCTTTACATCGACACCATTTGTAAAATGTTGTTTATTTTGTTAGCATTTTAGGATGTTTAAAAATGTAGCAGCAATTTTTCATTTTTTTCACAAAAATTTACTAAATTATTTTTTTTAGGGACTTATCCAGGTTTGAAGTGACTTTGAGGGTCCTATATATTGGTAAACCCCCAAATGTGATACCATTTTAAAAATAGCACCCCTTGACATTAAAAACTGCTGACAGGTAGTTTATTAACCCTTTAGGTGATTTTAGTAATTAATGCCAAGTGATTTGACAGGAATGAAAGTGTATTTATACCACCAAAATGTTGCTAACTTCTGAACATGCTGCTATAGCCGTGAGACTCTAAGGCCGCTATTTGGTCATGAATTGCATGACCACACAATCAAGACCCCATGGACGGAATAGTACGGTTCAGCGATCAGCGATGCACATGGGGGTGTGCGTCCGATCGCCGCCGGGGTCCTGATTGCTGCCATGGTGACCCGATGTCGTCATGACAACATCCAGGTCACCAAAGCTAAGAAACTTACTGGTCATGCGCAGTGCATGATCACCAAGTCTCCCCCATCAGTGCAGCGCTGACAGCTTCTATGGCTTGCAGATGCTGCTTCATCTGCATGCTATAGATGAGATCAGCCTGCCAAAAATGATTGTCCCATAAAAGGACAAGGTGTAAAAGTCAGAAAAAAAAATAAAAAAAATTAATAATTGTAAAAATATATTAAAAAAAAAAAAATTCGATATTTATTCTATCCCTAAATAAATATTTGAATGAAAACAAAAACCAAAACAATAAAAGTACACATATTTGGTATCGTCGCGTCCATAATGACCCGACCTATAAAACTGTCTCACTAGTTGACCCCTTCAGTGAACACCATAAAGAAAGCAAGGCAAAAACAACGCTTTATCATCATACCGCAGAACAAAAAGTGGAATAACACGCGATCAGAAAGACAAATATAAATAACCATGGTACCGCTGAAAATGTCATTTTGTCCCACAAAAAACGAGCTGCCATACAGCGTCTTCAGCGAAAAAATTAAAAAGTTATAGCTCTCACAATAAAGCGATGCAAAAGTAATTACTTTTTATCTAAAAGTTTTTATTGTATGAAAGCGCCAAAACATAAATAAATGATATAAATGAGGTATCGCTGTAATCGTACTGACCCGAAGAATAAAACTGCTTTATCCATTTTACCACACGCGGAACGGTATAAACGCCCCCCCAAAAGAAATTCATGAATTGCTGGTTTTGTTCATTATGCCTCTCAAAAATTGTAATAGAAAGCGATCAAAAAATGTCATGTGCCCGAAAATGTTACCAATAAAAACGTCAACTCGTCCCGCAAAAAAACTCACATGACTCTGGGAAAATTATAGCTCAAAATGTGGTGATGCAGCCTCCAGCTGTGAGTTTTGTCTGGCTGGTTATGAAAATTAGGGGGAACCCACAACTTTTTTTTTTTAATTAAGGTGATTATTTACAGCACAGGAGCGGCAGATGAACACTCCCATTAACCACTCCTGCTGTCACTGTTATTAGCAGAAGCAGGAGTAGGCTGATGGTAGTGATAGTCCCATCAGCCGCAGCCTGCTGTCTCTTTTATTACTTAATTGTAACTCCTCATTCTCCTCTGCTTATGCTGATCGCCGGCAGAGCAGGGGAGAATGATGATAGCCGTGTTCAGCAACGAGCGACGGGGTACAGCGCTTACTGTAACGCTTCTTCCCCGGCGCCGATGCGTGTCACATGGATGACATCCTTGTGTGTTATGCGTATGCATGTGCGTTGGATGTTTTGTGGCTCCGCCCGTGCTGACATTAAAAATCAGACATGTCAGTGTGTGGAAACACCGACATGCACAGACCCATTCACTTCAATAGGCAAATAGCGCTCCGTTCCTCCCGAGTCTCTCTGTATGGCTAAGCAGTACTGTACAGCCACATATGGGGTATTGCCACGTTCAGTAGAAATTGTGGGACAAATTCTGTTGCCATTTTAACTCACTTGTGTGAAAATGTAAAATCTTTGACTAACACAAAATTTTGGTTGTAAAAATGTAGTTATTTTGTCCTCACTGCTCAATGGTATAAAATTCTGTGACACAACTGTGGTGTCAATAAGATCACTGCACACCTAGATAAATACAATGAGAGGTGTAGTTTGTAAAATGTGGTCACTTATGGGGGGGTTCTGCTGTTTTGGTACCTCATGGGCTCTTCCAGTGGGTCATGGCACCTACAAACCATAACAGTAAAATCTGGCGCTCCTTCCCTACTGAGCCCTGCCATGCACCCAAACAGTAGTTTTCTCCCACATATGGGGTATCAGCATACTCAGGACAAATTGCACAACAACTTGTATGGTCAACTTTCTCCTGTTACACTTGGGAAAATAAAAAATTAGGGCAAAAAGCTCATTTTTGTGAAAAAAATATGATTTTTTAATTTTTACAGCTCTACGTTATAAACTTCTGTGAAGTACTTGGGGGTTCAAAGTGCTCAACTCACATCTAGATAAGTTCCTTAGGGGGTCTAGTTTCCAAAATGGTGACACTTGTGGGGAGTTTCCACTGTTTAGGCACATCAGAGGCTCTCCAAACACGACATGGCATCCGATTTCAATTTCATCCAATTTTGCAATGAAAAGTCAAACGGCGCTCCTTCCCTACCGAGCTCTGCCATGCACCCAAACAGTGGTTTACCCTCACATATGGGGTATCAGAGTACTCAGCACAAATTGCACAACAAATTCTGGGGTCCAATTTCTCCTGTTACCCTGGTAAAATAAAAAAATAATTGGATCTAAACTAATTTTTTTTGTGAAAAAAAGTTAAATGTTAATTTTTTAAAACCATCCAAAAATTTCCTGTGGAGAACCTGAAGGGTTAATAAATATTTTGAATGTGGTTTTGAGAACTTTGAGGAGTGCAGTTTTAAAATGGTGTAACTTTTTGGTATTTTCTATCATATAGACCCCTCAAAGTGACTTCAAATATGATGTGCTTCCTAACAAAAAAAAAAAAAAATAATGTGGTAAAAATGATAAACCGCTATCTAACCCTTATAACTTCCTAACAAAAAAAATTTTTGGTTCCAAAATTGTGCTGATGTAAAGTAGACATGTGGGAAATGTTAATTATTACCGTAGGTATTTTAAACTCTTAATTCCATATGACATACTATCCCGTCGAGGTGACCTGGGACTTAATTCTCAGTGACGGGATAGTATGTCATAGTCGATCGGCCGCGTTCACAGGGGGAGTGCGGCCGATCGCCGCCGGGTGTCAGCTGATTATTACAGCTTCCGGCACATTAACCCCCGGAACACTGTGATCAAACATGATCGCAGCGTTCCTGCGGCATAGGGAAGCATCCCCCCCCTGCGCGCTTCCCTGAGACCCTTGGAGCAACACGATGTGCGTTGCTCCGAGGGTCTCCTACCTCCTCCTCCCTGCAGGCCCGTATCCAAAATGGCCGCGGGGGGCCTTTCGGGTGCTGCAGAGAGGTGGATTTCAAGGCCTGCTCAGAGCAGGCACCCGGAAGCCTCCTTTAGTGCCTGTGTGATTGCTGATCTGACACAGTACACTGCAAAGTGTCAGATCAGCGATCTGTCACTATAATGTGATGTCCCCCCTGGGGCAATGTTATAAAGTAAAAAAAAAAAAAATTCACAAGTGTAAAAAAAATAATTCCTAAATAAAGAAAAAAAAAATATATTGTTCCAATAAATATATTTCTTTAAATTAAAAAAACAATAAAAGTACACATATTTAGTATCGTGTGTCCGTAACGACCTGACCTATAAAACTCTTCCACTAGTTAACCCCTGCAGTGAACACCGTAAAAAATAAATAAATAAACGAGGCAAAAAAACGACGCTTTATTATCATACCTCCAAACAAAAAGTGGAATAACACGTGATCAAAAAGAAGAATATAAATAACCATGGTACTGCTTAAAATGTCATCTTGTCCCGCAAAAAACGAGCTGCCATACAGCGTCATCAACGAAAAAATAAAAAAGTTATAGTCCTCAGAATAAAGCGATGCAAAATAATTATTTTTTATATAAAATAGTTTTATCGTATAAAAGTGCCAAAACATAAAGAAATTATATAAATGAGGTATCGCTGTAATCGTACTGACCCAAAGAATAAAACTGCTTTATCAATTTTACCAAACGTGGAATGGTATAAGCACCCCCCACAAAAGAAATTCACGAATTGCTGGTTTTTGTTCATTCTACCTCACAAAAATTGGAATAAAAAGCGATCAAAAAATGTAACGTGCCCGAAAATGGTACCAATAAAAACGTCAACTCGTCCCGCGAAAAACAAGAGCTCACATGACTCTGTGGACCAAAATATGGAAAAATTATAGCTCTCAAAATATGGAGACACAAAAACTATTTTTTGCAATAAAAAGCTTCTTTTAGTGTGTGACGGCTGCCAATCATAAAAATCCGCTAGAAAACCCACAATGAAAGTAAATCAAACCCCCCTTTATCACCTCCTTAGTTAGGTAAAAATAATAAAATTTTAAAAAAATTATTTATTTCCATTTTCCCATTAGGGTTAGGGTTAGGGTTGGGGCTAAAGTTAGGCTTAGGGCTGGGGCTAAAGTTAGGGTTGGGGCTAATGTTAGGGTTAGGGCTACAGTTAGGGTTGATGCTAAAGTTAGGGTTAGGGTTAAGGCTAAAGTTAGGGTTGGGGCTAAAGTTAGTGTTAGGGTTGGGGCTAAAGTTAGGGTTTGGATTACATTTACGGTTGGGATTAGGTTTAGGGGTGTGGTTAGGGTTATGGTTGGGATTAGGGTTAGGGGTGTGTTTGGGTTAGGGTTTCAGTTAGAATTGGGGTGTTTCAACTGTTTAGGCACATCAGGGGCTCTCCAAACGCGACATGACGTCCGATCTCAGTTCCAGCCAATTGTGCGTTGAAAAAGTAAAACAGTGCTCCTTCCCTTCCGAGCTCACCCGCGCACCCAAAAAGGGATCCCCCCCCCACATACTGTATGGGGCATCAGCGTACTCAGGACAAATTGGACAACACCTTTGGGGGTCCAATTTCTCCTGTTACCCTTGGGAAAATACAAAACCGGGGGCTAAAAAATAATTTTTGTTAAAAAAAAAAGGATTTTTTATTTTCACAGCTCTGTGTTATAAACTGTAGTGAAACACTTGGGGGTGCAAAGTTCTCACAACACATCTAGATAAGTTCCTTGGGGGTCTAGTTTCCAATATGGGGTCACTTGTGGGGGGTTTCTACTGTTTAGGTACATCAGGGGCTCTGCAAACGCAATGTGACGCCTGCAGACCATTCCATCTAAGTCTGCATTCCAAACAGAGCTCCTTCCCTTCCGAGCTCTTCCATGCACCCAAACAGTGTTTTACCCCACATATGGGGTATCAGCGTACTCAGGACATCGTACAGCGTACTTAGGACTTCTGATAACCTTGGGAAAAAAAAAATTGGGGGCAAAAAGATCATTTTTGTGAAAAAATATGGTTTTTGTTTTTTTGTGGGGGGTTTTAATGTTTAGGCACATCAGGGGCTCTCCAAACTCAACATAGCGTCCTATCTCAATTCCAGTCAATTTTGCATGGAAAAGTCAAACGTTGCTCCTTCCCTTCTGAGCTCTGCCATGCGCACAAACAGTGGTTTACCCCCACATATGGGGTATCAGCGTACTCAGGACAAATTGTACAACAACGTTTGGGGTCCAATTTCTCCTGTCACCCTTGGTAAAATAAAACAAATTGGGGATGAATAAATTTTTTGTGAAAAAAAAGTTAAATGTTCATTTTTTTTTTTAAACATTCAAAAAATTCCTGTGAAACACCTTCTTGAATGTGGTTTTGAGCACCTTGAGATGTGCAGTTTTTAGAATGGTGCCACACTTCGGTATTTTCTATCATATAGACCCCTCAAAGTGACTTAAAAAAATAAAATAAAAAAATGATGTGGTTAAAATGATAAACCGTTATTTAACCCTTATAACTTCCTAACAAAAAAAAAAATTTGGGTTCCAAAATTGTGCTGATGTAAAGTATACATGTGGGAAATGTTTCTTATTAAGTATTTTGTGTGACATATCTCAGTGATTTAACCCCTTCACGACATGCCCCGTACTAGTACGGCACATGTCGTGTCTCCCCCTTTGATGTGGGCTCCGGCGGTGAGCCCACATCAAAGTTGCGACATGTCAGCTGTTTTGTACAGCTGACATGTGCGCGCAATAGCGGCGGGTGAAATCGTGATTCATCCACCGCTATTAACCAGTTAAATGCCGCTGTCAAACGCTGACAGCGGCATTTAACCGGCGCTTAGGGGCCTTGCGGCTGAAAACGCTCACATCGCTGACCCCCGTCACATGATCGGGGGTCAGCGATTCATCAGGATAGTAACCATGGAGGTCCTTGAGACCTCTATGGTTACTGATCCCGGCTAGCTGTGAGCGCCACCCTGTGGTTGACACTCATAGCAAGCCTCAAGCCTGTAATTAAGCTACATAGGAGCGATCTGATGATCGCTGCTGTGTAGCAGAGCCGATCAGGCTATGCCAGCTTCTAGCCTCCCATGGAGGCTATTGAAGCATGACAAAAGTTTAAAAAAAAAAAAGTTTTAAAAAATATGAAAAAAATAAAACTAAATAAAAGTTTAAATCAGCCCCCTTTCGCCCCATCCAAAATAAAACAATAAAAAAAAAAATCAAACATGCAGATATTTGGTATCGCCGCGTTCAGAATCGCCCGATCTATCAATAAGAAAAAAAGCATTAACCTGATGGCTAAACAGTGTAGCGAGAAAAAAATTCTAAACGCCAGAATTACTTTTTTTGGTCGCCACGACGTTGCATTAAAATGGCGATCAAAAGAACGTATCTGCACAAAAATGGTATCATTAAAAATGCCAGCTTGGGGTGCAAAAAATAAGCCCTCACCCGACCCAAGATCCCAAAAAGTGGAGACGCCACGAGTATCGTAAAATGGCGCAATTTTGTTTTTTTTTTTGTAGCAAAGTTTGGAATTTTTTTTCACCACTTAGATAAAAAATAACCTAGACATGTTTGGTGTCTATGAACTCGTAATGACCTGGAGAATCATAATGGCAGATCAGTTTTAGCATTTAGTGAACATAGCAAAAAAAATAAACAAAAAACAAGTGTGGGATTGCACTTTTTTTGCAATTTCACCACACTTGGAGTTTTTTTCCCGTTTTCTAGTACAAGACATGGTAAAACCAATGGTGTTGTTCAAACGTACAACTGGTCCTGCAAAAAATAAGCCCTCACATGGCCATATTGACAGAAAAATAAAAAAGTTATGGCTCTGGGAAGGAGGGGAGCGAAAAACGAAAATGCAAAAACGAAAAAGGGGAACGGTGTGAAGGGGTTAAGGGCATAAAAATTCAAAGTTGGAAAATTGTGAAATTTTTGCCAGATTTTCATTTTTTTTCACAAATAAACGCAGGTAATATCAAAGAAATGTTACCACTATCATGAAGTACAATATGTCACGAGAAAATATTGTCAGAATCGCCAAGATCCGTTGAAGCGTTCCAGAGTTATAACCTCATAAAGGGACAGTGGTCGGAATTTTAAAAATTGGCCCGGTCATTAACGTGCAAACCACCCTTAGGGGTTAAGTGATATATCTTTGTGATTTAAGGGCATGAAAATTCAAAGTTTGAAAATTGCGAAATTTTCACCAAATTTCCATTTTTTTCACAAATAAATGCAAGCATTACCATAGTAATTTTACCACTAACATGAAGTACAATATGTCACGAGAAAACATCAGAATCACCAGGATCCATGGAAGCGTTACAGCGTTATTACCTCATAAAGGGACAGTGGTAAGAATTGTAAAAATTGGCCCTGTTGTTAACGTGCAAACCACCCTCGGGGGTAAAGGGGTTAAACTGCTTCAGGGCTCTATAGCTTCCATTGTCCGGGAGTTTACGGGGGAAACTCAATTATCTTATTTTTGGAAGCAGGTTATTTGGGGGAAAATAAGATGAAGCTCCCTACTCTAGTTCTAATGATTAAAACTAGGACAAAACTAAGCAACTCCTTAATATTGATGGGTTTACTCCAGTTACTCCTATATGGCAAAACCCAAAGTTGCCGTAAACATTCAGGTCAGAGGGCTTTAGCCCCGGTGATGAGCAGGGATCCTATTTATAGATCAGCTTCAGTTGGATGGAGTCTTTATAAGGTTTCAGCAGTTAAGAGATGAATTCCAGCTACCACATAAGGACTTTCTTCAGTACCTTCAAATGAGACAGGCATGGCATAAACAGGAGTTCCGTACTCTGCTGAGAACCCATAACCATTTATTGTTTTCTATGGTTGGGAACCAGGATTGTGTCGCTGGTGCAATTTCTAGATTTTATCCACTACTCCTTGCCCAGGTTATAGATAAGCATCCATTGAAGATTAAAGGGCCACTGTCACCCCCTCCAGCCGTTATAAACTAAAAGAGCCACCTTGTGCAGCAGTAATGCTGCATTCTAACAAGGTGGCTCTTTTAGTTTTTGGTTCAAGTATTCCCAAAATAAAGCGTTTTGAAACCTTTCCAAAATACCTGTCTTTAGCCAGGGAGGCGGGTCCTCACTCCCCAGCTTGAACCGCTACTCTGCCGTCACTCAAATCTTCAGGGGCTTTCGGTGCCGCCCCCTCCGCGCTCTTTTCACTTCAAAACCGGCGCCTGCGCTGTGTTTAAGCTCTGGCCGTCTGACGTCCCAGCCAGGCTTGCAGACTGCGCCTGTGCGAGCATTGTGGCCACCCACCTTGGGAATCCCAGCCCCGCAGTGTGTTATGCATTATGCACAGTGCGGGGCTAGGATTCCTGGGCATGCGCACTGCGTGTGTCAGACGCTCCCCCAGGTCCCCCGCCTTCCAGCCCCGCACGGTGCATAATGCATAATACACTGCGGGGCTGGGATTCCCAAGGTGGTTGGCCGCAATGCCCGCACAGGCGCAGTCTGCAAGCCTGGCTGGGATGTCAGATGGCCAGAGCTTAAACACAGCGCAGGCGCCAGTTTTGAAGCAAAAAAAACGCGGGGGGGGCGCCGACAGCCCCTGAAGATTTGAGTGATGGCAGTGTGGCGGTTCAAGCTGGGGAGTGAGGACCCGCCTCCCTGGCTAAAGACAGGTATTTTGGATAAGTTTCAAAACGCTTTATTTTGGGAATACTTGAACCAAAAACTAAAAGAGCCACCTTGTTAGAATGCAGCATTACTGCTGCACAAGGTGGCTCTTTTAGTTTATAACGACTGGAGGGGGTGACAATGGCCCTTTAAAGAGAAATGGGAGTAGGATGTTGAGGTAATTGACAATGAGCAGTGGGATGACATATTATCCTCGATTCCCCAGCTGTCCACTAGTGAGGCACAAAGGCTGTCACAGATGTACCTGCTGCATCGGGTACACAGGACTCCCAAATTCCTGCATAAAATTGGGGTAAGAGGATGACTTGTGTCCAAGATGCGACAGGCCCTGCTGATTTGCTACATATGTTTTGGTCATGTGGTTTCATCTGGAATTTCTGGACCAAGTCATAGACTACATAAAAACGGTGTTTAGGATTGTGATTCCTATGCATACACTGCTGAAGATGCAAACATAAGGTTGGCACTTAAAGGGAACCGGTCACCCCGGTTTTCCACTCGGAGATAAAAATACCGCTACATAGGGCATGAGCTGTGCTTTACAAAAGTGTTTTTTTTCTACCCTGATTCCCCACCTAAGCTGCCGAAATTACTTACCAAAGTCGCCGTTTTCGCTTGTCAATCATGCTGGTCTGGTCATAGGGGTGTGGTGACAAAGCTGTTTCTTCCCCCAGATCTTGCTTAGGTTTCCGTTGGTGGCGTAGTGGTTTGCGACTGCGCAGGTGACGAAAAACAGTGCGCTCTGCGCTATATCCCTGGTGATCGGTGGGGGCGGCCATCTTCCTGTGGCCGCGCGTGCGCAGTTGGAGCGCTCTGCTGCCCGGGGCTTCAGGAAAATGGCCGCGGGATGCCGCGCGTGCGCAGATGGGGATCGCGGCGGCCATTTTCCTGAAGCAGAGTTCACGTCTCGGCTTCAGGAAAATGGCCGCCGCGATCTCCATCTGTGCACGCTCGGCAGCCCGCAGCCATTTTCCTGAAGCCCCGGGCAGCAGAACGCTCCAACTGCGCACGCGCGGCCACAGGAAGATGGCCGCCCCCACCGATCACCAGGGATATAGCGCAGATCGCACTGTTTTTCGTCACCTGCGCAGTCGCAAACCACTACGCCACCAACGGAAACCTAAGCAAGATCTGGGGGAAGAAACAGCTTTGTCACCACGCCCATCAGACCAGACCAGCATGATTGACAAGCGAAAACGGCGACTTTGGTAAGTAATTTCAGCCGCTTAGGTGGGGAATCAGGGTAGAAAAAAAACACTTTTGTAAAGCACAGCTCATGCCCTATGTAGCGGTATTTTTATCTCCGAGTGGAAAACCGGGGTGACAGGTTCCCTTTAAAGGAATGTTAGATCAAGCCAGGAAAATTATAGCAGCAGACTGGTTGGACAGGGCAAGTTTAGGGAATTTATGGAAAAAATGAATCTGCTGCTACGTCTGGAAGGAGTATATAAAAAGAGGAGAGCCCTGCATAAATACTGCAAAATATGGGAGGCCTGGAAATTTCACCAAGGCATGGATATTATGTCCTTACTTGGAGGTGCTGGGTAATATTACCGTATATACTAGAGTATAAGCCGACTCGAGTATAAGCCAAAGCACCTAATTTTGCAATGGAAAACTGGGTAACCTTATTGACTCGAGTATAAGCCGTGTAAGCATTGACCCCTTATCCCTGTCCTGGTATGCGTGGCTCCCCCCGTCGCTGTCCTGGTATGCGTGGCTTCCCCCCTCCCATCCTGGAATGCGTGGCTTCCCGTCTCCGTCCTGGTATGCATGTTTCATATTACAAAAAAACAAACAAAAAAACAAACATCCTACTCACCCTTCAACGTGCCCTTGCAGCATCTCATTAGTGCTCACTTCCAGCAGCTCTTCCTGTGCTTAGTGATCACGTGGCACCGCTCATTAAGGTAATGAACATTCCCAGTGGAGTCGCGTGCATATTCATTACCTTAATGAGCAGTGCCACATGATCATTCAGCACAGGAAGAGCTGCTGGAAGCTGGCATCAACGAGATGCTGCGAGGGCACGCTGGAGGGTGAGTAAGATGTCTTCTGGACGGAGGCGGCTGTGGCTGTCACTGTGAATATTCATTTCTCTTTAGCAGCGGCACAGGCTTTAACCACAGCCCCTTGCTCCTGCCTGTCTCCCGCTGCTGCGCCGCTCTCCCTCCCCCGATGGCTTTCTGGGACAATGTCTTATGTATAAGCCGAGGGAGGGTGTTTTCAGCACAAATAAAATGTGCAGAAAAACTCGGCTTATACACGAGTATATACGGTATTACATACGTTGAGCGAAATATATCTGATTAAGGTCCTTGGAGTGATGCATATAAAATCTGTTCCCATAATGTCCTTCCTGTTTCAGGTGAAAACTAAAGAACTTGGAGACTCGGGACTTATCTTTCATAATGTTTATTTGCACATGAGTACACAGATTGCCGTATTCAGCTTAAATATGTTGATTAATATAATAAGATAATTGTTAATTGCTATGTGGTCCTGATCAAGGATTGGGGGGAGGGGTTTTGGATGGGTGTCGTCATTTGTTGTATATTGAAAAATTCAATAAAAATGTATACGATTTAAAAAAAAAAGAAGATTTTACAAATGGGACAAACAATACATCATATGCAGTGCATGAAATAAACAAGATTAAAACAGGAAACTTACTATGGTGATCACAGAGATGATTTGGCTTAGCGAAGGAGAGCACTGCGATTGGGAACGTCCAGTGAACGGGATCGTACATACACAGATATATATCTTTCTGCATGAACCAGATCATAATTAGCCTTGACCTTTTATCAGCACCTAAGTTACACCCAGACACCCCTCCTTGATGACCTCACGTGGGCCGGGTTGTGGAATGTTCTCAGCCCTTCAGGATTTTATAAAATTCCCAACATTAACAATAGCTTAACTCCTGAAGACTGCAGAAGTTCAAGGTTACCGCTATGTTTTTTATCACGATTTTACTTTTCCATATAGATAGTAAACATGACATGGCTGGAGTCAGCGATTTGACCACTACTGATTTGGGGCTTAAACGCAGGTATTGCTGTATGGATTTTAATGTTTTCTATAGCAATGTCATAGTAAAAAAAACTATGGTTAGTTGTAAAGTAATTTCCATTTCTCATTTAATTATACGACTGTCTGTTATATCTTTTTGTACAATTTGTCAATAACATATATTGTTTTTCCCCATCTGAGAGCAGGGCTCGTGTGATGTAACAACCTCACGTGAGCCTTGGGAATGCGAGTCCTGACACCACTGAAACGGCGCCGGCAGGGAAGCCGAGATGTGTTTTTTTATTTTAACGAGGCCAATCATGAGGAATCACAAGGGGATGTTGTCGGTAAAATCATTTCCAACATTCTGAACTTAAGCTCTATCTGTGCTAGCAGTGACGGACCCGGAAACGCTGCAGCCCGCGTCTCAGGGTCTGTCACTCAATTACGGCACAACCCTAGCGATGCATCCGACATTGCTTTCAATGGCGGTGTTAATGGACTACGTTACACCGCGTTATGCCGCGGTGTAACGTAGTCCATTTAACGGAGTCACTGAACACAATGTGAACCCAGCCTTAGCTGCAAAAGATTTCCCACATTCTAAACATACAAATGGTTTCACCCCCGTGCGAGTTCTACTTCCCAAATATCAAATAAAAAGCCACCAAACTGTATTGTAGGCAAAAATAATACCAATAAAAACTCCAGTCATCTGAAAAAAAACCCCACTCAGGTCCTTCATCTGTCAGTGGAAAAACAGGTTTCCACATTATTAATGGCTCAAATTCTTTTGAAAAGCAACATGGCTTCTATAAACCTATCCAGCATTATCAGCTCTGCTGAAAGGTGGGAGATACAAGCTTGTTCTCCTCAGTACAGTCCTCTGTAGTGATGGGCTAGCACTAAAATGCTCGGGTGCTCGACCCGAGCAACGAGCCCAATGTACGTCTATGGGAAACTCGAGCATTTTTCAGGTGACTTTCCCCCGGCAATCTTTAGAGGGACTAGAAATTGGGAACAGTGCTCAAATGACATGGGAACATCATGGGGAAGACCCCTGGAAGCATTTCTGACTCACAGGTCACTGCTGTGAACAATGTTGCCAGAGTATTACGCCACTTTTACAGACTCACAATAAACATACAAAACTAAACCAAAATGGATTTTCCTTGGAAATGTGTCAATACACATCCTTTACAGGGTAATGACTTGTATAGAAGGCAAAATAACCAAAAACAACAAATGCTCCTCCACACCTTGGGCTATGTTCACACGTAGCGTTTTTGAACTTTAGCATTGCTTTCAACCAAGACAAATACATTCACTTTAAAATGTCATTTTAACATTTTACAACCTTAGCTGGCCATGTGGTGTGTGACATCATCAGACAGCTCATGTTTCATTTATGAAAAAGGGACTATGAAAGTCACAGACCCAATTTTTATAGGGCAATCAGGCGGCCTTTATATTCTTAGAGATCAATCAGCCGGTTATGCGTTGTTATTCCCATTATTAAACAGTGGTCTCCTATACTGTTATTGCCTATGCAGTGAGTGGCAGGGCTTCCAAAAATTAGGACGCATCCCAATACCCCTTTGATGAGACATACAGGAGGGTCTCATAAAAAAATGTTCCCATTATTGGGAAGTGGGTCTCCCATACTGTATCACGGACCACAGTCACCCTGGTGATCTGGTGGTGGAGGCTAAGGAGAAAGAGGCGTACACCAGCAAATAGCCAAAATCAAGAAGCGTATACCCATGTGTGGGTGTGAAGAAGTGCATTGGAATAGACCTGCCCAAAAAAAGACACTGGATGTGAGTTTATGTTTCGCTGCTATCATTCAGTGCTGTTGAGAAGTCTGGCCTAATCCAGCCCTTGTTCATTTTTATAAGAGTCAGCCTGGGGAGACTCTGCGTATGAATAAACATGTGTACTAAAGATGATTGGATTCACCTTGTCATTGTCCTGGAGATAAGGTGTGGTTGTCTTTTAAGTACATTTGTCTTAAATTCCCATCCTACAAGTTGTCCTCACTTAATCGATCCCTTTGAAGTCATCAAACAAATTAATGTCGTGTCCTACAAATTGAAGTGGTCAGCCTCCTTACTGATACCCAATTCCTTCCTTGTGTACAGCCGGAAGCCAATCATTCTAAGTCTCTTCTTCAAGGATGTCTTCCAGATGTCTAAACATTATTTCTAGGATCCATAGTGGAGTGTTGTGAAATTGGATTCTGGGCTCCCCCGGTGGCCACTGGTGGAATTGAACTTGTGTGCATCATCCTCTCTGTTCACCTGTTCCCATCAGGATGTGGGAGTCTCTATATAACCTTGCTCCTCTGTCAGTTTCATGCCGGTCAACAATGTAATCAGAAGCCTTTCTTTGCATGTTCCTGCTACTAGACAACTCCCAGCTAAGTTGGACTTTTGTCCTTGTTTGTTTTTGCATTTTGTTCCAGTTCACAGCTGCTGTTTCGTTACTGTGTCTGGAAAGCTCTTGTGATCTGAAATTGCCACTCTGGTGTTATGAGTTAATACTAGAGTCTTAAAGTAATTTCTGGATGGTGTTTTGATAGGGTTTTCAGCTGACCATGAAAGTGCCCTTTCTGTCTTCCTGCTATCTAGTAAGCGGACCTCGATTTTGCTAAACCTATTTTCATACTACGTTTGTCATTTCATCTAAAATCACCGCCAATATATGTGGGGGCCTCTGTCTGCCTTTTGGGGAAATCTCTCTAGAGGTGAGCCAGGACTGTATTTTCCTCTGCTAGGATTAGTTAGTCCTCCGGCTGGCGCTGGGCGTCTAGGGATAAAACGTAGGCACGCTACCCGGCCACTGTTAATTGTGCGGCAGGTTTAGTTCATGGTCAGTTTAGATTCCATCTTCCAAGAGCTAGTTCTTATATATGCTGGGCTATGTTCTCTCGCCATTGAGAATCATGACAGTTTGACCGGCCCAAAAGGGTTAAATTATTGGCTGAGAAAGGAGAGAAAAAAGAAGTCTGCTGAAAATTTTTTTTTTTTTTTCTCTAGTTCTGAGTGTGCTCATAATTGAATCACTTGCTAGTCTGCCTATACTGCAGCCTTCCTCTCTTTATCTCCTTCTAATCCTTGAATGGCTCTGTGTTCACCTGTTTGAAATGGATCTTCAGAGTGTAGCTACAGGTTTGAATAATCTCGCCACGAAGGTACAAAATTTGCAAGATTTTGTTGTTCATGCACCTATGTCTGAACCTAGAATTCCTTTGCCTGAATTTTTTTCAGGGAATAGATCTTGCTTTCAAAATTTTAAAAATAATTGCAAATTGTTTTTGTCCCTGAAGTCTCGCTCTGCCGGAGACCCTGCACAGCAGGTCAGGATTGTAATTTCCTTGCTCCGGGGCGACCCTCAAGATTGGGCTTTTGCATTGACACCAGGGGATCCTGCGTTGCTCAATGTGGATGCGTTTTTTCTGGCCTTGGGGTTGCTTTATGAGGAACCTCATTTAGAGCTTCAGGCGGAAAAAGCTTTGATGTCCCTATCTCAGGGGCAAGATGAAGCTGAAATATACTGCCAAAAATTCCGTAAATGGTCTGTGCTTACTCAGTGGAATGAGTGCGCCCTGGCGGCGATTTTCAGAGAAGGTCTCTCTGATGCCATTAAGGATGTTATGGTGGGGTTCCCTGTGCCTGCGGGTCTGAATGAGTCCATGACAATGGCTATTCAGATCGATAGGCGTCTGCGGGAGCGCAAACCTGTGCACCATTTGGCGGTGTCTACTGAGAAGACGCCAGAAAATATGCAATGTGATAGAATTCTGTCCAGAAGCGAGCGGCAGAATTTTAGACGAAAAAATGGGTTGTGCTTCTATTGTGGTGATTCAACTCATGTTATATCAGCATGCTCTAAGCGTACTAAGAAGCTTGACAAGTCTGTTTCAATTAGCACTTTACAGTCTAAGTTTATTCTATCTGTGACCCTGATTTGTTCTTTATCATCTATTACCGCGGACGCCTATGTCGACTCTGGCGCCGCTTTGAGTCTTATGGATTGGTCCTTTGCCAAACGCTGTGGGTATGATTTGGAGCCTTTGGAAGCTCCTATACCTCTGAAGGGGATTGACTCCACCCCATTGGCTAGTAATAAACCACAATACTGGACACAAGTAACTATGCGTATTAATCCGGATCACCAGGAGATTATTCGCTTTCTGGTGCTGTATAATCTACATGATGTTTTGGTGCTAGGATTGCCATGGCTGCAATCTCATAACCCAGTCCTCGACTGGAAAGCTATGTCTGTGTTAAGCTGGGGATGTAAAGGGACTCATGGGGACGTACCTTTGGTTTCCATTTCATCATCTATTCCCTCTGAGATTCCTGAATTCTTGTCTGACTATCGTGACGTTTTTGAAGAACCCAAGCTTGGTTCACTACCTCCGCACCGGGAGTGCGATTGTGCCATAGATTTGATCCCGGGTAGTAAATACCCTAAGGGTCGTTTATTTAATCTGTCTGTGCCTGAACACGCTGCTATGCGAGAATATATAAAGGAGTCCTTGGAAAAGGGACATATTCGTCCTTCGTCATCTCCCTTAGGAGCCGGTTTTTTCTTTGTGTCTAAGAAAGATGGCTCTTTGAGGCCGTGTATTGATTATCGGCTTTTGAATAAAATCACGGTTAAATATCAATATCCGTTGCCACTGCTGACTGATTTGTTTGCTCGTATAAAGGGGGCCAAGTGGTTCTCTAAGATTGATCTCCGTGGGGCGTATAATTTGGTGCGAATCAAGCAGGGGGATGAGTGGAAAACCGCATTTAATACGCCCGAGGGCCACTTTGAGTATTTGGTGATGCCTTTTGGTCTTTCAAATGCCCCTTCAGTCTTCCAGTCCTTTATGCATGACATTTTCCGCGATTATTTGGATAAATTTATGATTGTGTATCTGGATGATATTCTGATTTTTTCGGATGACTGGGACTCTCATGTCCAGCAGGTCAGGAGGGTTTTTCAGGTTTTGCGGTCTAATTCCTTGTGTGTGAAGGGTTCTAAGTGCGTTTTTGGGGTTCAAAAGATTTCCTTCTTGGGATACATTTTTTCCCCCTCTTCCATCGAGATGGATCCTGTCAAGGTTCAGGCTATTTGTGATTGGACGCAACCCTCTTCTCTTAAGAGTCTTCAGAAATTTTTGGGCTTTGCTAACTTTTATCGTCGATTTATTGCTGGTTTTTCTGATGTTGTTAAACCATTGAGTGATTTGACTAAGAAGGGTGCTGATGTTGCTGATTGGTCCCCTGATGCTGTGGAGGCCTTTCGGGAGCTTAAGCGCCGCTTTTCTTCCGCCCCTGTGTTGCGTCAGCCTGATGTTGCTCTTCCTTTTCAGGTTGAGGTCGACGCTTCTGAAATCGGAGCTGGGGCGGTGTTGTCGCAGAGAAGTTCCGACTGCCCCGTGATGAGACCTTGTGCTTTTTTTTCCCGTAAATTTTCGCCCGCCGAGCGGAATTATGATATTGGGAATCGGGAGCTTTTGGCCATGAAGTGGGCTTTTGAGGAGTGGCGTCACTGGCTTGAGGGGGCCAGACATCAGGTGGTGGTATTGACTGACCACAAAAATTTAATTTACCTTGAGTCTGCCAGGCGCCTGAATCCTAGACAGGCGCGCTGGTCGTTGTTTTTCTCTCGGTTTAATTTTGTGGTGTCATACCTACCGGGTTCTAAGAATGTTAAGGCGGATGCCCTTTCTAGGAGTTTTGAGCCTGACTCCCCTGGTAATTCTGAGCCCACAGGTATCCTTAAGGATGGAGTGATATTGTCTGCCGTTTCTCCAGACCTGCGGCGGGCCTTGCAGGAGTTTCAGGCGGATAGACCGGATCGTTGCCCACCTGGTAGACTGTTTGTTCCTGATGATTGGACCAGTAGAGTCATCTCTGAGGTTCATTCTTCTGCGTTGGCAGGTCATCCTGGAATCTTTGGTACCAGGGATTTGGTGGCAAGGTCCTTCTGGTGGCCTTCCCTGTCACGAGATGTGCGAAGCTTTGTGCAATCTTGTGACGTTTGTGCTCGGGCCAAGCCTTGTTGTTCTCGGGCTAGTGGATTGTTGTTGCCCTTGCCTATTCCGAAGAGGCCTTGGACGCACATCTCGATGGATTTTATTTCGGATCTGCCTGTTTCTCAGAAGATGTCTGTCATCTGGGTGGTGTGTGACCGTTTCTCTAAGATGGTCCATTTGGTTCCCTTGCCTAAGTTGCCTTCTTCTTCCGAGTTGGTTCCTCTGTTTTTTCAAAATGTTGTTCGTTTGCATGGTATTCCGGAGAATATCGTTTCTGACAGAGGGACCCAATTCGTGTCTAGATTTTGGCGGGCATTCTGTGCTAGGATGGGCATAGATTTGTCTTTTTCGTCTGCTTTCCATCCTCAGACTAATGGCCAGACCGAGCGGACTAATCAGACCTTGGAGACATATTTGAGGTGTTTTGTGTCTGCGGATCAGGATGATTGGGTTGCTTTTTTGCCATTGGCGGAGTTCGCCCTCAATAATCGGGCCAGCTCTGCCACCTTGGTGTCCCCGTTTTTCTGTAATTCGGGGTTTCATCCTCGATTTTCCTCCGGTCAGGTGGAATCTTCGGATTGTCCTGGAGTGGATGCTGTGGTGGAGAGGTTGCATCAGATTTGGGGGCAGGTAGTGGACAATTTGAAGTTGTCCCAGGAGAAGACTCAGCTTTTTGCCAACCGCCGTCGTCGTGTTGGTCCTCGGCTTTGTGTTGGGGACTTGGTGTGGTTGTCTTCTCGTTTTGTCCCTATGAGGGTTTCTTCTCCTAAGTTTAAGCCTCGGTTCATCGGCCCGTACAAGATATTGGAGATTCTTAACCCTGTGTCCTTCCGTTTGGACCTCCCTGCATCTTTTTCTATTCATAATGTTTTTCATTGGTCATTATTGCGCAGGTATGAGGTACCGGTTGTGCCTTCCGTTGAGCCTCCTGCTCCGGTGTTGGTTGAGGGTGAGTTGGAGTACGTTGTGGAAAAGATCTTAGACTCCCGTGTTTCCAGACGGAAACTCCAGTATCTGGTCAAATGGAAGGGATACGGTCAGGAGGATAATTCTTGGGTGACTGCCTCTGATGTTCATGCCTCCGATCTTGTCCGTGCCTTTCATAGGGCTCATCCTGATCGCCCTGGTGGTTCTGGTGAGGGTTCGGTGCCCCCTCCTTGAGGGGGGGTACTGTTGTGAAATTGGATTCTGGGCTCCCCCGGTGGCCACTGGTGGAATTGAACTTGTGTGCATCATCCTCTCTGTTCACCTGTTCCCATCAGGATGTGGGAGTCTCTATATAACCTTGCTCCTCTGTCAGTTTCATGCCGGTCAACAATGTAATCAGAAGCCTTTCTTTGCATGTTCCTGCTACTAGACAACTCCCAGCTAAGTTGGACTTTTGTCCTTGTTTGTTTTTGCATTTTGTTCCAGTTCACAGCTGCTGTTTCGTTACTGTGTCTGGAAAGCTCTTGTGATCTGAAATTGCCACTCTGGTGTTATGAGTTAATACTAGAGTCTTAAAGTAATTTCTGGATGGTGTTTTGATAGGGTTTTCAGCTGACCATGAAAGTGCCCTTTCTGTCTTCCTGCTATCTAGTAAGCGGACCTCGATTTTGCTAAACCTATTTTCATACTACGTTTGTCATTTCATCTAAAATCACCGCCAATATATGTGGGGGCCTCTGTCTGCCTTTTGGGGAAATCTCTCTAGAGGTGAGCCAGGACTGTATTTTCCTCTGCTAGGATTAGTTAGTCCTCCGGCTGGCGCTGGGCGTCTAGGGATAAAACGTAGGCACGCTACCCGGCCACTGTTAATTGTGCGGCAGGTTTAGTTCATGGTCAGTTTAGATTCCATCTTCCAAGAGCTAGTTCTTATATATGCTGGGCTATGTTCTCTCGCCATTGAGAATCATGACAGTGGAGATGTCTCTAGTTTAAGATTTTCAGTGATCGAAAAAGTGTATAAACCCATACGTGGAGGAGACCATAAACGTAAACTATTTAATACTGAATCCTTTTGGATATTTATGCTAGAAACCAGATGGGTTGAATTTAATACAAGATCTTATTCTTCAATATTAACAATCGTTTTATATGCAAATGGGTTTGTCATTACTTGTTATGCTTTGCTTAATAATTCATTTGTACGAGCACTTTTTTATTTTTGTATGGCATTTGATATTCACTAATTGGATACCACACGTGTATGGCAACACCTATTACTTGACTTTCAGTTACTTAAATGCCTAATTGTTCAGACAGCAAGTAGACTATGATTAAGACTTTTGGCAAAACGCGTAGATCTGAAACCTCCTTGTTGCACTGCATATTGCCATCAAGTTTGTTTGGAGCATATTTTATATGGCTAATTAAAAGCTAAGTTTTACAAACAATGTACAAGCTTCCTCACTGAATTTTTCCAAATTTTGGTGTTCGTGCTGCAGCTACTCTGGCTTATTTCTTGCAAAATATTCCATGCTTAATACCCTGAAAGGTGAGTGGACTTTTTTGTTTGTTTGGGTTGCCTCCAGTCTATAAGGCGCACTCACTTATTAGCAAGATCTTTTTCTTGCTTAAAGTGTGTGTCAAAGATCACGCCCAGGGGGGTCATGCTGAACCCCACCGCTGCCACCGTCAAGAAATTAATCGGAGAGATCACACAGAATCTCACCACAACCACGAATTGTCAAAGATCACCGACTCGGAAGCTGCACACTGTTAGCTTTTTGTCAAGAACAGCGCTCTGCTGCTCCTATCGTCCGAACAATTACGCAATTGACGGACGATTAACAGAGCAGACCTCAGGCTGTTTCCACTAATAGGACTGTTATTGGGAAAATAACAGTAAGTGTATGGTATATACACCCCTCATTTCAATGCATGGACTGTATATATACCCCGGGTACGGTCACTGCTAACTCCATGCTAAACCAAGAACAACTTGCTGCCACCAACAGTTATTTATACAGGCTGACTGGACGCCTGATTTCTGGTAGCATATGGCTTCAGGGTGCGGCTTACAAAATAAATAAAACAACTATTAAATTTTATGTTTAATCCAGAACAATAGGCAGTGTTTATAAAAAATATATATATATATACAAAAGATTTTACAAAGGGGACAAACAATACAGCATATGCAGTGCATAAAATAGACAAGATTAAAGCAGGAAACTTACTATGGTGATCACAGAGATGATTTGGCTTAGGGAAGGAGAGCACTGCGATTGGGATCGTCCAGTGAGAGGGATTGTGCATACACTGATATATATCTTTCTGCATGAACCCAGATCCTAATTAACACCCAGACACCCCTCCTTGATGACCTCACGTGGGCCTGGTGGTGGGATGTTCTCAGCCCTTCAGGATTTTATATAATTCCCAACAATAACAATAGCGTCACTGCTGAAGACCGCAGCAGTTCAAGATCGCCTCTATGCTTTTTATCACGATTTTACTCTTCCATATAGAAAGTTAACATGACATGGCTGGTGTCAGCGATCTGACCACTATTGATTTGGGGCTTATAGGCAGGCATTGCTTTATGGATTTAAGGTTTTCTATAACAATGCCTTATAGTCAAAAAACTATGGTAAGTTGTAAAGTAATTTCCCTTTCTTATTTAATTATATGACTGTCTGTTATATCTTTTTGTACAATGTGTCAATAACATATATTGTTTATCCCCTTCTGAGTTATTTTTGAAGGTCAATAATATGTGATTCTCCAGTAATTAATTTTTCACGCTATAGGTATGATAATAAATGATGATGCATTCCCGGAGTTCATGTGAGGTTGTTACATCATGTGAAATCTGCCCCAAATCAGCACTGGTATCACCATCCCCACCTTTGGACAAATCAAACATCACAAAGTCAGAACAGCTGCAGCCCTGGCTTCTAGTTGATATTCAATTCATCCAAAGGGTGAGGGGGGCAGTAAAGCTGGCACTGATTGGGAGCAATGCTCGTTTGATGCAACAAACTCACGGGACCCTCGGAAACGCGAGTCCCGACACCACTGGAATGGCGCCGGCACGGAAGCCGAGATGAATGTTTTTATTTTAACAAGGCCAAACATGGGGAATGACAAGGAGTTGTTGTCGGCTAACTAATTTCCAACATAATGAACATGAAAAAAGCTTCTCCCCTGTGTGACTGCTCTGATGTTTATTAAGAGTTGATTTTCAAGCAAAATAGTTACCATATTAAGAATAAAAAAAAAAAGGATTCCCCCTAAGAGACTTTTCTGGTCACTAGGATGATTTCTTCACAAAACATTTCCCACATTCTGAACATGAAAATAGCTTCTTCCCTGTGTGACTTCTCTGATGTGTGATAAGGCTTGATTTACTAGCATAATCTTTCTCACATTGTGAACATGAAAAAGGCTTCTCCCCTGTGTGTGTTCTCTGATGTTTGACAAGCCTTGATTTCCCTGTAAAACATTTCCCACATTCTGAACATGAAAATAGCTTCTCCCCTGTGTGACTTCTCTGATGTGCATTAAGATTTGATTTCCTTGTAAAATATTTCTCACATTCTGAACATGAAAAAGGCTTCTCCCCTGTGTGAGTTGTCTGATGTTTGACAAGAGTTGATTTCTCTGCAAAACTTTTCCCACATTCTGAACATGAAAAAGGCCTCTCCCCTGTGTGAGTTCTCAGATGTGCGCTAAGATGTGATGTATTTGTAAAACATTTCCCACATTCTGAACATGAAAATAGCTTCTCCCCTGTGTGACTTCTCTGATGTGCAGTAAGCATTGATTTCCTTGTAAAATATTTCTCACATTGTGAACATGAATAAGGCTTCTCCCCTGTGTGAGTTGTCTTATGTTTGACAAGACTTGATTTAGCTGCAAAATATTTCCCACATTCTGAACATGAAAAAGGTTTCTCCCCTGTGTGAGTTCTCTGATGTGAGCTAAGATGTGATGTTTTTGTAAAACATTTCCCACATTCTGAACATGAAAATGGCTTCTCCCCTGTGTGAGTTCTCTGGTGTATACCAAGATCTGATTTCTGATTGAAACATTTCCCACATTCTGAACATGAAAATTGCTTCTGCCCTGTGTGAGTTCTCTGGTGATTAACCAGACTTGATTTCTTGTTAAAACATTTCCCACACTTGGAACAAGAATAGTTATTCTCTACTGAGTGAATATTTTGAAGTTTCAGTAAAGATTTTTCGAAAGGAAAATGACTTCCATATTCTAAACCTGAAAATAATTTTTTTGCTTTATGAGCAGTTAGTTTTTGAATGCTTATTTTGTGATTTTGATTTTCCTTAGTAGTCTGTAATGAAACAGAAGGCAGGACATGTTTGAAAGGATCAGATGAGAGATCATCGCTGTGAAGGGATGTTGGTGTATCTGGAGTAATGGCAGTCCCTTTATTTGCATCCTGTGGAATCTCAAGATCATCTGATTTAAAAATTGAAGATATCAGCTGTCCCTCTGTTCTCCTGGTACAGTCATCTGCCAAGAATAAAATCATTAATTTTAAATAAAATATCCTTAACTTATATTTTTGAACATTTCTACTTAAACTGTCTGTAAAAATAGCAAGTTATGCAAAAATATTGATTTACCAAGACAATGACAGTTCATAGGCTAATCGAATACCTGAGAAGATGCACAAGTAGATTGTGGTGCTTGAATAAAAAGCCATTAAACTGTATTGCAGGCAAAAAAATTACCAATAAAAACTCTAGTCATTTGAAAGAAAAAGGTCCCCACTCAGGTCCATCATATGTCAGTAAAAAAACAGGTTTCCACATTATTAGTGGCTCAAAGTCTTTGAAAAGCACATTGGCTTCTAAAAACCAATCCAGCAATATCAGCTCTGCCGGACGGTGCCAGATACAAGCTTGTTCTCCTCTGGTTCAGTCCTCTGTGCTCAGCTCCCGACTTCTGTATTAATTTCCTGTTGTGACCCTGGCCCGTATACGAACTACTCTTGCATTTTCTGATTTTGTATTTTCTCTGCCTTCCTGGTTCTGACCCAGCAACCTAACTATTCTTCTTCCCATCTCTCACAACAGAACAGCAGGTAACAACATGGCCCAAGCCTAGGGGTCTCTGTGCAAGTCCAAATTTTTGTATATCCTTTAACCTCTTTCCGACATCGGGCATAATAGTACACAGATGTCGGACACCCTCCCTTTGATGTGGACACCAGTGGTGAGCCCATATCTTTCCTGGCACATGCAGCTGTTTTGAACAGCTAACATGTGCCCAGAACAGCTGCGTGTGGAATCGCGATCCACCCGCAACCTGTTAAATGCCGCTGTCAAATGCTGACAGCGGCATTTAACATGCTCTTCTGGTAATCATGGCTGGAAATCCAGCCCACCGGTGACCCCATCATTTGATCGTGGGTCACTGATGTGTCGGCATTACAACCAGAAGTCTCCTGGAGACCTCTATGGTTGTCACTGCTGGATTGCTATGAGCGCCACCCAGTGGTAGGCACTCATAGCAAGTGAATAATTCTGCTACATACAGGTGATCTGATGATCGCCTGTATGTAGCAGAGCTGATTGAGTTATGGCAGCTTTTAGTCTCCCATGAAGACTATTGAAGCATGTCAAAAGTAAAAAAAAAAAAAAAATGTTTTTATTATAAAAAAAATAAAATACAAGAGTTCAAATTACCCACCTTTTGCCCCATTCAAAATAAAATAATAATAAAAAAAACAAAACAATAATAACCTCATTGTTAAAGGGCGTAGCGAGAAAAAAAACGTTAAAACACCAGAATTATATTTTTTTTTGGTGGCTGCGATATTGCATTAAAAAGCAATAACGGGAGATCAAAAGATCATATATGTGCACCAAAATGATATAATTAAAAATGTCAGCTCGGCGCGCAAAAAATAAACCATCACCCAACCCGAGATCCAGAAAAATGGAGACACTACAAATATCGTAAAATGGCTCTCTTCCTCCCTAGGCTAAATGCAGATTGTATCTGATATACAAACTTCAAAGCACAAGATTAGCCCTTAGAATGGCTGTTAGGATGATGGTTCAGCTTCAGCACCAGTACCTACACTACAGGACTCTGATTCGTTGTACTGTGCATGCACGTGCCTGGACAAGCACGCTCTCCCTCCAATAACAACTGTGACAGAGCTGTGCAATGGCGTCAATGTGCTGAGTCCGACGGTGCCTACCTTTTTCAATAAACCCCTGATGATGTCACACAGCCAGGAATGAGAGTAATGCCACTACCAAGATGGCTACAGCATTACAGTGACCCGCAGACAATCCCCGCATGTTTTTTGGCTGTGTAACAGGCACCACACTCGCGGGGTGGAGAATAGAGTTTGAAATCGATCACTGGCTAATGTTTGCCGAGTAAAGAGCACATCCGAGCACCCAGATAATCAAGTGACATCCGAGTATCACACAGTACATTCGCTCATACATAATTAGGATTCTAGGAAGCCAACAGCATCATTACCCTCCACTTTCTCTTATAAGACCATCATAATATTTTTTTTTCAAGTGATTGTCTAACTTGTCAGCACGTTCTATGTACACTGTTATTTGGCTTTGTATTTTACAGATTTGGACAGGTAACGGTCAACCTCTCCTAATCCCAGGGGGTAGGGGTAACCTCCAGGTTGTAAGTTCAATAGAAAAGGGCTTTCACAAATTCACAAAATCATTTGTACATTTTCGGATGGAGGAGAAGGTTCTACTCTAGAGGCAAAATGGTGATCACACGATCGAGATATGGCCGAACTACTGCACTGATAAAATAGCCACAGCCGGTGACTGAAAAGAATCTGTGACTTCTCTGTATTTAGTGGTCGCTACTCACCTGGGCGGGTATCTGTAGGAATCTCTTCTTTACACCGTTCATCACCCCTCACAAATGTCTCTGTAGTATTAATATGGGTCAGATCTTCACCCTGAAACAAATATTGTAAATGTCACAGACAGATGGAGAAGTCACATCTATGATCAGCTCTAATCCTGCCATCTCCACTGTTCTCATTACACAAGTATAAAACATATAATACTGGTGGATAAAACAAGACTGAGCTCAAGACCTTCACAGCCATCTACACATCATAGGGGAGATCTCATGACACCTTCTCTCCATCTACCTGAAGATCCTGAGGAACATTGGGATCTTCTTGCTTACAGTCCTCTGGACGAAGAGGACGGGAACATCTCTCTGGTGTTGTCCTCTTACTGGATAGATCTGGAGGAAACACATACAGGCACTGAATTCATTCTTTACATACAGATAATTATAGGCCGTGTGTATTTAGTCCTGTCTATTACCTGTAGCTGTGAGGGGCTGGGGAACCTCCATTATGACGTCCTTGTACATATCTTTGTGTCCTTCTAAATACTCCCACTCCTCCATGGAGAAATAGATGGAGACATCCTGACACCTTATAGGAACCTGGCACATACAATGATACCATCATCCCCCGATCCCTTCATAACATTACATTATAATGTCCCAGCATTCCCAGCAGTGTCACCTCTCCAGTCAGCAGCTCAATCATCTTGTAGGTGATTTCTAGGATCTTCCGGTCATTGATGTCCTCATGTATCAGGGAGTGAGGTGGAGGCCTTGTGATTGGGCTCAGGGATCTTCCCCATCCCTCAGACACAGGGTCCTGACAGCACTCACTAGAGGTTTTCTTCACTATTGTGTAACCCTGGTTATGGAGAGAAACATTAATAAATCTCACTACAGACATTTCCAGAGTCCTCACCTCTCCAGTTCTGTCCATCTGTTATTCTCATAGATGAGAATGATGTAATGTGATGTCATCAGAATCTCTCACCTCTCCAGTAAGCCGGAAGAGGATCTCTAGGGTGAGGTGTAATATCCTTTCTGCCATCTTGTCCCTGTCCATATCCATCCTTGATGATTAATTCAGAAAAATTCTCTTAATATACAAGATGTCTACTGAGAAGATCTGACACTGTAGGGAAATGAATAAGAAGAAAATGAGCCAATGTAACATCATAAAGAATGACAACAAGGGGAAAGATACCAGGAGAAAGAATATGTAGATGTTGTATTCTCTAGTCTTGTACAGACTGGAACACAAGTTGAATTGCTGACTACGACATCTCTTCCAGGCTCCCAATCACTGGCTAAGTTGTCCACTGCTTAGGCAACTTATTGGCTGTAGGAATCATACGTTTGTTGGGACTGAAACCATCATTGTTTGTGGATACTTCACACTACACCTTGGAAATCAAGGTACGAGAGTCTGAAGGAAGAGTGGAGGGACAGATAATCCAAGCTACTTGAGGTCTAGTGTGAAGCTTCCACAATCAGTGATGTTTGGGGAGCTATGTCATCTGCTGGTGTAGGTCCACTGTGTTATCAAGACCAAAGTCAGTGCAGCAATCTACCAGGAAATTTTACAGCAATTCATGCTTCCCTCTGCCAACAAGCTTTTTGGAGATGGAAATGTCATTCTCCAGCAGGACTTGGCCCCTGCCCACAATGCCAAAAGTACCAATACCTCGCTTAAAAACAATAGTATCACTGTGCTTGATTGACCAGCAAACTCGCCTGACCTTAATCCCATAGAGAATCTGTGGGTATTGTCAAGAGGAAGATGAGAGACACCAGACCCAACAATGCAGATGAGCTGAAGGCTGCTATCAAAGCAACCTGGGCTTCCATAACACCTCAGCAGTGCCACAGGCTGATTGCTTCCATGCCGCTTGGATGCAGTAATTGATGCTAAAGGAGCCCCGACCAAGTATGGACTGCATTTACTGAATATAAAATACTAGCTATTTCCAG
The DNA here is from genome assembly GCF_051348905.1 of Ranitomeya variabilis. Classification (NCBI taxonomy): domain Eukaryota; kingdom Metazoa; phylum Chordata; class Amphibia; order Anura; family Dendrobatidae; genus Ranitomeya; species Ranitomeya variabilis. Next base: position 744,479,259 of record NC_135235.1, on the reverse strand, counting down.
CCAGCTAACGCTCGGCACGCTCATTGCTATCTAATTAACGCTGCTGGTGATTATGCAATTAAATGTACATTAACCTTGGCTGAAGTGGTTGAATTACATAGAAAGGATCTACTGCATGTGGTAATGTGTGGGGACGGAGCCTCATGTGGTAATGTGGGGGGAGGAGCCTCGTGTGGTAATGTGGGGGGAGAAGCCTCATGTGGTAATGTGGGGGGACGGAGCCTCATGTGGTAATGTGTGGGGACGGAGCCTCATGTGGTAATGTGGGGGGACGGAGCCTCATGTGGTAATGTGGGGGGACGGAGCCTCATGTGGTAATGTGGGGGGACGGAGCCTCATGTGGTAATGTGGGGGGACGAGCCTCGTGTTGTAATGTGGGGGGATGGAGCCTCGTGTGGTAATGTGTGGGGACGGAGCCTCGTGTGGTAATGTGTGGGGACGGAGCCTCGTGTGGTAATGTGTGGGGACGGAGCCTCGTGTGGTAATGTGGCGGGACGGAGCCTCGTGTGGTAATGTGGCGGGACGGAGCCTCGTGTGGTAATGTGGCGGGATTATGTGTGGTAATGTGGTGGGGAGCAGGATTATGTGGGGTGATGTGGTGGAGGGGCAGAATTATGTGTGGTAATGTGGTGGTGGGTGGGATTATGTGTGATAATGTGGTGGGGGGCGGGATTATCTGTGGTGATGTGGTGGGATTCTGTGTGGTGATTAGGTGGGGGGCGGGATTATCTGTGGTGATGTGGTGGGATTCTGTGTGGTGATTAGGTGGGGGGCGGGATTATGTGTGGTGATTAGGTGGGGGGCGGGATTATGTGTGGTGATGTGGTGGGTGTCATGATTCCCAATGGCAGGGACATGGGCAAAAACGGACTAGCTCTAGGAAGATGGTATCTCAGGTAACCGCGATGCTGAACCTAACACGCAAATAAAAGTAGCCAGGGGGTGTGCCTATGTTTTATCCCTAGACACCTCGCGCCAGCCGGAGATCTAGCTGCCCCCTAGAAGAGGAATACACAGACCTGGCTTGCCTCCAGGGAAACCCCAAAAGTTATAGTAGCCCCCCACATGTAATAACGGTTAGGTAAGAGGAAAACACATACGCAGAATGAATATTCAGCAAAGTGAGGCCCTCTGACTAGATAGATGAAAATACAAAAGAGGACTTCGCGCTTACCTCAAAACCCTAAGCAGCCATTCTGAAACTACCTTAACTCCGTTATCAACTCATGACACCGGAGTAGTAATTTCAGATCACTAGAGCTTCCAGCAGCACGAGAAATATAAATGCATGCTGGACAAAACAAACACAAAAAGCCAAAGATTTCAACTTAGCTGAATTGCAGACTTGGAGCAGGTAGCAAGCAACAGAGATGCTCTGGTAACATTGATTGCCGGCACTAGAGTGACTGAGAAGCCAGACTAAATGGGAAACTCCCAATTTCCTGATGAAAACAGGTGCACTGGAAACACAAGACCAAAGTCAACCAGTACCACCAGTAGCCACCAGAGGGAGCCAAAAACAGAATTCACAACAGTACCCCCCCCTTAAGGAGGGGGCACCGAACCCTCATGAGAACCACCAGGGCGATCTGGATGCGCCCTATGAAAGGCGCGAACCAAATCAGAGGCATGAACATCAGAGGCAGTCACCCAAGAATTATCCTCCTGACCGTATCCCTTCCATTTAACCAGATATTGAAGTCTCCGTCTGGAAATACGAGAGTCCAAAATCTTCTCCACAACATACTCCAATTCACCCTCCACCAGCACAGGAGCAGGAGGCTCAACAGAAGGAACAACCGGTACCTCGTACCTCCGCAACAACGACCTATGGAAAACATTATGAATGGTGAAAGATGCTGGAAGGTCCAAACGAAAAGATACAGGATTAAGAATCTCCAAAATCCTATAAGGACCTATGAACCGAGGTTTGAACTTAGGAGAAGAGACCTTCATAGGGACAAAACGAGAAGACAACCACACCAAGTCTCCAACACGGAGATGATGACCCACACGACGATGACGATTAGCAAACTGCTGAGTCTTCTCCTGAGACAACTTCAAATTGTCCACCACATGACTCCAAATCCGGTGCAGTCTATCCACCACAGAATCCACTACAGGACAATCCGAAGACTCCACCTGACCAGACGAAAAACGAGGGTGAAACCCTGAATTGCAAAAGAAAGGAGAAACCAGAGTAGCAGAACTGGCCCGATTATTGAGGGCAAACTCTGCCAACGGCAAAAAGGCGACCCAATCATCCTGATCAGCAGACACAAAACACCTCAAATACGTCTCCAAGGTCTGATTAGTTCGCTCCGTCTGGCCATTAGTCTGAGGATGGAACGCAGATGAAAAAGACAAATCAATGCCCATCCTGGCACAGAACGCTCGCCAGAACCTAGACACAAATTGAGATCCTCTGTCAGACACGATGTTTTCCGGGATACCATGTAAGCGAACCACATTCTGAAAAAATAAAGGAACCAACTCCGATGAAGAAGGCAATTTGGGCAAGGGTACCAAATGAACTATCTTAGAAAAACGGTCACACACCACCCAAATGACGGACATTTTCTGAGAAACCGGGAGATCCGAGATAAAGTCCATAGAGATGTGCGTCCACGGCCTCTTCGAAATAGGCAAGGACAACAACAATCCACTAGCCCGAGAACAGCAAGGCTTGGCCCGAGCACAAACATCACAAGACTGTACAAAGGTACGCACATCCCGAGACAGGGAAGGCCACCAGAAGGACCTGGCCACCAAATCTCTGGTACCAAAAATTCCAGGGTGGCCCGCCAACACAGAAGAATGAACCTCTGAGATGACTCTACTGGTCCACTCATCTGGAACAAACAATCTCCCAGACGGACAACGATCAGGCCTATCAGTCTGAAACTCCTGCAAAGCACGTCGCAAGTCTGGGGAGACAGCAGACAAAATCACTCCATCCTTAAGGATACCCGTAGGCTCAGAATCACCAGAGGAGTCAGGCTCAAAACTCCTAGAAAGAGCATCTGCCTTCACATTTTTCGAGCCCGGCAAGTATGAAACCACAAAATTAAACCGAGAGAAAAACAATGACCAGCGCGCCTGTCTAGGATTCAGACGCCTGGCGGACTCAAGGTAAATCAGATTCTTGTGATCAGTCAAGACCACCACCTGATGTCTAGCACCCTCAAGCCAATGACGCCACTCCTCAAATGCCCACTTCATAGCCAAGAGCTCCCGATTACCGACATCATAATTTCGCTCGGCGGGCGAAAACTTTCGAGAGAAAAATGCACATGGTCTCATCACTGAGCAATCGGGACTTTTCTGCGACAAAACCGCCCCCGCTCCAATCTCGGAAGCATCAACCTCAACCTGAAAAGGGAGCGAAACATCAGGCTGGTGCAACACAGGGGCAGAAGAAAAGCGGCGCTTAAGCTCCCGAAAGGCCTCCACAGCCGCAGAGGACCAATTGGCAACATCAGCACCCTTCTTAGTCAAATCAGTCAGAGGTTTAGCAACACTTGAAAACCCAGTTATAAATCGACGATAGAAATTAGCAAAGCCCAAGAACTTCTGAAGACTCTTCAGGGAAGTAGGCTGCGTCCAATCACAAATAGCCCGAACCTTGACAGGATCCATCTCAACAGAAGAAGGGGAAAAAATATACCCCAAAAAGGAGATCTTCTGAACCCCAAAGATACACTTTGAACCCTTTACAAACAGAGAATTGGCCCGCAAAACCTGAAAAACCTTCCTAAGGCTACGTTCACATTTGCGTTGTGCGCCGCAGCGTCGGCGCCGCAACGCACAACGCAAATAAAAACGCAGCAAAACGCATGCACAACGCTGCGTTTTGCGCCGCATGCGTCGTTTTTTTCATTGAATTTGGACGCAGCAAAAATGCAACTTGCTGCGTCCTCTGCGCACCGACGCGGGCGCCGCAGCGACGCAAAACGCAAGTGCGCCGCATGTCCATGCGCCCCCATGTTAAATATAGGGGCGCATGACGCATGCGGCGCCGCTGCGGCGCCCGACGCTGCGGCGAGGACCGCAAATGTGAACGTAGCCTAACCTGTTGAACATGCGACTCCCAGTCATCCGAAAAAATCAAAATATCATCCAAATACACAATCATAAATTTATCCAGGTATTTACGGAAAATATCGTGCATAAAGGACTGAAAGACTGAAGGAGCATTAGAAAGACCAAAAGGCATTACCAAATACTCAAAATGGCCCTCGGGCGTATTAAATGCAGTTTTCCACTCATCTCCCTGCTTGATCCGCACCAAATTATACGCACCCCGAAGATCAACCTTAGAGAACCACTTTGCCCCTTTAATACGAGCAAATAAATCAGTCAATAGTGGCAAAGGATACTGGTATTTGACTGTAATCTTATTCAACAGGCGATAATCAATACAGGGCCTCAGGGAGCCATCTTTTTTACCCACGAAAAAAAAACCTGCTCCTAAAGGGGATGAGGATGGACGGATATGTCCCTTTTCCAAGGACTCCTTAATATACTCTCGCATAGCAGCATGCTCAGGCACAGATAGATTGAACAAACCACCCTTGGGAAACTTGCTGCCCGGAATCAAGTCTATAGCACAATCGCAATCCCGGTGAGGGGGGAGAGAACTAAGTTTAGGCTCCTCAAAAACATCACCATAATCAGACAAAAATGCCGGAATTTCAGAGGGAGTAGATGAAGCAATGGAAACCAAAGGTACTTCCCCATGAGCCCCCTGACATCCCCAGCTTAACACAGACATTGTTTTCCAGTCAAGGACTGGATTATGAGTTTGCAACCATGGCAATCCAAGCACTAAGACATCATGCAAGTTATGCAACACAAGGAAGCGAATCACCTCCCGATGGTCAGGAGTCATACACATAGTCACTTGTGTCCAGAACTGTGGTTTATTCCTAGCCAAAGGTGTGGAGTCGATACCCTTCAGAGGGATAGGAACTTCCAAAGGCTCTAGGCTAAACCCACAACGTCTGGCAAAGGACCAATCCATAAGACTCAAGGAAGCGCCAGAATCCACATAGGCATCCACAGTAATAGTTGATAATGAACAGATCAAAGTTACAGACAAAATAAACTTAGACTGTAAGGTGCCAATTGCAAAAGACTTATCAACCTTTTTTGTGCGTTTAGAGCATGCTGATATAACATGAGCAGAATCACCACAGTAGAAGCACAACCCATTTTTACGCCTATAATTCTGCCGTTCACTTCTGGACAGAATTCTATCACATTGCATAATCTCCGGTGCCTGCTCAGAAGACACCGCCAAATGGTGCACAGGTTTGCGCTCCCGCAAACGCCGATCAATCTGAATAGCCATAGTCATGGATTCATTCAGACCTGTGGGCGTAGGAAACCCCACCATGACATCTTTAACGGCGTCAGAGAGACCTTCTCTGAAATTCGCCGCCAGGGCGCACTCATTCCACTGAGTAAGCACAGACCATTTTCGAAATTTTTGACAATATACTTCAGCTTCATCATGCCCTTGAGAGAGGGCTAGCAAGGCCTTTTCAGCCTGAATCTCCAAATTAGGTTCCTCATAGAGCAACCCCAGTGCCAGAAAAAACGCATCCACATTGAGCAGCGCAGGATCCCCTGGTGCCAATGCAAATGCCCAATTCTGGGGGTCACCCCGCAACAAGGCAATAACAATTTTAACCTGTTGAGCGGGGTCTCCAGCGGAACGAGATCTCAGAGAAAGATACAATTTACAATTGTGCTTAAAATTCAAAAAGCGAGATCTATCTCCAGAAAAGAACTCAGGTATAGGGATCTTGGGTTCAGACATAGGAGCATGTATCACATAGTCTTGGATATTTTGAACCTTAGAGGCAAGAGTATTAAGATTAGAAGCTAAACTCTGGATATCCATTTCTCAACAGCAGAGATCTGAGCCATTCAGGGGTTAAGAGGAGAGAAAAAAAACAAAAAAAAACAAAAAACAGCAGATTGCAATTATGGCTAGACAGAACCTCTGAGTAAAAAAAAAAAAAAAGTGTCAGAAACTTCTTTTTTTCTCTCCTTCTTTAGCCAATACCTTTAATACATTATGGCCGGCAATACTGTCATGATTCCCAATGGCCGGGACATGGGCAAAAACGGACTAGCTCTAGGAAGATGGTATCTCAGGTAACCGCGATGCTGAACCTAACACACAAATAAAAGTAGCCAGGGGGTGTGCCTATGTTTTATCCCTAGACACCTCGCGCCAGCCGGAGATCTAGCTGCCCCTAGAAGAGGAATACACAGACCTGGCTTGCCTCCAGGGAAACCCCAAAAGTTATAGTAGCCCCCCACATGTAATAACGGTTAGGTAAGAGGAAAACACAAACGCAGTATGAATATAGATTCAGCAAAGTGAGGCCCTCTGACTAGATAGATGAAAATACAAAAGAGGACTTCGCGGTTACCTCAAAACCCTAAGCAGCCATCCTGAAACTACCTTAACTCCGTTATCAACTCATGACACCGGAGTAGTAATTTCAGATCACTAGAGCTTTCAGCAGCACGAGAAATATAAATGCATGCTGGACAAAACAAACACAAAAAAGCCAAAGATTTCAACTTAGCTGAATTGCAGACTTGGAGCAGGTAGCAAGCAACAGAGATGCTCTGGTAACATTGATTGCCGGCACTAGAGTGACTGAGAAGCCAGACTAAATAGGAAACTCCCAATTTCCTGATGAAAACAGGTGCACTGGAAACACAAGACCAAAGTCAACCAGTACCACCAGTAGCCACCAGAGGGAGCCAAAAACAGAATTCACAACAGGTGGGGGCGGGATTATCTGTGATGTCGTGGGGGCGGGATTATGTGTGGTAATGTGGTGGGGGCAAGATTATGTGTAGTGATGTGGTGGGGGGCGGGGGGCGGGATTATCTGTGGTAATGTCATGGGGGCGGGATTATGTGTGTTGTGATGTGGTGGGCAGGCGGGATTATGCATGGTGATGTGTTTGGTGGCGCGATTATGTGTGGTGATGTGGTGGGATTCTGTGTGGCGATGTGGTGGGGGGCGGGATTATGTGTGGTGATGTGGTGGGGGGCAGGATTGTGTGTGGTGATGTGGTGCGGATTGTGTGTGGTAATGTGGTGGGGGGGCGGGATTGTGCGTGGTAATGTGGTTGGGGCGGGATTGTGTGTGGTAATGGGGTGGGGGGCGGGATTCTGTGTGGTGATGTGGTGCGGATTGTGTGTGATAATGTGGTGGGGGCGGGATTGTGTGTGGTAATGTGGTGGGGGGGCGGGATTGTGTGTGGTAATGTGGTGGGGGGGCGGGATTGTGTGTGGTAATGGGGTGGGGGGCAGGATTATGTGTGGTGATGTGGTGGGGGTGGAGCTTCTGTGCAGGGGGTGGGATTAGCGAGTGTGATGTGGTGGGGGCGGGATTATGTGTGGTGATGTGGTGGGGGGCAGGATTGTGTGTGGTAATGTTGTGGGGGGTGAGATTGTGTGTGGTAATGTGGGGGGCGAGATTGTGCGTGGTAATATGGTTGAGGCGGGATTGTGTGTGGTAATGGGGTGGGGGGCGGGATTGTGTGTGGTAATGGGGTGGGGGGCGGGATTCTGTGTGGTGATGGGGTAGGGGTGGAGCTACTGTGCAGGGGGCGGGATTAGCGAGTAATCACGATGCCTCATATATAGATATACAAAAAACAAGGCACACAATCTCGGATCTTTGAAGCAAATGATAGGACAATACAACCCTTTTTGTCAAGTTTAAGACAATGTATGAAAAAAGGATATATATTTGCGCTAATAAACGGGAGAGTACAAACATAGAGAATATTACAGCCAGGTGTAGGAATAAATATATAAAATCTTGAAAAAGAAACAATAATAATTGTGCAAAGCTAAATGGAAAATAAGTTTTAGATTACCTCTGCATGAGAAGATAACAACGTGGGGACGATGGTCCCAAATAAAGAAGGTCCTTGTAGTGTGCAGGTACTGTTTCTTGTGCGCAATTCAATATTCAATAAAATGTGGCATCTTCACCAAAAAGGTACAAGAACAAGGAAAAAGAAAAAAATTGCTAAATAGTTGGGGCGCCGTCCCCACCGGTAACAGACACCCCTCTTGGAGTGTGTCAAGCTGCAGCGTGCAGGCAGTATCGGCACAAAATCGGATCCGGGACGGCGCCCCAACTATTCTCTCCTCCATCCCCCAGCACCTCCTCCCTCTCCACTCATCTCAGCCGAAGACTTTGCCTCAGATTTCAAGCAGAAGATTGATAACATTAGAAACAGTTTTGGTTGACAACCCCCAGAGCCCTTTCTCCTAATTGCTCAGCCCTCCTCCTCCAAACCTCCAAGACCAACTTCTCCACCATTACAGAAGATCCACTCTACTCACAAGATCACACATCACCACCTGTGCACTTGACCCGATTCCATCCCACTTCATCCCAATCCTCACCACAGTCTTCATCCCAACCCTAACCATTTCTTCAACCTATCACTAACAACTGGTGTTTTCCCCCCTCAAGCTTTAAACATGCCTCAATCACACCTATCCTCAAAAAGCCCTGTCTTGGCCCATTCTCTGAATCTAGCTATCACTTCTCCCCTATGCCTCAAAACTACTGGAACACCACATCCATCTTGAACTGTCCTCCCACCTCTCCTCTTGCTCCCTCTTTGACCGCTTACAACCTGGCTTCCAGCTGCATCACTCCACTGATACTGCCCTAACTAAAGCCACCAATGACCTATTAACCACCAAAGCCAAGCGACACTACTCTGTCGTCCTCCTTCTAGACCTTTCCTCTGCCTTTGACACAGTGGACCATTCCCTATTACAGACCCTTTCATCTCACTGACTTAGCACTATCTTGGATCTCGTCATACCTAACAGACCGGACATTCAGTGTCTCCCACTCACACACCACCTCCTCACCTCGCCCGCTATCTGTCGAAGTCCTGCAAGGTTCAGTCCTAGGGCCTCTGCTCTTCTCCATCTACACCTTCGGCCTCGGACAGCTCATAGAATCTCATGGCTTTCAGTATCACCTCTATGCTGATGACACACAGATCTACATTTGTGGACCAGATATCACCTCCCTACTAAAAAGAATCTCACAATGTGTCTGCTATTTCATCCTTCTCCGCTAGATTTATAAAACTTAATATGGACAAAACAGAATTCATCATCTTTCTCCCATCTCACTCGACTCCCCCAACAGACCTATCCATTAAAGTACATGGCTGCTCACTCTCCCCAGTCCCACAAGCTCGCTGCCTTGAGGTAATCCTTGACACTGATCTCTCCTTCAAACCATATATCCAAGTCTTTTCTATTTCCTGCCGACTTCAACTCAAAAATATTTCCCGGATCCGTACATTCCTCAACCGAGAATCTGCAAAAATCCTAGTCAATGCCCTCATCATCTCCCGCCTTGACTACTGCATCCTTCTGCTCTGTTGCCTCCCCTCTAACACTCTCGCACCCCTCCAATCTACTCTAAACTCTGCTGCCTGACTAATCCACCTGTTGCCCCCGCTATTACCCTGCCTCTGCCCTCTGTCAATCCCTCCACTGGCTCCCCATTACCCAAAGACTCCAGTTCAAAACTCTAACCAAGACATACAAAGCCATCCACAACCTGCAACCAAAAAAGACAAAGTGTATGCAGACAAAATTGGGATCACCACACTGAATCCAAGTTCAAACAAATAACATCTTTATTTAGGAAAACATCACACAAAGACATAAAAACATGCTTAAAAACACCCCCTAAAAAATGTGACCTGGGGTAACGGGTCCATACAAGTAGTAAATGAATGTTATAACATAACACATAGCCTTAAACAACCAATATATAGATCATAAAAACAATAGTGACCAGCATGTGGGCGTTATATGGTGCTATATAATACCACAGACCAAATGGTGCACCCTCAATGTTCTGTGCCCCACAGCAAGAAATCCAAAAATAGGGTGGCACATAGTGCACCTAGAGGCATACTGAACACAGCATGGATAACCAAACCCTAGAGTTCAGGTCCCCTGTATGTTCTATCAACTCACCCTGCCTAGCACCCGGGTGGTAAAAGGGCTCCTAGCAGCGCTGGTTATGTAGATTTATGACAGGCTATGTCATAGTTGTGACCCACGCGTATCGACCCCCGCAGCGTCTTCCTCAAGGTCAGTACCACAACCTGTGTCCTCCATACATCTCTGACCTTGTCTCCCGGTACTTACCTGCACGCAACCTCCGATCCTCACAAGATCTCCTTCTATACTCCCCTCTGATCTCCTCTTCCCACAATCGCATACAAGATTTCTTCCGCGCATCACCCCTACTCTGGAACCCTCTATCCCAACATATAGGACGCTCGTCTACCATGGAAACATTAAAAAAAGAACCTGAAGACCTACCTCTTCCGACAAGCATAAAACCTGCAGTAACCACCGATCCACAAAAACGCTGCACCACCAGCTCTATCCTCGCCTACTGTATCCTCACCCATCCCTTGTAGATTATGAGCCCTCGCAGGCAGGGTCCTCTCTCCTCCTGTACCAGTCGTGACTTGTATCGTTTAAGATTGCTGTACTTGTTTTTATTATTTATACCCCTCCTCATATGTAAAGCGCTATGGAATAAATGGCACTATAATAATAAATAATAACATACATTTCAGTAGGACAACATTTCGGATTTTAAAATCATTTTTTCAAGCTGATATTATAAAATATTCTAATTTACTGAGATAATGACTTTTGGTTTTTCATTGGCTGTAAGCCATTATCACCAACTTTAACACAAATAAACACATGAAAAAGATCACTCTGTAATAACTATATATAATATACAGTATGAGTTTCACTTTTTGTGTTGAAGAACTGAAATAAATGAACTTTTTTGATGATATTATAATCCTTTCCAACCTCACATTCAGCGTCTCCCACACTACCTCCTCATCCAACCCTCTCTCTGTTGGAGTCCCCCAAGGCTCTGTTCTAGGACCCCTACTCTTCTCAATCTATACATTTGGCCTGGGACAATGCATAAAGTCCAATGGATTCCAGTACCACCTTTATGCTGATGACACTCAGATCTACCTCTCTGGCCCAGATGTCACCTCTCTGCTGTCCATGATCCCAGAGTGTCTATCAGCCATATCCTCCTCCTCCTCTCGCTTCCTCAAACTCAATGTGGACAAATCTGAACTCATCATCTTTCCTCCATCTCACAAATCTTCCTTACCTGACCTATCTATCACAATTAACGACATCACGCTTTCACCAGTACCAGAAGTCCGCTGCCTCGGAGTAACCCTTGACTCTTCCCTGTTCTTCAAACTGCACATCCAAGCTCTTTCCACCTCCTGTCGCCTCCAGCTTAAAAATATTTCCAGAATCTATCCTTTCCTCAACCATCAATCTACTAAAATGCTTGTGCATGCCCTCATCTCCTGCTTTGACTACTGCAACATCCTTTTCTGTGGCCTCCCTGCTAACACTCTCGCACTTCTCCAGTCCATCATTAACTCTGCTGCCCAACTAATTAATTTCTCTCCTCGCTACCCCTCCACTTCCCCCCTCTGCAAATCTCTTCACTGGCTCCCATTCCCTCAGCGTATCCAGTTCCAATTACTAATACTGACCTACCAGGCCAACTATAACCTGTCTCCTCCATATATCTCTGAACTACTCTCCCAATATCTTCCCTCACGTAATCTCCGGTCCTCCCAAGACCTCAGTTTCTCTCCTCCACACTTATTTGCTGCTCACCCAACCGCCTCCAAGACTTCTCCAGAATATCCCCATCCTCTGGAATTCTTTGCCCCAACACGTCCGACTATCAACCTGTCATGACTCTGACAGGATGGTTCTGCCTCCATCCTGGTCAGGTCAGGGTTCATTCTAGTCCACCTCTGGGGCAGCTATTTAATGTTGGTAGTTCCTGGGTTTGGTGTCAATGATACTTCCGTATACTCGGTTTCTGGTTGCTAACCCAGTTTACTCGTCCGTAATCGTTGTACATCTGTGTGTGTGAGCTTCTGCTGTATATGACCCAGTTTGTCTCCTGACTTTTGCCTCTGTATCCTGCATATGTACTGCCCTGTCCTTCCTGGTTATCTGACCCCTTGGCTCATCTCGATGTACTCTCTGTGTTATTCCTAGGTACCATGCTCTCATTTGGCTTTTGACTCACGGCTCTCCTATGACTATGTTTACGTTCCGTGCCCTGTACTTCGCTCTCCCAGCTGCCTTCCCTGGTCGTATAAGCGGTGACGTCGCCACCTTGTTATCACATGACTGCTTAGTTCCAGGACCTGTGCTCACTGATTAGTCTCAGGTCCTTGCGCTCTGCGTACCTTGTTCATCTACTCACTGCACTTGTTCCCGTGCCCCCTGATTGTGACCCCTAAGCTGCGCCTGTGACACCATTGGTGTCATTACACAACCGTATTCGGATCCTTCAGACGGAACCTGAAAAATCGACCTCTTCAGGAAAGCTTACAGTCTGCAATGACCACGCTGCCTCCTCACCACTACCGGAGCTACCGCCTCACCAACACCAGAGCTGTTGCAACCCCACAAACTACTGTCTCCTTCCCCTCCATCCTGTAGAATGTAAGCCCGCAAGGGCAGGGTCCTCGCCCCTTTGAATCAATCTGTGCTTGTTAGGTTGTTTACTGTAAGTGATATCTGTAATTTGTATGTAACCCATTCTCATGTAGAGCACCATGGAATCAATGGTGCTATATAATATTAATCTGATGATTCCTATGATGCTGCATAGTAGGAAAGAGGCGGAGGGAGATGAGGGAGAGCCGCAGAGAAGTACTGCGCATGCCCAAGATTCCCAGCCCCGCAGTGTGAATAAATCAGAAGAGACTGTGGGGCGGGATCTCGGTCCACGCAGGCGGAAGAAGGAAGACATCATGTGATGTCAATGGAAGGGCAGCGCTAGCTGCGCATGCCCAAGAAAAAAAAAAAAGCTTACAGCGCAGGCGTCGGGTAAATAACTGAATGCTGAGGCGGCGCCCAGGAGAAAGGAGGAAATGACTGATGGCTGTGAGGCGTCTGTGTCAGGGGGGGAAAGACCTGCCCCCCTAACAAACTAGAGGTATGAGGGACAAATTTGAAAGGCGATTCTTTCAGCGGTGGAAGGGACCCAAACTAAAAGAGCCACCTTGGCAGAATGCAGCATTAGTGCTGCACAAGGTGACTCTTTTAGTTAAAAACGCCTGGGGGGGGGGGGGGGTGACAGGTTCCCTTTAATAAATTGGTGAACCAGGGGTTAGGTTAGTTGTTTTTTACATACAAAATATTTTTCTGAGTGTTTTTTTTCTTTCAGCTTACTGGGTTATTAATTGGGGTGTCTCCAACACTGACTCTTAGGATTGATGCCAGCAAATATAATCCCCTCAAATTATTACCTTGATTGGCAACGCACCAAGGCTATCAGGAAGAGTCAGGCAAAGTGGCAGCTGTTATGTTACTGTTCACACCACACAGAGACCTCAAAATAGTCTCAGTGCTGAAAGGGTTAAAGTCCCCCATGCCCATTGTGGCAACATCGCATTTAATCTGAATTATCCAGATGTATTATTTCAGTAGGCCCAGGGACATGAGTTAAGGCCCCGTCACACATAGCGATTTACCAACGATCACGACCAGCGATACGACCTGGCTGTGATCGTTGGTAAGTCGCTGTGTGGTCGCTGGGGAGCTGTCACACAGACAGCTCTCTCCAGCGACCAACGATCAGGGGAACGACTTCGGCATCGTTGAAACTGTCTTCAACGATGCCGAAGTCCCCCTGCAGCACCCGGGTAACCAGGGTAAACATCGGGTTACTAAGCGCAGGGCCGCGCTTAGTAACCCGATGTTTACCCTGGTTACCAAAAAAAACAAACAGTACATACTCACCATCTGATGTCCGTCAGGTCCCTTGCCGTCTGCTTCCTGCTCTGACTGAGTGCCGCCGTACAGTGAGAGCAGAGCGCAGCGGTGACGTCACCGCTGTGCTGTACTTTCACTTTGCGGCGCTCAGTCAGTGTGGGAAGCAGACGGCAAGGGACCTGACGGACATCAGATGGTGAGTATGTACTGTTTGTTTTTTTTTGGTAACCAGGGTAAACATCGGGTTACTAAGCGCGGCCCTGCGCTTAGTAACCCGATGTTTACCCTGGTTACCAGTGAAGACATCGCTGGATCGGTGTCACACACACCGATTCAGCGATGTCAGCGGGACCTCAACGACCAAAAAAAGGTCCAGGCCATTCCGACACGACCAGCGATCTCACAGCAGGGGCCTGATCGCTGGTACGTGTCACACATAGCGAGATCGCTACTGAGGTCGCTGTTGCGTCACAAAACTTGTGACTCAGCAGCGATCTCGCTATGTGTGACGGGGCCTTTAGAGTTCATGTGAGAATGACTGTTGGCCCTTATTGTCACTAAAGTATTGTTCACTGGCTGCTGATTAGCTATTGTATCTGTCCTAGCATTGTTCTACTATCATTGGGAAATAAAGGCACAATGTTTGAATGTTTGTTAATATGCTGATGACCCATTGGTGTTCTGTAATATGAAGGACAATCTATGCATGTTGTTTGCACACTCCAGCAGTGAGGGATGGCCTCCTTCCACCTACCCCCAAGACTGTGGAGGAATCACTGAATGAGAAGTTGTGACCTATAAAAAGGAGGATCTGCCTGTGTTCAGGGAGTCTACATTCCAGAGACATGGCATCATCACTCCAACTGAAGAAATACAGAGATGCCACATTTGACCATCGCTGAACCATGGATACGTTTGGAGAAAGCCAGGATTGGGACCTGCCGGTCATCTGGTTACATTGAGATGTTCGGAGAAGCCAGGTTATGATCATTTGATCAACTGGCCTTGTACCTTGTATGGACTCAATGTGTGCGTGCCACAGGTGGGGTAGCGACCCAGGAAGACCTGAAGTCACAGCTGCCATTATCCTGGCGAGCCAGCGGAAGAGCGAGACTCTGAAATGTGCAACATCTTGGGTATTGTGCTGGGACTGATCTACGTGTTATCTGCCTGTTTTGTGGTTCAATAAAGCATTGCCACATTGTGTTACCCTCGCCCTGTGTTGTCTGAGTAGTTTTCTGCCCACAGGGAGAGAGACAGCGGGGGTTCAGTAGTGTGAGCCCTGGTCCAGGCAGTATTTCTAAGGACAACCGGGCGAGAACAACCTCTGACCCTGTATATCCGCACCCAGTAACGGGGAGTCTCCAGCAACGACCTCCACCTGCACTCCACATAGAG
The DNA here is from genome assembly GCF_051348905.1 of Ranitomeya variabilis. Classification (NCBI taxonomy): domain Eukaryota; kingdom Metazoa; phylum Chordata; class Amphibia; order Anura; family Dendrobatidae; genus Ranitomeya; species Ranitomeya variabilis. The sequence continues at coordinate 744,463,968 of NC_135235.1, read as the reverse complement.
AATAATGGAGCCTCCAGCACCGACCTCCACCCGCAGAGCCGCACTCCACATAGAGAATAATGGAGCCTCCAGCACCGACCTCCACCCGCAGAGCCGCACTCCACATAGAGAATAATGGAGCCTCCAGCACCGACCTCCACCCGCAGAGCCGCACTCCACATAGAGAATAATGGAACCTCCAGCACCGACCTCCACCCGCAGAGCCGCACTCCACATAGAGAATAATGGAGCCTCCAGCAGCGACCTCCACCCGCAGAGCCGCACTCCACATAGAGAATAATGGAGCCTCCAGCACCGACCTCCACCCGCAGAGCCGCACTCTACATAGAGAATAATGGGGCCTCCAGCACCGACCTCCACCCGCAGAGCCGCACTCCACATAGAGAATAATGGAGCCTCCAGCACCGACCTCCACCCGCAGAGCCGCACTCCACATAGAGAATAATGGAGCCTCCAGCACCGACCTCCACCCGCAGAGCTGCAATCCACATAGAGAATAATGGAGCCTCCAGCACCGACCTCCACCCGCAGAGCCGCACTCCACATAGAGAATAATGGAACCTCCAGCACCGACCTCCACCCGCAGAGCCGCACTCCACATAGAGAATAATGGGGCCTCCAGCAGCGACCTCCACCCGCAGAGCCGCACTCCACATAGAGAATAATGGAGCCTCCAGCACCGACCTCCACCCGCAGAGCCGCACTCCACATAGAGAATAATGGAGCCTCCAGCACCGACCTCCACCCGCAGAGCCGCACTCCACATAGAGAATAATGGAACCTCCAGCACCGACCTCCACCCGCAGAGCCGCACTCCACATAGAGAATAATGGGGCCTCCAGCACCGACCTCCACCCGCAGAGCCGCACTCCACATAGAGAATAATGGAGCCTCCAGCACCGACCTCCACCCGCAGAGCCGCACTCCACATAGAGAATAATGGAGCCTCCAGCACCAACCTCCACCCGCAGAGCCACACTCCACATAGAGAATAATGGAGCCTCCAGCACCGACCTCCACCCGCAGAGCCGCACTCCACATAGAGAATGATGGGGCCTCCAGCACCGACCTCCACCCGCAGAGCCGCACTCCACATAGAGAATAATGGAGCCTCCAGCACCGACCTCCACCCGCAGAGCCGCACTCCACATAGAGAATGATGGGGCCTCCAGCACCGACCTCCACCCGCAGAGCCGCACTCCACATAGAGAATAATGGGGCCTCCAGCACCGACCTAAACCCGCAGAGCCGCACTCCCCATAGAGAATAATGGAGCCTCCAGCACCGACCTCCACCCGCAGAGCCGCACTCCACATAGAGAATAATGGGGCCTCCAGCACCGACCTCCACCCGCAGAGCCGCACTCCACATAGAGAATAATGGGGCCTCCAGCACCGACCTCCACCCGCAGAGCCGCACTCCCCATAGAGAATAATGGGGCCTCCAGCACCGACCTCCACCCGCAGAGCCACACTCCACATAGAGAATAATGGAGCCTCCAGCACCGACCTCCACCCGCAGAGCCGCACTCCACATAGAGAATAATGGAGCCTCCAGCACCGACCTCCACCTGCAGAGCCGCACTCCACATAGAGAATAATGGAGCCTCCAGCACCAACCTCCACCCGCAGAGCCGCACTCCCCATAGAGAATAATGGGGCCTCCAGCACCGACCTCCACCCGCAGAGCCGCACTCCACATAGAGAATAATGGAGCCTCCAGCACCGACCTCCACCCGCAGAGCCGCACTCCACATAGAGAATAATGGAGCCTCCAGCACCGACCTCCACCCACAGAGCCGCACTCCACATAGAGAATAATGGAGCCTCCAGCACCGACCTCCACCCGCAGAGCCGCACTCCACATAGAGAATAATGGAGCCTCCAGCACCGACCTCCACCTGCAGAGCCGCACTCCACACAGAGAATAATGGGGCCTCCAGCACCGACCTCCACCCGCAGAGCCGCACTCCACATATGGTAGAGGCTAAATCCAAGTCGGCTAAAGGACCTCTGCCCATGTGACCGGAAGGGGCGGCGCCTCTTCCTCCATAGAACAGACAGAGCAGACACGAGGAAGCTGTGGATGTCATGGCGGGATTTCGTGCAGGATTTGGTTTTGGAGTGTTTTGTGCAGGATTTGCCTCTTCCTCCATAGAGCTTCCTCCATAGAGCAGAGCAGACAGGAGGAGGCTGTGGATGTCATGGCTGGATTTCGAGGATTTTTGTGCAAGATTTGGGGTATTATGGGGCTCATTCTCCAAAGTCATAGATCAGGTAAGTGGGAGTCTGCCTGGAGAGAATGTGGTGATGTTGCTTGCATGGGGCTGCTGGGGAGAATGGGGTGGTGATGCTTGCATGGGGCTGCCTGGGGAGAATGGGGGGGGGTGATGCTTGCATGGGGCTGCCTGGGGAGAATGGGGGGGGGGGGGTTGATGCTTGCATGGGGCTGCCTGGGGAGAATGGGGGGGGGGGGGTGATGCTTGCATGGGGCTGCCTGGGGAGAATGGGGGATGTTGCTTGCATGGGGCTGCCTGGGGAGAATGGGGTGGTGTTGCTTGCATGGGGCTGCTGGGGAGAATGGGGTGGTGATGCTTGCATGGGGCTGCCTGGGGAGAATGGGGGGGGGTGATGCTTGCATGGGGCTGCCTGGGGAGAATGGGGGGGGGTGATGCTTGCATGGGGCTGCCTGGGGAGAATGGGGGATGTTGCTTGCATGGGGCTGCCTGGGGAGAATGGGGTGGTGATGCTTGCATGGGGCTGCTGGGGAGAATGGGGGGGTGATGCTTGCATGGGGCTGCCTGGGGAGAATGGGGGGATGTTGCTTACATGGGGCTGCCTGGGGAGAATGGGGTGGTGTTGCTTGCATGGGGCTGCCTGGGGAGAATGGGGGGATGTTGCTTACATGGGGCTGCCTGGGGAGAATGGGGTGGTGTTGCTTGCATGGGGCTGCCTGGGGAGAATGGGGTGGTGTTGCTTGCATGGGGCTGCCTGGGGAGAATGGGGGATGTTGCTTGCATGGGGCTGCCTGGGGAGAATGGGGTGGTGTTGCTTGCATGGGGCTGTTGGGGAGAATGGGGTGGTGATGCTTGCATGGGGCTGCTGGGGAGAATGGGGTGGTGATGCTTGCATGGGTCCGCCTGGGGAGAATGGGGTGGTGTTGCTTGCATGGGGCTGCTGGGGAGAATGGGGTGGTGGTGTTGCTTGCATGGGGCTGCTGGGGAGAATGGGGTGGTGTTGCTTGCATGGGGCTGCTGGGGAGAATGGGGTGGTGATGCTTGCATGGGGCTGCCTGGGGATAATGGGGTGGTGGTGCTTGCATGGGGCTGCCTGGGGATAATGGGGGGGGGGGGTGATGCTTGCATGGGGCTGCCTGGGGAGAATGGGGTGATGTTGCTTGCATGGGGCTGCCTGGGGAGAATGGGGGGATGTTGCTTGCATGGGGCTGCCTGGGGAGAATGGGGGGATGTTGCTTGCATGGGGCTGCCTGGGGAGAATGGGGGGATGTTGCTTGCATGGGGCTGCCTGGGGAGAATGGGGGGATGTTGCTTGCATGGGGCTGCCTGGGGAGAATCGGGTGGTGGTGCTTGCATGGAGCTGCCTGGGGAGAATGGGGGGGTGGTGCTTGCATGGGGCTGCCTGGGGAGAATGGGGGGGTGGTGCTTGCATGGGGCTGCCTGGGGAGAATGGGGGGATGTTGCTTGCATGGGGCTGCCTGGGGAGAATGGGGGGATGTTGCTTGCATGGGGCTGCCTGGGGAGAATGGGGGATGTTGCTTGCATGGGGCTGCCTGGGGAGAATGGGGTGGTGGTGCTTGCATGGGGCTGCCTGGGGAGAATGGGGGGGGTGATGCTTGCATGGGGCTGCCTGGGGAGAATGGGGGGATGTTGCTTGCATGGGTCTGCCTGGGGAGAATCGGGTGGTGGTGCTTGCATGGGTCTGCCTGGGGAGAATGGGGTGGTGGTGCTTGCATGGGGCTGCCTGGGGAGAATGGGGTGGTGATGCTTGCATGGGGAGAATGGGGTGGTGATGCTTGCATGGGGAGAATGGGGTGGTGATGCTTGCATGGGGAGAATGGGGTGGTGATGCTTGCATGGGGAGAATGGGGTGGTGATGCTTGCATGGGGAGAATGGGGTGGTGATGCTTGCATGGGGAGAATGGGGTGGTGATGCTTGCATGGGGAGAATGGGGTGGTGATGCTTGCATGGGGAGAATGGGGTGGTGATGCTTGCATGGGGAGAATGGGGTGGTGATGCTTGCATGGGGCGAATGGGGTGGTGATGCTTGCCTGGGGCGAATGGGGTGGTGATGCTTGCCTGGGGCGAATGGGGTGGTGATGCTTGCCTGGGGCGAATGGGGTGGTGATGCTTGCCTGGGGCGAATGGGGTGGTGATGCTTGCATGGGGCGAATGGGGTGGTGATGCTTGCATGGGGCTGCCTGGGGAGAATGGGGTGGTGATGCTTGCATGGGGCTGCCTGGGGAGAATTGGGGGGGTGTTGCTTGCATGGGGCTGCCTGGGGAGAATCGGGGGGTGATGCTTGCATGGGTCTGCCTGGGGAGAATCGGGGGGATGTTGCTTGCATGGGGCTGCCTGGGGAGAATCGGGTGGTGGTGCTTGCATGGAGCTGCCTGGGGAGAATGGGGGGGTGGTGCTTGCATGGGGCTGCCTGGGGAGAATGGGGGGGTGGTGCTTGCATGGGGCTGCCTGGGGAGAATGGGGGGGTGGTGCTTGCATGGGGCTGCCTGGGGAGAATGGGGGGATGTTGCTTGCATGGGGCTGCCTGGGGAGAATGGGGGATGTTGCTTGCATGGGGCTGCCTGGGGTGAATGGGGTGGTGGTGCTTGCATGGGGCTGCCTGGGGAGAATGGGGGGGGTGATGCTTGCATGGGGCTGCCTGGGGAGAATGGGGGGATGTTGCTTGCATGGGTCTGCCTGGGGAGAATCGGGTGGTGGTGCTTGCATGGGTCTGCCTGGGGAGAATGGGGTGGTGGTGCTTGCATGGGGCTGCCTGGGGAGAATGGGGTGGTGATGCTTGCATGGGGAGAATGGGGTGGTGATGCTTGCATGGGGAGAATGGGGTGGTGATGCTTGCATGGGGAGAATGGGGTGGTGATGCTTGCATGGGGAGAATGGGGTGGTGATGCTTGCATGGGGAGAATGGGGTGGTGATGCTTGCATGGGGAGAATGGGGTGGTGATGCTTGCATGGGGAGAATGGGGTGGTGATGCTTGCATGGGGAGAATGGGGTGGTGATGCTTGCATGGGGAGAATGGGGTGGTGATGCTTGCATGGGGAGAATGGGGTGGTGATGCTTGCATGGGGAGAATGGGGTGGTGATGCTTGCATGGGGAGAATGGGGTGGTGATGCTTGCATGGGGAGAATGGGGTGGTGATGCTTGCATGGGGAGAATGGGGTGGTGATGCTTGCATGGGGAGAATGGGGTGGTGATGCTTGCATGGGGAGAATGGGGTGGTGATGCTTGCCTGGGGCGAATGGGGTGGTGATGCTTGCCTGGGGCGAATGGGGTGGTGATGCTTGCCTGGGGCGAATGGGGTGGTGATGCTTGCCTGGGGCGAATGGGGTGGTGATGCTTGCATGGGGCTGCCTGGGGAGAATGGGGTGGTGATGCTTGCATGGGGCTGCCTGGGGAGAATTGGGGGGGTGTTGCTTGCATGGGGCTGCCTGGGGAGAATCGGGGGGTGATGCTTGCATGGGTCTGCCTGGGGAGAATCGGGGGGATGTTGCTTGCATGGGTCTGCCTGGGGAGAATGGGGTGGTGGTGCTTGCATGGGGCTGCCTGGGGAGAATGGGGTGGTGGTGCTTGCATGGGGCTGCCTGGGGAGAATGGGGTGGTGATGCTTGCGTGGGGAGAATGGGGTGGTGATGCTTGCGTGGGGAGAATGGGGTGGTGATGCTTGCATGGGGCTGCATGGGAAGAATGGGGTGGTGATGCTTGCATGGGGAGAATGGGGTGGTGATGCTTGCATGGGGCTGCATGGGAAGAATGGGGTGGTGATGCTTGCATGGGGCTGCATGGGGAGAATGGGGTGGTGATGCTTGCATGGGGAGAATGGGGTGGTGATGCTTGCATGGGGAGAATGGGGTGGTGATGCTTGCATGGGGAGAATGGGGTGGTGATGCTTGCATGGGGAGAATGGGGTGGTGATGCTTGCATGGGGAGAATGGGGTGGTGATGCTTGCATGGGGCGAATGGGGTGGTGATGCTTGCCTGGGGCGAATGGGGTGGTGATGCTTGCCTGGGGCGAATGGGGTGGTGATGCTTGCCTGGGGCGAATGGGGTGGTGATGCTTGCATGGGGCGAATGGGGTGGTGATGCTTGCATGGGGCTGCCTGGGGAGAATGGGGTGGTGATGCTTGCATGGGGCTGCCTGGGGAGAATTGGGGGGGTGTTGCTTGCATGGGGCTGCCTGGGGAGAATCGGGGGGTGATGCTTGCATGGGTCTGCCTGGGGAGAATCGGGGGGATGTTGCTTGCATGGGTCTGCCTGGGGAGAATGGGGTGGTGGTGCTTGCATGGGGCTGCCTGGGGAGAATGGGGTGGTGGTGCTTGCATGGGGCTGCCTGGGGAGAATGGGGTGGTGATGCTTGCGTGGGGAGAATGGGGTGGTGATGCTTGCGTGGGGAGAATGGGGTGGTGATGCTTGCATGGGGCTGCATGGGAAGAATGGGGTGGTGATGCTTGCATGGGGAGAATGGGGTGGTGATGCTTGCATGGGGCTGCATGGGAAGAATGGGGTGGTGATGCTTGCATGGGGCTGCATGGGGAGAATAGGGTGGTGATGCTTGCATGGGGAGAATGGGGTGGTGGTGCTTGCATGGGTCTGCCTGGGGAGAATGGGGTGGTGGTGCTTGCATGGGGCTGCCTGGGGAGAATCGGGTGGTGTTGCTTGCATGGGGCTGCATGTGCATGCTGGACGGGGGGTCCGCCTGGGGAGAAGGGGGAGATGTTGTTTGCATGGGACTGCATGCTGGAGGGGCCTGCCTGGGGAAGGGTGACTGCATGCTGGGGTCTCAGTGGGAAGGGGGTCATGTTTCTTGCTAGCGGGGCTGGGTGTCTGTTGTGAAGGGGGGCTGCAGGTCTCTGGGGAAGAGAGGCTGTGTGCTGGAGTCTCTGTTAGGAAGGGGGTCATGTTGCCTGCGTGGGGGATCTGCGGGGATCTGCGTGCAGGGGGGTCTACCTGCAGAATGGGGCTGATGTTACTCGCATGGGTCTATGTGGTGTGGGGAGCTGATGTCACGTGCTGTGCAGGTCAGTGTGTGATGTCACTTGCGGTGGGGGGTGCAGGGAAGTATAGTGCTATGTGTGTGGGGGCGAACAGGGGAGGGGATGAATGATGGAGATCTGAGGGATTGATATTACTTGGCATGAGAATCTCTGCCTGATGGTGAGGAGTCGGTCCTGTTAATATTAATATTATTGGGGACACATGCTGTCAGATTGATGACTGACCTATGACCTCTGGGAGCGAAACAGCTTTACAACAATGTCTCCAGATCCCTGGCTTTATTCTCCCCTCGCACGCTGTGCTACTCAGTATTAGCCCGGTGGCCACTGGTGTCAGCCACTACTTGTATCCAGTTTTCTGCATGATTTTTTTTTCTGTTTTATTCTAGGTATTCTGACTTTTCCCCATCCTGTGCCCCCCCAGAGCAGTGACCTCCCTGCAGATGTCATTACATCACTGGACTTCTTTTCACCAAGTGGAATGGCGGTGCCCCCACAATCCATGTGAGGACCCAAAGGGATGACACTGTGTGCATCTGATAATGTCAGATAGATGAGTATAATTACTTTAAAAAAAACCAAAAAAAAACCCCTTTTTCTCGATTTGCGCTCGCTCTGTCTCCCCGCGCTCGCTCTGTCTCCCCGCGCTCGCTTTGTCTCCCCGCGCTCGCTTTGTCTCCCCGCGCTCGCTCTGTCTCCCCGCGCTCGCTCTGTCTCCCCGCGCTCGCTCTGTCTCCCCGCGCTCGCTCTGTCTCCCCGCGCTCGCTAGCATCAGGGGCTTATCTACAGCATTCTGTAATGCTGTAGCTAAGCCTCCAATGTATCCTAAAAGATGAGAAAAAGAGGTTATATTATACTCACGCGGGCGGTCTGATCCAAGTCGCGGTCCGGTCCTGGGCCTCCCATCTTGATAGGATGACTTCCTCTTCTTGTCTTCACACTGCGGTGCGCAGGCGCCGGGAAAGGTCAGAGAGGCCTGGGGCCTGCACACTGCAGTACTTTGTGCTGGAGCCGCAGCGTGAAGACACGAAGAGGACATCATCCGATGAAGATAGGAGGCGCCAGACCGGCCCGCGATGCCCATCGGACAGGACTGGGACTGTCCCTGGGTGAGTATAATATAACCTCTTTTTCTAATTTTTAAGGATACATCGGGGGCTTATCTACAGCATTACAGAATGCATTACAGAATGCTGGAGATAAGCCCCTGATGCTGGTGGGCTTAGCTCGCCCTCAATTTTGGGGGTGACAGGTTGCCTTTAAGCACCACAATACAATTTTTGCAGCTAAAGCACAGGGGACTTTGGTACAAAATGTGTTTTTCTTTTTTGTAATTAATCTGTCTTTAATGTTTAATTCATTGTTTTAATTTCTAAAACTCTTTATTATTGATTTGTATGTATGCATACTTATATATTTCTCTTTTTTTTTATTTCTAACTATTTGACTTGTAATAAACTTGTTTGACAGCTATGAGTTGAAATTTCATTTCCTTGCGGATTTACATTCTATGGGGAAGAGACAAAATGTCGGGGGTGCAGCAGCTCGGGTGGTGGTGAGGCGGCAGAATGGTTATTGCAGGCTGTAATCTTTCCTGAAGAGGTGGGTTTTCAGGTTCCGTCTGAAGGATCCAAGGGTGGTGGATAATTGGACGTGTTGAGGCGTGGAATTCGAGAGGATGGGGGATATTCGGGAGAAATCTTGGAGGCGGTTGTGTGAGGAATGAATAAGTGTGGAGGAGAGTAGGAGGTCTTGGGAGGATCGAAGATTACGTGAGGGAAGATATTGGGAGATTAGTTCAGAGATATAAGGAGGGGACAGGTTGTGGATGGCTTTGTAGATCAGTGTTAGTAGTTTGAACTGGATTCGTTGTGGAATTGGGAGTCAGTGGAGAAATTTGCAGAGGGGAGAAACGGGAGTAGAGAGGTGGATTAGCCGGGCAACAGAGTTAAGGACAGACTGGAGTGGTGCAAGAGAGTTAGCGGGGAGGCCGCAGAGGAGGATGTTGCAGTAGTCGAGGTGAGAGATAAGGGCATGCTCAAGCATTTTAGTAGATTGAGGGCAGAGGAAGGGACGGATTCTGGCAATATGTTTGAGTTGGAGGCGACAGGAGGTGGCAAGAGTTTGGACGAGCGGTTTGATGGACAGGGCAGAGTCGAGAGTTACCGTGAGGTAGCGGATTTCAGGTGTGGGAGAGAACGTGATTCTGCTTACCATAATAGATAGATCAGGTAGGGGAGATTGGCATTGTCTACATTGAGTTTTAGAAAGCGAGAGGTGAAGGAGGATATGGCTGATAGACACTTCGGGATTCTGGACAGCGGAGAGGTGACATCTGGGCCAGAGAGGTAGATCTGAGTGTCATCAGCATACAGGTGATACTGGAAGCCATGGGACTTTATGAGTTATCCTAGGCCAAGGGTATAGATGGAAAAAATTAGGGTCCCCAGGACAGAGCCTTGAGGGACTCCAACAGAGAGAGGGCGGAATGAGCCAATACAGTCTGCTGTGCCTGCCCAACGACCGCAGAGTTGCCCAGATCATACCCCTACTGATTACTGGGTGGCCACCCTTCTGCATCCCTGCTGCAAAGACAAAGTACCATTATTACTTCCGTCACTGGAGCGGGATGGCAAAATGTGTGAATACAAGCACATGCTGGTAGGGGCACTACTGACGGCATTCCCACCTGACAGAAGAAACACAAGGCAGAGGAGGAGGAAGTCGCCAACGCAGCTGGGGCACCACCTCAGAAGGGAGCGTTAACATGGCTAAAATGTGAACAAAATTCATCAGCATGACACATCATCCAGCACCACCATCTGATACGGTCTATACAACCAGGTGCCAGCGTTATAACAACATGGTGGAAGAGTACATGTCTATGTCCACACGTCTGCATGTACTAAGTTGGGTCTGCCCATTTAACTTCTTGGTTTCCAAACTGGACACATGGCCTAGGCTTGTACTTTTTGACTTGGAAGTCCCGGCATGCCCCGTGGCAAGTGTAATGTTGGAACATGTGTTTATCACAGCAGGGGATATCACACATAGGCGCATCCACCTGTCCAAAGCCAACGTGGCCACTCTCGCATTCATTAAAAGAAACCAGGAGTGGAGTCCACAGGACTTGTCTGTACCTCTGGCAAACCAGACAAATGTACCATCTGCACCCAGACATTGTTATATTTTATTTGCCATTTGTTTTATTTTGGGGCCTTACCAAAAAGGAAGAGAAATAAAATCCACAAAAATAATGTTGGATACCATCAGACCTGCCTCTTCCACCTACACTGCAATGTCCACCTCCTGCTAGTCCACCTACACCACCTCCTCCTCCACTAGGACATCCGACTACTGTATCTACATTGTTCTTTTTAATTTTACATTATGTTCTTCTAAGTGCTGTCCCTAAAAAAAACAAAACTTGGATACCTCATCCCCTACCTCTTCCACCTTCATCGCCACATTCGCCTCAAGCTCCTCCACCTACTACACCTCCTACATTTGGACCTATGTCTCTTTTTTCAAGATTATTATTATTACTTTTTATTCTCTGTTGTTCCATTTTTCACCTTTACCGCTTACTACCCCCATTTTACAGCACGAAAGTTCGAGACCACATTGGCTGTGAGATGGTCTCATTATGCTGGGAAGGGCCCAATAAACATTTACCTTTTCAGCCTATTAATCAGTGAACAGCTCTCTGCTTTTTCTTAGCTGGTTATTAAAAAATGGGTGGACTCACCCAAAAAATTAATTGGGCCCCCTCCATTTTTAATAACCAGCTAAGGCAAAACAGACCGCTAAGGGCTGATGTTAAATAGCTGTGAAGGTCCATGGATATTGGCCCCTACCAACACCAATAAGACTAGTCCTCAGCTGCAAGAGAAATGGAGCATCCTGATTGCTTTTGTGCAGTGGCAATTGGGGTAATATATACAGCTCTGGCCAAAATTAAGAACCCACCACATCAAAACCCTGTCATGGGGAGCCCATTCTCCAGACCTGAACCCAATTGGAAAACTTGGAATGTAATCAAGAGGATGATGGATAGTCACAAGCCATCAAACAAAGAAGAACTGCTTACATTTTTGCGCCAGAAGCAGTGTGAAACACTGCTGGAAAGCATGCCAAGATGCATGTAACTGTGATTAAAAATTATGGTTATTACACAAAATATTAATTTCTGAATAGTGATGGGCGAGCACTAAAATGCTCGGGTGCTCGTTGCTCAGGTCGGGCAAATTGGAATTCTCAGGTACTCGGCCAGAACAGCGAACCCAATATAAGCCTACGTGAGACCAAAGTATTTTTACTGCGATCCCCCCGGGGGTCCTTTTAATTTCAAAAAACATCTGAAAATGATGGAAACACTGCTCAAAAGACACAGGAACATCATGGGGATAAGCCCTAGAAGCATTCCTGACTCCTAGTTCACAGCCTTAGGCCGGTTTCACACTTGCGTTGGTAGCAGCTGCGGACTTCCTCCGTGAAGCTCCGCCGCTAGCTCCGCCTATTTCTGCATGCGGCCGGCATGCAGCCTGTATACCTATATTTAACATTAGGTACGCAGGTCGTGCCGCAGTATGCGGATGCTTCCGCATGCGTCGTTTTGACGATGCAGAGAAGAAAAATTGCTACAAGCTGCGTCCTATGCTGGTCTCCGCATCGTCAAAACGACGCATGCGGCAACATCTGCATACTGCGGCACGACCTGCGTACCTAATGTTAAATATAGGTACACAGGCTGCATACCGGCCGCATGCAGAAATAGGCGGAGCTAGCAGCGGAGGGCGGGACTTCAAGGAGGAAGTCCGCAGCTGCTACCAACGCAAGTGTGAAACCGGCCTTAATCATTTTTTTCCGAGATTCATGCCATTTTTCCCGGTTCCACAAAAAACACATTAAAACGAAACCAAAACAGGTTTTGCTGCGAAATATGTCAAGGTACATCCTTTGTAGGTTAATCACTTGCCTGTAAGGCCAAATATTTAACCCCAGACCGAAAATTTCCTCTCCCTCTTAAGGCCCCGTCTCACATAGCGATTTACCAACGATCACGACCAGCGATACGACCTGGCCGTGATCGTTGGTAAGTCGTTGTGTGGTCGCTGGGGAGCTGTCACACAGACCGCTCTCTCCAGCGACCAACGATCAGGGGAACGACTTTGGCATCGTTGAAACTGTCTTCAACGATGCTGGAGTCCCCCTGCAGCACCCGGGTAACCAGGGTAAACATCGGGTTACTAAGCGCAGGGCCGCGCTTAGTAACCCGATGTTTACCCTGGTTACCAAAAAAACAAACAGTACATACTCACCATCTGATGTCCGTCAGGTCCCTTGCCGTCTGCTTCCTGCTCTGACAGTGCCGCCGTACAGTGAGAGCAGAGCGCAGCGGTGACGTCACTGCTGTGCTGTGCTCTCACTGTACGGCGGCATTCAGTCAGAGCAGGAAGCAGACGGTAAGGGACCTGACGGACACCGAAAGGCGAGTATGTACTGTTTGTTTTTTTTTACATTTACGCTGGTAACCAGGGTAAACATCAGGTTTCTAAGCGCGGCCCTGCGCTTAGTAACCCGATGTTTACCCTGGTTACCAGTGAAGACATCGCTGAATCCGTGTCACACACACCGATTCAGCGATGTCAGCGGGACCTCAACGACCAAAAAAAGGTCCAGGCCATTCCGACACGACCAGCGATCTCGCAGCAGGGGCCTGATCGCTGGTACGTGTCACACATAGCGAGATCGCTACTGAGGTCGCTGTTGCGTCACAAAACTTGTGACTCAGCAGCGATCTCGCTAGCGATCTCGCTATGTGAGACGGGGCCTTTAGGCTTAGTTCAGACGTAGCGTTTTTGAAGCGTTTTTCAACTTTAACATTGCTTTCAACCACTACAAATGCATTCACTGGGAAATGTCAAAAATACTTTTCAAAATTTATTTTACAATTGCAAGGTAAGGATGCATTCCAACTAGCGCTGGGGTCCGCCAGGAGGGGATCCGTAATGGATCTGACCTCCTGGTGACCCCAGCTAAGGCTGGCGGAATCCTGGAGTTACCAGGAGGTCAGATCCATTACGGATCCCCTTCTGGCGATCCCCAGTGCTACTGGGAACACAGCCTAAGATGTGTATATTTCAAAACATAATTATGTGCATAAAACAACAAAAAAGTAAGTAAATGGGCACGCCAAATATAGGCATTTTATATGCAATTTTTTTATGAAAACATTTTTTGGTTGTAGCAAACTTGGTGCAGGAATATTTATTTGTAACTTTACATATTCCCCCGAAAATTCTCACATATTATTTTTTCGGCTGAATGTTCCTTGCATACATTTTGTCCGCAAGTAGAACAGAAACGCTCCGATTTTCTTTCCTTCTTTGCTGGACAAATACAGCAGCGCTGTCATGCAGAATCCACACTCTTCCCAGCAATAGCAGAGTCATAAAAGTTCTTCCCCAGCAACAATACAGACAAAAAGATTGAGTATCACATGTAAACCTAGTACAGGCCTAAAAGGCCCCAGGAGCATGAATATGGGGTAGTCCCAAAAAAAGGTTGTTATACCGAAATGTCTGTAACATAAAAATATATGACTAACTGGAAATTACTAACAACTATATACCTGAGGATTACCTAGATTTTCAAAATTCTAACTAAAGTACTTTTACAGAAAATAGAAAACAGGGTTAAACTGAGATATCATGGAGTCATCAGACGAGTGGCCATAAACCACTAGAATATAAAAGCCACAAGGATTTAGACCAAACCACCACAGGCAGAGTTTCAGTAAACCTTAATGTTTTACAATGACAAACCGCAAACATATAGAGGCTTCGAACTGTTTCTGAAGTGAGAAAACAAACATTTATCAAGATGGTGTCACTATGAGCATTGTCTGTCACATCTGTAAATGTTTTACAAGAAATGCAGCTATGTGATTGTCTGAATGCATTCGGTATACAGTATTTAAATCTTGTTTACAAATCGCCATTTGTATATTCGCCATTTGTACATTTGAGGCAGCCAAAGTTATGGCTCTCAAGGAGAGAAACTAATAATAGTGGACAAAGAAATATTTGTAAGAAACTACTGAGCCAAACTAACATCATTGCATTATCAAATTTATATGAAGTGTATTGTGTCCAATTTGCGCAACCAGGCAACACAAAAAGGAGCTTTTCCAGTGAGCTCTTTAAGGTACACAAATGTGAAGTGTTTGCCATCAAGGATCTGGTTTCACCAATGGGGGGTACCTTTTTTAAAAATATACTATTGCCATCACAGCCACCCATGCCCAAACTTTACGGGCCTATAACAATTCAAAGCATGTTCACCCAGGTCATGTCGTCAGAGACAAGGAAGAGACATTGCAGGAGACAGTTAAGAATTAGGGCCAATGTAGTGGTGTGGGTCTCTGAGACTTGTAATGCAGTGCATGATCTGCCAAACAATTCCCCAATGGGGTTACCTTTTTTTAAAGTACACTACTGCCATCGCATGCCCCTAGCCCAAATATCAACGGCCTATAACAGTACTGAGCACGTTTACCCTGGTGATCTAGTGGCAGGAACATTTTAGATTGCAGGAGACCGAGTTAAGAAGTCGGCCCAATGGAATGTCATGCCCAATTCCCCAATGTGGGATCCTTTTTTAAAAAAATAAGAGAGTGCCATCACAGCCCCCTTGGCCAAAATGCACCGTACAGAGCACGTTCACCCTGGTGATCTACTGGCAGATACAGGATAGATTGCAGGCGACCGAGTTAAGAAGTAGGCCCAATGTAATGTCATGCCCAGTTCCCCAATGTGTTGTCCTTTTTAAAAAAAAAATAAGTGCCATCACAGCATCCTTTGCCAAAATGCACCGTACAGACCACGTTCACCCTGGTGATATATTGGTTCTGGATGAGGAGGATGAGGATAAGAACAAACAGACCAAATCTGTAAGCGTATACCCATGTGGGGTTGTGAAGAGGTGCATGAGAATACGCCTCCCCAAAAGAGAGAATGTATTTGAGGTTATGTTTCGCTGTTTTCACTTGGTGGTGTACAGAAGTCTTTCCCAATCCAGGCCTTGTTCATTTTTATAAGAGTCAGCCTGTCAGCATTTTCAGTTGACAGGCGGATGCGCTTTTCTGTTATAATTCCACCAGCGGCACTAAAACCCCTCTCTGACAGAACGCTAGCAGCAGGGCAGGCCAGGACCTCCAAGGTGTAGAGCGCCAGTTCATGTCACGTGTCCAGCTTGGATACCCAATAATTCAAAGGCACATAGGAATCCCGGAGGATGTTTGTACGATCTGCAAGGTACTCCCTCACCATCTTCCCAAACATTGCACTTCTTGTGACAGCGCCCCTTGCCTCTGTGCCGCCACGATGGGAATGTCTGAGAAAACTGTCCCAGAACTTGGCCATTGTTCCCCTGCCTGAGCTGGATTGTACTTCTGTCTCTCTCTTGCTTGGAGTCCTTGGTTGTACAACAAACTCTTGACTTCTGCTGCCAGCGTTCTCACATGGGAATTTTCTAAGTAATTCCGCTACAAGGGCCCTGTGGTACTGCAAAATTTTAGTACACCTCTCTGCCTCAGGCAGAAGAGATTGAAAGTTCTCCTGGAAGCGTGGGTCTAGAAGTGTCACCAACCAGTAATGAGTGTCACCCAAAATTTTGATAATCCGAGGGTCACGTGAAATACAGTGCAACATAAAGTCAGCCATGCGTGCCAGACTGCTAACAGGCAAGACTTCCGTGTCCTCATCAACAGGACACCTGATGATGCTGTCCTCCTCCTCCTCCCTGTCCTCAGGTCATCCCCACTGAACAGAAGCTAATACAGATGTGTTTGTAGTACCATCTATAGCACATGAAAGTAGCTCCTGTTCTTCCTCCTCCTCCTCATTGCCTAACAATCCAGGTTGAGAAGACATGAGGCTGGGCTGAGTGTAATCCCCCTGTATGTTTCCTTGCTCCATGTCCTCGTGCTCCGCCTGCAATGCATCCTCTCTGATTGTGAGCAGATAGTTTTTCAGAATGCTGAGAAGCGGGATAGTGATGCTAATTATGGCATCATCACCACTCACCATCTTAGTGCAGTCCTCAAAGTTTTGGAGGATGTTACATATGTCTTACATCCATGTCCACTCCTGAGGTCTTATGTGTGGAGTCTGACCTGAAATTCGATGGCCTTGTTGATGTTGGTAGTCAACAACGGCCCTCTTCTGCTCACAAATCCTTTCCTACATATGCAGCGTAGAGTTCCAGCGCGTGGGGATGGGGACATCATACAATAGTCGGTGAGCTGGAATCTGAAAACGCTGCTGAAGCATGGCAAGGGCGGCTGAAGCTGTAGCTGGCTTTCTAAAATGGTCAGACAGACGGCATACTTTCACTAGCAGATCCTGCAGCTCAGGGTAGCTTTTCAGAAATCGTTGAACCAAGAGGTTAAGCACATGGGCCAAGCAAGGTGTGCGTATGAGCTCACCTTGCCTCAGAGTAGCCATCAGGTTACGGCCATTGTCACACACGACCATGCCTGGCTGTAGGTTCAGTGGTGTCATCCAAACATCTGACTGCTTTTTCAGCGCTGTCCACAACTCTTCTGCATTGTGCGGTTTGTCACCTATGCAGATTAGCTTCAGCACAGCCTGTTGCCGCTTGACTGAGGCAGTGCTGCAGTGCTTCCAGTTTCTGACTGATGTGTTGATTTCATAGATGGAGGATGAAGAGGAGGAGGAGGAGGTGCAGGAGCTGTAGACTGTGGGGGCAACCCTGATTGACATAGGGCCAGCAATCCTCAGCGTGGGGAGGAAGTGTTCCATCTCAAGGTCCAACTGGGTCCCGGGTTCCACTATGTTAACCCAGTGTGCCGTCATTGAGATGTACCGTCCCTGCCCACAAGCACTTGTCCACGTGTCCGTGGTTAGGTGGACTTTCCCGGTAACAGCATTGTTGAGGGCACGGGTAATGTTGTGGGACACATGCTGGTGTAATGCCGGTACAGCACACCGGTAGAAATAGTGGCGACTGGGGACCGAGTACCTTGGGACAACCGCCCCCATCAGGTTGCGGAATGCTTCTGTCTCAACAAGCCTAAAAGGCAGCATTTCTAGCACAAGCAGAAGAGAAATATTAGAATTGAGGACTGTGGCCTGTGGGGCGTTGGCTGGGTATTTCTGCTTGCGTTCCAAAGACTGGGTTATAGACAACTGAACGCTGTGCTGGGTCAAGGACGTGGACGGGCTTGCTGATGGTGCTGCTTGACTGTGGGCCACAACAGGTGCAGGGCTAGAGGCATCTTCACATGCACGGTGTACTTGGGATTGGCTTCTATGCAAAACAGTGGAAGAAGCAGTGGTGTGACCAGCAGGCAGTGGTCCTCGAGCCTGGGGTTCGGCCCACAAAGTCAGGTGCTTTGCTTGCATGTGCCTGATCATGCTGGTGGTCAGGCTGGTTGTTTTACTACCCCTGCTGAAGCAGGCATGGCAGGTGCTGCAAATGGCCTGTTTAGGGTTATCGGCAGAGTCTTGAAAAAATAGCCAGACTCTGGAAGATCTCACAGGTGGAATGGCAACTTCACTCATGTTGGTGTTACAGGGAACGGATGCATGCCCTCTGTCTGTGGCCACCACACTGCTTCTTCCTGCCTGTTGGGGGATATGCCTCCTTCCCCATTTGTGCTGCTGTCCTCGCTACGCATGTCCTCCTGCCAGCTTGGGTCAGTTACTATGTCATCCACCACCTCGTCTTCCACATCTGCACCCTGATCCTCCTCCTGACTTTCTAGAAATTGTGTCTCATCATGGTCCACCTCTTGTGACACTTTCCCACCATTGCCTTCGTGTGACTGGGGCTGGTCAAAGCTTTGGGCAGCTCTACATGCGATCTCATCTTTCCCCACTTCAAGTTGACTGGGAGAGATTTCTGAATCTTGAAATGGAAAACTGAACAGCTCTTCAGAGTGTCCAATGTGGGATCAGTTGTCTCAGGGCACTCGGCATGGTGGGAGGAAAGAGGATCAGGGTGAGGAATATCCTGGCCTCACTCACGGCTACTCAGACTTGACTGTGTGGAAGACAAGGTGGTGGTGGCTAAGTGACTGGAAGCTTTTTCCGCTATCCAGCCAACCACCGTTACACACTGCTGTGGCTTCAATAGTTGTGTGCTGTGGTCCCCTAGAAACTGGGACAGGAATGCCGAGAGAGAAGATGTGGGTCTTTGTTTTGCGCACTTTCACCTTGCCCATGGCCTCATCCTCTGGATGCACCATCAGCATCACATCCACTTCCCTGTCCCTTGCCCCTTGCCTTAACCATTTTAAATGGACTACTGCACTATTTCAAATGCTCAACACAAATGTCTTTATTAGTAGCGAAATAATATGTGATCAGTATGCCTGCAAATCTATGATTTTTCAAACCCAAACACCAGGCAGGCCTCAGCCTGACCTAACAGACTGTATTCAATTTTTTTAAGTTAATTCATGCAAAATAGTGCTGTATAGAATTTGAGTATCACACAGCCAAAAAATAAGTACACCGGTCTCCAATGCCCAAACTAGGAGCACAGAGATATATGACGGCTCTAACGGAAATACCACACTGGCAAATCTGTGGCCTTTGAATTTTTTGATACGAAATAGCGCCGTATAGAATTTGAGTATCACACAGTCAAAAAATAAGTACACAGGCCTCCAATGACCAAACATGGAGGACGCAGATATATGAGGCCTTTTTCAGTGAATTTAAAACACCAAAAAAAAGGGAGCACAAGGGTCGCACAGACAACTATGCTACGTATGCCTGACAAACTATAACTTTTCAACAGGCCTCAGTCTGACAGAACAGACTTTATTTTTTTTTTTTTAGGGGGGGGGAATTTTTGGAAAAAAAAAGAAGGAAAAATAGGTATATAGACAGTAAAGAAGCTGCAGCAGCAGCAGGCGGTTATGGAGCTTTGGGAGGGATGCAGTGGGAGCAATGGACGCACATACAGTGCCTGCAGGCCTTGCACTGATGTGGATATGCTGTGCCCTGCCTGCCTAGCGCTGCAATATCGGGACCCACAAATTAGCCCTAAAAAGGACTTTTGGTTTCTGAGGAGTTGTGGATGTAAGAGTTGCAGACCTACACTCTAAAACCACGATTCTGACCCTATCTCGGCAGCAGCTCTCCCTATTCTCGCTGATATAGGAACAGAATGCGGCGAGCAGGGCGGCGCCAGGTCTCTTATACTCGGGATGATGCTGTACGGCCCAGCCAATCACTGCACGACCACAACAAAGATGGCTGCGGCGTTTCATGGCCTGGCAGACAATCCCTGCACCGTGATTGGGTCTCTTAAGTCCGCCAAAATTGCTGGGTGAAGACTGCAGTTACCGCCGAATAATACCGGAAATGCTCGCTGCTCGCCGAGTACACCAATACCTGGGCGAGTAACGAGTAGTGGCGAGCACGTTCACTCATCACTATTTCTGAACTCTTCCGGAGTTAAAAAATTAGTACTGTTGTTTCTAAATGACTATGGACTTGTTTTCTTTGCATCATTTGAGGTCTGAAAGCACTGGGTTATTTTTATTTTGACCATTTTTCTTTGTTAGAAAAAAATACTAAATTTATTGCTTGAAAATTCTGAGGCATGTCAGAAGTTTATAGAATAAAAGAGCAATTTACATTTTACTCAAAAATATACCTATAGAGAAAAATCAGACAAACTGGACATTTTGCAGTGGTCTCTTCATTTTTGCCAGGGCTGTAAGTATAATTACAACTGTGATTTGTCAAAAATCACAGCTGACATCAAGCCCAGGGTTAGTAATAGAGAGGTGTCTATGAAACACCCCGTTTACTAACACTGTAAGTAAAACTAAAGAAACACAGATTAAAAACATGTAATTAAAATATAAAAACAGACACCCTCTTTCACCCATTTACCCAAAAAAAAAAACACCTGCAGGTTCAATGAGATCCACAAGGTCCAGCGTAATCCACATCAAGGTCCCAAGATGATCCCCTGCTCCAATACATACAGAAGCCACAGTGACATCATAAAACGTGACCCCTCCCCGTGTCCGCCGTACACACACTAAGGGTGGCATGGAAGCCGCCACCTGTGAGGTCACTGGAGATGACAGTTTGCGGTTATCACAGTACCCTCTGAGCTGTCACTTGAGGTGAACTCAAGGAGCACAGTGACCGGCAATACGCATAACCTGGCGGAAACATTGTAGTAGGTTGGATTGCCGGACTGCCCCCTGCGTGACACAGGGGCACTACAGTACGGAAGTCCGACAGTGAACCGTGGAATCATCACAGTGCATCAGATTGGTGAATCACTGTTGGACTGCGTTGCCCACTAGACTTTGTTATATACAGCAAGCTAAAGCTAAGTGGGCAGAAGGACCTGGTGTTTTAGCTTACTAAGTCTGGTATTAAACCACTCCAAGGGACCTGGTCCTTTATCCCACTTGGATTTAGCTTTCTCACAGTGAGCAGGCTAAATCCAAG
Organism: Ranitomeya variabilis; assembly: GCF_051348905.1. NCBI lineage: Eukaryota > Metazoa > Chordata > Amphibia > Anura > Dendrobatidae > Ranitomeya > Ranitomeya variabilis. Next base: position 744,443,209 of record NC_135235.1, on the reverse strand, counting down.
TTGGCAGAAGGACCTGGTCCTTTAGCCTGCTAGATTTAGTATTAAAACACTCACAGGGACCTGGTCCTTTACCCAAATGGGATTTACCTTTCTCACAGAGAGCAGGCTAAATCCAAGTTGGCAGAAGGACCTGGTCCATTTGGCCAATAATTATAGTATTAACCCCTTCACAACGCATGATGCAGTTACGTCATATATCATAGAAATATAAGAAAAAATATTGATTTTGCTCAATTAAAAAAATACACAAATTGGGACTTGACATGTTTAGAAACGTCTGACCAATCAAAATGTTAAATAATCTGATCAGTAAACGGCATAACGAGAAAAAACTCGAAACGCCATAATGACTTTTTTTGGTCGCCGCAACATTGCAATAAAATGAAATAAGAGGTGATCAAAACATGGTATCCGCACCAAAATGGTATCAATAAGAACGTCCCGCCAAAATAAAAAAAATTCCCAACGGCGATGTGGATGGAAAAATAAGTTATGGGAAGGAAAAAAAATTTAAAAAACGGAAAATCGTCTGAGGGTTAAAACACTCGTAGGTGCATGCATGGAAAAAAATCTGTGGTTGTGTGATCTACAAAAATGATCACCAGTAAATAAAACGGGACGAGGATGAGATTGGCGCAGAATATTGTACACACTGGGATTAAGGGGAAAATTCGTGTGTATAATTGTCACATATAAATAAATATGTAATCAGATGTCATATCTAGTCTGCGGCTCAATATTACTGCAAAAAATCACATGACAGTATTCATATCTATCTATATACAATAAGGGTCCTTCTATCTACTGGGATTTAGCATTCTTATATAGAGCAGGCTAAATCCAAGTCGGCTAAAGGACCTGGTCCCTCTGTCAACTAGGAAATAGCCGACTCTGTGTGAGAAAGCTAAATCCCAGTGCACAGAAGGACCTGGGCCTTTAGCCGACTGGGATTTAGCTTTCTCACAGAGAGCAGGCTAAATCCAAGTCAGCAGAAGGACCTGGTCCATTTGGCCAGTAATTATAGTATTGACCCCTTCACAACGCATGATGCAGTTACATCATATAACATAAAAATATCAGAAAAAAAAATATCGCTTTTGCTCCATTTAAAAAAATAAATAAATTTGGAATTGACGTGTTCAGAAAGGTCTGACCAATCAAAATGTAAAATAATCTGATCAGCAAACGGCATAACGAGAAAAAAACTAGAAACGCCATAATTACGTTTTTTTTTGTCGCCGCAACATTGCAATAAAATGAAATAAGAGGTGATCAAAACATGGTATCCGCGCCAAAATGGTATAAAAAAGAACGTCCCGCCAAAATAAAAAAAAAATCCCAACGGTGATGTGGATGAAAATATAAGTTATGGGAAAGAAGAAAAATGTAAAAAAAAATGAAAATCGCCAAAGAGTTAAATCACTCCTAGGTGCATGCATGGAAAAAAATCTGTGGTTGCATGATCTACAAGTTACGTCATATATCATAAAAATATAAGAAACAAAAAAAATCGCATTTGCTCCATTACAAAAAAAAAATAAAAAATAAAAAATCCCCGCCAAAATGGTATAAATAAGAACGTCCCAGGGCCAAAATAAATAAAAAATCCCAATGGCGATGTGGATGGAAAAATAAGTTATGGGAAGAAAATTTAAAAAAAAAAAAAACGGAAAATCACACGAGGGTTAAAACACTCCTAGGTGCATGCATGGAAAAAAATCTGTGGTTGTGTGATCTACAAAAATTATCACCAGTAAATAAAACGTGTCGCAGATGAGATTGGCGCAGAATATTGTACACACTGGGATTAGGGGGAAAATTTGTGTGTATAATTGTCACATATAAATAAATATGTAATCAGATGTCATATCCAGGCTGCGGCTCAATATTACTGCAAAAAATCACATGACAGGATTCATATCTATCTATATACAATAAGGGTCCTTCTATCTACTGGGATTTAGCATTCTTATATAGAGCAGGCGAAATCCAAGTCGGCTAAAGGACCTGGTCCCTCTGCCGACTGGGAAATAGCCGACTCTGTGTGAGAAAGCTAAATCCCAGTGCACAGAAGGACCTGGGCCTTTAGCCGACTGGGATTTAGCTTTCTCACAGAGAGCAGGCTATTTCCAAGTCGGCAGAGGGACCAGGTCCTTTAGCCGACTTGGATTTAGCCACAACCCTCCACATATATGGCTGCTTTGTGTGCACAGGACCTGTGATGAGGTCACAGGAGGGGAGGAGTCAGGGGTCACATGATCAGGGGCCTCAGTGTATGCAGGACTCTGCTGTGCTGGTTGTCATGGTGCTGGATGAGGGGCAGTTTCTGTGTGGGGTCAGGAGGGGTTTACAGTGTGGATGTAGCGGAGCCGTGTGTGTACGAGGTGTAAATTTCGACGTCTCTATTAATCTTCAGGCAGTTGCAGAATGTAGGGGGAGAGCAGAACTCTCACTGGATGCGGTCAAAGCTTTTGATAGCGTGGAGTGGGAGTACTTGTGGTCGGTCATGAGGGTCTTGGGTTTCGGTCCCATTTTCCTGTCCTGGATGAAGCTTTTATACATAGCTCTCAGCTGTCCCTCATTGTGCGGGACTGTGCCAGTTTTGATGCTTTTCCCCGCAGTCGCTCACAGGACTCTTTGCTTCCCGCAGCCAGCAGGAGAAGCAGCTGTCACGCCCCTTGTGTTAGGCCACGCCCCTTCCCCATGTTCCTCTTCCAGTGTGTGGTACAGCTCAGAGAGGGAGAGGGGAGACACTGTGAGCAGGGCCGATGTTTGGCACAGGCAGATGCCTGGGGCCCCCACCTAGAAAGGGGGCCCCGTGCCTCTGCAGTCCCTGTATGAAGTGCCCAGAGGGTGTGCAGCAGTGAATAATGCTGTGCATTGCTCTATTGTTCCGGAATGTCTCTCCCAAACCCCCCTGGAGAACACCCTCAGTGCGGTTTGTTTTTTACAGTATGCATTTTGTCTACAGTACATGTTTAATAAAGTTAGTGTTATTCACAAAAAATTGCAGCGAAAATCAACGTTGCAACATTTTTTAAACTTTTTTTATTGCTTTCTACGGGTGAAAAAAAATGCTGAAAGAAGTGACACGCTGCAGATTTAAAAAGCGCTGCAGTTGTGAAATTCAGTCAGGAGAAAATAAAAGGGTGCGCAGGAGATTTCTGAAAATCACAGTTTTTGCTGTAAAATGCTGTAAACTTCTTATTTGCAGAAGAAAAAGCTGCAAAAATTCTGCATATGAACATGGCGAAAAGCTGCTTTATAAAGTGCCAGCAAAACATAGATTTCCGAATCTCCTGCAGGCGCTTGTTTGTTTTCTGACTGGATTTCAGAACTGTAGCGCTTTTTAAATCTGTAGCGGGTCACTTCTTTCAGTGTGTTTTCACCCGTAGAAAGCAATGAAAGAATAAAAAAAGCTGCAGATATTGCAACGGCATTTTTCACTGCAATTTTTTAAGTGGTTTTGGTGAATTAAACTATTAGGTCAATATTTTTAATGCAGAAACAGCAGTGGAACAATGAGGCTATGTGCACACGTTGCGGAATCTGCTGCGGATTTTTCCATGCAGATTCCTAAAAATCTGCAGGTAAAACGCCCTGCGTTTTACCTGCGGATTTATTGAGGAATTACCGCGTTTTTTTGTGCGGTTTTCAACAGCGTTTTTACACCTGCGGATTCCTATTATGGAGCAAGTGCAAAATGCTGCGGAATCCGCACAAAGAATTGACATGCTGCAGAAAATACAACGCAGGGTTTCCGCGCAGTATTTTGCGCAGCATGTGTACTGCAGATTTTGTTTTCCATAGGTTTACATGGTGCTGTACAACGCATGGAAAACTGCTGCAGATCCGCGGCGTGTGCACATAGCCTGAGAAACACGTCACCACTTCTGCATTTATCACCCTCCTGGCTTTGGCTTACACATACTGATGTGAAATGAAATACTGACCTAATACTGATCGTATGAATGTGGCCTTAAACATACTGTAGACAAAGCAAACGTCCTCACTCCAAAAAACTGCTGGAAAAAGAGTGAAGAACACCACAAAACAAGCGGAAAAACAGGGGTTTTGAACGCAACGTTTTTACTACTAATAGAAAAGGTTTTGGCTACTGAAAAAAATGCTGCACGTGAACATAGTGTAACTCTGAAATGCTATATCTATGGTGTTACATAGGACTGCAGGTGACATCTACTACATTATCTGTTCTCAGAGAGTTAGCAGTGTTTTATCTGAAGAGTTAAAAAAAGAATTAAGAGGGGGTTGGAGGCAACTCTTTGTCTTGGGCCCCCAATCTTTTCTGACCCTAGCAACGCCCCTGCATACAGCTAATAGTGGCAGACCCGTTGGCCGATATAAGGCCCCTAAATATGGGGGCAACAGTGCAATGTTATCATTTGGGGCCCCCACTTAAAATTTTTGCCTAGGGCCCCACTTTGTCTAAAACCGGCCCTGACTGTGAGGTAGGTAACACCAGGACTTACCTGCGGGACACAGCCTGGGTGCCGCAATGTCAGCAGCAGTGGAGCTAATGCCTGGGTAATCGTGCGTGGAATGAGTAGGGCTGAGCAGGGTGGGATGGACGCTCGTCTCAGCCTCCTCCTCTGTTACTGGCCTCGGCTGCTCAGTGCTGTGTGATAGCAGAGGGACTATCCTCAGTAGTTGATGTCACAGTCCAGTGAATGCTGGAGGAGGAGGAGGAGCAGCTGCAGGTCCCAGGAGAGGGCTAATCACTGTGACTTGCTATTTTTCCCCACTGGCAGCCTCACCGATAATTCCCGTGCAACTGAGCCTCATTGGTGCTGCAGCCTTGTAAAGCCTGACATTAAAGCTAAGCCTGACACTGTATCAGGTGCTTTATAATGAGACAGCAAATCATGGCACAATGCTGGTGGTACGTACTACACAATGTAAATGACACGCGACTCCGCTCCGTACACCTCGTACACATGCGGCTCTGCTCTATACACCTCGTACACACACGGCTTGGCTCCGCTCTGTAGACACACACGGCTCCGCTCGGTACACCTCGTACACACACTGGATCCGGGACGGTTGGGAGGCATGGTACAGGGTGGATGTAGCAGAGCCGTGTGTGTACGAGGTGTATGGAGCATCGGAGCAGCGTGTGTACGAGTTGCACCGCATCTCTTTTCGCTCTTTCTTTCCCCTCTTTCTCTCTCTGTTCCTTCTTTCTTTCTGTCTCTCCTTTCTTTCTCTGTTCTTTCATTCCCCTCTTTCTCTGTTCTTTCTTTCCCCTTTCTTTCTTTGTTCTTCCTTTCTCTTCTTTTTTTCTATGTTCCTTCTTTCCCCTTTCTTTCAATCTGTTCTTTCTTTCCCCTTTTTATTTCTCTGTTCTTTCTTCCCCTTTCTTTCTTTCTCTCTGTTCTTTCCCTTTTTCTCTCTCTCTGTTCTTCCTTTCCCCTTTCTTTCTCTGTTCTTTCTTTCCCCTCTTTCTTTCTCTCTGTTCTTCCTTTCTCTCTGTTCTCTTTCTTTCTTTCTGTTCTTTCTTTCCCCTTTTTCTTTCTCTCACTCTGTTCTTTCTTCCCCTCTTTCTTTCTCTCTGTTCTTCCTTTCTCTCTGTTCTTTCTTTCCCCTCTTTCTTTCTTTCTATTTCTGTTATTTCTTTCTATCTCTGTTCTTTCCCCTTTTTCTTTCTCTCTGTTCTTTCTTTCCCTATGTTCTTTCTTTCCCCTCTCTTTCCTTTCTTTCTCTCTGTTCTTTCTTTCTCTGTTCTTTCTTTCCCCTCTTTCTTTCTCTCTTTCCCCTTTTCTCTCTCTGTTCTTTTTTCCCTTCTATCTCTGTCCTTTCGTTCCTCTTTTTCTTTCTCTCTGTTCTTTCTTTCCCGTTTCTTTCTCTCTGTCCTTTCTTTCGCTCTGTCCTTTTTCTTCCCCTTTCTTTCTCTCTTTTCTTCCTCTCTGTTCTTTCTTTCCCCTCTTTCCTTCTCTCTTTGTTCTCTTTCCCCTCTTTCTTTCTTTGTTCTTTCTTTGACCTCTTTCTTTCTTTGTTCTTTTTCTCTCTGTTCTTTCTCTCTGTTCTTCATTTCCCCTTTCTTTCTTTACCCTCTTTCTCTGTTCTTTCGTTTGCTCTGTTCTTTCCCCATTTTCTTTCTCTCTGTTCTTTTTCCCCTTTCTTTCTCTCTGTTCTTTCGTTCGCTCTGTTCTCTTTCTTCCCCTTCCCTGTTCTTTCTCTCTCTCTGTTCTTTTTTCATTTCCCCTTTCTTTCTCTCTTTGTTCTTTCTTTGACCTTTTTCTTTCTTTGTTCTTTTTCTCTCTCTGTTCTTCCTTTCTTTCTTTCTGTTCTTCATTTCCTGTTTCTTTCTCTGTTCTTTCTTTACCCTCTTTCTTTGTTTTTTCTATCGCTCTGTTCTTTTTCCCCTTTCTTTCTCTCTGTTCTTTCGTTCGCTCTCTGTTCTTTTTCTTCCCCTTCTCTCTGTTCTTTCTTCATTTCCCCTCTCTTTCTCTCTCTGTTCTTTCTTTCTTCCTCAGTACCTGTCAGTGTGCCCATAGTACCAGCCACTGTGCCCTCAGTACCAGTCAGTGTGATCAGCAGTGCTAAATGGGTGCGACTGGGGTGTGGATATGGGTGTGACTAGTTGTGAAATGGGTGTGGTTATGGGCGTGGCCTAAAATTTGCTGCGGCACGCTAAGCGCACTGCAGACTTTGTCCCTTTTTCTCTTCTTCAAAAGTTGGGAGGTATGTTTATACTGCAATCCATGTGCCAGAATTACAATAAATGGTTGTAGGTCAGAGGCTTTTGCGCTGTGTAGGGGAACTAGGCCAAGCTGCCCCCTGTCCCCTCTGTTCGCATTGGTGACAGAACCCCCGGCTATTAAACTAAGGACTAGTGGGGAGATAAAGGGCTTTGTGCATCGCTCTGTGGAAGGAAGGGTGGCATTGGATGCAGATGACCTGTTGGGATTTCTTGGGGATACAGAGGAGTCATTGATAAACGCTATATCTATGATTAACCAGCTTGGGGATTTTTTGGGGCTTCGTATTGTGAGAGATCTATGTTGATGCCAGTGGATGAACTTCCTCAAGCATCCAAAGTGAGTGAAACGAGACTTAAAGTGGGGAAGGGGTTAAATATTTGGGCATGCGAGTTTCAACAAATGTTAGATCGTTTATACCTCAGAATTTGGATCCACTATACATGAAATTCCAAGCAAAAATCAAAACCTGGTGTCAATTAGCATTATCAGTAGTAGGTCGCACAAATCTGGGTAAAATGATCCTCATGCCCCAGCTGTTATATGTCATCCACAATGCCCCGGGGTGGATTCCTCTGAAACACTTTTATAAATTTCAGACTATGTTCAGAGAATTAATTTGGAAAAAAGGCACAGCTCGGATTAAATGTGACACATTACAGAGGGGGAAGGAGGCGGGAGGATTGGCTGCCCCTAACCCGTGGCTGGATTTTCTAGCCTCACAATTGCAGCATCTTAAACTGCTTCAGGGCTCTATGCACATACTGCAGATTACGCTGCGGAATTTTCCCGACTAATGTTGGTAAATCCGCAGGTAACACGCACTGCGGATTTCAAGCGGAATTACCGTGGATTTACCGCATTTTTTTCGCGGATTCCACCTGTGGTTCTACACCTGCGGATTCCTATTATGGAGCAGGTGTAAACCGCTGCGGAATCCACACAACAGTTACTCCTACATGGCAAAACCCAAAGTTGCCGGAAATATTCAGGTTAGAGGGCTTTAGCCCCTAGTGACGAGCAGGGATCCTATTTATAGATTAGCTTCAGTTGGATGGAGACTTTATAAGGTTTCAGCAGTTAAGAGGTTAATTCCAACTACCACTTAAGTATTTTTTTCAGCACCTTCAATTGAGACACGCACGTGTCATGTCATTGGTCTGGTTTCATCTGGAATTTCTGGACCCAAGTCATAGACCACATAATCACGGTGTTTAGGGTTGTGGTTCCTACACATCCTCTGGTTTGTGTCTTGGGTTTTGTGGATGCGGTTGCTGAAGATGCAAACATAAGGTTGGCACAAGAATGTTATATCAAGCCAGGAAAATTATAGCAGCACACTGGTTGGACAGAGAGCCACCTACGTTTAGGGAATTTATGGAAAAAAATGAATCTACTGCTACGTCTGGAAGAAGGAGTATCTAAAAAGAGGAGAGCCCTGCATAATTACTGTAAAATATGGGAGGACTGAAAAATTCACCAAGGCATGGATATTATCTCCTTACTTGGCGATAGCTGGGTAATATTATTACTTGTGTCCAGAGAGATATGTCTGATTAACGTCCTTGGAGTGAAGCATATAAAATCTGTTCCCATAATGTCCTTACTGTTTAAGGTGAAAACTAAAGAACTTGGAGACTTGGGACTTCTCTTTGATAATGTTTATTTGCACATGAGTGTACAAGATTGACGTATTCAGCTTAGATACGTTAATTAATATAATAAGATACTTGCTAATTGCTATGTGGTCTGGAACTAGGAGGGGGAGGGAGTTTGGATGGGTGTTGTCTTTTGTTGTATGTTGAAAAATGTAATAAAAATTTATGATTTAAACATTTTTTTTTTACAAAGAGGACAAACAATACAGCATATTCAGTGCATAAAATTTTCAAAAGTAAAGCAGGAGACTTACTATAGTATACAGAGATGATTTGGCTTAGCGAAGGAGAGCACTGCGATTGGGAACGTCCAGTGAACGGGATCGTACATACACTGATATATATCTTTCTGCATGAACCCAGATCATAATTAGCCTTGACCTTTTATAAGCACCTAAGTTACACCCAGACACCCCTCCTTGATGACGTCACGTGGGCCCGGTGGTGGGATGTTTTCAGCCCCTCAGGATTCTATAAAATCCCCAACATTAACAATATCTTCCCTCAAGACCGCTGAAGTTCATGAGCGCCGCTATGTTTTTATCATGATTTTACCTTTCCATATAGATAGTAAACATGACATGGCTGGTGTCAGCGATTTGACCACTATTGATTTGGGGCTTATAGGCAGGTATTGCTTTATGGATTTTAATGTTTTCTATAACAGTGTCTTATAGTCAAAAAAACTAATGTAAGTTGTAAAGTAATTTCTAGTGATGAGCGAATATACTCGTTACTCGAGAATCTCGAGCATGCTCAGGGGTCCTCCGAGTATTTTTTAGTGCTCGAAGATTTAGTTTTCATCACCACAGCTGAATGATTTACATCTGTTAGCCAGCATAAGTACATGTGGGGGTTGCCAGGTAACCCCCACATAGTCGCTCATCACTAGTAATTTCCCTTTCTCATTTAATTGTATGACTGTGTTATATGTTTTTGTACAATATGTCAATAAGATATATGGTTTCTCCCCGTCTGAGTTATTTTTGATGGTCAATAAAATAGGATTTTCCAGTAATTGATTATTCACACTCTTGGTATGGTAACGGATTTTCTCTGTGTAGCATTTTCCAGCGGTGTCGGCACTTGTGTTCCCAGGGTTCATGTGAGGTTGTTACTTCATTTGAAACCTGCCCCCAATCACCACTGGCGTCACCATCCCCACCTTCGGACAAATCGAAAATCATGAGGAAGTCTTAGAGCAACCACAGCCCTGGCTTCCAGTTGATATTCAATGCATCTAAAGGCTGGGACAGTTAAGCTGACACTGACTGGAAGCAGGGATCGTGTGATGTCACAACCTCATGTGATTCTCAGGAATGTGAATCCTGACACCACTGGCATAGCGCTGGCATGGAAGCGTAGATGAGTGTTTGTATTTTAACGAGGCCAAACATGAGAATTGACAAGGGATTTGTTGTCGGTTAAATCATTTCCAACATTCTGAACATAAAAAAAGCTTCTCCCTTTTGTGACTGATCTAATGTTTATTAAGAGTTGATTTTCAAGCAAAATAGTTACAACATTAAGAATATAAGAAAGGTTTCTCCACAATGAGACTTTTCTTGTGACTGAGATGCTTTCTTCACAAAACATTTTCCACATTCTGAACAGAAAAAGGCTTCTCCCCTGTGTGAGTTCTCTGATGTTTGACAAGACTTGATTTCTTTGTAAAACATTTTCCACATTCTGAACATGAAAAAGGCTTCTCCCCTGTGTGAGTTCTCTGATGTGCGATAAGATGTGATGTATTTGTAAAACAATTCCCACATTCTGAACATGAAAATGGCTTCTCCCCTGTGTGAGTTCTCTGATGTAGGACAAGACTTGATTTCTTTGTAAAACATTTTCCACATTCTGAACATGAAAAAGGCTTCTCCCCTGTGTGAGTTCTCTGATGTATGACAAGACTTGATTTCTTTGTAAAACATTTTCCACATTCTGAACATGAAAAAGGCTTCTCCCCTGTGTGAGTTCTCTGATGTGCGATAAGATGTGATGTATGTGTAAAACAATTCCCACATTCTGAACATGAAAATGGCTTCTCCCCTGTGTGAGATCTCTGATGTATGACAAGACTTGATTTCCTTGTAAAACATTTTCCACATTCTGAACATGAAAAAGGCTTCTCCCCTGTGTGAGTTCTCTGATGTGCGATAAGATGTGATGTATTTATAAAACATTTCACACATTCTGAACATAAAAATGGCTTCTCCCCTGTGCGAGTTCTCTGGTGCATACCAAAATCTGATTTCTGATTAAAACATTTCCCAAATTCTGAAAATGAAAATTGCTTCTCCCCTGTGTGAGTTCTCTTATGTACAAGATGTGATGTATTTGTAAAACATTTCCCACATTCTGAACATGAAAATGGCTTCTCCCCTGTGTGAATTATCTGATGTTTGAGAAGACTTGCTTTCTCTGTAAAACATTTCCCACATTCTGAACATGAAAAAGGCTTCTCCCCTGTGTGAGTTCTCTGGTGACTAACCACATGTGATTTCTTGTTAAAACATTTCCCACACTTGGAACAAGAATAGTTATTCTCTACTGCGTGAATGTTTTGATGTTTAATTAAAGATTTTTCGAAACGACAACTCTTTCCATATTCTAAATCTGAAAGTGACTTTTTTGCTTTATGAGCAGTTAGTTTTTGAATGCTTATTTTGTGACATTGATTTTCTTTAGTAGTCTGTAATGAATCAGAAGACAGGACCTGTTTGAAAAGCTCAGATGAGAGATCATCACTGTGAATGGATGATGGTTTGTCTGGAGTAATGGCAGTCACTTTAATTGTATCCTGTGGAATCTCAAGATCGTCTGCCAAGAATAAAATCAATTATTAATTTTGAATAAAGTATCCTTGACTTATATTTTTAAACATTTCTACTTATACTGTCTGTAAAAATAGCAAGTTATGTAAAAATATGGATTTATCAAGACAATGACAGTTTATAGGATAATAGAAAACCTCATAAGATGCACGAGTAGATTGTGGTGCTCAAATAAAAAGCCACCAAACTGTAATGTAGGCAAAAATAATACTAATAAAAACTCTAGTCATCTGAAAAAAAAGTCCCCACTCAGGTCCATCATCTGCCAGTGGAAAAGCAGGTTTTCACATTATTACTGGCTCAAAGTCTTTTGAAGAGCAACATGGCTTCTATAAACCAATCCAGCAATATCAGCTCTGCTGCAAGGTGCCAGATACAAGCCTGTTCTCCTTTGGTTCAATCTTCTGTGTTCAGCTCTCGACTTCTGTATTAATTACCTTTTGTGACTCTGGCCGATTTACTAACTACTCTTGCGTGTTCTGATTACGCATTTTCTTTGCCTTCCTGGTTTTGACCCGGCAACCTGAATATTCTTCCCATCTCACACAACAGAACAGCAGGTAACAATGTGGCCCAAGCCTAGGGGTCTCTGTTTAAGTTAAATCCGTGTATACCCTTTAAAGGATGATGAGCAAGGCAATCCTAGGGATATGGAAAACTGAGTAGATAGCGAAAAGCCTGCTTGTAGTAGCCATCTTTTTGAGCTGCCATGTTTAATGAACAGTGCCACCAATATATTGTGTCTCCAAACTATTCCAGCAAGATTTACTTTCAAACAGCTAAATGGAGCTCCTTCTCTTCTTAACCCCGCCATGTGCCCAGACAGTGGAATACAACCGTATATAGGTATTGTTGGATTCAAGAGAAGTGGGAAAATAATTTGTAGTGTCCATTTGTTTCCCATTACACTTTTTGATGAATTCCAAAGTTATCACCGCCTAAAGTGACACATGTCAAATTTGAAATAGTGGTTAAATCAGAGTACTTTGGGAACCAACTACTGTAGTCAAAAACTGAGTATAGACAATAACACCTCTAACTGAAATGATCAAACTCAACAGTCTTCAACAGTAAAACATGAGTAACTAATGGTGAAACTTCTCTGGTGTAATTAGAGTACGTGGCTTAGTGATTACTCAGCTGTCTTACAGTCGCGAAAAATGCAGCCGTAGGGACTCAAACATGTCATTCGAGAATAGAGAAATTAAGAGTTTACAGGGAAAAAAAGGAAAAAAAAACCCAATTTTTTACTGTATAATGACTTGTATATAAAAGCAAAATCTAAAAAGTATTTACTAAAAAATTATAATTTAAAAAGTAAACCGAAATGGATTTTCTTATTGTAAAAATTGGAAATTTCAGTGTAATTTATGAAGAAAGCAAGTAGTGCCAAAAATGAGGGACTCAGATACACCCTGTATTAGACATAAGGGAGGCCCTCCTACACATTCTGTTCAAATTGTCATGTAGTGGTACTTCTAAACTAATAAAGCTATACACTAAGTGCCAAAAATTACAATCAGGGTCATTCATACACAATTCAAGGGTGCCAACTGTACTATCTTGTGGCAATAAAACACTCATAAAAGGCTTTGCAGAAAGAATAAGAAGGGTAATAAAGTCATCGATAGACCCTTGAAGACAACAACTGGTGGGCCTCATTCAAATATTGGAGATTAAAAACACCTGATGTGCTGCTGTCATTTGGTGGTGTGGAAATGTCGGGTCTAATCCTGGCTTTGTTCATTTCTATCAACATGAGTCTGTCAGCACTTTCTGTTAATAGGCGAAAGTGCCTGTCTGTTATGACCCCCTGAGGAACTAAAAGCTCGCTCAGACAAGACACTAGCGCAGGGCAGCACAACACCTCCAAGGCATAGAGGGACAGATCATGCCAGGTGTCCAGCTTTGAGACGTACTATCTGAAGGTCACTGAGGAATTATGGAGTATGTTGGTTTTGACAAACAGGTATTACTTAACCATATTTAAAAACTTTTCTATCCTTGTCAAAAACACCTAGTCAACAGGGCCTGGACGCAGGGAGGGTGTCATGAAATTGGGCCAACTTTGACAGTGTACCCCTACATCTGCTGTACCTGATGTGTCTCCCTCGCCTTTCCTCCATGGTTGGGCAAGCAGCACCCTGCAGCTAGTTTTGTCTGATGGGAATTTGGTAAACATCTTTTCCTTCTGGCCTTGTTGTATAGCACCATTTTAGTAGACCTCTCCACCTCAGAAGAGAGAGATGCAAAGTTCTCCTTGTAGCGTAGGTCTAGCAGGGTGCACACCAGTACTCTCTTTTGGCCAAAATGATTATAACATGAGGGTCATGGGAAAGGCAGTGGTACATAAAGTCTGCCATATGTGCCAAGTTCCCTACAGCCAACACTTCCCTGTCTCCACCATGATGACTACTCCCCATATCCTCCATCTCTTCCTATTCATTTCCCTCTAGAGAAGGTGAACCCGAACAGTAAAGTTCGGCGTCCACCTACTGTTCTGGCATGGACCACCAGGAAGTCCGTGTTACTGTTCAGGTTCGGCTGCCTGATCACAGGGTGTTTGCTGCGGCAAACACCGGTTCTGGTTGGCGGTGAAATCATCCCCGCCGGTCAGAGAGCTGCGGTTCCCACCCTGTCAAAAGACAGCGTGAGCGCTCACCTGTAATCGGAGGTATAAAGTTTACCTGGGGTCACTGGTGTCAGCTGATGGGACAACTGCTCCCATCATCCGAAAAGTGCTGCCGCTAATAACAGCGAGAGCAGGAGCAACGGATGGGAGTATTCATCTGCCGCTCCTGCGTTGAAAGTAAATAATTTAAAAAAAAAACTTGGCATGGGTTTCCCTATATTTTTGTTAACCAAACAGGCAAAACTTACAGCTGGAGGCTGCAACCCTCAGCTGTCTGCTTCAGCAAGGCTAGTTATCAAGAATAGTGGGGTCCCCACGCCGTATTTTTTAATTATTTAAATAAATAATTTAAAAAAGCGGCATGCGTTACCCTTCATTTTTGACAACCAACCTTGCTAAAGCAGACAGCTGGGGGCTGGTATGCTCAGGCTGGTAAGCGGCCATGGATATTGGCACCTTAGCCTAAAAAAAAAGCAACCCGCAGCTGCCCAGAAAAGGCAAATCTATTAGATGCGCCAATTCTGATGCTTTGACCAGCTCTTCCCACTTGCTCTGTAGCGGTGGCAAGTGGGGTTCATATTTGTGGTGTTGATGTCACCTTTGTATTGTCAGGTGACATCAAGCCCACGGCTTAGTAATGGATAGGTGTCTTGTAAACGCCTCTCTATTACTAATCTTATAGTTGTATTATAAAGATACAGCCAGAATAAAGTCCTTTAATTGAAAAAAGAACACAGACTCCTTTAATAATCTCAATTAAACCATACTTACAACCTCGCCTAATTCCACCGAAGCCCTCGATCTCCTGTAATAATCCAAATATAATAAAACAACAATATATCATACCTGTCTGCCATTCTGTCCCATGCCGTAATCCATGTCTGGAGGCTAAATAGTTTTCAACCTGGATAGGCTGAGAACCACTGGGAGAACGATCTGCTGCAAAAGCAGCCTCAGTGACTGGAGGTGACATCATCAAGGTTACTTACGGTCACTGAGGCTCGGTTCCCAGCCGGGCTGCACTGCGGTGACCTCTGACATCCCTGCTAGCACCGATCAAAAGCGGTGTTTGCCACACTGTCATGCACATTACAGAGCAGCAAACACTGGATGTTTGGGCCCCCCATTCAATTGAATGGGGTCTGGGTTTGGGTCTGGGTACTGTTCTTGTAACTGAACTTTTTGTAACTGTTCGGCCGAACCCGCTAGACCCAAACATCCAGGCGTCTGCCCATCTCTATTTCCCTCCTGAGCCCATCCATGTAGGAAACTTGTGTGTGAACTAGCCTCTGTTGTGCTCCTGTTCCTCCTCCTCCTCTGCATATTCAATGTTAGCCAATTGGAACCGAGCAGATTTAATGAGGCTGGGCAGTACAGGTATATCCCTGTTCCCTGTCTCATGTCTTCCTCCATCTCCACCTGGTCTGCATGCAAAGCTTCATGTTTGTCAGCAGCGACTGTTGAAGTAGGCACAGATGCGGGATCATTGTGCTGATGTTGGCATCCTCACTGCTCACCATTCTTTGTGGAGTTCTTAAAGTCTTGGAGAACCGCAAACATGTCAGACATCCATGCTCACTCTTCAGTTATGTGCGGAGTCTGACCAGAATACCTACAAGCATGTTGGAGCTGGAATTTCACATCTGGTGTCTTCTGCTCACAAAGCCTTGCTAGCATGTGCAGTGTGGCATACCAATGCATGGTCACATTGCACACCAGGCGGTGAGCTGGCACTTGCATGTGCTGCTGCAACACTGCCAGAGCGGTGGCAGCTGTAGTTGACTTGCGGAAATGAGTGTCCATGCGGTGTACCTTGACCAGAATCTCTGGCAACTCTGTGCAAGTTTTCAGCAACTGAGGGTTAGTGCCAAGTTCAGTTAGAGAAAGTGTGGTGAAGTGACTGCAGGCAATAGGCTGCTAGGGACAGAGTGATCATGTTTCTCAAGGCAGTGCATTGCCAAAAAACCCTTCCATGTGAATCCATCTGTAGGCTTGGGAACCTCGAGATGGACATCGGGGCCTTTAGGTGCTGTAAGCCTACGGAGCTACAGGGAAAGAAGGACTTAAGCTGTCAGAGGCAGAAGGTGATGGAATTCGGGTACATTGCTTGTGATGGTGAAGAATTCCTAGGGCTAGCGGAGTTAGCAAGAGAGATACTCTGCCCATACCGAGAACTAGGGCTAAAGTTAAGTCTGGTACTTGTGGGAAAGACCTTAACCCATTGGGCCCTATTCTATATGTCGGACTGTAAATACCGAAAGCTGCCAAGTAAAAGTTTGACTGTATTAGCAAATTCAGTGTCCCCTGGATTGTTTGCTGTGAAGGTTCTGGAAGAAGAGAGCATAGAGCCAGTGGAGGCCTATGGGCCACAAGTAAGTGTGGTGCACCCCACACACAGCAGCACTCCGGGACTGGGACACGTTTTGTCTGTAGGATGCCGGAGTGTGTGGAAGCAGCAGCTCACCAACAACTACGTTGCTTAGTTACCTTACACAAGCATGCTACATGTGTGAGCTTGCCAACCTTCAAAATCACCAGGTTACATCCAGTATCACACACCACCATAACTGGTTGTAGAGTCTGCGGAGAGAGCCACAGATCTGTCTGGTCTGTTATTCCTTTCAATAACTCTGCAGCGGTGTGCGGTTTGTCTCCTAGACAAATTACCCGCTTTGCTAAGGCAGTGCTTCCAGCATATGGCTTATGTGGACAACGTGCTCTGAGATAGCAAATCTAAGATGATAGATGAGCAGTAGGGTCTGCAGAAACTGGAGTAGGAAATGGAGTAAACCCTGATAGAACTAGGGCCAGCAATCCTCCATGTCGGTAGCACATGTGCCAATGTAAGGGTCGGACACGGGCCCAGGCTCCGCAATATTCACTCAGTGTGCCATAAGGGAAATGTTATAATAGATGAATGTGGATAAAATCCGCGCTGCTGTGACAAATAATGGATCCAGATATAGTTATAAGGTGTTCGGGTGGTTTATTCAATGCGTTTCGAAGCTCATGGCTTCTTCTTCAGGAAGTTTCCACACAGATATCTCTGTGTGGAAGAGAGATCTCTGTGTGGAAACTTCCTGAAGAAGAAGCCATGAGCTTCGAAACGCGTTGAATAAACCACCCGAACACCTTATAACTATATCTGGATCCATTATTTGTCACAGCAGAGCGGATTTTATCCACATTCATCTATTATAACGTCTCTAAGAGGTCGCAGCGCCGACCTGTGGATCTGCAGCAGCTGACAACTACACGCCTTTACTGTGCACCACCAGGTGAGCAGTTCTCTCATAATTGATTAGAAGCAATCCTGAGAATAAGACCCTATTTGCGCTTTTTTTGTCTCCTACTTTTCTATACTAATAAGGGAAATGTAGCATCCCTGAGCACAAGCGATTGTACATATGTTGGTCGTTAAGTGGACAATCACAGTAGCCATGTTGGTAAGGGCATGGGTGATCATAGTGGACACGTGCTGGTATAACACTGGGACGCCACACCGGCACAAATAGTGGCGGCTGGTGACAGAGTAGCGAAGGACCAAATGTGTACACCTGCAGCAGGCCATTTTTTAATTTATTTCTAACTATGGAAATTTCACACAAACCAAGTTCTACAGTATATACTGTATGACTATAGTCAGTTTTGGAACAACCAAATTTGTAAACCTGTTTTGGAGCAGACATATTTGGGGAATTGTACCAGTTCAAGTGTTTTTTTTTAAATTTTATTTTAAAACACCGTAATATTAAACAAAGCACGTTAAAATATGGATGACTAATTGAATCCCCAAATTTTTTCAACGCTTTTTTGGAGTGTTACATACCAACAAAATGTTACAAGAAACACATTTTACAGTTAATGGATGAATCATTGAATCCATAAAAAGATTTGGAACCTTCTTTGCAGTCTTATATAGTAGAGAAATTTAACAGAAATCACCTAATGCTTTATGGATGACTAATTGAATCCAGACATTTTTAAGAGCTTTTTTTTTTTAGAGCCATATATATCACCAAAATGTCACAAAAAAGCACCAAATACTATATGGATGACTAATTAAATCCAGAAATATTTTTCAAAGCTTTTTGTAGTGTTATATACCACCGTAATGTAACAATAACCGCCATCAACTGTATGAATGACTAATTGAATCCAGAATTACTTTTTAAGTAAATATTTTGAAAGTGTAATTGATGTACTTCTACACTTATAAAGGCTTTGCAGAAAGTGCAAAGAAAGGAAAACATTCTAAGGAAGGTCATCCAATGACCCACAAAAAGGCAACAACTGGCAGGCCTTATTCATATATTATTGAAATGTATTTGCTGTACTCCTACACTCAAAGGCTTGCGGGAATGTGCAAAGCCAGGAAAAAATTATAAGGAGGGAAATGCAGTAATTCTCTTCAGGTGTGTGCTTCTTCCTCAGGAGGCTTGAGGGACTGCCTCCACCTGTTTCCTGGAGCCTGACTCCCATGTACCTAGGCTGTAAATGACCTGGTTATGGATAGTGCTGGAGAACCCAAGATATAGAAATGGGTGACAGAACGCTGTGTCACCTGCACAATCGCCTGCATTCTTGCATAGGAGGTGGAGAACATCAAGGACAGTACTATCTCTCAGGAGTGGTCTCGAGCGGCATTGAGGTGCTTCTCCCAGGCCCATTCATTCCTCAAGAAGGGTTCATCCTGCTCCCTTCCTTCTGGGATCACACCCACTGCATACCAGCGATGTTGCCCCTCCATTTTGAGGAACGTGACAACTGGTTCCAGCAGTCAGTTGTTGCAGTCTTCAAAGCAAGTGTTCCTCCTCTAATGCCCACTGGTTGAATGAGATGTAATGAAGGGTCCTAAACTCTTCTATGAACTCCCATCTTTGCTGCCAGTTGTACATAGCGACCTCACCTGAGATGCCAACTGTCAGTACCTTGTGGCCCGATAGCATTTCTCATGCCTTGGTCCTGGCTCGCCTGCTTGTCTCTCCTGACCACCCTAGGTCCCGCAATCCGCTCACAACTTCTTGGATCCTTACTCTCCCAACTGCAGTCCACAAGACCCCTAGCAGTAAAGGCTGCAGCCCGGGTTAGTCTTTGGTGGTATCAGGAAAGCATTCGGCTACTGACAACCCTGCTGTTGAGCAAGCTTTCTCTGGCTCTGACATTCCTCCGGTCACTCCCTCGGGAGTCTCATGTGATTCCACCATCTGTATTGCCCTCTAAGCACGTTACACTGTTTGGATGACTAGTTTAATCCAGACATTTTTTTGAATGCTTTTTTTGGAGTGTTATATGCCACACAAATATACCCCAGACCACGTAATACTGTATGGATGAGTAAGTGAACACAGAAAAAATTTTCAATGCTTTTTCGCAGTGTTATACAGTGGGTACGGAAAGCATTCAGACCCCTTTCAATTTTTCACTCTGTTTCATTGCAGCCATTTGCTAAATTCAAAAAAGTTCATTTTTTTCTCGTTAATGTACACTCTGCACCTCATCTTGACTAAAAAAAAACAAAAAACAAATGTAGAAATTTTTTCAAATTTATTAAAAACGAAAAACTGAAATATCACATGGTCATAAGTATTCAGACCCATTGCTCAGTATTGAGTAGAAGCACCCTTTTGAGCTAGTACAGCCATGAGTCTTCTAGAGAATGATGCAACAAGCATTTCACAACTGGATTTAGGTATCCTCTGCCATTCTTCCTTGTAGATCCTCTCCAGTCCCGTCAGGTTGGATGATGAACAGCCATTTTCAGGTCTCTCCAGAAATGCTCAATTGAGTTTAGGTCAGGGCTCTGGCTGGGCCAGTCAAGAATGGTTGCAGAGTTGTTCTGAAGCCACTCCTTTGTTATTTTAACTGTGTGCTTAGGGTCATTGTCTTGTTGGAAGGTGTACCATTGGCCAAGTCTGAGTCCAGAGCACTCTGGAAGAGGTTTTCATCCAGAAAATCTCTGTTGGCCGCATTCATGTTTACTTCAATGGCAGCCAGTCGTCCTGTCCCTGCAGCTGAAAAACACCCCATAGCATGATGCTGCCACCACGTTTCACTGTTAGGATTGTATTGGGCAGGTGATGAGCAGTCCCTAGTTTTCTCCACACATACTGCTTAGAATTATCACCAAAAAGGTCTTTTTTTATCTCATCAGACCAGAGAATCTCATTACTCATAGTTTGGGAGTCCTTCATGTGTTGTTTAGCAAACTATGCGGGCTTTCATATGTCTTGCACTGAGGAGAGGCTTCCTTCAGGCCACTCTGCCATAAAGGCCAGACTGGTGGAGGGCTGCAGTGATAGTTGACTTTGTGGAACTTTCTCCCATCTCCCTACTGCATCTCTGGAGTTCAGCCACAGTGATCTTGGGGCTCTTCTTTACCTCTATCACCAAGGCTCTTCTCCCACGATTGCTCAGTTTGGATGGATGGCCAGGTCTGGGAAGACTTCTGGTGGTCCCAAACTTCTTCCATTTAAGGATTATCGAGGCCACTGTGTTCTTAGGAACCTTGAGTACTGCAGAAATTCTTTTGCAACCTTGGCCAGATCTGTGTCTTGCCATAATTCTGTCTCTGAGCTCCTTGGGCAGTTCCTTTGAGCTCATGATTCTCATTTGGTCTGACATGCACTGTGAGCTGTGTGGTCTTATATAGACAGGTGTGTGTCCATTTTCAAATCAAGTCCTATCAGTTTAATTAAACACAGCTGGACTCCAATAAAGGAGTAGAATCATCTCAAGGAGGATCACAACGAAATGGACAGCATGTGACTTAAATATAAGTGTCTGAGCAAAGGGTCTGAATACTTATGACCATGGGATATTTCAGTTTTTCTTTCTTTCTTTCTTTCTACGTCTGTTTTTTCCAGTCAAGATGGGGTGCAGAGTGTACATTAACCCCTTCCCGACCTGTGACGCCACGTAGGCGTCAAAAGTCAGTGCCAATCCGACCTGTGACGCCTATGTGGCGTCATGGAGGGATCGCGTCCCTGCAGATCGGGTGAAAAAGGGTTAACTCCAATTTCACCCAATCTGCAGGGACAGGGGGAGTGGTACTACAGCCCAGGGCCCCCCGCCCATGGCCACGATTGCTCAGATTGGCTGTTGAAAGTGAAACAGCCAATTAGAGCAATTTGTAATATTTCACCTATGAAAATGCAGTATCATCGGCCATGGCAGGAGACCACGATCTGCCCCTGCCACCGATCTCCTCCCCTCCATCCTGTCATGTCCCCCGCTCCCCTCCATCCTCCTGTCCGCTCCCCACGTCCTCCTGTCCGAGCTTCGGTGTCCACCGGCTGGCAGATTCGGCGGGCGCACTGCGCATGCGCCCGCCATTTTGGAAGATTCATTACAGATACATTTTGATCACTGTGACAGATTTTGATCACTGTGACAGGTTTTATCACAGTGATCAAAATAAAAAAAAAAAAAATAGTAAATGAACCCCCCCATAGGTAGGTACAATAATAAAATAAAGAAAATATATTTACTTTTATTTTTCCACTAGGGTTAGGGTTAGAACTAGGGTTAGGGTTGCAATTAAGGTTAGGGTTAGAATTAGGCTCTATGTGCACACGGTGCAGATTTGGCTGCGGATCCGCAACGGATTGGCCGCTGCGGATTCGTACCAGTTTTCCATCACTTTTACAGTACTATGTAAACCTATGGAAAACCAAATCTGCTGTGCTCATGGTGCGGAAAATACCACGCGGAAACGCTCTGTTGTATTTTCCGCAGCATGTCAATTCTTTGTGTGGATTCCGCAGCGTTTTACACCTGTTCCTTAATAGGAATCCGCAGGTGAAATCTGCAAAAAAAACCACTGGAAATCCGCAGGTAAAACGCAGTGTGTTTTCCCTTCGGATTTTTCAAAAACGATGCGGAAAAATCTGCACACGAATCCACAACGTAGTTGTGTTGTCTGAGTAAATCTGGACAGGTCTTCCTGAAATTAAGCTGCTTGCTGCTTTGAGGGCTTCCTCCACTGCTTTCAGTTCCCTGAAATTGGAGGATCTGGCACTTATTGTCTGACTCCAGAGGCCCTGAAACGGAGTATGCAGGATTACTGCTCCCCAACCCCGCTTGCTGGCGTCTGTCGTGATTGTCACAAGGGGAGATTGTGACCAGCTTACCCCCCTGCGAATATTTCTGGGGTTCAACCACCATGCAAGTGATGCCTTCACGCGACCTGGGGTAAACACTCTTCTGTTTAGGGAACCCGAATTTCCATCCCAGTTTGCAAGAATGTGGGCCTGGAGGACTCTGGAATGGGCCTGAGCCCATGACACTGACTGGATACATGCTGTCATGGAGCCCAGGACCGACATGCTTTCCCGCATGGTCGGAGATCTGCTTTCTCTGAAATCTATCACCTTTTTTGTTAGGGCCCGAAGATGGTCTTCCAGGAGAAAATACTTCTGTTTCACCGAGTCCAGCAGAACTCCCAGGAACCTTCTTGTCTTGGAAGGTTGCAATTGGGATTTTTTTTAATTCGAGAGCCACCCTAATGTTTTGAGAATGTCCAGGGTTCTCGCAACATGATTGGTGAGAGTCTGAGCTGAAGGGGCTATTAGAACCAGATCGTCCAGGTAAGGGATGATACAGATTCCCTGTTTGCGGATATGAGACACTGCATCTGCAATTATCCTTGAAAAAACTCTTGGAGCTCAAGGGATTCCAAAAGGGAGCACGTTGAACTGAAAAGTGAGTCACTTGCTGATTGAACTGAATCGCAAACCTGAGAAAACAGGATTTTTGGTTGCTTACCGTAAAATCTGTTTCTCTGATTCCCTTCATTGGGGGACACAGGGACCATGGGTGTATGCTGCTGCCACTAGGCAAATAAAAAAGTTAGCTCCTCCTCTGCAGTGTACACCCCACCGACAGGAAGTAGGATATTCAGTTAGTGAGAAAGCAGTAGGAGAAGCAATGTGTAAAAAGAGAAAGAATGATAATATAATAATAATCTTTATTTATATAGCGCCAACAAATTCCACAGCGCTTTACAGTTTAACAGTTTCAAACACTCAAAGAGTGTTCAAAGAACTCGAACGTTAATAGTATAACACAATAAACAGAGCTGTTCAACTTGGGAGGGTGCTGTGTCCCCCAATGAAGGCTCAGAGAAACAGATTTTACGGTAAGCAACCAAAAATCCTGTTTTCTCTATCGCCTCTCATTGGGGGACACAGGAACCATGGGACGTCCCAAAGCAGTCCCTGGGGTGGGAAAACAGACTTCCATCAGGTCAGAGGACTCACCACTGCCGCCTGCAGGATCCTTCTGCCCAGGCTGGCGTCCGCCGAAGCATAGGTGCGGACCTTGTAAGATTTGGCGAACGTGTGGATGGAAGACCAGGTTGCAGCTTTGCAAAGCCGTAGGGCGGAAGCCCTGTGGCATACCGCCCAGGAAGAGCCGACTGCCCGGGTAGAGTGAGCCTTTATCCCAGGAGGGGGCACTCTGTTTTTCACCCGGTAAGCCTCCAAAAATTGCCGTTTTGATCCAGCGAGCAATAGTCGCCTTGGAAGCCGGCAGGCCTCTATGCGTGCCATCAGGGATGACGAAAAGAGAATCCGTCTACCGGAAAGTGGCCGTTCTAGCCAGGGAGATCCTCACTGCCCTGAAGAGGTCCAGCTTGTTCAACGATCGCTCCAGAGGATGAGTCGGAGCTGGACAAAAAGGGAAGGTAGAACGATGTCCTCATTGAGGTGGAAGGTGAAAACCACCTTGGGAAGGAAGGAATGCGGAGGCCTGAGGACCACCATGTCCTGGTGGATAACCAAAAAAGGAGGTTGGCAAGAAATGGCAGCCAGCTCGGAAACGAGGCGGATCGACGTGATGGCCACCAGAAAAGCCACCTTCCAAGATAGAAACTGACAGGGAAAACTCCCCGAGAGGCTTAAAGGGGGGAACCCCTCAGAAAGTCCAGCACAAGCTTTAAATCCCATGAATCCACAGGGGCCCTGAACGGAGGGACAGCGTGGGCTACTCCTTGAAGGAAGGTCTTAACCTGTGGCTGAGATGATAACGTCTTCTGAAAGGGAAGGAGAGCGCAGAAATCTGGCCCTTTAGGGAACTAAGAGCGAAGCCCGAATCCAGTCCTGCTTGAAGGAAAGCCTAAAGGGAAGGCAGGGAAAAGGACATAGGTGAAAAGCGGTTGGACTCGCACCAACGGAAGTAAGTCTTCCAGGTACGATAGTAGATACTGGAAGACGAAGGCTTCCTAGCTTGGATAATAGTGTGAACCATCCGGACAGAAAGGCCGGACGCTCTTAGAACTGCGGTCTCAACAGCCACGCTGTTAAACTGAGCGACTGAGAATTTGGGTGGCAGATCGGACCCTGAGACAGCAGATCGGGTCTGTCTGGAAGGCGCCAGGGGGTGTCCCCGAGAAGTTTGACGATCTCCACAAATTAAGATCTCCTGGGCCAATCCGGGGCGATCAGAATGACAGGCACCCCTTCTGCCTTGATCTTTTTCAACAGCTTGGAAAGCAAGGAAAGGGGTGGGAGCAGATAGGGGAGCACAAACTGTGACCAAGGAATGGCCAGAGCTTCAACACCACGGCGAGAGGATCGCGGGACCTTGGGACGACCCAAGGGACCTTCCTGTTCAATCGGGACACCGTGAGGTCCACTTCCGGAGTCCCCCATCGAAGAGAAATCCGACGGGAGACTTCCTGAAGTGAGGACCATTCCCCTGCCGCGACGCCCCCGCGGCTGAGGAAGTCGGCGGCCTAAATGTCCACGCCGGGGACATGCACCGTGGATCTCACCAGGACCTTTGCCTCTGCCCAAAAGGAGGATGCTGGAAACCTCAGCCGAGGCCAGAGAACTCCAAGTCCACCCCTGGTGGTTGACATATGCCACTGCTGTGGCATGGTCTGTCTGGATTCGAATTGGCAGACTCCTGAGAATCCTTACCCAGTGAAGAAAAGACAGAAAGATTATCCGGAACTCGAGGACATTAATCGGCAGAGATGACTCCTGTGCCGACCAACGACCCTGAAAAATCAGGTGACCAAGCCCCGCGCCTCAGCCGAGCAGGCTGGCGTCCGTCGTCACCACCTGCCAGAGAACTGGAAAGAAGGATCGGCTCTGAAGGATCTGCTCTGGGATATGAGAGGAGACCTCGGCCACCAGTCGAGGAACCTTTTGACCCGGGAAGAAAGCCAGATCGGACGATGCAGGGAGAAGACAGACCTGTCCCCCTGTGACAGAATAGCATGCTGAAGAGGTCTTGAATGAAATGGGCGAAGGGAAATCGCTTCCGATGTTGCAACCAACCTCCCCCAGGACCTTCATGGCCCATCGGAAAGGAGGAAAGCCGAGAACCCTGGAGCAAGCGAACTTCCTGGCGAAAGAGGGATATCTGGTCTTCGGGAAGGAAGACTCTGGTCCGACAAGTGTCGAAGAACATGCCCAGAAACACAAGGCGCTGAGAAGGAATGAGACAGGACTTCTTCCTGTTGACGAGCCACCCGAAACGGGATAGACTTTCGGAAGCCCGAAACCAAAATTCCTGAGCCTCCATGGAAGCGATTACTGAAAGAGGGTATTCCATCCAGAAGTGTCTCAGACGAAACTTCTTGTTCAGCAATTTGAGATCCAGACTGGGGCGAACCTTGTCGTCCTGTTTCGGTACAAAGATATTTGAAGAGAAGCCTGTGAACCGTTCCTGTTCTGAGAAGGGAATGATTACCCCGAATTTAATGAGGGAAACAATGGCTGCAAAGAAACCCGGGACTAGAGCGGGGTCTCTTGGAGGTCGGGATTCGAAGAAACGATTCCGGGGCCGTGAAATGAATCTATTTTGTATCCAGAGGATACAAGTTCCCTGACCCATGAGTCCTCTACTGAGGAGACCCAGGCGTCCCTGAGGAAGAGGAGACGGCTGCCAAGCCTGGGAAATGGCTGGGGTCTAGACGTCTAGTCGTGAGTCATGCCTAGGTGGATCTTCCGGTCCTAGGCCTGGAGGATCTACCTTAGGAGTAGCGGGAACGGAGTGAGTCCGAAGAATACCTTCTTCTCTTAACGTGCCTGTGGCCTCTGCTGTTGTGGAAAAGGAATCTGATGCCATGAAATGACGAAAAAGGCCGAAAAGACCGAAATTGCCGCCTAGGGGGAGGTAGGCGAGGTCTGGAGAAGGGAACTGGTGCCGCCGGTGGCATCCTTAATAATTTAGTCCAGCTTGAAACCGAAAAGACGTGATCCTTGAAAAGGCAGCCTGGTAAGGGACTTCTTTGATGACAAATCCGCCTGCCAGGTCATGAGCCAAACGGTGCGACGGCTGGCAACAACATCACTGGGAGCCTGAGCGGCAGAAGATGCGGCGTCCAGGGGAGGGGAACCAAATATTCACTGGCGTGAGCAATCAGGGTGGCAAGTTCTGCCAGCCGATCTGGTGGAGCTCCGGCTTGAATGCCCCAATGTAATTGTTTAGCCCAGTCAGATACAGACTTCGAAACCCAAGTGGAAGCAAGGGCCGGGCATAGGGAAGATGCGGCAGCTTCGAAAGCTGACTTCGCGAAGGATTCCATGATCCCATCAATGGAATCTTTCAGAGACGCCCCACCGGACAGCGTGAGGACTGTGTTGGTGGCAAGTCTATAAGCCGGCGGATCCACAGAGGGAGAAGTCGTTCTCTATCGCCTCTTATTCCAGTTGGCGATGAGATCCGGAGGAAAGAGATATAAGACTCCAAGACGCTTGCCTCTATGAAAACGTCTGGTCGAATTCTCTTTCTCTGGCCAGAAGCTCCTCGAATTCAGTATGAGGAGCGAATACCTTGGGAGGTAGTTTAGACCGGCTAAGCAAAACCGCCTGATCTTCGGGTTCCGTAGAGGAATCTTTGATGCCACAGGTCTGATTGGTTGCTCCAATAAGGCTTTGAACCATATCCCTCATGCTAGGCGATTTGGTTCGAATCCGGCACCAAATTATCCTCGGAAGGCACATCAGAGAAGGACCGTGGGGCGAGGTGGACCGAGAAGAGAACTCAGACCGGCGTTCCTGTCTGGATCTTTCACGGCCTGTATTGGAAGTCTCGGACGGAGCGTCTTGCGACCCGCTGGCTACTACGGAAGGCTGCAGGGGCAACTGATCGAGCACGGACACAAGGATCTGGGATACCCGTGTGAGATCCGCTACTGATAGAGCCTGAGAGGAGACCCAGCCTGGGACCTGTCCCCTGGAGACTTCGCTCTCAGGCGGGGGGTCCTGGGCGGTGAGCATAATGTGGGTTGCTGCAGGCCTGCCTGATACAAGACGAACACGGAAAGTGTTTCACTAAGGCATAGGAGGTAGGGAAAAAGTAGGAGGCCGGGAGTGACCTCCCTTAAAATTAGACCGAATAGGCCCCTGAGGAAAAATGTCAGAAGGTTAGGGGACAGGGGGGCAGGGGAGAGTGTCAATCTGCGGTGCAGAGCTACTCACGGCAGGCGCTGCGGTTTCCAGATGGAAGGCTGCACGGCTTGGAAGATGCTCCTCAGGAACGATAGCCTCTAGGAGAACAGGCATTCACATCTGGGGCACCCTCTTGTCCGAAACTTGCTGCAGGCCTGAAGAACAGCATTGGGGAATTGCGGGGACGCCAGAAATTCGCGCTCTTAAGATGGGCGAAGAAAAAATGTTTCTTGCGCTGAAATAAGTTACTGCGGCTGCACGGGGAGTGGTGGGCAGGGCTAACCGCCAGGCCAGGAGCACCAAGGTGGCGCCGGTGGGGGAACTCGCCGATGATATTCGGGCGGGAGAAAAGCCCGCCCGAGGGAAAGAAAGTGGAAGGAGTCGCGGCACCGGAAGTAGGCCCCCGGCAGAAGAAGGGGCCTAAATTTGAGGACGGCGGACGCCGGGAAGGACCACGGCGGAGAGAAAAGTGTGGATGCCGGGAAAAGCGGCGCGGTTTCCTGCAAGGCCGCCTCGCCGTGTCAAAAAAGCAAAGTGCGGCCGGAGGAACTGCCAGGTCAGAGAAATATGCGCGGTAGCCTGCGAGGCAGCCACGCCGTGTCAGAAAAGAATAGTGCGGCCGCAAGAGGAAAGTGGCATGGCTACCTGTAAGGCCGCCGCGCCGGGACAAAAACAGTGTGGCTGCCGGGGGAAGCGGGGCGGCGGCTACACAGCAGCCACGCCAGGTCAGAACACAGTGCGGCCGGGGGAAAAAAGGCAGCGCGGTCGCCTGTAAGGCCACCCCGCCGGAGAACTGCGCGGCTGCTGAAGGAAGTAGCGCGGCTGCCACGTGACGGGGAGGCCAAGGCAGCCTGGAAAAATATCCCAAGGGACCCCCAAATGACTACCCCGGAACTGAGGAGGGACTCAGAGGTACTTTGAGGGTGAATACTCACCTAAGACATCCCACATCGTCCTTACTAACCTCAATCCGGGGAAAATATCAGACGTCCAGGGAGCTGATGGACGTCCTCGTTTTCTCCAACCGACAGGCTCTGGTAGGCGAGTGGGTGGGGGACGGAGCTAGGACCGGACTTCTAAGCACGCTTGTGTGCTAGGGTCAGGGTCCTGCTGTCGGATCTATGAGGATACGGGGTGGCAGTACACACCGTACTCATAGTCCATAATGTGGGATTACAGGTGTGACTGTTCACCCTGTATCCCTCTGGAAAATCTGAAAAGGAACGACACACATTGATGTAGATAAGGGTCTAATGAAAGACCCGTGTCCACCTCCTACTGACACTTAGGGTACTGTCACACAGTGCAATTTTGATCGCTACGACGGCACGATCCGTGACGTCGCAGCGTCGTATGATTATCGCTCCAGCGTCGTAGACTGCGGCCACACTTTGCAATCACGGCGCTGGAGCGATGCCGAAGTCCCCGGGTAACCAGGGTAAACATCGGGTTACTAAGCGCAGGGCCGCGCTTAGTAACCCGATGTTTACCCTGGTTACCAGCGTAAACGTAAAAAAAACAAACAGTACATACTTACATTCCGGCGTCTGTCCCCGGCGTTCTGCTTCTCTCCACTGAGTAAGCACCATAGCCGGAAAGCAGAGCGGTGACGTCACCACATCACCGCTGTGCTCGCTTTCCGGCCGGCAGGCGCTCACAGTGCAGAGAAGCTGAGACGCTGGAGGACAGACACCGGAATGTGAGTATGTACTGTTTGTTTTTTCTACGTTTACGCTGGTAACCACGGTAAACATCGGGTTACTAAGCGCGGCCCTGCGCTTAGTTACCCGATGTTTACCCTGGTTACAAGCGAACACATCGCTGGATCGGTGTCACACACAACGATCCAGCGACGTCAGCGGGTGATCAAGCGACGAAAGAAAGTTCCAAACGATCTGCTACGACGTACGATTCTCAGCAGGGTCCCTGATCGCTGCTGCGTGTCAGACACTGCGATATCGTAACGATATCGCTAGAACGTCACGAATCGTACCGTCGTAGCGATCAAAATTGCACTGTGTGACAGTACCCTAAGCTAAACTGAATATCCTACATCCTGTCGGTGGGGTGTACACTGCACAGGAGGAGCTAACTTTTTTATTTGCATAGTGTCAGCCTCCTAGTGGCAGCAGCATACACCCATGGTTCCTGTGTCCCCCAATGAGAGGCGATAGACAAATTTTCTGTGACGGGGGTGAATGGGCACGTGAAAGTAAGAGTCTTTTAGGTCTATTGTTACCATAAAGAACCCTGGACCTATTAGAGGAATGGCAGACTTCACGGATTCCATCTTGAATCTGTGGTATACAATATGACGATTCAGCTCTTTCAGGTTTATTATGACTCTTGGTTCCCCTGTTGTTTTTTTTACCAGGAATAAATCGGGAATAATGTCCTACACTCCATTCTTCTGGAGATATCTGGGAAATTGCGTTTGATTTTAGCAGGTCCCTCAGGCCTGTCATCATCATCATTGAAAAGTCTCTCAGACGACGGGGAGGTAATCCGAAGACTCCAAGAGAGGGGGGGGGAATAAGAATTCTATCAGAAGGCCCTCTTGTATTATATTGAGGACCCACTGAGATTCGGAGATGGCCCGCCAGTGGTCCTGCTGCTGTTGCTGCTGCTGGGGAATGAGGATATTTTTTCCCCTCCCTTTGGCATAGCTCCATCTCCCCATTTTACCTTTACCTCTTGTTTGAGGGGTACTTGACTGGGGGGCACAAAAAAAAGTGCTTCCCAATAGGCTTTTGCTCTGGAAGGGCCTTTTTCCTATCTGTGGCCTTTTCTAGAATTTCATCAAGAGAGTGGCCAAATAGGTAGTAACCTTTAAAGGGTATGGAGCACAGCTTAATTTTGGAGGTTACGTCACCACTCCACATCTTAAGCCAGAGGGCTCTTCGTCCAGAATTGGACTGGACTAGGGACCTAGTCGCAATCCTAATAGAGTCCATGGAGGCATCTGAGAGAAAGGCCGAAGCCTTTTGAAGCATTGGTAGAGAATCCAGCAGTTCTCCCCTTGATGTGCCCTGAGAAATATGCTTCTCCAGCTCATCTATCCAGCGAGAAAGGGCTCTAGCGACACAGGTAGCCGCAATGTTAGACTTTAATCCAGAGGTGGACATTTCCCAGGATTTTTTTAATAGACTATCCATTTTTCTATCTAATGGATCCCTTAGCTGGGAGGAGTCTTCAAAGGGGAGTGAAGGTTTCTTAGCCACTCTTGCCACCTGTATGTCCACCCTTGGCACATCCCAGGAAGGGGAACCTGCCTCTAAGGGAAACCTGTGTCTCATTTCTGATGGTGTGACTAGCCACTTCTCCGGG
Organism: Ranitomeya variabilis; assembly: GCF_051348905.1. Lineage (NCBI taxonomy): Eukaryota > Metazoa > Chordata > Amphibia > Anura > Dendrobatidae > Ranitomeya > Ranitomeya variabilis. Next base: position 744,412,636 of record NC_135235.1, on the reverse strand, counting down.
CATTCCCACTCCTGAGATATCATGTCTATGATGTTTTGGAGTACTGGGAACCCCATTCGCTTTTCTGACTTCAATCCTCCAAACATTTCATCTTGTATAGTTTGAGATATAGGTTCCTCCTGCAGCCCCATAGTGCTGCGCACTGCCATCACTAGTTCATCAATGTAATCCGAGGAGAATAAATACTTTCTTGCTTCGGAAATGTTATAACTTGAAGTTTCACCCCATTTTTCAGAGGAGGAAGGAGGAATAGGAACGGTTAGAATCAGAGTCAGAATCCTCAGTTTGAATCCTCCTTTTTTTGGAAGGAGAAGGATTTTGTGGAGGAGGAGGCATAGGAGGATTGAAGGCAGCTAAGGAAGATTGTACTTCACTCCTGACAAGCGTACGGATTTCTTCTAGCAGGGAGGGTTGCTCGACTCTAACGATTTTGGCCTGACATAGTTTCTTCTCCCATAAGGAGGGAAGCTTTATACTGCAGATCGCACATTTTGCCGTTTTCTTGGCCGGGTTTCTCTGGACAGATTTGTCTCCCTAAAATAAAGGGAGAGTGGAGTCAGGAATTAACCCCTTCACCCCCAAGGGTGGTTTGCACGTTAATGACCGGGCCAATTTTTACAATTCTGACCACTGTCCCTTTATGAGGTTATAACTCTGGAACGCTTCAACGGATCTTGGCGATTCTGACATTGTTTTCTCGTGACATATTGTACTTCATGATAGTGGTAAAATTTCTTCGATATAAGTTGCGTTTATTTGTGAAAAAAACGAATATTTGGCGAAAATTTTGAAAATTTCGCAATTTTCCAACTTTGAATTTTTATGCCCTTAAATCACAGACATATGTCACGCAAAATACTTAATAAGTAACATTTCCCACATGTCTACTTTACATCAGCACAATTTTGGAACCAAAATTTTTTTTTGTGACGGAGTTATAAGGGTTAAAAGTTGACCAGCAATTTCTCATTTTTACAACACCATTTTTTTTTAGGGACCACATCTCATTTGAAGTCATTTTGAGGGGTCTATATGATAGAAAATACCCAAGTGTGACACCATTCTAAAAACTGCACCCCTCAAGGTACTCAAAACCACTTTCAAGAAGTTTATTAACCCTTCAGGTGTTTCACAGGAATTTTTGGAATGTTTAAATAAAAATGAACATTTAACTTTTTTTCACACAAAATTTATTTCAGATCCAATTTGTTTTATTTTCCCAAGGGTAACAGGAGAAAATGGACCCCAAAATTTGTTGTACAATTTGTCCTGAGTACGCTGATACCCCATATGTGGGGGTAATCCACTGTTTGGGCGCATGGCAGAGCTCGGAAGGAAAGGAGCGCCATTTGACTTTTCAATGCAAAATTGACTGGAATTGAGATGGGACGCCATGTTGCATTTGGAGAGCCCCTGATGTGCCTAAACATTGAAACCCCCCACAAGTGACACCATTTTGGAAAGTAGACCCCCTAAGGAACTTATCTAGATGTGTGGTGAGCACTTTGACCCAACAAGTGCTTCACAGAATTTTATAATGCAGAGCGGTAAAAATAAAAAATCATTTTTTTTCACAAAAATGATCTTTTCGCCCCCAATTTTTTATTTTCCCAAGGGTAAGAGAAGAAATTGGACCCCAAAAATTGTTGTGCAATTTGTCCTGAGTACGCTGATACCCCATATGTGGGTGTAAACCATTGTTTGGGCGCAGGGCAGAGCTCGGAAGGGAAGGAGCGCCATTTGACTTTTCAATGCAAAATTGACTGGAATTGAGATGGGACGTCATGTTGCGTTTGGAGAGCTCCTGATGTGCCTAAACATTGAAACCCCCCACAAGTGACACCATTTTGGAAAGTAGACCCCCTAAGGAACTTATCTAGATGTGTGGTGAGCACTTTGACCCAACAAGTGCTTCACAGAAGTTTATAATGCAGAGCCGTAAAAATAAAAAATCATTTTTTCACAAAAATGATCTTTTCGCCCCCATTTTTTTATTTCCCCAAGGGTAAGAGAAGAAATTAGAGCACAAAAGTTGTTGTGCAATTTGTCCTGAGTACGACGATACCCCATATGTGGGGGTAAACCACTGTTTGGGCGCATAGCAGAGCTCGGAAGGGAAGGAGCGCTATTTTACTTTTCAATGCAAAATTGACTGGAATTAAGATGGGATGCCATGTTGCGTTTGCAGAGCCCCTGATGTGCCTAAACATTAAAAACCCCCACAAGTGACACCATTTTGGAAAGTAGACCCCCTAAGGAACTTATCTAGATGTGTTTTGAGAGCTTTGAACCCCCAAGTGTTTCACTACAGTTTATAACGCAGAGCCGTGAAAATAAAAATTCTTTTTTTTTTTTCACAAAAATGATTTTTTAGCCCCCAGTTTTGTATTTTCACAAGGGTATCAGGATGAATTGGACCTCAAAAGTTGTTGTCCAATTTGTCCTGAGTATGCTGATACCCCATATGTGGGGGGGAACCACTGTTTGGGCGCATGACAGAGCTCGGAAGGGAAGGAGCGCCATTTGGAATGCAGACTTAAATGGATTGGTCTGCAGGCGTCACGTTGCATTTGCAGAGCCCCTGATGTACCCAAACAGTACAAACCCCCCACAAGTGACCCCATATCGGAAACTAGACCCCCCAAGGAACTTATCTAGATGTGTTGTGAGAACTTTGAACCCCCAAGTGTTTCACTACAGTTTACAACGCAGGGCCGTGAAAATAAAAAATCTTTTTTTTCCCACAAAACTTATTTTTTGGCCCCCAGTTTTGTATTTTCACAAGGGTAGCAGGAGAAATTGGACCCCAAAAGATGATGTCCAATTTGTCCTGAGTACGCTGATACCCCATATGTTGGGGTAAACCCCTGTTTGGGCACACGGGAGAGCTCAGAAGGGAAGGAGCACTGTTTTCCTTTTTCAAAGCAGAATTGGCTGGAATTCAGATCGGATGCCATATCCCGTTTGGAAAGCCCCTGATGTGCCCGAACAGTGGAAACCCCCCAATTATAACTGAAACCCTAATCCAAAAACACCCCTTACCCTAATCCCAACAGTAACCCTAACCACTCCTCTAACCCAGACACACCCAACCCTATTCCCAACCGTAAATGTAATCCAAACCCTAACCCTATCTTTAGCCCCAACCCTAACTGTAGCCCCAACCCTAGCCCCAACCCTAGCCCTAACCCTAGCAATAACCCTAGCCCTAACTCTATTCCTAACTCTAGCCCTAACGGGAAAATGGAAATAAATACATTTTTTAATTTTTTTATTTTTCCCTAACTAAGGGGGTGATGAAGGGGGGTTTGATTTACTTTTATAGCGGGTTTTTTAGCGGATTTTTATGATTGGCAGCCGTCACACACTGAAAGACGCTTTTCATTGCAAAAAATATTTTTTGCGTTACCACATTTTGAGAGCTGTAATTTTTCCATATTTGAGTCCACAGAGTCATGTGAGATCTTGTTTTTTGCGGGATGCGTTGACGTTTTTATTGGTAACATTTTCGGACACGTGACATTTTTTGATCGCTTTTTATTCCGATTTTTGTGAGGCAGAGTGATCAAAAACCAGCTATTCATGAATTTCTTTTTGGGGAGGCGTTTATACCGTTCCGCGTTTGGTAAAATTGATAAAGCAGTTTTATTCGTCGGGTCAGTATGATTACAGCGATACCTCATTTATATTATTTTTTTATGTTTTGGCGCTTTTATACGATAAAAACTATTTTATATAAAAAATAATTATTTTGGTATTGCTTTATTCTCAGGACTATAACTTTTTTATTTTTTTGCTGATGATGCTGTGTGGCGGCTCGTTTTTTGCGGGACAAGATGACGTTTTCAGCGGTACCATGGTTATTTATATCAGTCTTTTTGATCGCGTGTTATTCCACTTTTTGTTCGGCGGTATGATAATAAAGCGTTGTTTTTTGCCTCGTTTTTTTTTTTTCTTACGGTGTTTACTGAAGGGGTTAACTAGTGGGCCAGTTTTATAGGTCGGGTCGTTACGGACGCGGCGATACTAAATATGTGTACTTTTATTGTTTTTTTTATTTTATTTAGATAAAGAAATGTATTTATGGGAATAATATATATATTTTTTTTTCATTATTTTGGAATATTTTTTTTTTTTACAGATTTGGAAAAATTTTTTTTAACTTTTTTACTTTGCCCCAGGGGGGGACAATACAGATCGCCTCAGGGAACCTGAGGAAGCAGTGGACTGAGTCTGGTGTGGAAACATCCAGAGCCACCGTGCACAGGCGTGTGCAGGAAATGGGCTACAGGTGCCGCATTCCCCAGGTAAAGCCACTTTTGAACCATAAACAGCGGCAGAAGCGCCTGACCTGGGCTACAGAGAAGCAGCACTGGACTGTTGCTAAGTGGTCCCAAGTACTTTTTTCTGATGAAAGCAAATTTTGCATGTCATTCGGAAATCAAGGTGCCAGAGTCTGGAGGAAGACTGGGGAGAAGGAAATGCCAAAATGCCTGAAGTCCAGTGTCAAGTACCCACAGTCAGTGATGGCGTGGGGTGCCATGTCAGCTGCTGGTGTTGGTCCACTGTGTTTCATCAAGGGCAGGGTCAATGCAGCTAGCTATCAGGAGATTTTGGAGCACTTCATGCTTCCTGGCACCTGCTCACAGTGCCAAAACCACTGGTAAATGGTTTACTGACCATGGTATTACTGTGCTCAATTGGCCTGCCAACTCTCCTGACCTGAACCCCATAGAGAATCTGTGGGATATTGTGAAGAGAAAGTTGAGAGACGCAAGACCCAACACTCTGGATGAGCTTAAGGCCGCTATTGAAGCATCCTGGGCCTCCATAACATCTCAGCAGTGTCACAGGCTGATTGCCTCCATGCCACGCCGCATTGAAGCAGTCATTTCTGCCAAAGGAATCCCGACCAAGTATTGAGTGCATAACTGAACATTATTATTTGATGGTTTTTTTGTTTGTTATTAAAAAACACTTTTATTTGATTGGTCGGGTGAAATATGCTAATTTATTGAGACAGGTTTTTTGGGTTATCAGGAGTTGTAGGCCAAAATCATCAGTATTAAAACAATAAAAGACCTGACAAATTTCAGTTGGTGGATAATGAATCTATAATATATGAAAGTTTAATTGTAATCATTACATTATGGTAAATAATGAAATTTAACACTATATGCTAATTTTTTGAGAAGGACCTGTATATATATCTCACACATATTCACAAAAAAACAAACAAAGCAAACTACTACCACAGCTCTATACTGAGCAACTGATTGCAAAGCCCTAATCACTGCCTACAGACTGTATTCAGCCACTCTCCCTGCTCCTGCAACTCTCTCTTCCTAAATGCAGATTGTATCCGATACAAACTTCAAAGCACAAGATTAGAAGGGCTGTTAGTATGATGGTTCAGCTTCAGCACCAGTATCTACACTACAGGACTTTGAGACGTTGTACTGCACACACACGCCAGGACAAGCACTCTCTCCCTCCAATAACAACTGTCACAGAGCTGTGCAATGGTGTCACTGTGCCGAGCCTGACGCTGCCTACCATTTTAACAACCCCCTGATGATGTCACACAGCCAGGAATAAGAGTAATGACACTACTAAGATGGCTACAGCATTACAGTGACCCGCAGGCAATCCCCGCATGTTTTTTGGCTGTGTAACAGGCGCCACACACACGGGGTGGGGAATAGAGTTTGAAATCGAGCACCGGCTAATGTTTGCCGAGTAACGAGCACATCCGAGCACCCAGATAATCAAGTGATATCAGAGTATCATAGAGCACGGTCGCTCATACATTATCGAGATTCTAGGAAGCCAACAGCATCATTACCCTCTGCTTTCTCTTAGAAAATCACTTTAAGAAAAATATTATGATGGTCCTCTAACTTGTCAGCACGTTCTATATACACTGTTATTTGGCTTTGTAGTTTACAGATCTGGCAGGTAACGGTCAACGTCTTCTAATCCCAGGGGGTAGGTGGATCCTCCAGGTTGTAAGTTCCATAGAAAAGGACTTTCATACATTCTCAAAATCATTTGAACATTTTAGGATGGAGGAGAATGTTCTACTCTAGAGGCAAAATGGTGATCACACGATCGTAATACAGCCAAGCTACTCCACTGATAAAGTAGCCACAGCCGGTGTCTGAGAAGAATCAGTGACTTCTCTGCATTTAGTGGTCACTACTCACCTGGGTAGTCATCTGTAGGAATCTCTTCTTTACACCGCTCATCACCCCTCACATATGTCTCTGCAGTATTAATATGGGTCAGATCTTCACCCTGAAACAAATATTGTAAAAGTCACAGACAGATGGAGAAGTCCCATCTATGATCAGCTCTAATCCTGCCATCTCCACCGTTCTCATTACACAAGTATAAAACATATAATACTGGGGGATAAAACAAGACTGAGCACAAGACCTTCACAGCCGTCTACACATCATAGGGGAGATCTCATGACACCTTCTCTCCATCTACCTGATGATCCTGAGGAACATTAGGATCTTCTTGTTTACAGTCCTGTGGAAGAAGAGGACGGGGACATCTCTCTGGTGTTGTCCTCTTACTGGATAGATCTGGAGGAAACACATACAGGGACTGAATTCATTCTTTACATACAGATAATTATAGGCCGTGTGTATTTAGTCCTGTCTATTACCTGGTGATGTGAGGGGCTGGGGAACCTCCATCATGACGTCCTTGTACAGATCTCTGTGTCCTTCTAAATACTCCCATTCATCCATCGAGAAATAGACGGAGACATCCTGACATCTTATAGGAACCTGACACATACAATGATACCGTCATTCCCCGATCCCTTCATAGTGTTATTGTGTAATGTCCCAGCAGTGTCACCTCTCCAGTCAGCAGCTCAATCATCTTGTAGGTGAGTTCTAGGATCTTCTGGTCATTGATGTCCTCATGTATCAGGTGAAGTGGAGGCCATGTGATCAGGGGTCTTCCCCATCCCTCAGACACAGGATCCTGACAGCGCTCACTAGAGGTCTTCTTCACTACTGTGTAATCCTGGTTATGGAGAAACACATTAATAAATCTCACTACAGACATTTCCAGAGTCCTCACCTCTCCAGTTCTGTCCATCTGCTATTCCCATAGATAATAATGATGTAATGTGACGTCATCAGAATCTCTCACCTCTCCAGTAAGACGGAAGAGGATCTCTAGGGTGAGGTGTAATATCCTCTCCGCCATCTTGTCTCTGTCCATATCCATCTTTGATGATTAATTCAGAACAATTCTCTTAATATACAAGATGTCCACTGAGAGGATCTGATATTTTGGGAAAATGAATACGAAGAAAATGAGCCAATGTAACATCATAAAGAATGACAACAAGGGGAAACATATCAGGAGATAGAACGTGTAGATGTTGTATTCTCTAGTCTTATATGGACTGGAACACAAGTTGAATTGCTAACTAAGACATCTCCTCCATGCTCCCAATCACTGGCTAAGTTGGCCATTGCATCAGCAACTTATTGGCTGTAGGAATCACAAGTTTGTTGGGACTGACCAGGATGTGCTGCAAAAGAGCGGAGAAGATGGAGGTCTGCAGAGACCAGCTGTGACTGTGAAAAGTCATCATGTCATCTAGACAACATGGAGATGGAAAAAAAGACGACTCCAGAGAAGATGTAATCCATAAAATACCTGGATGTAAATGATCATTGTATGGTCCGCAGTATGATGACGGCTGTTAATAACAACTCCATGTATCTTCTTACCATTTATAAAGAACATACAGGGAGCTGTAAGGCTGAATTGATATTACAATTGATTGTTGTACTAAGCTTGGTTCTTGTATTCAAGTACTCTTGGTTCTGGTCATGTATATGTATACCCATGGTGGCTCTGGTGACATATCAATTTAATGATGATGGTTCTGGTGATGGTGGGTCTGTTCATGTATTCATGTACTGATGTAGGTTCAGATAATTAGCCAGCTCTCTGCCATAGTCTAGTGCAAATTGTAGCTTCTTGCTCACCGGTGTATGTTTGCCTTGTTTCACTGTGCTCTGTTCTACTGCTGCGTGACTTTGGACCATGCTATGAATCTGCGTTTTCACCCTTTGCTTGATCCATTATCTCCCTGGTATTTTGACCCCTGGACTATGACCTGACGATTTTGTTGTATCACCCCTCTGTCTATGAAGTGCCCTCCTGGCTCCTGACCTCCGACCTTTTGATTATCCAGCCACGCCGCTTGTTCATGAGTAATGACTAGTGTCACAAATATACAGTGTATGGGGGGATGGCGGTACTGTGGGAATATTATACTGTGTGGGGGAATGGCTGTACTGTGAGACTCCTTCGAACCAGCATGGCTTTTTAATTTATTTTTTTTTATAAATTGGTGAACCAGGGGGTAGGGGAGTTGTTTTTTTACTGAGTGTTTTTTTTCTTTCAGTTTACTGGATTATTAGTGGGGGTGTCTGACAAATGTCTCTCCAACACTAACCCCTAGGATTGATGTCAGCAAACATAAATCCTCCAAAATATTACCTTGATTGCCAAAGCACCAAGGCAATCAGGAAGAGCCAGGCGAAGTGGCAGCTGTTACGTTACTGTTCACACCGCATAGAGACCCCAAAAAAGTCTCAGTGCTTAAGGGGTTCAAGTCCCCACGCCCAGAGTGGCAACATCGCATTTAATCTGAATTATCCAGACGTATTATTTCAGTAGGCCCAGGGACATGAGTTATAGTTCATGTGAGAATGACTGTTGGCCCTTATTGTCAAAAAATTATTGTTCAATGGCTGCTGATTAGCTATTGTATCTGTGCTTGTCTTGTTCTACTATCATTGGGAAATGATACATCACATGGTACCACTCATTACAGTAATGAATATGTGGCTCCACCTCTCATAGGGGTGGAGCCACTTATTCATTACTGTAATGAGCGGTAACGGTGACCGCTCAGTACAGGGAGAAGCTGCCGGCGCCGGGGAAGCAGGGACTGCACCAAGCCAGGAGCAGGTGAGTATAACGGGGAGGGGAGCACTGCGAGATATTTACCTGCCCCTCGTTCCGGCGCCGCTCCGTCTTCAGTGTCATCTGCAGTGACGCTGAGGTCAGAGGGCGTGGTGACGTGGTTAGTATGCGCCCTCTGCCTGTCAGTGCAGAAGACGCTGAAGATGAAGCAGAGCCCGGAACGAGGAGCAGGTGAATATTGAAAGTGCCGGGAGCCTGAGCGACGGAGAGGTGAGTATGTGTCTATGGAGCATTTTATGGGGCCATTATTAACCTTTATGCAGGATTATATGGGGCTCCTGATTCAATATGGATATTCAAAAACACTTAACCTACTGATGTCTCAATTTCACTTTTATTGGTATCTATTTTAACATTATGGGGATTCAGGAATGTACCTTGGCTTGGTCATACAGTTTCAAAAGAGTTAAGGTTCAAATGGGGGAGGTTTGGGGGGGGGGGGGGGGGGCGCCAAACTGATCCTTTGCCATGGGTGCAGGAAAGGCTAGATACACCTCTGCCTGCTGGTCTCCTGGTTCCATGGAGATGTTCAGGGAAGCCAGGTTGTGATCATTTGAACAACTGTCCTTGCACCTTGTATGGACTCCATGGACTGTCATCTTCCTACGCTTGTCGTTACCTCCTCTCTGTGCGCGTGCTACAGGTGGGGTAGAGACCCTGGAAGATCTGAAGTCACAGCTGCCATTATCCTAGTGAGTCAGCGGAAGGACGAGACTGTGCAATGTGCACCATCCTGGGTATTGTGCTGGTACTGATCTATGTGTTATCTGCCTATTTTGTGGTTCAATAAACATTGCCACATTATGTTACCCTCACCCTGTGTTGTCTGAGTAGTTTCCTGCCCACAGGGAGAGAGAGCGGGGGTTCAGTGGTGTGAGCCCTGGTCCAGGCAGTATTTTTAAAGACAACCGAGACAGTGGACGAGGGCAACCACTGACCCTGTATCTGCACACCCAGTAATGGAGCCTGCAGCACCGACCTCCACCCGCAGAGCCGCACTCCACATAGAGAATAATGGAGCCTCCAGCACCAACCTCCACCCGCAGAGCCGCACTCCACATAGAGAATAATGGAGCCTCCAGCACCGACCTCCACCCGCAGAGCCGCACTCCACATAGAGAATAATGGAGCCTCCAGCACCGACGTCCACCCGCAGAGCCGCACTCCACATAGAGAATAATGGGGCCTCCAGCACCGACCTCCACCCGCAGAGCCGCACTCCACATAGAGAATAATGGAGCCTCCAGCACCGACCTCCACCCGCAGAGCCGCACTCCACATAGAGAATAATGGGGCCTCCAGCACCGACCTCCACCCGCAGAGCCGCACTCCACATAGAGAATAATGGAGCCTCCAGCACCGACCTCCACCCGCAGAGCCGCACTCCACATAGAGAATAATGCAGCCTCCAGCACCGACCCCCACCCGCAGAGCCGCACTCCACATAGAGAATAATGGAGCCTCCAGCACCGACCTCCACCCGCAGAGCCGCACTCCACATAGAGAATAATGGAGCCTCCAGCACCGACCTCCACCCGCAGAGCCGCACTCCACATAGAGAATAATGGAGCCTCCAGCACCGACCTCCACCCGCAGAGCCGCACTCCACATAGAGAATAATGGAGCCTCCAGTACCGACCTCCACCCGCAGAGCCGCACTCCACATAGAGAATAATGGAGCCTCCAGCACCGACCTCCACCCGCAGAGCCGCACTCCACATAGAGAATAATGGAGCCTCCAGTACCGACCTCCACCCGCAGAGCCGCACTCCACATAGAGAATAATGGAGCCTCCAGCACTTACCTCCACCCGCAGAGCCGCACTCCACATAGAGAATAATGGAGCCTCCAGCACCGACCTCCACCCGCAGAGCCGCACTCCACATAGAGAATAATGGAGCCTCCAGCACCGACCTCCACCCGCAGAGCCGCACTCCACATAGAGAATAATGGAGCCTCCAGCACCGACCTCCACCCACAGAGCCGCACTCCACATAGAGAATAATGGAGCCTCGAGCACCGACCTCCACCCGCAGAGCCGCACTCCAGATAGAGAATAATGGAGCCTCCAGCACCGACCTCCACCCGCAGAGCCGCACTCCACATAGAGAATAATGGAGCCTCCAGCACCGACCTCCACCCGCAGAGCCGCACTCCATATAGAGAATAATGGAGCCTCCAGCACCGACCTCCACCCGCAGAGCCGCACTCCTCATAGAGAATAATGGAGCCTCCAGCACCAACCTCCACCCGCAGAGCCGCACTCCACATAGAGAATAATGGAGCCTCCAGCACCGACCTCCACCCGCAAAGCCGCACTCCACATAGAGAATAATGGAGCCTCCAGTACCGACCTCCACCCGCAGAGCCACACTCCACATAGAGAATAATGGAGCCTCCAGCACCGACCTCCACCCACAGAGAATAATGGAGCCTCCAGCACCGACCTCCACCCACAGAGAATAATGGAGCCTCCAGCACCGACCTCCACATGGTTGAGCCTAGACTGTATGGGCTCCTTCCAGGTCATGACTGCACTAACCCTCAAATCCCACTAAATAGCCCCAAATATCAGGCTCCTGCAAACAAAAGTCTAAGAAAACATCAACCCATTAATGAATAAACTCTCCTGTTTCTCACTGACCTCCTCCCTGCTGCTCACCTACTCCGGCATCAGACGCTCAGAGAAATGTATAATGGCAACTTCTCTTCCTGCCTTTGCTAAGGCAGAACACGCCCCCGGAAATGACGTCACACCAGGAAGGAGCCCATACAGTCCAGCATTTACTCACTCCACATATACAGCTGCTCTGTGCGCACAGGACCTGTGATGAGGTCACAGGAGGGGAGGAGTCAGGGGTCACATGATCAGGGGCCTCAGTGTATGCAGGACTCTGCTGTGCTGGTTGTCATGGTGCTGGATGAGGGGCAGTTTCTGTGTGGGGTCAGGAGGGGTTTACAGTGTGGATGTAGCAGAGCCGTGTGTGTACGAGGTGTAAATTTGAGACGTCTCTATTAATCTACAGGCACAGTCGCAGAATGTAGGGGGAGGGCAGATCTCTCCCTCAATGAGGTGAAACCTTTTGATAGCGTGGAGTGGGAGTACTTGTGGTCGGACATGAGGGTCTTGGGTTTCGGTCCCGTTTTCCTGTCCTGGTGAAGCTTTTATACTACAATCCATCTGCCAGAATTACAATAAATGGTTGTAGGTCAGAGGCTTTTGCGCTGTGTAGGGGAACTAGGCCGGGCTGCCCCCTGTCCTGCTCGCATTGGTGATAGACCCCCGGCTATTAAACTCCGGACTAGTGGGGAGATAAAGGGCTTTGTGCATCGCTCTGTGGAAGGAAGGGTGGCATTGGATGCAGATGACCTGTTGGGATTTCTTGAGGATACAGAGGAGTCATTGATAAACGCTATATCTATGATTAACCAGTTTGGAGATTTTTTGGGGCTTCATATTAATTGGGAGAAATCTATGTTGATGCCAGTGGATGAACTTTCTCAAGTATCCAAAGTGAGTGAAATGAGAAGAGTGGGGAAAGGGTTAAATATTTGGTCATTCAAGTTTCAACAAATGTTAGATCGTTTATACCTTGGAATTTGGATCTGCTATACATGAAATTCCAACCAAAAATCAACACCTGGTGTCAATTACCATTATCAGTAGTGGGTCGCACAAATCTGGCTAAAATGATCCTCATGCCCCAGCTGTTACAGTGGGTAAGGAAAGTATTCAGACCCCTTCAAATTTTTCACTTTGTTTCATTGTAGCCATTTGGTAAATGCAAAAAAGGTCATTTTTTTTCTCATTAACCCCTTAGTGACAGAGCCAATTTGGTACTTAATCACCGAGCCAATTTTTTTCAATTCTGACCACTGTCACTTTATGAGGTTATAACTCTGGAACGCTTTAACGGATCCCGCTGATTGAGCCTGTTTTTTTGTGACATATTGTGCTTCATGTTAGTGGTAACATTTCTTCGAAATTGCTGATGATTATTTATGAAAAAAACGGAAATATGGCGAAAATGTTTAAAATTTAGCAATTTTCAAACGTTGTATTTTTATGCCCTTAAATCAGACAGAAGTCACACAAAGTAGTTAATAAATAACATTTCCCACATGTCTACTTTACATCAGCACAATTTTGGAAACAAATATTTTTTTGTAGGAAGTTATAAGGGTTAAAAGTTGACCAGCAATTTCTCATTTTTACAACAAAATTTACAAAACCATTTTTTTTAGGGACCATCTCACATTTAAAGTCATTTTGAGGGGTGTACATGACAGAAAATACCCAAATTTGACACAATTCTAAAAACTACACCCCTCACGGTGCTCAAAACCACATTCAAGAAGTTTATTAACCCTTTACGTGCTTCACAGGAACTGAAACAATGTGGAAAGAAAAAAAATGAACATTTAACTTTTTTTTTGCAAACATTTGACTTCAGAACCAATCTTTTTTTATTTTCACAAGTGTAAAATGAGAAAATGAACCACAAAATTTGTTGAGCAATTTCTCCTGAGAACGCCCATACCCCATATGGGGAGGTAAACCACAGTTTGGGCACACGTCAGAGCTCGGAAGGGAAGGAGCACTGTTTGACTTGACAACGCAGAATTGGCTGGAATTGAGATCGGACGCCATGTCACGTTTAGAGAGCCCCTGATGTGCCTAAACAGTGGAACCCCCCCACAAGTGACATCATTTGGGAAACTAGACCCCTTAAGGAACTTATCTAGATGTGTGATGAGCACTTTGAACCCCCAGTGCTTCACAGAAGTTTATAATGTAGAGCCGTGAAAATAAAAAATAAAAAATTTTTTTTTACACAAACGAGATTTTTTCACCCACAAATTGTTATTTTCACAAGAATAACAGGAGAAATTAGACCACAAAAGTTGTTGTGCAATTTCTCCTGAGTACGTCGATATCCCAAATGTGGGGGTAAACCGCTGTTTGGGCCCACGGCAGAGCTTGAAATAGAAGGAGTTGCGTTTGATTTTTTCAATGCCGAATCGGCTGGAATTGAGATCGGACACCATGTCGCATTTGGAGAGCCCCTGATGTGCCTAAACAGTGGAAACCTCCCACAAGTGACACCATTTTGGAAACTGGACCCATTAAGGAACTTATCTAGATGTGTGGTGAGCACTTTGAACCCCCAAGTGCTTCACAGAAATTTATAACATAGAGCCATGAAAATAAAAAATCCTTTTATTTTCCTCAAAAATGATTTTTTTAGCCTGCAATTTTTTATTTTCTCAAGGGTAACAGGAGAAATTGGACCCCAAAATTTGCTGTCCAGTTGTCCTGAGTATGCTGATACCCCATTTGTGGGGGGACCACTGTTTTGGCACACATCAGGGCTCGAAAGGGAAGTAGTGACGTTTTAAAATGCAGATTTTGATAGAATGGTCTGCGGGCATCATGTTGCATTTTCAGAGCCCCTGATGTACCTAAACAGTAGAAACCCCCCACAAGTGACCCCATTTTGGAAACTAGACCCCCCAAGGAACTTATCTAGATATGTGGTTGATCATTTTGAACACCCAAGTGCTTCACAGAAGTTTGGCGCAGAGCGGTGAAAATAAACTTTTTTTTCCACTAAAATGATTTTTTAGCCCCCAATTTTTTTATTTTTGCAAGCGTAACAGGAGAAACTGGATGTTAAAAGTTGTTGTCCAATTAGTCCTGAGTACGCTGATGCCCCATATGTGGGGGTAAACCACTGTTTTGGTGCATGGCAGAGCTCAGAAGGGAGGGAGCACCATTTGACTGACTTTTTGAGCGCAAAATTGGCTGTCGCGTTTGGAGACCCCCTGAGGTACCTAAACAGTGGGAAAAAAAATCAAACTCCAACTCTAACCCCAACACACCCGTAACCCTAATCCCAACCTGATCCATAATCCTAATCACAACCCTAACCATAACCCTAATCACAACCCTAACCCCAAAACACCCCTAACCCTAATCCCAACCCTAATCAAAACCCTAAGCCCAACACACCCCTAATCCTAATCTCAACCCTAACCTCAAACCGAACCCTAATCCCAACCCTAACCTTAACCCTAATCCCAAACCTAACCCTAATCCCAAACGTAACCCTAAAGCCAATCCTAACCCTAATACCAACCCTAATCCTAATCCAAAGCCTAATCCCAACCCTAAACCTAACTTTAGCCCCAACCCTAACTTTAGCCTCAACCCTAACCCTAACTTTAGCCCCAACCCTAACCATAATTGGAAAATGGAAATACATACTTTATTTATTTTATTATTCTTTCCTAACTAAGGGGGTGATAAAGGGTCAGTATTTATTATTTTTTTATTTTGATCACTGTGATAGGAATTTTTGTCGCATAGCACTCATCCGTATTATACGGTAGTGTGACTCCAGCCTAATCAGCACAGACCCGAAAAATAAAGTCACCTAATTGCTTATCACGCACAAGCAACGGCTTAAAAAATAGATAAAACCAATCCTTCACATGCTGATTTTTTGATTCTGCCTCACAAAGATCACATTCAGGCTATGTGCCCACGTTGCAGAAATGCTGCGGAAATGTCCGCAGCACTTCCGCAACTCCCTGCTGTGGGTAAAACGCATGCGGAGTTCGCATGCATTTTCCAGTAAAACACAAACATTTTTAGCTTGCAGAATGCTTGCGCTTTTCCAAGCGATTTGAAGCATCGCTTGGAAAATTGATTGACAGGTTGGTCACACTTGTCAAGCATAGTGCTTGACAAGTGTGACCAACTTTTACTATTGATGCTGCCTATGCAGCATCAATAGTAAAAGATAGAATGTTAAAAATATTGTTATTCTCACCTTCCGACGGCCCCCGATCTCCTCAGCGGCGCTCCCGATACATTTCGATCCCAGGGATGAGACGTCATCTCAGGTGATTTGCGCAATGCATCCCTGGGAACAGAAGCTGCTGTGTACACCGCTGAGCGACGGGAGGACTCCGGGGGCCATCAGAAGGTAAGCATATCCCTATTTTTTTTTTCTTTTTTTTACATGAATATGGTAGCCAGGGCCTGAAGGAGAGTCTCCTCTCCTCCAGACCCAGGTACCATCCGCACATGAAGGACTCACTTTATGCATGGTGGGCATAGCCACATGCGTATAGTGAGTGTTTCAATGCAATCCTATGGCGGCGGAATCGCCGCGATTCTGCAGAAATAATGAACATGCTGCGGATTTTACCGCTATGCGATTACGCTGTGGGAAAATCCACAGCATGGGTACAGCAACTGCATAATCCCAGAGGATTGCAAGAGAATGCATTTAAGTGTTTTTAAGCATTTCTGCTGCGGCAAAAAACAAGGAAGAAACGCATAAAAAATGCAACGTGGGCACACAGCCTAAATCTTGGAGCACATTTATCCTGCGCTCTGTGCTGAGAGCTTACACTCGGGTTTCTGTGTAAATCTCTGAAGTACGTGATTCAAACAGAACCCCCGGCTGAAGATTTCCTATAATGAGGCAGATGGAGGCACTGACCTGTGATCCGGCGGTGTCCTTCTTTTTAGGATTGCATAAATGTGCCGTCGGCCACAGTTTGGGCACTTCTAGAAAGGACACCTCTGAATAGAGGCCACGTGGTGTCCAGAGCAAATATGCTGCCTCATTATAGTGAATGGATCCCTCGGGGGTTTCATCTGTCACGTCACTCGGAGATTTAGATGGAAACCCCAAAGTGCTCAGCATAGAG
Organism: Ranitomeya variabilis; assembly: GCF_051348905.1. Classification (NCBI taxonomy): domain Eukaryota; kingdom Metazoa; phylum Chordata; class Amphibia; order Anura; family Dendrobatidae; genus Ranitomeya; species Ranitomeya variabilis. The sequence goes on along the minus strand of NC_135235.1, from coordinate 744,395,881 downwards.
CGCTGGATAAATGTGATTCCAAAATGTTATGCAAAATGTTTCCAATAAAAGCTTCAACTCAATCCACAAAAAAAGCAAGTTCCCATTCAGTTCCGTCATCCATTAACGGAAATATAGGGGGCTTCCACGTTACTGGTACTACAAAGGCTCTGGAAAAGCTAAATGGCTTCACGTTCTCCAAAAGAAATTCAGTAAATTCTGTGCTCCCAAATCCAAATGCCCCCTCCCTTCTCATCCCCAGTGTGCCTAAACCACATTTAGTGCCCACGTTTGGCATTTCTGTAGTGATGAGAGCCCACCTAATTTAGGGGTGTGTGTCTCGAGAAGCATGAGTTGGGCATAATGTACTGGCCACTACTACAGCAATTTGCAAATTTCACTCAGCAACATCCACTTCTGTTTGTTTCTGGAAAACAACCTTGAGTCAAAATCATCACTACATCTGTAGATTAATTTCAAAAGGGTTATAATTTCCAAAATGGGGTCACTTGTGGGGGGTTTTCCACTGTTTAGGCACATCAGGGTCTCTCCAAACACAACATGTCATCCGCTAAATTTTACTTTCAAAAAGTCAAATGGTGCTCCTTCCCTTCCAAGCCCTGCTGTGAGCCCAAATAGTAGTATCCCCCCACATAGTGGGTATCTGCGTACTCAGGAGAAATTGCACAACAAATTGTATGGAACAATTTCAACTATTACCCTTATGAAAATGCAAAATATGGATCTTAAAAAGATTTATTTGGGAAAAATGTGACTTTTTTATTTCCATGGCTCTACTTTACAGACTTCTGTGAAGGACCTGTGGGTCCAAGATGCTCAATACTCATCTAGATAAGTTCCATAAGAGGTCTACTTTCCAAAATGGTGTCACTTGTGGGGGATTTCCACTGTTTAGGCACATCAGGGGCTCTCCAAACGTGACATGGCAACCGCTAATTATTCCAGCAAATTTTACATTCAAAAAGTGAAAAGGTTCTTCTTCCCTTCCGCGCCCTGCCGTGTGCTCAAACAGTAGATTTCCCCCACATATGGGGTATCGGCGTGCTCAGGAGAAATTGCACAACAAAATGTGTGGTCCATTTTCTTCTAAACAAAATTGGGTCTGAAGGAAAATTTTTGAGAAAGAAAGTAAATGTTTATTTTTTAATTACACATTCCAAAAAATCCTGTGAAGCACCTGAAGGGTTAATAAACACCTTGAATGTGGTTTTGAGCACCTTAAGGGGTGTAGTTTTAGAATGGTATAATTTGGGGGTATTTTCTGTCATATAGGCCCCTCAAAGTCACTTCAAGAGTGAGGTGGTCACTAAAAAAAATGGGAAACGTTATTTTTCAACTATTTTGTGCGATATGACGCTCTGATTTAAGGGCATAAAAATTAAACGTTTAAAAATTGCAGAATACTCAAACTTTTTGCCAAATTTCTGTTACCAAATAAACACAAGTCATATCAAAGAAAATTTTACCACTATCATAATGTACAATATGTCATGAGAGAACAATGTCAGAATCACCTAAATCCGTTAAAGTGATCCAGAGTTATTAAAGTGACAGTGGTCAGAATTGTAAAAATTGGCCTGGTCAGGAAGGTGAAAACAGGCTTCGGGGTGAAGGGGTTAAGAGATGAATTCCAGCTACCACGTAAGTACTTTTCTCAGTACCTTCAATTGAGACACACATGGCATATACAGGAGTCCATTACTCCGCTGGGAACCCATAATCATTTATTGTTTTCTATGGTCGGGAACCAGGATTGTGTCGCTGGTGCAATTTCTAGATTTTATCCACTACTCCTTGCCCAGGTTATAGATAAGCATCTGTTGAAGCTTAACCCCTTCCCGACCTTTGACGCCACGTAGGCATCATGAAAACCTGTGCCAATCCGACCCATGACGCCTATGTGGCGTCATGGAATGATCGCGTCCCTGCAGATCGGGTGACAGGGTTAACTCCAATTTCACTCGATCTGCAGGGACAGGGGGAGTGGTGCTTCAGCCCAGGGGGGGTGGCTTCACCCCCCCGTGGCTACAATCGCTCTGATTGGCTGTTGAAAGTGAAACTGCCAATCAGAGCGATTTGTAATATTTCACCTAAAAAACTGGTGAAATATTACAATCCAGCCATGGCCGATGCTGCAATATCATCGGCCATGGCTGGAAACACTGATGTGAGCCTCCCCCACCCCACCGATCGCCCCCCCAAGCCACCGATCTGTCCCGTAGTCTCCTCCGTCCTGTGCTCCGCTACCCCGTCCTCCTGTCCGCTCCCTCCGTGCTCCTATGTCACCCCCCGTGCTCGGACGTCCCCCCCGTGCCTCGATCTCCCCCCCTTATACTTACCGAGGCTCCCGGTGCCCGTCCGTCTTCTCCATGGGCGCCGCCATCTTCCAAAATGGCGGGCGCATGCTCAGTGCGCCCGCCGAATCTGCCAGCCGGCAGATTCATTACAAGTACATTTTGATCGCTGTGGTAGGTTCTATCACAGCGATCAAAATAAAAAAAAATAATAAATAAACCCCCCCCTTTATCACCCCCATAGGTAGGGACAATAATAAAATAAAGAAAATATTTTTTTTCTTGTTCCACTAGGGCTAGGGTTAGAACTAGGGTTAGAACTAGGGGTAGGGTTAGGGGTAGGGTTATGGCATGTACACACAGTGCGGATTTGGCTGCGGATCCGCAGCGGATTGGCCGCTGATCCGCAGCGGATTGGCCGCGGATCCGCAGCGGATTGGCCGCTGCGAATTCGTAGCAGTTTTCCATCAGGTTTACAGTACCATGTACACCTATGGAAAACCAAATCCGCTGTGCCCATGGTGCGGAAAATTCCGTGCAGAAACGCTGCGTTGTATTTTCCGCAGCATGTCAGTTCTTTGTGCGGATTCCACAGCGTTTTACACCTGTTCCTCAATAGGAATCCGCAGGTGAAATCCGCACAAAAAAACACTGGAAATCTGCTGTAAATCCGCAGGTAAAACGCAGTGCCTTTTACCTGCAGATTTTTCAAAAATCGTGCGGAAAAATCTCACACGAATCTGCAACGTGGGCACATAGCCTTAGAGTTAGGGTTGCAATTAGGGCTAGGGTTGGAAATAGGGTTAAGATTAGGCTTGTGGTTAGGGTTACGGATAGGGTTAGGGGTGTGTTGGGGTTACAGTTGTGGTTAGGGTTGGGATTAGGGTTAGGGTTGGGATTAGGGTTAGGATTAGGGTTGGAATTAGGGTAACGGGTGTGTTGGGGTTAGGGTTGTGGTTAGGGGTGTGTTGGGGTTAGGGTTGTGATTAGGGTTATGGCTACAGTTGGGATTAGGATTAGGGGTGTGTTGGGGTTAGTGTTGAAGTTAGAATTGAGGGGTTTCCACTGTTTAGGCACATCAGGGGTCTCCAAACGCGACATGGCGCCACCATTGATTCCAGCCAATCTTGCGTTCAAAAAGTCAAATGGTGCTCCCTCCCTTCCAAGCCCCGACGTGCGCCCAAACAGTGGTTTACCCCCACATTCGGGGTACCAGCATACTCAGGACAAACTGGGCAACAACTGTTGGGGTCCAATTTCTCCTGTTACCCTTGCAAAAATAAAAAATTACTTGCTAAAACATAATTTTTGAAGAAAGAACAATTATTTTTTATTTTCACGGCTCTGCGTTATAAACTTCTGTGAAGCACTTGGGGGTTGAAAGTGCTCACCACACATCTAGATAAGTTCCCCCGGGGGTCTAGTTTCCAAAATGGGGTCACTTGTGGGGTGTTTCTACTGTTTAGGCACATCAGGGGCTCTGCAAATGCAAAGTGATGCCCGCAGACCATTCCATCAAAGTCTGCATTTCAAATGTCACTACTTCACTTCCGAGCCCTGACGTGCGCCCAAACAGTGGTTTACCCCCACATATGGGGTACCAGCACACTCTCAACAAACTGGGCAACAACTATTGGGGCCCAATTTCTCCTGTTACCCTTGTGAAAATAAAAAATTGCTTGCTAAAACATCTTTTTTGAGGAAAGAAAAATGATTTTTTATTTTCACGGCTCTGCGTTGTAAACTTCTGTGAAGCACTTGGGGGTTGAACGTGCTCATCACACATCTAGATAAGTTCCTTGGGGGGTCTAGTTTCCAAAATGGGGTCACTTGTGGGGGGTTTCTACTGTTTAGGCACATCAGGGGCTCTGCAAACGCAACCTGACGCCCGCAGAGCATTCCATCAAAGTCTGCATTTCAAAACGTCACTACTTCCCTTCCGAACCCCGACGTGTGCCAAAACAGTGGTTTACCCCCACATATGGGGTATCAGCGTACTCAGGAGAAACTGGACAACAACTTTTGGGGTCCAATTTCTCCTGTTACCCTTGGGAAAATAAAAAATTGTGGGCTAAAAAATCATTTTTGAGAAAAGAAAAATTATTTTTTATTTTCATGGCTCTGAGTTATAAACTTCTGTGAAGCACTTGGGGGTTCAAAGTGCTCACCACACATCTAGATTAGTTCCTTGGGAGGTCTAGTTTCCAAAATGGGGTCACTTGTGCGGGAGCTCCAATGTTTAGGCACACAGGGGCTCTCCAAACGCGACATGGTGTCCGCTAATGATTGGAGCTAATTTTCCATTCAAAAAGCCAAATGGCGTGCCTTCCCTTCCGAGCCCTGCCGTGCGCCCAAACAGTGGTTTACCCCCACATATGGGGTATCATCGTACTCAGGACAAACTGGACAACAACATTTGGGGTCCAATTTCTGCTATTACCCTTGGGAAAATAAAAAATTCTGGGCTAAAAACCATTTTTGAGGAAAGAAAAATTATTTTTTATTTTCACGGCTCTGCGTTATAAACTTCTGTGAAGCACCTGGGGGTTATAAGTGCTCACTATGCATCTAGATAAGTTCCTTGGGGGTCTAGTTTCCAAAATGGGGTCACTTGTAGGGGAGCTCCAATGTTTAGGCACACAGGGGCTCTCCAAACGCGACATGGTGTCCGCTAACGATTGGAGCTAATTTTCCATTCAAAAAGTCAAATGGCGCTCCTTCCCTTCCAAGCCTTGCCATGTGCCCAAACAGTGGTTTACCCCCACATGTGAGGTATCGGTGTACTCAGGAGAAATTGTCCAACAAATTTTAGGATCCATTTTATCCTGTTGCCCATGTGAAAATGAAAAAATTGAGGCTAAAATAATTTTTTTGTGAAAAAAAAGTACTGTTTCATTTTTACGGATCAATTTGTGAAGCACCTGGGGGGTTTAAAGTGCTCACTATGCTTCTAGATAAGTTCCTTGGGGGGTCTAGTTTCCAAAATGGGGTCACTTGTGGGGGAGCTCCAATGTTTAGGCACACGGGGGCTCTCCAAACGCGACATGGTGTCCGCTAAAGATTGGAGCCAATTTTTCATTGAAAAAGTCAAATGGCGCTCCTTCCCTTCCGAGCCCTGCCGTGCGCCCAAACAGTGGTTTACCCCCACATATGAGGTATCAGCGTACTCAGGACAAATTGGACAACAATGTTCGTGGTCCAGTTTCTCCTTTTACCCTTGGGAAAATAAAACATTTTTCGCTAAAAGATCATTTTTGTGACTAAAAAGTTAAATGTTCATTTTTTACTTCCATGTTGCTTCTGCTGCTGTGAAACACCTGAAGGGTTAATAAACTTCTTGAATGTGGTTTTGAGCACCTTGAGGGGTGCAGTTTTTAGAATGGTGTCATTTTTGGGTATTTTCAGCCATATAGAACCCTGAAACTGACTTCAAATGTGAGGTGGTCCCTAAAAAAAATGGTTTTGTAAATTTTGTTGTAAAAATGAGAAATCACTGGTCAAATTTTAACCCTTATAACTTCCTAGCAAAAAAAAAAATTTGTTTCCAAAATTGTGCTGATGTAAAGTAGACATGTGGGAAATGTTATTTATTAACTATTTTGTGTCACATAACTCTCTGGTTTAACAGAATAAAAATTCAAAATGTGAAAATTGCGAAATTTTCAAAATTTTTGCCAAATTTCCATTTTTTTCACAAATAAACTCAGAAATTATCGACCTAAATTTACTACTAACATGAAGCCCAATATGTCACGAAAAAACAATCTCAGAATCGCTAGGATCCGTTGAAGCGTTCCTGAGTTATTACCTCATAAAGGGACACTGGTCAGAATTTCAAAAAACGGCAAGGTCATTAAGGCCAAAATAGGCTGGGTCATGAAGGGGTTAAAGAGAAATAGGAGCAGGATGTTGGGGTAATTGACAATGAGCAGTGGGATGACATATTATCCTCGATTCCCCAGCTGTCCACTAGTGAGGCACAAAGGCTGTCACAGATGTACCTGCTGCATCGGGGACACAGGACTCCCAAATTCCTGAATAAAATTGAATCGCGATTCCGCCCGCGGCTATTGCGGGCACGTCAGGTGTTCAAAACAGCTGACATGTCCCGGCTTTGAGGTGGGCTCATCGCCGGAGCCCACATCAAAGCGGGGATACTGCCATCGGACGTAATATCCCGTCCGATGGCAGTAAGGGGTTAAAATAAACAAGATTAACACAGGAAATTTACTATGGTGATCTCAGAGATGATTTGGCTTAATGAAGGAGAGCACTGCGATTGGGAACATCCAGTGAACGGGATCGTACATACACTGATATATATCTTTCTGCATGAACCCAGATCATAATTAGCCTTGACCTTGTATCAGCACCTAAGTGACACCCAGACACCCCTCCTTGATGACCTCACGTGGGCCGGGTTGTGGGATGTTCTCAGCCCTTTAGGATTTTATAAAATTCCCAACATTAACAATATCTTCACTCCTGCAGACCGCAGAAGATCAAGATCATCGCTATGTTTTTTATCGCAATTTTACCTTTTCATATAGATAGAAAACATGACATGGCTGGAGTCAGCGATCTGACCACTATTGATGGGGGATAAGGTTGTGTTTTGTAAGACTCATCCAAAATTGTTTGGGAAACACTTTGTGGCTGAGGTAAAGTAGGTTGCGAGTCAACAATCTGGCTCAGATATGATTGCAAACTACTATAGGTTTCACCTCTTAGCATATGGTTGTGCGGACCAAATTAGCTCACCACAGGTGTCTGGTGCCTTGATGGCAGATTGTAGGGCTGTGGCATAGCAAAATGAGCACCACTACTATCACCCACAGACATGCTGGAGGACATTGTTTCAGAATTTTGGCTGTAGGTGGTGCTTGAATCAGACATTTGCCAATATTGCTGACTACTGGCACAGGCATGAGGCACTGAGGCTAGAGAAGACATTTGCCCATATTGCTGACTACTGGCACGGGCATGAGGCACTGAGGCTGGATCAGACATTTGCCCATATTGCTGACTACTGGCACGGGCATGAGGCTGGATAAGACATTTGCTCATATTGCTGACTACTTGCACAGGCATGAGGCACTGAGGCTGGATCAGACATTTGCCCATATTGTTGATTACTGGCATGGGGCACGGAGGCTGGATCAGACATTTGCACATAATCATGGGTGTGGCAACAGGCAGGAGGAAAATAAAACAGGAGCAAACGTTTGGCCCCTGAAGATAGTGAACCTACATTTTGGGCATGTGTTATGTTGGTAGCAGATGGCATCTGTATTTGATGCTGGGCAGCTTGCCATTGTTCAATGGGTCCTAGCACCGGGTTTGAGTCCTGCTCTCCTTGGCTTGCAGCAATGAGGGTCAATATTGCATCCCGTACCCATTCCTGCCGTTCATCAGGAACTTTGGCTAGGCAAGGAGAGAGGGAGAGACAAAACCGATCTGCTGAATTTTCAGGTGTCATTTAATTTAGCATGGATGAAACTTGAGCATCAATGAGCTCGGGCAGCATACGTGGCTCTTCATGTCGCCTGGTTCGTCTATCTCGGAGAGTGTGTGAAAGATACTGAGATAGATTGGATGTTGATGCTGCCTGTGGTGCTGGGGCTGCTGTTTATGATGTTGTTGGGGCTGTTTGGGTGCTTCCAGGACCAGCATCCGTGGAGGGTTCAGCAGCATCAGACATCTGTTCATCAGGCTGTGTTGCTGGAGTCGGGTCTGTTGGGGCATCAGTCTCCGATGCTGAGGTACATGGCACTGATCTTGCTGTTGGAGATTCATCAGAGTCTTCAAGGTTGTCATCAGTGCTAGGATAAGTAGCAATGTAACAAACTGTTAATGTTATAAGTAATCCAAAATAACAGTAAAAAACCTAGTTTTTGAGAACAAATGAAGTTATGTCTCGAACATGTTGCTTTTTGGTAATTGAACTTATAAACATGAGTATTATTTAAAACACAAATGCACTCATGAAAGATAACATGATCACAGATTTACATGAATGTTTCCAAATGTTTAATATTCGGAAATATAGTGTAGTTAGTTTACTATGTTGGTAAAATCATACACAGTGATACTTACGGATTTAGCTCCAGGATTGGGCGAAGAAAGGCTAAGTTTCGGTAAAACACATATTGACACTTTTTGGAAGCACCTGACGTGGAGGGGAGGGGATTAACTTTCTGCCTAAAGTGGTCCCTCGCTGAGCGCCATAGCCATTTAACCAAATCAACTGTTGGGAAAGTTTAAAAACAACAAGTCACATTCTCGCAAATAACAAAATATTCATTAAACAACAACAGAATGTATTCAGCTATGTTAGGTTTAAAAAGTAGTATGATTTTGATAATCATGCTTGGTCCCCCCCCAAAAAAAAATTGGTTATCCCTTGCCATTGAGACCAAGAAGTGTGTGACCACTTAGCGCCATGGTGTAATTCAAAAAATTAAGGATTGTCCATCATGAGCAGTGTTCTAAACTGTTTGAACAAACATAGCCTGCAGGATTTTGGCTGGGTATAACAACACAAACATTACCACAATTACCAATGAGCATTAGCCATATGTAACGGCTTGCCTTGTGTGAATAATTGCGTATGATGGCATGAATGAAGTCTAAACATTGGCTTTAACTCAGTCACACACAAACTGTGGTGTGGCCAGCAAGACTTGTTAAAATCAAACACTCCAAGGAGCTACTATGTTTGATTTTTTGTGGATGTTAGATTAAGAATAGCAGGCAGCACATGATGATCCTTACATGTTTCAAATTTTAATCTTCACAAACTTTGTTTGGAACAATGTCTGAGAGGCTTTAAGTGCAAACCTTTTTGCATATATTACACCAGTCAATTAACATACACACATTTCTATATATATAATTGGCTAAGGGTTTTTCTGTCTGTCTGTCCTGGAAATCCCGCGTCTCTGATTGGTTGAGGCCCAGGCGGCCTCGACCAATCAGCGACGGGCACAGTATCGACGTAGATGTCATAATGGTTGCCATGGCAACGATGATGTCATAAAGGTTGCCTCGACCAATCAGCGACGGGCACAGTCTGCCGCGAATTCTGGAATCATCATTGTCCATATACTACGGGGACATGCATATTCTAGAATACCCGATGCGTTAGAATCGGGCCACAATCTAATATATATATACATATAACAACATTGTTAAGCATAAGAGCAACTAATGTTAGACATCTGTAGAGATATGCTTGAACACTGTTCACAGTGTAAAATATGATGTAACACATTTTGGTACGCCAGGAAAGTGTGGGCAAAAAGTGCAGTTTGTGCACATGCCAGACAAGTAGGCCTCGAGTTACCCAGGTATTAATTTGTGTGCAAAAAAAAAAAAAGAAATTATAATTATTTTTCATAAATAAAGATACACATCAGAACTAAAATGCTGCCACAGACACACACTGCATTTTTTGGCCATTTCTAACAAGCATGGTTCATGAGTAATTATGATATTAAACACAGTGAACATACTGTAAAGTACTAAGAATGTTGTAAAGTGTATATGATAAGGTCCTTATAAATACAAAGCTTAATAACACATAAGCCGAATGCTTAGGATGGTAAGACACGTACCATAACATATATAAAGCACAATGTGAAGTAGTTTAATATGTTTATATTAATTCCATGTTAAATTAAACAAGGAACATCTATGGGGTAACTTACCAAACTTTGCCTGCTTTGGTGGTGAATATGTGGACCAACCAGATCTGGGGTACAGCTGCTCAGCTACAGCAAACCAACCACGTTCAAATCGCCAGCCTGTCATGGTATCCTTTGGATCGTGCGTCCCAAAGTTCAGGATGTTGCTCTACCAAACTTATTAGCCGGCCTGTGTCCATACGGGGGGCCATAACATTATCCAAAGAGACCAGAGCAGAAAGATGCCAGTACTCTGATAACTTGCCAACTTCACCTCAGAGCTTAAAATGATGTCTAGACTTATGGCAAACTTTGGGCCAAACAAGGTCTAGACACCTGTCTGGTATTAATACAATTGCTTAGAATGTTAACCCTATAAATTTAAAAACGCACAAGGATTGCACACGGATGTGATCCGTGTGTGGTACATGTTTACACGCACCCATTGTTGTTGTTGGTTAAATTATTTCCAACATTCTGAATATAAAAAAGCTTCTTCCCTGTGTGAGTGCTCTGATGTTTATTAAGAGTTGATTTTCAAACAAAATAGTTACATCATTAAGAATATAAAAAAGGCTTCTCCCCTATAAGACTTTTCTTGTGACTAAGTAAAAATGTTTTCTTCACAAAACATTTTCCACATTCTGAACAGAAAAAGGCTTCTCCCATGTGTGGGTGCTTTGGTGACTAAGAAGAAAGGATTTCTTCACAAAACATTTCCCACATTCTAAACATGAAAATGGCTTCACCCCTGTGTGAGTTCTCTGATGCATATCAAGATTTGATTTAGCTACAAAAGATTTCCCACATTCTGAACATACAAATGGCTTCACCCCTGTGTGAGTTCTCTGATGTATATCAAGATTTGATTTAGCTACAAAAGATTTCCCACATTCTGAACATACAAATGGCTTCATCCCTGTGTGAGTTCTTTGGTGTCTATCAAGATGCGATTTCATGCTAAAACATTTCCCACATTCTGAACATGAAAAAGGCTTCTCTCCTGTGTGGGTTTGCTTATGTGTGATAAGATGTGATGTATTTGTAAAACAATTCCCACATTCTGAACATGAAAATGGCTTCTCCCCTGTGTGAGTTCTCTGATGTGCGATAAGATGTGATGTATTTGTAAAACAATTCCCACATTCTGAACATGAAAATGGCTTCTCCCCTGTGTGAGTTCTCTGATGTTTGAGAAGACATGATTTCTCTGTAAAACATTTTCCACATTCTGAACATGAAAATGGCTTCTCCCCAGTGTGAAGTCTCTGATGGTTGAGAAGACTTGCTTTTGCTGTAAAACATTGCCTACATTCTGAACATGAAAATGACTTCACCCCTGTATGAGTACTTTGATGTTTGAGAAGACTCGATTTCTCTGTAAAACATTTCCCACATTCTGAACATGAAAATGGCTTCTCCCCTGTGTGAATCTTCTGATGTCTTAGAAGACTTGACTTCACTGTAAAACATTGCCCACATTCTGAACATGAAAATGGCTTCTCCCCTGCATGAATTTTCTGATGTCTTAGAAGACTTGATTTCTCTGTAAAACATTGCCCACATTCTGAACATGAAAATGGTTTCTCCCCTGTGTGTCGTCTCTGATGTTCGAGAAGACTTGATTTAACTGTGAAACATTTCCCACATTCTGAACAAAAAAAAGGCTTCTCCCCTGTGTGGGTTCGCTGGTGACAAACCAGATGTGATTTTTTATTAAAACATTTCCCACACTTGGAACAAGAATAGTTATTCTGTACTGTGTGAATTTTTTGATGTCTAAGATAAGGTTTATCGAAAGGAAAACTATTTCCATATTCTAAACCTGAGAATGAATTTTTTGCTTTATGACCAGTTAGTTTTTCAATGCTTATTGTGCTACTTTGATTTTCCTTAGTAGTCTGTAATGATTCAGAAGACAGGACCTGTTTGAAAGGATCAGATGAGAGATCATCGCTGTGAAGGGATGATGGTATATCTGGAGTAATGGTAGTCACTATAATTGTATCCTGTGGAATCTCAAGATCGTCTGATTTAAAAATTGAAGATGTCAGTGGTCCCTCTGATCTCCTAGTACAGTCATCTGCCAAGAATAAAATATATTATTAATTTTGAATAAAATATCCTTGACTTATATTTTTGAACATTTTTACTTAAACGGTCTGTAAAAATAGCAAGTTATGTATATTTTGATTTACCAAGACAATGACAGTTCATAGGCTAATAGAAACCTCATAAGATGCACCAGTAGATCGTGTTGTTCAATTGTTTGTTGACTTTGCTTACCAAATATCAAATAAAAAAAAAACTGTATTGTAGGCAAAAATAATACCAATAAAAATTATAGTAATCTGAAAAAGTCCCCACTCATGTCCATCATCTGTCAGTGGAACAACAGGTTTCCACATTATTAGTGGCTCAAAGTCTTTTGAAAAGCAACATGGCTTGTATAAACCAATCCAGCAATATCAGTTCTACCGGAGGGTGCCAGATACAAGCTTGTTCTCCTCTAGTTCAGTCCTCTGTGCTCAGCTCCCGGCTTATACCTGTTGTGACTCTGGCCCATTTACTGACTACTCTTTCATCTTCTGATTTAGTATTTTTTTAGTGCCCCAATATACTGTGTCTACAAACTATTCCAGCAATATTTACATTCAAATAGCTAAATAGCGCTCATTCTCTTTTTAACTCAGCCATGTGCCCAGAAAGTGGATAGGGTATTGTTGGATTCAAGAAAAGTTGGAAAATAATTTGTAAGGTCTATTTGTTTCCTATTAGACTATTTGATGAATTGCAAAGTTATCACTACATAAAGCAACACGTCAAATTTGAAATATGGGGTGCATGGTGGTTAAATCAAAGTACCGTATTTTGGAAACTAAGTACTGTAGTCAAAAACGGAGTATAGACAATAAGATCTACTGAAATGATCAAACTCAACAGTCTTCATCAGTAAAACAAGAGTAACTAATGGTGAAACTTTTCTGGAGTAATTACTGTGGTAATCCACTAATGTTTTGCGGCTGTCTAACAGTCATGAAACATGCGGCCGCAGGGACTCAAACATGTCATTCGAGAATAGAGAATTTATAGTTTGCAGGGAAAAAATAAGAAGCAATTCACTGTATAGTGACTTGTATAAAAGGCAAAATTTAAAAAAGTATTTATTAAAAAATTAGAATTTAAAGTAAACCGAAATTGATTTTTTTAACAAAAATTGGAAATCTGAAAGTCACAGAGGAATTATGGAGTATGCTGGTTTTGTCAGCCAGGTATTGCTTGACCTTATTTAAAAACGTTTCCATCCTTGTCAAAAATATCCAGTCATCAGGGCCTGGACGCTGGGAGGGTGTCATGAAATTGGGCCAGGCCTTTGACAATGTACCCCTGCATCTGCTGTACCTGGGGTGTCTGCCTCGCCTTTCCTCCATGAATGTACAAGCTGCCCCCTACTGCTAGCGTTGTCTGATGGGAATTTTTGTCAACATCTTTTCCTTCTGGTATAGCACCATTTTAGTAGACCTCTCCACCTTAGGAGGGAGAAATGTAAAGTTCTCCTCGTAGCGTTGGTCTAGAAGGGAGCACAAACAGTCTCTTTTTTGGCCATAATGAATATAACATGAGGGTCACGGGAAAGGCAGTGGTATATAAAGTCTGCCATATGTGCCAAGTTCCCTACAGCCAACACTTCCCTGTCTCCACCATGATGACTACTCCCCATCTCCTCCAATCTCTTACTACTCATTCCCCTCCTCAGCCTATCCACGTAGGAAACTTGTGTGTGTACTCGCCTCTGTTGTACTCCTGATCCTCCTCCACATCCTCATTGTTAGCCAATTAGCACTTAGCAGATTTAATGAGGCTGGGCTGGGTAGTATTGCCCTGTCTCATGTATTACTTCATCTCCACCTGGTCTGCATGCAAAGCTTCATGTTTGTCAGCAGTGACTGTTGAAGTAGGCACAGAAGTGGGATCGTCGGTGAGCAGGCACTTGCATGTGCTGCTGCAACATTGCCAGAGCGGTGGTAGCTGTAGCTGACTTGTGGAAATGGGTGCCCATGCGGCTTACCTTCACCAGAAGCTCTGGCAACTCGGTGTAGGTTTTCAGCAACTGAATGTTAGTGCCAAGATCAGTAAGTGTCAAGTTCAGTTAGAGAAAGTGTGGTGAAGTGTCTGCAGCGGTCACAGGCAATAGGCTGCTAAGGACAGCATGAGCATGTCACTCAAGGCAGTTTATTGTCAAAAAACCCTTCCATGCGAATCCATCTGTAGACTTGAGAACTTCGAGATGGACATCGGGCCCTATAGATGCTCTAAGCCTACAGAGCTACAGGGAAAGAAGAACTTAAACTCTCAGAGGCAGGAGTTAATGGAATTTGGGTGCATTGCTTGTGATGGAGAAGAATTCCTAGTGCTAGTAGGGTTAGAAAGAGATGATCTGCCCATACCGAGAACTAGGGCTAAAGTCAAGTCCGGTACCTATGGGAAAGACCTTGACCCGTTGGGCCCTATCCTATATGCCTGATTGTAATGACCAAAAGCTGGCAGGTAAAAAAGTTTGACTATTTTTAACAAATTCAGTGTCCCCTGGATTGTTTGCTGCAAAGGTTCTGAAAGATGGGAGCATAGAGACAGTGTAGGCCTATGAGCCACAAGTATTGTGTTGCACGACACACAGCAGCACTCTGGGACTAGGGACGCGCTTTGTCTGTGGGGTGCCAGAGTGTGCAAAAGCAGCAGCTCACCCACAACTACCTCACTCAGTCACCTTACACAAGCATGCTATATGTGTGAGCTTGCCAACCTTCAAAATCTCCAACAAATTACACCCATTATCACACACCACCATAACTGGTTGTAGGGTCTGTGGAGAGAGCCACAGATCTGTCTGGTCTGTTATTCCTTTCAATAACTCTGCAGCGATGACTTCTAGACAAATTAGCTTCAGCGGAGTCTGTTTCCGCTTTGCTAAGGCAGTGCTGCAGAGCTTCCAGCTTCTGGCTGATGTTGGCTGCCGGAAATGGTGTAGGAAGTGGAGGAAACCCTGATAGAAGTAGGGTCAGCAATGCTCTGTGTCGGAAGAACATATGCCATGCCAGGGTGGGACTCGGGTCCAACCTCCACAATATTCACTCAATGTGCAGTCACGGAAATGTAGCATCCCTGAGCACAAGCGATTGTCTACGTGTTGGTCATTAAGTGGACAATAACAGTAACAATGATATTAAGGGCACGAGTGAGAACAGTGGACACGTGCTGGTATAACACGGGGACGTGTATCTAGTACGCCTCCCTCCAATGTAGTCTGGAGGGAGGCGTACTAGATACATGAACTGCAGACCTTGGCCCCAAAAGGCCTCAATAGGGACTATGACATCCAGTCATTTATGATCTAATCAAGAACAAGACTTTATGTTAAAGCATTTATTTGTTCAATATATTGCCTCATTCTGTGACTGTTATAATGTCATTCTATATTCATGGGACTAATATATACATTTCTCTTACAGAATCGTCTATATTAACTTAGCAACCACAGGATCTTCACCTCTTCACTTTACTACAGAGATCAGTCACTTGGATAAATCACTAATCTGTTACCACGCTTCTCCAGAGGAGCATATTATTTCCACCCTTCTCTGAGTCATTACGCTGAGAACGATCACTTCATCTGCACGTCATCTGCCCCAGGAGGGCTTACTGCATGAATTCATCATGCTCCGAGTGGAACGCACAATTCCGCCCACTTTCTAACAGGTGGAACGCACTACAGCAATACCCATACCCCCAGGTCACTTCCGATTGAGCACTTCCGGTCGCGCGTCATCTTCACATATTCAGCGCGCCTTTATAATGCAGCCCCCGGGACTCTCACTCCACACTCAGGACGAGCGGTGGATACCGCGTCCGATAATCGCTGCACTTGGTAAGTGTTACATACCCTTTACCACTTGGTAACGTGTGACTACTCCTGCTACAGGATATATTAATACTACGGTCACCATTAAGACTCCGCTCTTTATCCCCACAGCGCCATATACGGCCTCTTTCTTGAACTGACCCTGGCCTGAAATGGGGTATGTAAATTCTCACTGGGTCTACTTACCATTTATTGATATGCGGGCCCCTCCCAGTGACCTATAACCTATTTCTCCCATATCCTTACAGATTAATCCCCTGTTGACCCAAATAACTATGAAATGCTCTATGAGAGGGTAGGTTCCTCCTCTAATTTTCCTTTTTCCTTCACTTTCCATGTCTTTATAGATAGCTTATGTCTCACCCTAACGGACACAATCACGAGGTTCACCTAGTTACCTCTTTACCATATTGGGATTAGTCACAACTTTCACACTATAATAAGTGCATGATTATTAGGACGTCAGACGGTCATATCTCCCGCAATGATGTGCCATTTCTATTGTACCGTTTAGATCTGTGTCAGTCGTTGTTCTGTTTTCCTGTTTGGACCCATATAGATTATCTGTTGTATATAATCTATTGTATATACTTTATTTATTTTAGTTTCTTTTTTTGTTTAGTATATTGATGAAGGTCTAATCTGTGACCGAAACGTCTACTGTATGTGCTCTCCTTCTATTAAATTCTCATTTGCATCTTACCACGTGTGTACCAAGTCTATCTATAATACTGTACGATTTGGGCACCTGCTTGAGCACAACAACTTATAGTAGTGCCTACGGCTATTTACCAAATATCTAATCTGTATCTCCTCCCATTCAGTTTCATCCCATTGCTTCTAGTCTTTCCTTGTACAAATGAGAATAAAGATGATCCTTCTACAATGTGACAGCCCTTTGTAGATAGCTATTAAATCTCCTCTCAGTCTTCTTTTTTTGCAAGCTAAACATTCCCAAATCCTGTAACCGTTTCTCATAGAACATGATTTGCAGACCGGTCACCATTCTGGTCGCTCTTCTCTGAACTTGCTCGAGTTTGTTGATTTCTTTTTTAAAATGTGGTGCCCAAAACTGGACACAGTATTTCCAGGTGAGGTCTGACCAAAGAGGAGTAGAGGGCAAAACTGACTTCACGTGATCTACACTGTATGCTTCTGTTAATACATCCCAGAATACATCCCACAATACAGGGCCCAAGACAGAGCCCTGTGGTAAACCACTTGAGACATTCTTCCAACTGGATGTGCAGCCATTTACGACCACTGTTTGGGTCCAATCACCAAGCCAGTTATAAATCCACCTAACAGTTGCCTTGTCCATTCCATACCTAGTCATTGTATGTAGGATTGTGTGAGATACTTTGTCAAATGCTTTGCTGAAGTCAAGATATACTATATCTACAGCATTTCCCTGATCCACCCAGTCAGTGATTCTGTCATAGAAGGAAATTAAGTTAATCTGACATGACTTATTAGTTACGAACCCATGCGGACTCTGGTTAATCACTTCATTCTCATCCAGGTACTTACGTACATGTTAAAACCTACAAGAGAAAAAGTGAGCAAAAACCCTGCTGTAACTACGTAAATAAAAAGCAAAAAAGTACATTTGAATAACGCAGAGTTTTTAGTAATACTTTTTTTTTTTTTTTAAATCAAAAATAGCATAAAAGCCATCCCACCACAACAAGGTAACTGACATGTCGCGGCTTTGACAAGGGCTCACCGCCGGAGCCCAACTCAAAGCGGGGGTTCTGCCAGCTGACGTATTATTCCGTCAGCTGGCAGAAAGGGGTTAAAATGCAATAACTGGCAATCAAAAGAACGTATCTGCACCAAAATGGTATCATCAAAAACACCAGCTCGGCACGCAAAAAATAAGCCCTCACCCGACCCCAGATCACGAAAAATGGAGACGCTACGGGTATTGGAAATTGCGCAATTGTTTTTTAACAATATTTGGAATTTTTTTTCACCACTTCGATACAAAAGAACCTAGACATGTTTGGTGTCTATGAACTCGTAATGACCTGTAAAATCAGAATGGCAGGTCAGTTTTAGCATTTAGTGAACCTAGCAAAAAATCCACACAAAAAACAAGTGTGGATTGCACTTTTTTTGCAATTTCACCACACTTGGAATTTATTTTCCGTTTTCTAGTACAAGACATGGTAAAACCAATGGTGTCGTTCAAAAGTACAACTCGTCCCGCAAAAAATAAGCCCTCACATGGCCATATTGACAGAAAAATAAAAAAGTTATGGCTCTGGGAAGAAGGGGAGCGAAAAACGAAAAGCCAAAAAAAGCTGGGGTCATGAAGGGGTCAAAACCTTACCATGTGTCAATGTTGACCTCAGTATGAATAAGGGCAGACAAAAGGATTGGGCCCAACCAGTGGAACACCAGTCTGGGGAAGCCTTATATGGGAGGCGATTGGATAAGGAGTGAAAAAAGGGTGGAGGAGAGAAGGAGGTTTTGGGAGGACCGGAGATTACGTGAGGGAAGATATTGGGAGATTAGTTCAGAGATATATGGAGGAGACAGGTTATGGATGGCTTTGTAGGTCAGTATTAGTAATTTGAACTGGATACGCTGAGGGAATGGGAGCCAGTGAAGAGATTTGCAGAGGGGGGAAGCAGAGGAGTAGCGAGGAGAGAGATGAATTAGTCGGTCAGCAGAGTTAAGGATGGACTGGAAAGGTGCAAGGGTGTTAGCAGGGAGGCCGCAGAAAAGGAAGTTGTAGTAGTCAAGGCGGGAGATGATGAGGGCATGCACAGGCATTTTAGTAGATTGACGGTTGAGGAAAGGACGGATTCTGGAGATGTTTTCGAGCTGGAGGTGACAGGAGGTGGAAAGAGCTTGGATGTGCGGTTTGAAGGACAGGGCAGAGTCAAAGGTTACTCCGAGGCAGTGGACTTCCGGTACGGGGGAAAGCATGATGTCATTGATTGCGATAGATAGGTCAGGTAAGGAAGATCTATGGGATGGAGGAAAGATGATTAGTTCAGATTTGTCCACATTCAGTTTGAGGAAGCGAGAGGAAAAGAAGGAGGATATGGCTGGTAGGCACTCTGGGATTCTGGACAGCAGAGCGGTGACGTCTGGGCCAGAGAGGTAGATTTGAGTGTCATCAGCATAGAGGTGGTACTGGAATCCATGGGACTTTATGAGTTGTCCCAAGCAAAGTGTATAGATTGAGAAGAGTAGGCGTCCTAGAACAGAGACTTGGGGGACTCCAACAGAGAGAGGATGGGATGAGGAGGTAGTGTGAGAGTGGGAGACGCTGAATGTGCGGTTGGAAAGGTACGAGGAGATCCAGGATAGGGCGAGGTCTTTGATGCCAAAGGAGGAGAGGATCTGTAGTAGGAGGCAGTGGTCAATTGTGTCGAAAGCAGAGGACAGGTCTAGAAGGAGGAGTACAGAGTATTGTCCATTAGCTTTGGCGGTAAGTAGGTCGTTAGTGATTTTGATCAGGGCTGTCTCAGTTGAGTGATGGGGTCGGAAACCAGATTGTAGATTGTCAAAGAGCAAGTTAGATGAGAGGTGGGAGGAAAGTTCAGAGTGGACGTGCTGCTCCAGGAGTTTGGAAGCGAATGGGAGCAGTGATATTGGGCGATAGCTGGACATAGCAGTTGGATCGAGGGTTGGCTTTTTAAGGATAGGCGTGATTGTGGCATGTTTGAAAGCAGAAGGGAAGGTGCCAGAAGATAGTGATAGGTTGAAGAGGTGGGTTAGGGATGGGATAAGTGTGGTTGTGAGGTTGGGGAGGAGGTGAGATGGGGTCGAGCGCACAGGTGGTGAGGTGCGATTTAGAGAGGAGACAATTAAGCCCCCCTTCGGTGATGTTGGATAGGGAGGTTATGGGGTTTGGGTATTGATCTGGTATACAAAGGGGTTGTGGTGGTTGAACAATGAAGACTTGCCTTGTTTGGTCGATCTTATTTTTAAAGTGTGTGGCAAAGTCCTCAGCAGAGATGAGGGAGGTTGGAGGTGGCAGTTATAATGCTCCATACAGTTCTTTATGGCCCCATAGATGCCCCATATAATGCTCCATACAGTTCTTTATGGCCCCATAGATGCCCCATATAATGCTCCATGCAGTTCTTTATGGCCCCATATAATGCTCCATGCAGTTCTTTATGGCCCCATAGATGCCCCATGCAGTTCTTTATGGCCCCATAGATGCCCTATATAACATTGTGCCACATATAATGCTACTGCTGCCGCACTAAAAAAAAAAAAAAAAAAAAAAAAGTCATACTCACCTCTCGTCGCTGCCCGCTGCTCCTCAGCGTTCCGGACGTCTCTCCGCAGTGACTGTTCAGGCAGAGGGCGGCGCGTACACCAGTACGTCATCGCGCCCTCTGACCTGAACAGTCGGTGAAGAGGACGGGGAAGACAGGGCGGCGGTGGAACGCGGAAAGGTGAATATGAAATACTCACCTTCTCCCGGCGCTCCTGACGCGGTCCCTGCATGTCCCATGGTCTCCGGGCGCTGCAGCTTCTTCCTGTAGTGAGCAGTCACATGGTACCGCTCATTACAGTAATGAATATGCGGCTCCACCCCTATGGCCCTATGGGAGTGGAGTCCATATTCATTACTGTAATGAGTGGTACCAGTGACCGCTGAACAGAGGAAGAAGCTGCCGCGCCCGAAGACCGTGGGACATGCAGGGACCACGTCAGGGGCGCCGGGAGCAGGTGAGTATTTGACAGTCGTCGCTCCCCCTCACCCGCCGACCAAGACTCCAGTATAAGCCGAGAGGGGCACTTTCAGCCCATTTTTTTTGGCTGAAAATCTCGGCTTATACTCGAGTATATACAATAAATAAAAAGCAAAAAAGTGCACTTGAATAACAGAGTTTTTAGTAATCCTTTATTTATTTTTATCAAAAAATAGCATAAAAGCCCCAGACTGGTGTTCCACTGGTTGGGCCCAGTCCTTTTGTCTGAGGTCAGGATTGACGCATGGTAAGGATTTAATATTAGACAGTGTAGGACTGTCCTGATTAGACTTACCTTGTCGTGTTGGATGGCTTTTATGCTATTTTTTATTAAAAAAAACAACTATTACTAAAAACTCTGTGTTATTCAAATGCATTTTTTTGTTTTTTATTTACTTGGCTACAGCAGGGTTTTTGCTCACTTTTTCTCTTGTAGGTTTTATATGTTTTGTGGCCAATGTGAACATGCGTTTATGTTCTGCATCTGTACCAACTCAAGTCAAGCTCAATTTTTGAGTTTTTTTTTTTACTTATATACATGTGTAATTTGTTCAAAGATCTTTCCTGGTATAGAAGTCAGACTCACCGGTCTATAGTTCCCTGGGTCCACTTTCTTCCCCTTTTTGAAGATAGGAACAACATTTGCTCTTCTCCAGTTTCTGGGACTAGTACCCCTAATATCCCACATCATCCCGTCAGCCAGAGCTACCAGACTACTACCCCTAATATCCCACATCATCCCGTCAGCCAGAGCTACCAGACTACTACCCCTAATAACCCAATCATCCCATCAGCCAGAGCCACCAGACTACTACCACTAATATCCCACATCATCCCGTCAGCCAGAGCCACCGGACTACTACCCCTAATAACCCAATCATCCCATCAGCCAGAGCCGCCGGACTACTACCCCTATTATCCCACATCATCCCGTCAGCCAGAGCCACAGGACTTCTACCCCTAATATCCCACATCATCCCATCAGCCAGAGCCACCAGACTACTACCACTAATATCCCACATCATCCCATCAGCCAGAGCCACCGGACTACTACCCCTAATAACCCAATCATCCCATCAGCCAGAGCCGCCGGACTACTACCCCTAATATCCCACATCATCCCGTCAGACAGAGCCACCGGACTACTACCCCTAATAACCCAATCATCCCATCAGCCAGAGCCGCCGGACTACTACCCCTAATATCCCACATCATCCCGTCAGACAGAGCCACCGGACTACTACCCCTAATAACCCAATCATCCCACCAGCCAGAGCCACCAGACTACTGTGTGTGGTCCGTACGGCATATACAGTGTGTGGTCCGTACGGCGTATACAGTGTGTGTGTGTGTGTGTGTGTGTGTGTGTGTGCTGCGTACGGCGTATACAGTGTGTGTGTGGTGCGTACGGCGTGTACAGTGTGTGTGTGTGTGGTGCGTACGGCGTATACAGTGTGTGTGTGTGTGTGTGTGTGTGTGCTGCGTACGGCGTATACAGTGTGTGTGTGGTGCGTACGGCATGTACAGTGTGTGTGTGTGTGGTGCGTACGGCGTATACAGTGTGTGTGTGTGTGTGTGGTGCGTACAGCATATACAGTGTGTGTGTGGTGTGAACGGCGTATACAGTGTGTGTGTGTGTGTGTGTGTGTGTGTGTGTGTGTGTGTGTGTGTGTGTGTGTGTGTGTGTGTGTGGCGTATACAGTGTGTGTGGTCCGTATGGCGTATACAGTGTGCGTGTGTGTTGCGTACGGCGTATACAGTGTGTGTGTGTTGCGTACGGCGTATACAGTGTGTGTGTGTGTGTGTGTGTGTGTGTGGATGGTGCAACGGTGTTCCACTGGTGGTACCACCAGCAGTTTCCATATTGAGGCACCCATCACTTGGAAGTCCCAATATGGCGGTCAGTGAACCTCTGTCGCTTGGAATTCTGGGATCCGGACACATCTGGACGGAACAGGATTTGAAGACATTACAAGTTAAGTATATATTAAGATGATCATGTTATTTTTTTAATAATATGTATTTTTACATTTTTTTTTTACATAAAACAAAAAAAAGAGATTGTTTGTAAATCTAAGATCTCTGGCTTAAATGTGTGTTCATAAAAGTTTTTTCCCTCTGGAAATGGTGGGCTTGAGATAATATGATGGAGGATGTACTACATAAATCAACCACTAGGGTGCGGTATAGAGCCCTTCCTTGCATGCGTCGGCATCTCCTTCATCCCAATGACGCATTACTATGACAACGTTGCCCCACCCCCTGCTCGGACGCGTCGAGAGGTGGCTTGTGGGTAATGTGACGTCAGACGCCGATATTGATGATGGAGACAGCGATATTGATGATGGAGACGGCGATTCTCATGGGGGCAGCGCCGCACAGGTACCGCACTGGGGGGGACAATTAGAGGGGTGTATAAGACCAGCAATTATAGTCATGGCACACAACGTGAAACGCACGGTAGGGGGTTCCCACACGTGGTCCTTCAGTTTGATCTTGGGGTATATCGCTCTAAGGGTTATATGTATATTTGTTATGAGGTTTTCCTTGCACTGATGCTTTACTGCTATATCCACTTTGCACTTTAGAAAATTATCTGTCTACTAGATGGTGGCCCGATTCTAACGCATCGGGTATTCTAGAATATGTATGCGTAGTGTATAGCACAGCCCACGTAGTATATTGCAGCCCACATAGTATATTGCGCAGCCCACGTTGTATATTGTGCAGCCCACGCAGTACAATGCGCAGCCCACGCAGTACAATGCGCAGCCCACGTAGTACATTGCGCAGCCCACGTAGTACATTGCGCAGCCCACGTAGTACATTGCGCAGCCCACGTAGTACATTGCGCAGCCCACGTACTACATTGCGCAGCCCACGTACTACATTGCGCAGCCCACGTACTACATTGCGCAGCCCACGTACTACATTGCGCAGCCCACGTACTACATTGCGCAGCCCACGTACTACATTGCGCAGCCCACGTTGCATATTGCGCAGCCCACGTTGCATATTGCGCAGCCCACGTACTATATTGCGCAGCCCACGTACTATATTGCGCAGCCCACGTACTATATAGCGCAAACCACGTACTATATTGCGCAGCCCACGTAGTATATTGCGCAGCCCACATACTATATTGCGCAGCCCACATACTATATTGCGCAGCCCACGTACTATATTGCGCAGCCCACGTACTATATTGCGCAGCCCACGTACTATATTGCGCAGACCACGTACTATATTGCGCAGCCCACATACTATATTGCGCAGCCCACGTACTATATTGCGCAGTCCACGTAGTATATTGCGTACCTCACGTATATAGCAATGTGGGCATGATATCCTTGTTAAAAAAAAAAAAAAGAAAGAATTAAAATAAAGTAGGAATTAGTCCTACCGGTATGTATGTTTCCAGGAGTCCATCATGACAGCACCACCAGGAGGTTGTCCTTCTTATCCTTGATAGGGACAGGAAACACAGAAGAGGTTAAATAGCCCCTCCCCACCTCCACTGTTGTGAATTCCGTTCTGGAGCTCCCTCCTGTGGTTGCTAATGGTATTTTTGTGGGTTCTGCCCTTGGGCTCCCTCTGGTGGTTTCGAGTGGAACTGCTGCTCCTTTAGGTAGCTGTAGCAGCTGCCTTCACTGATCGCCTTGCAAAGGGTTTGTTATTTAAACCTGCTCTGGGCTTTAGTTCATGCCAGCTGTCAATGTCTTAGGTTGGATTTGGTTCTCTCCTTGGATTTCTCATATGGCCTGTCCTTGTCAGCAAAAGATAAGTTTTTGCTAGTTCTTGTTTGTCCATTTGCTTTGGACTCTATTGCTTTGCAAATATGTCTCTTTTTGTCCAGCTTGTCACTATGTCATATTCAGGCTAGCTGGAAGCTCTGGGGAAGCAGATTTGCCCCTCCACACCGTGAGTCGGTGTGGAGTTCATTTTTGTAAACTCTGCGTGGATTTTGTAGTTTTTTAATACTGACCGCACAGTATCCTTTTCTCTCTGTCTATCAAGTTTAGTATTTGCCTCCTTTGCTGAAATCTGATTTCATTTCTGTGTAAGTGATTTCCCTCTCCACTCACAGTCAATATTTGTGGGGGGCTATCTTTCCTTTTGGGGTTTTCTCTGAGGCAAGATAGCTT
Source organism: Ranitomeya variabilis (assembly GCF_051348905.1). Taxonomy (NCBI): domain Eukaryota; kingdom Metazoa; phylum Chordata; class Amphibia; order Anura; family Dendrobatidae; genus Ranitomeya; species Ranitomeya variabilis. Next base: position 744,371,113 of record NC_135235.1, on the reverse strand, counting down.
TCAATTTCCTTCTTTAGGGGTAGTTAGTTCTTAGGCTGTGAAGAGGTGTCTAGGGAGAGTCAGGAACATCCCACAGCTATTACTAGTGTTGTTGTTAGGATTAGGGACTGCGGTCAGTAGAGTTACCACCTCCTCAGAGCTAGTTCCATGTTGCGTTTTAGCCACCAGGTCATATCAGTGTGGCCTCTTAACCACCAGGTCATAACACTCCACCCCTCAGTGATTTTTCCAAGTACCACACCAGGATGGATGCAACTCTATTTTATTGAAATTCCCTTCTACACATGTTTACATCACATATCAGAGAGGAACTCAAGGGAGGGTATATAAGGGGTGCTGTCATGATGGACTCCTGGAAACATACCTACCGGTAGGACTAATTCCTACTTTCCAGGACGTCCCTCCTGACAGCACCACCAGGAGAAATACCAAATAACTCCTTATTTTTAGGGTGGGATTACAGCCTGGAGGACTTTCCTCCCAAATGTAGTTTGTTTATTTACCGTCACGTCTAACTTATAATGTCTACAAAAAGTATTTGACCTCGACCATGTCGCAGCTTTGCATATTTGGTCCATAGACGCCCCAGCGCTTTCTGCCCATGAGGCTGAGATTGCTCTCAATGAATGCGCCCTGAGGCTTTCTGGAAGAGTTTTTCCTGCCGAGATATAGGCTGCCGTGATGGTAGATTTAATCCATCTTGCTAGAGTAGCTTTGGACGCTTTCTTGCCTTTGTTCTTTCCGGCCATCTGGATGAAGAGGTTAGAGTCAATTCTCCAACTATCTGTGATTTCCAAGTAGTGTAGAATTGTACTTTTTACATCTAAAGCATGAAGAAAACGCTCCTTGTCATTACTGAAGTTCTGGCAGAATGTAGGCAGAACAACTTCTTGACTTCTGTGGAAGTCTGAAACCACTTTAGGAAGGAACCCGGGATTTAGTTTAAGGATGATACAGTCATCCTGGACCTTTAAGTATGGATGTTTAATAGAGAATGATTGGATCTCACCAACGCGACGTGCTGACGTTATTGCCACTAGGAAGAGAGCCTTAAATGTTACGGCTCTCAGGTCTGCTTGAGCTAATGGCTCATACGGTTCCTTACAAAGTTCATTTAGCACTAAGTTTAGGTCCCAGGGAGGCACTGAACTGCGAATTGTAGGCCTAAGTCTTTGAATGGCCTTGACAAACCTCACTATCCATGGATGGGAGGCTAGCTGGAAGTCATAGAAGGAACTGAGGGCTGAGATCTGTACCTTCAGTGTATTAGGCCTTAGTCCTTTATCGAACCCCGACTGGAGAAAGTCTAGAATTTTTGGAATATTTGGACCGTGAGAGACCGATACGGGAACTGTACTCAGAGCAGAACTTTTTCCATATCTTTCTGTATATTGCAGCAGTTACCAGTTTTCTACTGTTTTGAATAGTAGCAATGACTGGCTCTGAGAGGCCTTTTGATCTTAGGATCTCTTTTTCAGGATCCATGCTGCTAACTGTAGTAGGCCCGTGTTCTGATGGACTAGGGGCCCTTGAGACAAAAGGTCCGGTACCGCTGGTAGATGGATTGGATCCTCCCAGGACATCTTCTTTAGTAGAGGAAACCAGCTCCTTTTGGGCCAGTAAGGGGCTATTAAGATAACCGATGTCTGGCTCTCCTGAATCTTCTTCAATACTCTCGGTATTAGGGCCAATGGAGGAAAAGCGTAAGCCAACCTCATGTCCCAGTTCTGACCCAGTGCATCTATTCCTGATGGCTTGTCTCCTGGGTTTAGTGAGAAGAATCTTTCTGTCTTTGCGTTCTTCCCTGAGGCGAATAGATCTACTTCCAGGAAGTCCCAACGTTGGGTTATTTGGAGGAAGATTTCTTCGTTTAAGGACCATTCTGTAGGACATAATTTCTGTCTGCTTAGGAAGCCGGCTACCTGGTTTTTGGTTCCCTTCAGGTGAACTGCCGTTATTGATCTGTCTGTTCTGCCCAAGAGAATATTGTGTTTGATAGGTCTTGCAAGTGACGATGCTTTGGACCTCCTTGGTGAAGTAGAAAGGCTACTGTTGTTGAGTTGTCTGAAAAGACACGGATGTATTGGTCTTTTAACTTTCCCTGGAATGCCTTTAAGGTCTCCCACACTGCCCTGAGTTCTCTGTAATTTGAAGACCTGCTTTGCACTGATACAGGCCAAGTCCCCTGGGAGTAATTCTCTTCTATGTGGGCTCCCCAACCGCTGTGACTTGCATCTGTAGAGATGTTTACACACGGAGATGTTCTCCAAGGCCTTCCTTTCTCGAGATTTTTTGTTATGGTCCACCATGACAGTGAACTTTTTGTATCTAGGGATAATCGTATTTTGTTGTCCAGGGTTACATCCCTACCGTCCCAAAGTGAGAGGATCTCTTGCTGCAGGGGTCTTGAGTGATATTGGCTCCACTGGACACTGGAAATGCAAGAGGTCATCAAGTCCAATACCGCATGGCCTTTCTTATGGATGTTTGCTTCTGCTTTTGTAATTTTTGGATTTCTTTTTTGAATGACTCCTGCTTGTGATGTGGGAGGTACGTATGTTCCTGAACTGAGTCTAGGATTACCCCAAGAAATGATTTTCTTGTTTCGGGTTTGACGCTTCACTTTTTGAAGTTTATTAACCATCCTAGCTTTTCCAGGAGTGAAATAGTTGTTGATAAGTTCTCTTCCATCTGTTGTGGAGAGTCTGCTATGAGTAGGATGTCGTCCAGATAAGGGATGGTGAGTATCCCTTTTTCTCTCAAGAACGCCATCACTTCTGCCATGAGTTTGGTGAATACTCTGGGAGCAGACGAGATGCCGAATGGCAGACATGTGAACTGATAGTGTAGAATTTGGCCCTGGTCTTTTATGGCGAATCTGAGATACTGTGGGTGTGAGGCGGAGATGGGAACCTGGTAATAGGCACTTTTTAGATCTAATGTGCTCATTACTGATCCTTTCTTGATCAGAGGTATTGCAGATTTGAGGGATTCCATTTTGAATCGCTTGTAAACAACTGACCGATTTAAAGGTTTCAGGTTTATAATCGTACGGAATTCTCCACTTGTTTTTTTTATGGAGAATAGACTCGAATAGTGTCCTCTGAACCTCTGCGCATGGGGTACAGGAATGATGGCTTTTATCTGGATAAGTTCTTGAATATCCTCTAGAAGCCTTTGCTGAACCGATAAAGACTGGGTCTGAGTTAGGCAAAATCTTTTGGGAGGTGTTTGGCTGAACTCTATTTTGTACCCTCGTTCTATCAAACTTAGGATCCATGGGTTCTGAGTGATGTTTTGCCAACCCTGTAGGAAGTACTGAAGCCTTCCACCCACTAAGTTGGCGTCATTGTTTATTAGTTTTTGATTTTTGGTCCTGAGAGGTACCCCTGCCTCTACCACCTTTCGGGTAGCTCCATCTTCCGCCCTTCCCTTTCCCTCTATAGTCTTGCCTGGGATGGAATCGAGACCTACGAAAAGGGCGGCGTGTTTTTCGGTTTTTCTTCCGGGAAACCCCTTTTCTTATCTGCTGCTTTTTCAAGCAATTCGTCCAATACTGGACCGAAGACATGAAGGCCAGAGAAGGGTATTGAACACAGTTTATTTTTTGACTGTGTATCACCAGACCATGACCTGAGCCATAGAGCTCTTCTTGCTGCATTAGATAAGGCGTTGTTTCTTGCAGCAAACCGCACTGATTCTGCCGAAGCATCAGCCATAAAGTCTGTTGCTATCCTCAGGAGTGGGAAAGATTTTAGGATCTCGTCTCTAGGCGTTTTATTGTTAATCTGGGTCTCTAGTTTTTCTACCCACAGAGACATTGACCTGGCAACTGAGGTGGCCGCAATATTGGTCTTCATCAGAAGTGTCAAACTGCATTCCTCGAGGGCCGCCAACAGGTCATGTTTTCAGGATTTCCTTAGCATTCCACAAGGTGCTGGAATCATTCTGTGCAAGTGATTAAATTATCACCTGTGCAATACAAGGAAATCCTGAAAACATGACCTGTTGGTGGTCCTCGAGGAATGCAGTTTGACACCTCTGGTCTTCATGCGGCTGAAGCTTCCCAGGCCTTTTTGAGGAGATCTTCAGATCTTTTGTCCATAGGATCTTTGAGACCCGAGGAATCCTCAAAAGGGATGGTGGTCTTTTTTGAGACCTTGGCTACAGGTATATCCACTTTAGGAACGGATTCCCAGATTTTGGTCTCCTCTGGATCAAAGGGCAGACGATATTTGAAATCTCTTGGGACTATCAGTTTTTTCCCTACATCACCCCATTCTACCAAGATCATTTCTTGAATATGGCGATTCACGGGAAACACTCTGCTTCTACGAGCTCTGAGCCCCCCAAACATCTCGTCTTGGACTGTAAGGGGTTCCGTGGCCTCCTCTACCCTCATGGTATTTCTGACGGCCTGTAGTAATGTCTCTGTGTGTTCAGAAGAAAATAGATATCGTTTCTTTTCCTCTGGGAGGATATTTGAAGAGCATTCTCCCTCCATGGAATCGGATACGGAGTAAGCTGAAAGCTCCCCTTGTTCTGAACTAAGATCCTGTTCCCACCTATGTCTCTTAGGGCGGGGAGATTCGACTGGCAACAGCGCTGATAATGTGGACTGTACTTCCTCTCTGATCATAGTTTTTATAATATCCAGAAGGGAAGTCTGTTCTCCTTTAGGCAGTCCTGCCATACATTTATCACACACTTTCTTCCTATGCCCCTCTGGTAGCCTATTGGAGCATAGAGGGCATTTACTTGTCCTGCGCTTTTGGCCTGACGCTGGGCGCTTGGATGCCTCCTTATCCTGCAATAGATACGGAGAGGCCCTATAGCTTGTGTTGTAAATGTGATACAATCCCCCTATGTATAACTTACATGATCAGGGGCGAGCTCTGAGGACAGGATCTCTGGACGATCTGCACCCTCCATCTCTCTAGGATCAGTGTGCAGTCAGATGTTCGTGATTAAATAGGAACTCTTACCTGTCTTCAAATCATCTGATTCGTCCTCCTTCCGAGCTCAGCTGCCGGTGATCACTGTGGGTCTCTGTAACAACCACTGCTGATGGGCGGGAATTTCATTCTTCAGCTGTATGATACAGCCTGACGCCGACTTCCGGCGTCCCCGAGGCCACGAGCTGCCCAGGAACGCCACCGGAAGTCCGCCCATAGGTGGTTGCAGCGTTCCTGAAGCGGCGCGCTCAGAGATGCGGCGTACTCGCCGGCACGGCGCGCCCAGATGACGCGGCGCGCCCCGATGACGCGGCACGCTCTGACAACGCGGCACGCCCACTGCCGAGGCACTCGCCGCAGGTCCAACCCGGCGCGCTCACTGGCTTGTTTTCGGAGGATCACCACCGGTATTGCAGCAAAAAGGTGCAGAGCTCTCTAAAGAGGGATGCATCGGAGTCGGGAGCACAGCTCAACCAGCGCTGAGGGACCTCCAGCGGTGTCAGCGCTATCATGCGGAGTCCTGCTCCGCCTGCTCAGAGCCCTCGGGAGAGGGATGAGGTCGCTCCGGGAGCCCTGCTCGACCGGTTACCTGGAATCTTCAGCACGGTAAGCCGTGCCAACTCTCCTCTGCGTCTGTCCCTGGCTCCGACTCAGATGCCAGCAAGGTGGAGGTGGAGGTGGGGTACTGGTATGGGCAGGTATCATCAAAGATGAATTTGTAGGACCTTTTTGGGTTAAGGATGGAGTGAAACTCAACTCCCAGACCTACTGCCAGTTTCTGGAAGACAACTTATTCAAGCAGTGGTACAGGAAGAAGTCAGTATTGTTCAAGAAAAACATGATTTTCATGCAGGATAATCCTCCAACACATGCCTCCAACTACTCCACAGCGTGGCTGGCCAGTAAAGGTATCAAAGAAGAACAAATAATGACATGGCCCCCTTGTTCACCTGATCTGAACCCCATAGAGAACCTGTGGTCCATCCCAAAATGTGAGATGTACAGGGAAGGAAAACGGTACACCTCTTGGAACAGTGTCTGGAGGCTGTGGTGGCTGCTGCACGCTGACGTTGGTCATAAACAGATCAAGCAATTGACAGAATCTATGGATGGAAGGCTGTTGAATGTCATCATAAAGAAAGGTGGCTATATTGGTCACTCATTTTTTGTTTGTTTTTTGCATGTCAGAAATGTTTATTTCTAAATTTTGTGCAGTGATATTGGTTTACCTGGTGAAAATAAACAAGCGAGATGGGAATATATTTGGTTTTTATTAAGTTGCCTAATAATTCTGCACAGTAATAGTTACCTGCACAAACAGATATCCTCCTAAGATAGCCAAAGCTAAAAAAAAAAAAAAACCTCCAACTTCCAAAAATATTAAGCTTTGATATTTATGAGTCTTTTGGGTTGATTGAGAACATAGTTGTTGATCAATAATAAAAATAATCCTCTAAAACACAACTTGCCTAATAATTCTGCACACAGTGTATGTGGATGCACCCAACCCTTACAATATTCCCACTATACAAACTACTATATTGTTTTGCTTTCACTTCCATGGAGTTAGAAATTACTGCTATCATATTTTAGAGTTTGTAGCGTATTCAACCATATCTCTACTGACGCCTCACATTTTGTGGCCTGAGGCCTAACTATGCTTGCATAGTTTTCAATGTGTTAACTCAATGATTAAATTGTAAAAAAAAAAAAAGGTTCGCACTGAAAGTGTATATGGCTTTAGTAACCGTTGATTATTTTACATGTCATGACCAGCATGTGCTGCCTGCTATTATTAACCCTTCATCCACACAATATTCAGACATATAGTCCCCCCTTGGAGTGTTTGTGTTGCACGTTTCGTGGTGGCCACACCACTGTTAATGTAAAGACTCTGCGAAATCCAACGTTTATACTTCATTATTAACACCCAGAAAATTACTTCCACATGGCAAGGCCGTACCTATGGCTGCCGGTGATTGTTCATTCTGGGAATCTTGGTGGTCTACACACCCCGAATCACGAAGGCTGTGTCACTACAATTTTAAAAAAGGTCATGTTGGCAAGACATTAAATTTTATGATGACACCATGGATCGTAGTGGCCCCACACTACTTAGTCTTAATGATAAGAAAATAAAGTGATATTGTATATCTTGTTTGTCACAGGCTTCATGATCCTAACAAATTCCCTGTTTAAAAATAAGATAGCTGAACCTATTGTGAAATTATTGACAAGTATGTCTTAATTTTTTTATGTTTACCTATTTTTGTTTTTTTAACACTTTTCTAACAGTTGATTTGGTTAAACGGCGATGGCGCTCAGCGAAGGACCAGTTCAGGAGTAAATTTAATCCCCTCCCTTCTACGTCAGGTGCTTCAACAAAGAGAATCTGTGTACTCCCGCAATTTCGCATTTCTCAGGCCAATCATGGAGCTCAATCCGTAAGTGACTGTATGTTTTTCATAACATATTAAGCTTAAAGTGTATTTTCTCAAGTCTCCATTTAGACAAATGTCGACTAAAATCTTCATAAATTCATAAATCAATACTTAGCTCACTTAAATACATATGTATTTTAATGCATACACACATATGTCAAATTTGTAAACATCCCCATGGTCCAGGCCTAAATTCATATGTTCTCAAAATGATCAGCTGTAATGTTTGGTAAAAAGCATTTTATCATGTGACAATGTATTTGTTCCTAGGACTGATGATAACCTGGATGACTCAGATGATTCTCCCACAGCGGAAAGATCAGTGCCATGTACCTCAGTCTCTGAGACAGACCCCCCAGCAGACCCAACTCCACCAACACAACCTGAACATGGGTCTGATGCCTGTGAAGCCTCCACTGATGCTGCTCATGGAAGCACACAAATATAGTGCCTTGCCAAAATATTCGGCTCCCTGGAACTTTTCAACCTTTTCCCACATATCATGCTTCAAACATAAAGATACCAATTGTAAATTTTTGGTGAAGAATCAACAACAAGTGGAACACAATTGTGAAGTTGAACAAAATTTATTGGTTATTTAAAATTTTTGTGGAAATTCAAAAACTGAAAAGTGGGGCGTGCAATATTATTCGGCCCCTTTAACTTAATACTTTGTTGCGCCACCTTCTCGATTGCGCCAGATTCTCGATTGGATTGAGGTCTGGACTTTGACTTGGCCATTCTAACACCTGGATACTTTTATTTGTGAACCATTCCATTGTAGATTTTGCTTTATGTTTGGGATCATTGTCTTGTTGGAAGACAAATCTCCATCCCAGTCTCAGGTCTTTTGCAGACTCCAACAGGTTTTCTTCAAGAATGGTCCTGTATTTGGCTCCATCCTTCTTCCCATCAATTTTAACCATCTTCCCTGTCCCTGCTGAAGAAAAGCAGGCCCAAACCATGATGCTGCCACCACCATGTTTGACAGTGGGGATGGTGTGTTCAGGGTGATGAGCTGTGTTGCCTTTAAGCCAAACATATCTTTAGGCATTGTTGCCAAAAAGTTCAATTTTGGTTTCATCTGACCAGAGCACCTTCTTCCACATGTTTGGTGTGTCTCCCAGGTGGCTTGTTGCAAACTTTAAACACTTTTTATGGATATCTTTGAGAAATGGCTTTCTTCTTGCCACTCTTCCATAAAGGCCAGATTTGTGCAGTGTACGACTGATTGTTGTCCTATGGACAGACTGTCCCACCTCAGCTGTAGATCTCTGCAGTTCATCCAGAGTGATCATGGGCCTCTTGGCTGCATCTCTGATCAGTCTTCTCCTTGTTTGAGATGAAAGTTTAGAAGGACGGCCGGGTCTTGGTAGATTTGCAGTGGTATGATACTCCTTCCATTTCAATATGATCGCTTGCACAGTGCTCCTTGGGATGTTTAAAGTTTTGGAAATCATTTTGTATCCAAATCCGGCTTTAAACTTCTCCACAACAGTATCACAGACCTGCCTGTTGTGTTCCTTGGTCTTTATGATGCCCTCTGTGCTTCAAACAGAACCCTGAGACTATCACAGACAAAGACATACTGATAGGGAATTTACATTGTGAGCCCCATTGGGGACAGCGATGATGATGTGTGCAAAACTGTAAAGCGCTGTGGAATATGTTAGTGCTATATAAAAATAAAGATTATTATTATTATCACAGAGCAGGTGCATTTATACTAATACTTGATTACACACAGGTGGATTATATTTATCATCATTAGCTATTTAGGACAACATTGGATCATTCAGAGATCCACAATGAACTTCTGGAGTGAGTTTGCTGCACTGAAAGTAAAGGGGCCGAATAATATTGCACGCCCCACTTTTCAGGTTTTGAATTTCCACAAACATTTTAAGTAACCAATAAATTTCTTTCACCTTCACAATTGTGTTCCACTTGTTGTTGATTCTTCACCAAAAATTTACATTTGGTATCTTTATATTTGAAGCATGATATGTGGGGAAAAGGTTGAATAGTTCCAGGGAGCCGAATACTTTCACAAGGGACTGAAACATGTTCTAGCCATCATTAATTCCCTGACACCAGAAAATTCAGTAGAGCGCTTTTGTAGGTCACTCTCTCCATGCCTAGCCAAAGTTCCTGATTAACATCACGAAGGGGTACGGGCTGCAATACTCACCCTCCTTGCTGCAAGCCAGAGAGAGCAGGAACCCAACCAGGTGCTAGTGCCCATTGAACAATGGCAAGCTGGCCAGCATCAAAAACAGATGCCATCTGATCCGTACATCCCACATGGACAATATGTTGCTCCACTCTCTTCAGAGGCCCATCCTCTAATAGCAACATGCCTGCACCCTCTTCTGTCCCTCCAGCCCCTGCCTCCAGCCATCATTATTCCCAAATGTCTGCTTTTTCTGTCCCTCCAGCCCCTGCCTCCAGCCATCATTGTCCCAAAATATCTGATCCTTTTTCTGTCCCTCCAGCCATCATTATCCCCAAATGTCTCCCCCCTCCCCCACCTACAGTCAACAACATTAACACATGTCTACCATCATGTCTGTGGGGGACAATGCTGGTGCTAATCCCCGTTAGCATTGTAGTGAAATTCTCCCAGTGAACTCGCCTCTGCACTGTGCAACTATATCACAGTGCTAGCAGGGATGTCACCGAGGTCAACGCAGTTTAGCCCGGCCTGGAGCACAGCCTCGGTGACGTCACTGCTAGTCACTGAGCCTGCACTCGCAGCAGTTCATTCCCCAGTACTTCTCAGAGTGGATGGTCGCATCTTGGCACCGTTCAGGTTGAAAAGTATTTCTCCCCCAGACATGGATTACGGCATGGGACAGAACAACGGACAGGTATGGTATATTGTTTATTTTATTTTTATTTCAGGAGATCGAGGACTTCGATGGAATTAGGCGAGGTCGTAAGTATGGATTAATTGAGATTATTAAAAGGAGTCTGCATCTTTCAGTTAAAGGACTTTATTTTGGCTGTGTCTTTATTTACCATATAACTATAGGATTAGTAATGGATAGGTGTCTTATAGATGTCTCTCTATTACTAAGCTGTGGAGTTGATGTCACCTGACAATACAAAGGCGACATCAACCCCACAAATATTAACCCCACTTGCCAAGGCTACAGGGCAAGTGGGAAGAGCAGGGCAAAGCGCCAGATTTGGCACATCTAATAGATGTGCCTTTTCTGGGCATCTGCGGGCTTTTGTTTTTAGGCTGGGGGTGCCTATATCAATAGTCCCTTACCAGCCTGAGAATACCAGCCCCAGCTGTGAGCTTTAGCAAGGCTGGTTGTCAAAAAAGGGGGGGAATCCACACCTTTTTTTAAATTATTTATTTAAATAATTTAAAAAAAGTGTGGACCCCTCTGTTCTTGATAACCAACCTTGCTGAAGCTGACAGCTGAGGGTTGCAGCCCCCAGTTGTGTTTTGCTTGGTTGGTTCAAGAAAACAGGGGGAACCTACAGCGGGTTTTTCATTAATTTATTTCGTTATATCATAGGCAGCGGCTGAGGAATACCCGATCATCCGCTCATGCCGTCATTGTTATTAGCAGCTGTCAAATGATGGGAGTAAGAGTCCCAAAAGCCCCCACCTGCTGTCATCGTTCTGACTTTAAAATAACTCATCATTCTCTTCTGCCCATGCCAATTGCTGGCAGAGCAGGGGAGAATGATGAGAAGAGTCTTCAGCATGTGCCGCCGGGGAACAGCGCTTACTGTAGCGCTTCTTCCCCAGCGGCCGTCCGTGTGGTACTGATGCAGCACATGGACGGCATCCATGTGGGGTACGTATTTACACACGGTCGGGGAAAAAAAAGATATGTGTTGTGGAGTGTATCGCACAGACAGAGGTCTGCTGCGGTCTAAATCTAGGACAGGTGGCTTGAGTTTGTAGTCCCACAAACCTGTATGTCTAGTAAAGGAAGACACAAAAGAGCACAGTGAGGTCAAAAATACTCTGTTGTAAAAAAATCACAGTAATCAGCAAGTGCTAGTCAAAAGATGTAAAGAAAACAGGGTATTTAGTTGATACGTTTTTTTGCAAAAAAATGTATACTAAGCTGCTCCACCAAATCGTCAAGGTATACCCTTATAGAGCAGTCCTAACTAATGTATAGAATCCCTATCTGATGTATTTAAAACCTGATCATCTGTATAATACCTGTATAAGCAGGGTTCAGAGAAGGACTATCCATGTGGACATGCAGGATGGAGCAGTTAAATGCAAATGACCCACAGAGGAGTGGTGGACTCCCCAGTCTTGTAGAAACAAGAGAACAATTATAGAACCAGAAACACATGGGCCACTTGCACATTGAACAAGTCTGTAGGAACCTGTTCACACCACCAGAATACTTGAAGACACAAAAGAGCACAGTGAGGTCAAAAATACTCTGTTGTAAAAAAAATCACAGTAATCAGCAAGTGCTAGTCAAAAGATGTAAAGAAAACGGTATTTAGTTGATACGTTTTTTTGCAAAAAAATGTATACTAAGCTGCTCCACCAAATCGTCAAGGTATACCCTTATAGAGCAGTCCTAACTAATGTATAGAATCCCTATCTGATGTATTTAAAACCTGATCATCTGTATAATACCTGTATAAGCAGGGTTCAGAGAAGGACTATCCATGTGGACATGCAGGATGGAGCAGTTAAATGCAAATGACCCACAGAGGAGTGGTGGACTCCCCAGTCTTGTAGAAACAAGAGAACAATTATAGAACCAGAAACACATGGGCCACTTGCACATTGAACAAGTCTGTAGGAACCTGTTCACACCACCAGAATACTTGAAGACACAAAAGAGCACAGTGAGGTCAAAAATACTCTGTTTTAAAAAAATCACAGTAATCAGCAAGTGCTAGTCAAAAGATGTAAAGAAAACGGTATTTAGTTGATACGTTTTTTTGCAAAAAAATGTATACTAAGCTGCTCCACCAAATCGTCAAGGTATACCCTTATAGAGCAGTCCTAACTAATGTATAGAATCCCTATCTGATGTATTTAAAACCTGATCATCTGTATAATACCTGTATAAGCAGGGTTCAGAGAAGGACTATCCTATTATTTTTATTTCAGGAGATCAAGGACTTCGATGGAATTAGGCGAGGTCGTAAGTATGGATTAATTGAGATTATTAAAAGGAGTCTGCATCTTTCAGTTAAAGGACTTTATTTTGGCTGTGTCTTTATTTACCATATAACTATAGGATTAGTAATGGAGAGGTGTCTTATAGATGTCTCTCTATTACTAAGCTGTGGAGTTGATGTCACCTGACAATACAAAGGCGACATCAACCCCACAAATATTAACCCCACTTGCCAAGGCTACAGGGCAAGTGGGAAGAGCAGGGCAAAGCGCCAGATTTGGCACATCTAATAGATGTGCCTTTTCTGGGCATCTGCGGGCTTTTGTTTTTAGGCTGGGGGTGCCTATATCAATAGTCCCTTACCAGCCTGAGAATACCAGCCCCAGCTGTGAGCTTTAGCAAGGCTGGTTGTCAAAAATGGGGGGGAACCCACACCTTTTTTTAAATTATTTATTTAAATAATTTAAAAAAAGTGTGGACCCCTCTGTTCCTGATAACCAACCTTGCTGAAGCTGACAGCTGAGGGTTGCAGCCCCCAGTTGTGTTTTGCTTGGTTGGTTCAAGAAAACAGGGGGAACCTACAGCGGGTTTTTCATTAATTTATTTCGTTATATCATAGGCAGCGGCTGAGGAATACCCGATCATCCGCTCATGCCGTCATTGTTATTAGCAGCTGTCAAATGATGGGAGTAAGAGTCCCAAAAGCCCCCACCTGCTGTCATCGTTCTGACTTTAAAATAACTCATCATTCTCTTCTGCCCATGCCAATTGCTGGCAGAGCAGGGGAGAATGATGAGAAGAGTCTTCAGCATGTGCCGCCGGGGAACAGCGCTTACTGTAGCGCTTCTTCCCCAGCGGCCGTCCGTGTGGTACTGATGCAGCACATGGACGGCATCCATGTGGGGTAAGTATTTACACAGACCCATTGACTTGTATGGGTCCGTGTGATCCGTGCAGCTGCACAAAAATGGACATGTCTATTTGTGGGACACACGGTCGGGGAAAAAAAAGATATGTGTTGTGGAGTGTATCGCACAGACAGAGGTCTGCTGCGGTCTAAATCTAGGACAGGTGGCTGGAGTTTGTAGTCCCACAAACCTGTATGTCTAGTAAAGGGCTGGATTTAGGGTTAACCAGATGTGATGGGTGGGACTGGTTAACCACACACTTCTCAAAGGATGTGCTCCTGGAAAGATAGGTATTTTGTTTCCTGTGTGCAGCACATGGGAGAGGCCCATGTGTAAGACTGGAGCGGTCCAGTGCTCCTGTGGAGTCCAGGAGGCACTGAGGGTCCGGGCTGACAGGACCTATATGAAGCCAGGCTGGGAAACCTGAGGACCTTGAAAGCAGGTAACCCTGAGAACTGTATGTGTTTGGCTCCAGACTGAGCCTGAGTTCTGGACAAGTAACCAGGCCTGTGTGACCAAAGACGGAACAAAGCCCTGCTTATGGACATTGTTGTTTTTATTTTGCTGGATCTAAAGGCTGTTTTACTTGTGTTTGTGCTGCTGGGGTTATGGAGCAATAAACCCAGGTGAACTTTTAAAGAAATACAGTTCTCCTGCATGTTTTATCGCTGCCAAACGAGTACATCTAAACCTGCTAGTAATTGAAATTCATTTGAATGGGTCTACCTGTGTGGAGGCACAGACGTGTAAAAGAGACCTTAACGTGAGGAAGGTGATTAAATCTTTGGGCATTCAAGTTTCAACAAATGTTAGATCATTTATACCTCTGAATTTGGATCCGCTATACATGAAATTCCAAGCAAAAATCAACACCTGGTGTCAATTACCATGATCAGTAGTGGATCACACAAATCAGGTTAAAATGATTCTCATGCCCCAGCTGTTATATGTCATCCATAACGCCCCGGGGTGGATTCCTCTGAAACACTTTTATAAATTTCAAGCTGTTCAGAGAATAATTTGGAAAAAAAGGCACAGCTCGGATTAAATATGACACATTACAGAGGGGGAAGGAGGCGGGAGGATTGGCCGCCCCTAATCCATGGCTGTATTTTCTAGCATCACAATTGCAACAGCTTAAACTGCTTCAGGGCTCTATAGCTTTCATTGTACGGGGGGAAACCCAATTATCTCATTTTTGGAAGTAGGTTGTTTGGGGAAAAATAAGATGAAGCTCCCTACTGTAGTTCTTATGATTAAAACCTGGGAAAAAAACTAAGCAGCTCCTCAATATTGATGGGTTTACTCCAGTTACTCCTACATGGCAAAACCCAAAGTTGCTGGAAATATTCAGGTTAGAGGGCTTTAGCCCCTGTGACGAGCAGGGATCCTGTTTATACACTGCGTGCAGAATTATTAGGCAAGTTGTTTTTTGGATCACATGATACTTTTTATACATGTTGTCCTACTCCAAGCTGTTCAGGCTTGAGAGCCAACTACCAATTAAGTAAATCAGGTGATGTGCATCTCTGTAATGAGGAGGGGTGTTGTCTAATGACATCAAAACCCTATATAAGGTATGCTTAATTATTAGGCAACTTTCTTTCCTTTGGCAAAATTGGTCAGAAGAGAGATTTGACGGGCTCTGAAAGTCCAATTTGTGAGATGTCTTGCAGAGGGATGCAGCAGTCTTGAAATTGCCAAACTTTTGAAGTGTGATCACGGAACAATCAAGCAATTCATGGCAAATAGCCAACAGGGTCGCAAGAAGCGTGTTGGGCAAAAAAGGCAAAATAATAAAAAATAACTGCCCATGAATTGAGGAAAATCAAGCGTGAAGCTGCCAAGATGCCATTTGCCACCAGTTTTGCCATATTTTAGAGCTGCAGCGTTACTGGAGTATCAAAAAGCACAAGGTGTGCGATACTCAGGGACACGGCCAAGGTAAGGAAGGCTGAAAAACGACCACCTTTGAACAAGAAACATAAGATAAAACTTCAAGACTGGGCCAAGAAATATCTTAAGACTGACTTTTCAAAGGTTTTGTGGACTGATGAAATGAGAGTGACTCTTGATGGGCCAGATGGATGGGCCAGAGGCTGGATCAGTAAAGGGCTGAGAGCTCCACTCCGACTCTGATGCCAGCAAGTGGAGATATGGTACTGGTATGGGCTGTGTGAGGCTGTGACCTCTGATACAGCTAGGGGGCGCTGTTTGTTCTCCCCAGAATGTGCATGCAGACGGATGAAGTCCATAGGTGTGCATGAGAGTCACGGATTTCCGGTACGGGTTTTCCAGGTGGCTGAAGGCCACAGGTTTGTGTGTGTTTAAAAACCCTGCAGTAAGGGGTATGGGTGTGTCAGGTGTCGGGTCATGTCAGGTCAGGTGCACCTCAGTGTCAGTCTGGTGTGTGCTGGTCTGCAGAGTGCATGGAGGCACAGGCCAGCACCCAGGGCAGCTGAATAGCCTGGAACCCGCAGCGTACACAGAAATGCAAGTCATCCATGGTACTGGTCTCGGATGTGGTCAGTCCTGTGCCCGGAGGTGGATGTTCTGTGCCCGAAGGAGTCAGTTGTGGACAGTCCTGTGCCCGAAAGAGGACTAGCATGTGCAACGATTGAAAACAGGTGGATATGGTGCCCGGCTGCTATCCGGAGGATATCCTGAACTGTGTACGACTGTGTGA
Organism: Ranitomeya variabilis; assembly: GCF_051348905.1. Taxonomy (NCBI): domain Eukaryota; kingdom Metazoa; phylum Chordata; class Amphibia; order Anura; family Dendrobatidae; genus Ranitomeya; species Ranitomeya variabilis. The sequence goes on along the minus strand of NC_135235.1, from coordinate 744,355,000 downwards.
ATAAAGAGTCTGTAAAGAGACTGTGATACAGCGATGCAGGACACCCACAAGAACTAGTCAGAGGAGGGCTGGCGTGTGTAGTGTCTGCAACATGTGAGGATGTGTGAATGGAGACGTATAGAGACTGTGAGATGGCGTGCGGTCGCCCAGGGAAACTGGACAAGGGAAGTCTGGCCTGTTTAGGGATTGCAAATCTAAAGCCATGTGATATGTATTGCTTTGAACCGGTGTAAACTGGTCACTGATAATATCCACTGAAGTTACAGTATGTGCATTTATGTGAATTGGACTTTAATGCTGTGAAGAAACACATTAAAAGAGACTTTTGTGTTTGAATTTGTGGGTCACTGCTTCTTCACTGCGTACGATGCTGCTGCAGCCTTACAGCTGGTATCATCATAGATGAACTTGTGGGACTTTTCGGGTTGAGGATGGAGTGAAGCTCAACTCCCAGACCTACTGCCAGTTTCTGGAAGACAACTTCTTCAAGTAGTGGTACAGGAAGAAGTTGGTATCGTTCAAGAAAAACATGATTTCCATGCAGGACAATGCTCCATCACATGCCTCCAACTACTCCACAGCGTGGCTGGCCAGTAAAGGTCTCAAAGAAGAAAATATAATGACATGGCTCCTCTGGCTCATACGGTATCACTGTTATATAAAATGTTTCAAGAACACCAAATAACTTCACTTGATCCTCCCCTATTCTTTTTGAAATGGGAGAATGAACTGAACAAACAACTGACGCCAGAGGATCGCTATAAGAGTCTCCTCCTCACCCTCAGATCTTCATTATGCTCAGATTATCAGGAAAGAAGTTATAAACTTTTGACTAGGTGGTATAGATGTTCATCCAGTATTCATATTACTGTATGTTTCCCACTACCCCAGATACCTGTTGGAGGTGTTGGAAGGATAAAGGTTCATATTCACATATTTGGTGGTCCTGCCCACCTATTCACAATTTTTGGGTGACCATTTTTGATCGTTATAACAAATTATCATTTCATAAAACCCAGCCCACAATGGAATTGGCCTATCTACACTCACTGGCCACTTTATTAGGTACACCATGCTAGTAACGGGTTGGACCCCCTTTTGCCTTCAGAACTGCCTCAATTCTTCGTGGCATAGATTCAACAAGGTGCTGGAAGCATTCCTCAGAGATTTTGGTCCATATTGACATGATGGCATCACACAGTTGCCGCAGATTTGTCGGCTGCACATCCCTGAACCGTTGATACAAGGCAGGATGGATCCATGCTTTCATGTTGTTTACGCCAAATTCTGACCCTACCATCCGAATGTCGCAGCAGAAATCGAGACTCATCAGACCAAGCAACGTTTTTCCAATCTTCTACTGTCCAATTTCGATGAGCTTGTACAAATTGTAGCCTCAGTTTCCTGTTCTTAGCTGAAAGGAGTGGTACCCGGTGTGGTCTTCTGCTGCTGTAGCCCATCTGCCTCAAAGTTCGACGCACTGTGCGTTCAGAGATGCTCTTAGGCCTACCTTGGTTGTAACGGGTGGCGATTTGAGTCACTGTTGCCTTTCTATCAGCTCGAACCAGTCTGCCCATTCTCCTCTGACCTCTGGCATCAACAAGGCATTTCCGCCCACAGAACTGCCGCTCACTGGATTTTTTTTCTTTTTCGGACCATTCTCTGTAAACCCTAGAGATGGTTGTGCGTGAAAATCCCAGTAGATCAGCAGTTTCTGAAATACTCAGACCAGCCCTTCTGGCACCAACAACCATGTCACGTTCAAAAGGCACTCAAATCACCTTTCTTCCCCATACTGATGCTCGGTTTGAACTGCAGGAGATTGTCTTGACCATGTCTACATGCCTAAATGCACTGAGTTGCCGCCATGTGATTGGCTGATTAGAAATTAAGTGTTAACAAGAAGTTGGACAGGTGTACCTAATAAAGTGGCCAGTGAGTGTATATGTGACTTCTCCATCGCCAAATTTAAGAAAAGCCTACTTAGACATTTCTTGATAGCTGCGCGTAACCTAATCCCTCGTTACTGGAAACGTTCGCGCTCAAATTTTGTCTCGGAACTTAATCATATATTTAGAATGGAGCAATTGATTGGTCAAGATACCGAAACCTCAAACAAAGTGCTTGATGTTTGGTCTCCTTTGATTGTTTTCAGAGAGACTCAGGAGCTAAATATTTGGCTACGTTAAATGACCTGACGGGAAAGTTAAACCCTTACTCATTATTATTATTAGAAGTGAAACAACCAGTATATAATTCAGAAAGAAATTCAGACTCAAGTCAATTCGGACAAGAGACCAGATTCTTTCCCCCACTCCCTCCCCCCCCCCTTTTTTTTTTTCTCTCTCTTCTTCTTACTTTCTTTCTTTCCTCTTCATAGTCTAAGCCACTTCTAGATTCCCCTTTGGTTGTTGAGTGTCCTAGAGAGCATAGACGCCCCTACTTCCAATTGACATTTAAGCACCATTCCAAAATTATATGAAAGTTGGATAATGGGAGCTCTTGATACACAATACTTGTAAACCTTTCTTGTGAAAATTACTGTATCTTTAATTCATTTTAAAGTAGACGTTTACAAGGTTGAAATCATAACAATCTGTTGATGACCTCCAGACTCTCTTTTAAGGAGTCAGTTATAATTGTATTTCAATACTGTTAAAGAGACAACACATTGGTATTATATAGATTTATTCAGAATATTGTGGTATTTCTACATTTCTGCTTGTGTTTAGGATTGCATATTAATACTTTGACTTCTATTGTATAATCACATGCAACTTAATAAACTTGATTTACAACAAATAATGACATGGCCCCCTTGTTCACCTGATCTGAACCCCATAGAGAACCTCTGGTCCCTCATAAAATGTGAGATCTACAGGGAGGGAAAAGAAATAATAAAGCAAAAGGGTTGAATCAAAAATAGGGGTATCCAAACCACAAAGCAAAACCAAAAATAACCTAAATGGATACCAAACCAAATTGACTAATAATGGACATAGTAACAGTTCAGTACATACGGTGAATACAAAGCATCCGATAGACAAACTGTACACAAGAACAAACTATATAAAAAATTATAATTTTATTGAAAAAACAAAAAATAAGAAACATGAAAAAACATCAAAGGTATTAAAAAGTGGGAAACCAAAATTTGGCAGAGGAGCCCACCTTATATCCTACAGAGGCACTACACTATAAACATTGAAGCTCCAACAAAGTGTAAGTACATAATACAAGATTAATACACCTATAGAAATAAAATAAATATCAAAAAGAAGAAAACCAATAGTAGTGTAAGAATTATTACCTCTCGGTGGGTGCCAATGCCTGCCCCTACGCACGTTTCGGCGAACTGCCTTCTTCTTGGGGAGGCATCACAGCAACAAGTCAAGGTTATGTAGTTTAAAAAGACCAATCACATAAGCCATAACAAATAAGGGACGAACTAACAAACTAACAATCCCTCTCTATGGCTGAGGAGCTGCTGGAACTTGATACTGCACTAATCCAAAAGGAATAGGGGGTGTGTATGATGACACATGTATACATCCAATCATTGATCAGAACTGTCACATAGGCAGTATCACACTCAGTGCCCGCCCATCTAATTTACAAAGAAACATATACCATACCATAGAGGTGGGTTGAACATTGTATAATTAGTGATCAATCAAAATAGTGGAGGTGTATCACAAGGTCAAACACATACAAAGATAGCACCGCCCCCGAAAATAGTACCTATCAAACTTATAGGAAGACGTCCCATGAAGATGGACCAAATATCTCCAATAATGTACCAGATATTTGCGGCGCACACCGCTCCGTCTGATGCGGAGAGAGACATCGGGGAGCGCGTCAGAGTCAGTGGTCCGGACACGAACCAGACTCCATCCACAATGTGGGTGAAGATCAGGTCACGTGAGCGGAGTGCAGAGTCGAAAGACACACCCCGCGATGCCCCTCAAAACCCAACGGCGGAAGCGTGCACATCTGATGCCGTAAGAAGCACTAAGTCGTAAAGTATGTTACCAAGATACCCAAGCAATGCGCATGCTCACATCAAATGCAAGATATTCACATACATCCACTATTAAAACCACTCCAACATGGAATATAATACCGTACCTAAAAAAGTGACTGTGCATGTGCAAATTTCGAATATAAATACACATAGTAGTGACAAATGTACAATGAATACAGCAATATAATTCTGCAAATAAATATAAAAGTATATATATATATATATATATATATATATATATATATATATATATATATATATATATATATATATACCAGACACAATAAGTATATATAAAGTGTAGTTGATATAGAGTAATATAGTGACCAATATAAAATAATTATAAAATAATTAACAACATATGATGTAGTGACCAGTTCAAAGCAACCAAAATCATATGTGGTGTAGTGATCAATAAAGCATAACATCATAAAATATAATGACCAATATAATGATCAATATAATAAACTAGATGGTGGCCCGATTCTAACGCATCGGGTATTCTAGAATATGCATGTCCACGTAGTATATAGCACAGCCCACATAGTATATTGGTCAGCCACGTAGTATATTGCCCAGTGACGTAGTATATTGCCCAGCCACATAGTACATTGCCCAGCGATGTAGTATATTGCCCAGTGACGTAGTATACAGCACAGAGCCACGTAGTATATTGCTAGTATATTGCCCAGTGACGTAGTATTCAGCACAGAGCCACGTAGTATATAGCCCAGCCATGTAGTATATTGCCCAGTGACGTAGTATATTGCCCAGTGATGTAGTATACAGCACAGAGGCACGTAGTATATTGCCCAGTGATGTAGTATATTGCACAGAGCCACGTAGTATATTGCACAGTGATGTAGTATACAGCACAGACCCGCGTAGTATATTGCCCAGCCACATAGTATATTGCCCAGCCACGTATGTCACAGGTTAAAAAATAAAAAATATACATACTCACCTTCCGATCTGAGGGCCCCTTGTAGTTCTAACATACTCACCATACTTGTAGTTCTGTCGCCTGTGCGAGGTACAGGCGGCAGCTTCCGGTCCCAGCCTGCTCGCGCAGGGCCTGTGATGACGTCGCGGTCACATGACCGTGACGTCATGGCAGGTCCTGCTTGCGCAGGCACGCAGAGCCTGTGATGACGTCGCACTCACATGACCGTGACGTCACGGCAGGTCCTTTCCGCGCAGGCGCGTAGGACTTGCGATGACGTCGCGGTCACATGACCGTGACGTCATGGCAGGTCCTTCTGCCAGACCATCCGTGCCAATGGAACGTGCCGGTTGCATCGTGAGGAGCGGGAAAGGCGGCATAGGTGAGTATATAATCATTTTTTTTTTATTATTATTATTATTTTTAACATTAGATGTTTTTACTATTGGTGCTGCATAGGCTGCGTCAATAGTAAAAAACTTGGTCACACAGGGTTAATAGCAGCGGTAACGGAGTGCGTTACCCGCGGTATAACGTGGTCCGTTACCGCCGGCATTAACCCTGTGTGAGCGGAGGGGTGTATGCGGGCGCCGGGCAGTGAGTGCGGGGAGTAAGGAGCGGCCATTTTCTTCCGGACTGTGCGCGTCACTGATTGGTCGCGGCAGCCATGACAGGCAGCTGGCGAGACCAACCAGCGAACGAATAACCGCGACAGACAGACAGAAGGACAGACAGACGGAAGTGACCCTTAGACAATTATATAGTAGATAGTAAAAAATGAAAATATGAACAATGTAGTGTATAATATCAGCAAAAAACAGTGCCCAATATAGTGTATATAACATGGTGACCGGTATAATAACCAATACAGTGTAGTTTCATATATATAAATAATAAACAGTAGTATACAAATATATAAATGTATATATGTAGTTCTTCACATTCATCATGAGTATCATGTAAAAAAATAAAATAAAAAATAGAAAAATTCTTCAAATACGTCTTCATCTGTCCAAGAATAAATAGTTCTTCCGAAAAAATGAAGCGGAATCACAGCAAACCCCGGATACAGCCACTCAGCCAGAGGGTACATAAATAATAAACACTTGACTCTAGAAGTAAAAACAAAAGAATATAAGTTAAAAATATAAAACAGGTATGATAAAAAATGGATGTGGGATGATCAGAGAAAAGGAACAAAGCTAAGGGCTTCATTAAGCCCATCAGGATGCATTGACCCCAGGGTCCAGATCCACCTCGTCTCCAAACGAGCCAGAGCACGGCTTACTTCCCCTCCCCTAACTCCTAACACAATGCAGTCTATACCCCTTACCTGAAGACCCCTCAGGTCACATTGATGGAACAATTTAAAATGTCTTGGCAGGGTACGTAAATGATCCACATCCAACTCCTCATTGGCGGCAACAACATCACGTACATCAGAGGTGTCAAACTGCATTCCTCGAGGGCCGCCAACAGGTCATGTTTTCAGGATTTCCTTGTATTGCACAGGTGATAATTTAATCACCTGCACAGAATGATTCCAGCACCTTGTGGAATGCTAAGGAAATCCTGAAAACATGACCTGTTGACGGCCCTCGAGGAATGCAGTTTGACACCTCTGACGTACATGCTCTCTTATCTGAACTTTTAGTGCCCTGGTTGTCAGACCTATATAGAGTTTATTACATGGACAACGGGCATAATAGATTACTGCTTTCGTTGAGCATGTAATTGTTTGAGTGATCCTAAATTCCTTGCTGCCATCTGGGGAGTGAAACGTGAAAACGTGGTAGCACGTTCAATGTTCGGACAGGCTACACATTTCCCACAAGAGGAACACCCCCATTTGGTTCCATGGGGTTGGGCAAAAGGAAGTATACTTTGATCACTTTTGTTGTAATGGCTCTGTACCAGAATGTCTTTAAAATTACGGGCCTGTCTTGCAGTAATACTCGGTCTTAGAGGTAAATAAATCTGGAGTGTCTTATCTGCCAAAAGAATTGGCCAATATTTTGCAACAGCTTTCTGCATCAAATTCCACTGTGAATGATATTTAGTAATTAACCTCACCTTATTACTCTCATTATTAGAAATGGCCTTGCCCGAACTTGATGGATACAAGAGATCGTGCCTATTTTGTTTCCGGGCTCTATTATAGGCCATCTTGATTTGTCTGTTACTATAGCCTCTTGCACGAAAACGGTCCTTCAAATCTAATGCTCTCTTCTTAAAATCAGTATCCGATGAGCATAATCGGCGTATCCTCAACAACTGTCCAGTTGGTATCGACCTGATAACCTGTGGAGGATGTGCAGATTCCACATGCAAAACCGAATTAACGAATGTCTCTTTGTGAAAAAGGTCAGTTTGTAGGAACTCATCAGCATCACGTCTTACCGTTACATCTAGGAAGTCTATTGCTTCCATATGAGTTTTATATGTAAAGCGCAAGTTGACATTGTTGATATTGAGAGGGAAACCAGTCCACCTCTCGGAACAGTGTCTGGGAGGCTGTGGTGGCTGCTGCACGCAATGTTGATCGTAAACAGATCAAGCAACTGACAGAATCTAAGCATGGACGGCTGTTGAATGTCATGATAAAGAAAGGTGGCTATATTGGTCACTCATTTTTTGTTTGTTTTTTGCATGTCAGAAATGTTTATTTCTAAATTTTGTGCAGTGATATTGGTTTACCTGGTGAAAATAAGCAAGTGAGATGGGAATCTATTTGTTTTTTATTAAGTTGCCTAATAATTCTGCACAGTAATAGTTACCTGCACAACCAGATATCCTCCTAAGATAGCCAAATCAAAAAAATATAACTTCCAATAATATTAAGCTTTGATATTTGAGTCTTTTGGGTTGATTGAGAACATAGTTGTTCATCAATAATAAAAATGATCTTCTAAAATACAACTTGCCTATTAATTCTGCACGCAGTGTAGATCAGCTTCAGTTGGATGGAGTCTTTATAAGGTTTCAGCAGTTAAGAGATGAATTCCAGCTACCACACAAGGACTTTTTTCAGTTCCTTCAATTGAGACACGCATGGCATAAACAGGAGTCCCGTACTCCGCTTAGAACCCATAATCATTTATTGTTTTCTATGGTCGGGAACCAGGATTGTGTCACTGATGCAATTTCTAGATTTTATCCGCTAATCCTTGCCCATGTTATAGATAAGCATCCGTTGAAGCTAAAAGAGAAATGGGAGCAGGATGTTGGGGTAATTGACTATGAGCAGTGGGATGACATATTATCCTCGATTCCCCAGCTGTCCACTAGTGAGGCACAAAGGCTGTCACAGATGTACCTGCTGCATCAGGTTCACAGAACTCCAAAATTCCTGCATAAAATTGGGGTAAGAGAGAATGACTTGGGTCCGAGATGCGGTTCGGGTCCTGCCGATTTGCTACATATGTTTTGGTCATGTGGTTCCATCTGGAATTTCTGGACCCAAGTCATAGACGACATAATCACGGTGTTTAGGGTGGTGTTTGCTACACATCCTCTGGTTTGTGTTTTGGGTTTTGTGGACGGGCTTGCTGAAGATGCAAACATAAGGTTGACACTTAAAAGAACGTTATATCAAGCCAGGAAAATTATAGTGGCAAACTAGGGCCGGGCACCACCTACGTTTAGGGAATTTATGGAACAAAAAATGAATCTACTGCTACGTCTGGAAGGAGTATATAAAAAGAGGAGAGCCCTGCATAAAATCTGTAAAATATGGGAGGACTAGAAAATTCACCAACAGATGGATATTATGTCCTTACTTGGGGCTGCTGGGTAATATTACCGTTTATACTCGAGTATTTGCCGACCTGAGCATAAACCGAGGCACGTACTTTTGCCATGAAAAACTGGGTAAGCTTATTGACTTGAGTATAAGCCGGGTATGCATTGTACCCTCATCCCTGTCTTGGTATGAGTGGCTCCCTCGTTGCTGTTCTGGTGTGCGTGGTTCCCCCCATCCCTGTCCTGGTGAGCATGGCTCCCCTGTCACTGTCCTGGTATGCGTGGCTCCCCCCGTTGCTGTCCTAGTATGCGTGGCTCCCCTGTCACTGTCATGGTATGCGCAGCTCCCCCCGTCCCATCCTATGCATTCTTCATATTGCAAAAAAAAAAACACATCGTACTCACCCTCCTCCAGCGCGCCCTTACAGCATCTCGTTGGTGCCAGTTTCCAGCAGCTCTTCCTGTGATGAGCGATCACGTGGCACTGCTCATTAAGGTAATGAATATTCCCTCCACACCTATGGAGTGGAGACGCGTGCATATTCATTACCTTAATGAGCAGTGCCTCATGATCATTCAGCACAGGAACAGCTGCTGGAAGCCGGCATCAACGAGATGCTGCGAGGGCATGCTGGAGGGTAAGTAGGATGTCTTCTGGAAGGTGGAGGCTGTGACTGTGCGCTCTATAAGATAAATGAATATTCATTTCTCTTTAGCAGCAGCACAGGCTTTAGCCACAGCCACCGGCTCGTGTATAAGAAGGGGGGGGTTCACTACACACAAAAAAGTGCTGAAATACTCGGCTTATACATGAGTATATACAGTATTACTTGTGTCGAGCGAGATATGTCTGATTAAGGCTCTTGGAGTGATGCATATGAAATCTGTTTCCATAATGTCCTTCCTGTTTCAGGTGAGAACTAAAGAACTTGGAGACTTAGGACTTATCTTTCATGATGTTTATTTGCACATGAGTGTACAGATTGCCGTATTTAGCTTAAATATGTTGATTAATATATAAAAAAGAAGATTTTACAAAGGGGACAAACAATACAGCATATGCAGTGCATAAAACAAACAAGATTAAAACAGGAAACTTACTATGGTGATCACAGAGATGATTTGGCTTAGCGAAGGAGAGCACTGCGGTTGGGAACGTCCAGTGAACGGGATTGTACATACACTGACATACTGTATCTTTTTGCATGAACCCAGATCATAGTTAACCTTGACCTTTTATCATTTTATCAGCACCTAAGTTACACCCAGACTCCCCTCTTTGATGACCTCACGTGGGCCGGGTTGTGGGATGTTCTCAGCCCTTCAGGATTTTATAAAATTCTCAACATTAACAATAATAACTCCTGAAGACTGCAGAAGTTCAAGATGGCCGCTATGTTTTTTATCACGATTTTACCTTTCCATATAGATAGTAAACATGACATGGCTGGTGTCAGCGATCTGAGCACTACTGATTTGGGGCTTATAGTGTTGTGAACTCTGTTTTTGGGCTCCCTCTAGTGGTCACAAGCGGTACTGTGTAGTGTTGTCTTTCTGCAAGTTGGCAGCATCAGCTGGTTCGTTATCCTTGGTTGGGTTTCCTATTTAGTTCACCTGGATACTCAGTTCCTTGCCTGCTCTCAATGTATTCAGTGCTCTTCAGATTCCTTGTGACTACCTTGCTCCCAGTCTCTCCAAGACAAGCTAAGTTTTTGTTTGATCATTTTTTGATTATCAGCATTTATTATGTTTTTAGTCCAGCTCGCTAAAATGTGATTTCCTCGCTTGCTGGTTGCTCTAGGGGACTGAGTTTCTCCCCCCCACACCGTTAGTTGCTGCGGGGGTTCTTGAAATCTCAGTGTGGATATTTTGTAAGGGTTTTTTACTGACCGCACAGACCCCTTTACTATTTTCTGTTATCTAGTATTAGTGGGCCTCATTTGCTAAATCTGTTTTCACCCCTGTGTATGTGCCTTCCTCTTACCTCACCGTTATTATATGTTGGGGGCTTCTATTTCTTTGGGGATTATTTCTCTGGAGGCAAGAGAGGTCTTTCTTTCTCTCTAGGGGTAGTTAGTTCCTCAGGCTGGCTCGAGACGTCTAGGATTTTTTAGGCACGTTCACCGGCTACTTCTAGTGTGTTTGGATAGGTTCAGATTTGCGGTCAGTCCAGTTTGCCACCTCCCTAGAGCTTGTCCTATGTATGTTACTTAGCTGGAGTAATTTGTGATCCTCAACCACTAAGGATCATAACATATAGTCAGGTGTTGCTGTATGGATTTTAATGTTTTCTATAACTAGTCCATGAGCCGGGCCAGATATCGGTACCACCCGGAGTGACTAATTTTCTTTGGTATTTTTAGGTAGATGCATGTCTGTAGTTTATTTTTTGATATGATAGCCCTTACATATACGTAGCTTATTAACCCCTTCAGCCCTAGGCCTATTTGTACCCAAGTGCCTAAGCCAATCTGACCTGTGCCACTTCATGGGCTAATAACTTTGGAACGCTTTCACCTATCCAAGCCATTCTGAGATTGTTTTCTCGTGACATATTGTACTTCACGTCAGTGCTAAATGGGAGTCAATATATTTTACCTTTCTATATAAAAAAATGCTAAATATTCGGAAATTTTGGAAAAATCGGCAATTTTTTAACTTTGAAATTCTCTGCTTTTTACAAAAATACTGATACCCCCCATAATAGTTATTAATTTACACTCCCCACATGTTTACTTCATATTGGCATCATTTTGAAAATGAAACCTTATTGTTTTACGACGTAATAGGGCTTATAGTTTTATGCGCAATTTTTCACATTTACAGCAAAACCCACTTTTCAAAGGACCAAGTCACTTCTGAAGTCACTTTAAGGGGCTTACATAACAGAAACCACCCATAAATTACCCCATTTTGCAAACTACACCCCTCAAGCTGTTCAAAACTCATTTTTAAAAACTGTTAACCCTTTAGGTGTTCCACAGGAATTTTAGCAGAATGAAGGCGAAATTTCAAAATTTCATTTTTTTTCCAGATATTACATTGTAATCCAATTTTACCTGCAACCTAGCAAGGGTTAACGGCAAACCCAAACTTGGTTACCCTAATTCTGCAGTTTATAGAAACACCCCACATGTACTCGTAAACTAAAGTATGGGCACACAGCACAGCTCAACACGGAAGGAGCGCTATGTGGTTTTTGGGTGGCGGATTCACTGGAAGAAATCTAGGGGGCCATGTCACATTTGAAGGCTGCCTGAGGTACACCCACAGTGGAAACCCCAAAAAGTGACCCTATTTTGGAAACTACACCCCCAAGGAATCTTTTAGGGGGTATAGTGACCACTTTGACCCAACCAGTGTTTCACAGTAGTTGGAAACACTTGGTTGAGAAAATGGAAAAAGTGCATTTTTTACATGAAGGTGTCATTTTAGGCTCATTTTTTTATTTTTAAGAGGTGTACCAGCAAAAAATGCACCCCACTATTTGTTCACCAATCTCTCCCGAACACAACAACACCCGATATGTTGTCGTACACTGCAGTATTGGGGAACGGCAGGCCTCGGAAGGGAAGGAGCGCCAAATGACTTTTGGAGTGCAAATTTTACTGGAAGAAATCTAGGGGGCTATGTCACATTTGAAGACACCCTGAGGTGCCCCAACACACGCACACACACTGACACATACACGTTCTGTGCTGAACAGGACTCTCCGGTCTTCTCTGCAGAGCTCCTATCTCCCTCTGCTTGCATGGAAAAACTTCCTTCCATGGCTAGAAGAAAACCATGCAAGGGACCTTCACCATCTGGATGAAACACTGAAGAACATCACAAACTTTCGCATCAGTGTGTCGCAGGGATCCTTCGAAAAGCTCTTGGATAATGAATCTTGCACACTTACCCTGAAGCTCTTTCAAGTTTATCTTGAGACCCTCAGAAATGAACAACTCTCAGCATTCTGGATGTCATACTTGGACATGGTCGAGACCATGCTGGCCCTGGTTCGAGCTTCAAGAGAAGGCAACTGGATGCTTCACCTAGGAGCAATCCGACAGATGATACCATGGTGTTTTGCCTATGACAAGGTCAACTATGCCCGATACCTAACCTATTACTATGCCACAATGTCTCGGCTGCCCATAGAACACCCAGAGGTCCATGAATACTTCATGCAAGGTGGCTTTTCGGTCCAGATCGGTAGCAAGAATCCTTTTGGACGAATTCCTGTGGACCAGACCATTGAAGAGACAATCAACAAAGACACCCAGACACCAGGGGGCACAAAAGGCTTCAGCCTCAAAGTTGGAGCTGTTTCCAGGTTCTACCTGACATCAGAGTACCGCAGTATGTACTTGAGGCAGCTGAGGGCCCTGGTAGGCCAACAATATACTGACTTCAGCCATTCAGACCTACAGGTGTCTAGGATTAGAAGAGATGAAGCCGATGTCCAATCTTTCGTTCAACTGCTGGAGACAGGTTGGGTGAACCCCTTCAACAAAGAGCATAATGGTGAACTTATCAGTTTGTCAACAGCGACTGTAGCACCACCAGATGTAGCCAAAGACCTTCAAGGGGCATACAGTATAGGAGAGGATGCATATCAAACATTCAAGGATGAGCGTTTGGGTACCGATAAGCCAACTACATTGTTTCATGACAAGATGACGAAGAACAAACTTAAAACGTTCTCTAACATCCAAATGAAGACACGCAGACAAGGTCTTGGCAAGGAGGTAATTTTGAAGGCTGACAGAAACCTATTTGGCCAGATGATACTTGTAGCTGAGAACAGAAAGCTACAAATGAGTGATGTCTTGACTCATCCCCTGGGTCCATTGCCATGGGCACTTGCCAATGGTGATGGGTCTATCCGCAAGACCAACAAGGCTGCCCTCGCAAGGGAGTTGGAGAGGAATGCTCGTCCTGCAGAAGTGATCCCCGAGCCCTCTGCAACCATCATTGATGGGATGAGCCTGGTTCAGAAACTGAAGGGAAACAATGCAACATTTGGCCAGCTAGCAGGCACAGCAATGAGTCGCGCTATCCATGAGGGTGCTAAGAGCAAGCGCATTGATATTGTCTTTGACGTCTACAAGGAGACATCCATCAAAGATACAGAAAGAGTCAACAGATATGAAGGCACAGGGATCCATTTCAAGAACATTCAACATGGGCACAACATCCAGCAGTGGAAAAAGCTTCTAAGTAGTTCCTCCAACAAGGCAAGTCTCATAAAGTTTCTGGTAGAAGAATGGAAGGCGAAACACCACAGGGAGAAGCTTGAGGAGAAGGAGCTGTATGTCACATGTGAGCAGCTCTGCTTTAAGATCACCAAAGAACAGTGGGAAGAGGCTGCTGACCTTAAGTCAAATCAAGAAGAAGCAGACACACGCCTCCTTCTCCATGCTCTTCATGCAGCAGAATCTGGTTACAAGTCGGTCATCATCACTTCGGAGGATACTGATGTCATGGTCCTGTGTCTGGGCATGTGCCACAAAATCCCATCCCACCTGTTCCAGAAATGCGGTACACAGAACCGGACAAGATTCCTGGATATCACCACTCTGAGCCGAACATTGGGAGGCAGCGTATGTGATTCATTGATTGGTATGCATGCATTTACAGGCTGTGACACCGTCAGTGCATTCGCTGGCCGTGGGAAGATGACGACACTCAAGCAGTTGAAGATGAACAAGACATACCAGGATGCCTTTCAGGAAGTTGGTCGTTCATGGGAAGTGTCTACCGAACTTTTTGAGAAGTTACAGGAAATCACCTGCCACATGTACCTGCCAACTACCCAAACAACTGAGGTAAACAGGCTCCGTTATCAGCTGTTCTGTGCCAGACGTGGAGTGGTAGAGTCAAGTCAACTCCCTCCTTGCCAGGACTGCCTTTTCATGCATGCACTGCGTGCAAACTACCAGGCTGCGATCTGGAGGAGAAGTCTGCAGAGCCAGCCATGGGTTGCAAACCCAACAGACTGCGGTTGGATGATAGATAACGACGGAAAGCTTGTTGTCAAGTGGATGCAAGGGGCACCAGCACCAGAAGCTATTATACAGCTACTGTCCTGCAAGTGTGTGCGGTCATGTGAACTTCCTCAGTGTACTTGCCTCAGCAATGGCCTGAAGTGCACAGACATGTGCAGATTACAGACATGCCAGAACAAGGGTACTGAAGACGAGCCAGTAGAACAACAGTCAGATTCAGAGTCCGATGTTGAAGATATTATGGAGTAACATATATATATATATATATATATATATATATATATATATATATATATGCACATGACATGTTCAGTGTGTATTTACATAACTTGGATTAAATTTTGTTACAAATACTACATCTAGTCACTCCGGGTGGTACCGATATCGTCATATTTGGTTCTTGGCTCATGCTAAAATTCCTGTGGAACACCTAAAGGGTTAACAGTTTTTAAAAATGAGTTTTGAACAGCTTGAGGGGTGTAGTTTGCAAAATGGGGTAATTTATGGGTGGTTTCTGTTATGTAAGCCCCTTAAAGTGACTTCAGAAGTGACTTGGTCCTTTGAAAAGTGGGTTTTGCTGTAAATGTGAAAAATTGCGCATAAAACTATAAGCCCTATTACGTCGTAAAACAATAAGGTTTCATTTTCAAAATGATGCCAATATGAAGTAAACATGTGGGGAGTGTAAATTAATAACTATTATGGGGGGTATCAGTATTTTTGTAAAAAGCAGAGAATTTCAAAGTTAAAAAATTGCCGATTTTTCCAAAATTTCCGAATATTTAGCATTTTTTTATATAGAAAGGTAAAATATATTGACTCCCATTTAGCACTGACGTGAAGTACAATATGTCACGAGAAAACAATCTCAGAATGGCTTGGATAGGTGAAAGCGTTCCAAAGTTATTAGCCCATGAAGTGGCACAGGTCAGATTGGCTTAGGCACTTGGGTACAAATAGGCCTAGGGCTGAAGGGGTTAATAAGCTACGTATATGTAAGGGCTATCATATCAAAAAATAAACTACAGACATGCATCTACCTAAAAATACCAAAGAGAATTAGTCACTCCGCTTGGTACCGATATCGTCAAATTTGGTTCTTGGCTCATGGACTACTCCACGCTTATTCGCTCCTCACCCAATTGCCTCCAAGACTTCTCCTGCATATCCCCCATCATCTGGAATTCTGTGCCCCAAGACGACTGGTTATCCACCACATTTGGATCCTTCAAACGGAACCTGAAAACCCATCTCTTCATAAAAGCTTACAACCTGTAATGAGCACATGGCCACCTCATAACCGTTGGAGCTACTGCAACCCCTGACCTACTGTCCCCTTCCCCATAATCCTGTAGAATGCCTGCAAGAGCAGGGTCCTCTACCCTCTGTACCAGTCTGCCATTTAGTTTTGTTTACTGTAAGTGATATTTGTATTTTGATGTAACCCCATCTAATGTACAGCACTATGGAATTAATGGTGCTATATAAATAAATAATAATAACTTGTGATTTTTAGAGACAGTTTAAGTAGAAATGTTCAAAAATATAAGCCAAGCAACATGCCCGCTGCTTTGGGGTCATCCTTGATTCCGAGCTTTCATTCAGCCCCCACATCCAATCACTGGCTCGCTCTTCTTATCTGTATCTCAAAAAAATTTCTAGAATTTGCCCTTTTCTTACTTTGGACTCTGCAAAAACTCTTACTGTTTCACTTATTCATTCTCGTCTGGACTATTGTAACTCTCTACTAATCGGCCTCCCTCTTACCAAACTCTCCCCTCTCCAATCTTTCCTGAATGCTGCAGCCAGGATTATATTCCTCTCCAACCGTTATTCCGATGCCTCTACGCTGTGCCAGTCATTACACTGGCTACCCATCCACTCCAGAATCCAGTACAAAACTATTACCCTCATCCACAAAGCACTCCATGGCTCAGCACCACCCTACATCTCCTCCCTGGTCTCAGTCTACCGCCCTACCTGTGCTCTCCGTTCTGCTAATGACCTGAGGTTAACATCCTCAAAAATCAGAACCTCCCACTCCCATCTCCAAGACACTATCCCTATGTAGCCCATTCAAAAACTTAAACCATAATCCGGTTCCTCGCATCATGTTCTCATACACTTTATGAAGATAATTAGCACTCTGTGTCTGTACTGTTACATATTTAGATTGAAAACTGGTTCATGCAGCTTTACATGAAGACCCAATCCTTACACTATGGCTGGTCCGAACAACGAAAGCAATTGTTACCATCCACCTCTCATGTCTCCCCTTTTTCCTCATAGTTTGTAAGCTTGCGAGCAGGGCCCTCACTCCTCTTGGTATCTGTATTGAACTGTGATAATTGTTATGCTGTAATGTCTATTGTCTGTACAAATCCCCTCTATTATTGTAAAGCGCTGCGGAATATGTTGGCGCTATATAAATAAAAATATTATTATTATTATAAGTCAAGGATATTTTATTCAAAATTAATTGATTTTGTTCTTCGCAGATGACTGTACCAGGAGATCAGAGGGACAGCTGACATCTTCAATTTTTAAATCTGATAATCTTGAGATTCCACAGGATACAATTAAAGTGACTGCCATTACTTCAGATATACCATCATCCCTTCACAGCTATGATCTCTCATCTGATCCTTTCAAACAGGCCCTGTCTTCTGATTCATTACAGACTACTAAGGAAAATCTAAGTCACAAAATAAGCACTAAAGAACTGACTGCTCATAAAGCAAAAAAATCATTTTCAGGTTTTGAATATGGAAATAGTTTTCCTTTTGAAAAATCTTTTCTTAAACATCAAAAAATTCACACAGTAGAGAATAACTATTCTTGTTCCAAGTGTGGGAAATGTTTTAACAAGAAATCAAATCTGGTTGATCACCAGAGAATTCACACAGGGGAGAAGCCATTTTCATGTTCAGAATGTGGGAAATGTTTTAACAAGAAATACAGTCTGGTTATTCACCAGAGAACTCACACAGGGGAGAAGCCATTTTCATGTTCAGAATGTGGGAAATGTTTTACAGATACATCACATCTTATCAAACATCAGAGAACTCACACAGGGGAGAAGCCTTTTTCATGTTTAGAATGTGGAAAATGTTTTACAGTGAAATCATGGCTTATCGAACATCAGCGAACCCACACAGGAGAGAAGCCTTTTTCATGTTCAGAATGTGGGAAATGTTTTAATCGGAAAACGCATCTTGATAGACACCAAAGAACTCACACAGGAGTAAAACCATTTGTATGTTTAGAATGTGGGAAATCTTTTGCAGCTAAATCAAATCTTGATTCACACCAGAGAACTCACACAGGGGTGAAGCCATTTTCATGTTCAGAATGTGGGAAATCTTTTGCAGCTAAATCAACTCTTGATACACATCAGAGAAATCACACAGGGGAGAAGCTTTTTTATTTTCAGACTGTTGGAAATGATTTAACCGACAACAACTCCTTGTGATTCCTCATGTTTGGCCTCGTTAAAATAAAAACACTCATCTAAGCTTCCGTGCTGGCGCCATTTCAGCGGTGTTGGGACTCACAAGGCTCACGTGAGGTTGTTACATCACACGAGCCCTGCTCTCAATCAGTGCCGGTTGTACTGTCCCCGCCTTTGGATGTATTGAATATCAACTGGAAGCCAGGGCTGTGGCTGCTTTCTGACTTTCTCGTGATTTTCGATTTGTCCGAAGGTGGGGATGGTGATGCCAGTGCTGATTGGGGGTAGGATTCACATGATGTAACAACTTCACATGAATCCTGTTAACTCAAGTGCCGACACCGCTGGAAAATGCCACACAGAGAGAATCCATTACCATACCTGGACTGTGAAAAATTAATTACTGGAAAATCATATTTTATTGAAAGTCAAAAATAACTCAGATGGGGAGAAATAATATATGTTGACAAATTGTACAAAAAGATATAACAGTCGTATAATTAAATAATAAAGGGAAATTACTTTACAACTTACCATAGTTTTTTGACTATAAGACTCTGTTTAGTCCATGAGCCAAGAACCAAATTTGACGATATCGGTACCAAGCGGAGTGACTAATTCTCTTTGGTATTTTTAGGTAGATGCATGTCTGTAGTTTATTTTTTGATATGATAGCCCTTACATATACGTAGCTTATTAACCCCTTCAGCCCTAGGCCTATTTGTACCCAAGTGCCTAAGCCAATCTGACCTGTGCCACTTCATGGGCTAATAACTTTGGAACGCTTTCACCTATCCAAGCCATTCTGAGATTGTTTTCTCGTGACATATTGTACTTCACGTCAGTGCTAAATGGGAGTCAATATATTTTACCTTTCTATATAAAAAAATGCTAAATATTCGGAAATTTTGGAAAAATCGGCAATTTTTTAACTTTGAAATTCTCTGCTTTTTACAAAAATACTGATACCCCCCATAATAGTTATTAATTTACACTCCCCACATGTTTACTTCATATTGGCATCATTTTGAAAATGAAACCTTATTGTTTTACGACGTAATAGGGCTTATAGTTTTATGCGCAATTTTTCACATTTACAGCAAAACCCACTTTTCAAAGGACCAAGTCACTTCTGAAGTCACTTTAAGGGGCTTACATAACAGAAACCACCCATAAATTACCCCATTTTGCAAACTACACCCCTCAAGCTGTTCAAAACTCATTTTTAAAAACTGTTAACCCTTTAGGTGTTCCACAGGAATTTTAGCATGAGCCAAGAACCAAATATGACGATATCGGTACCACCCGGAGTGACTAGATGTAGTATTTGTAACAAAATTTAATCCAAGTTATGTAAATACACACTGAACATGTCATGTGCATATATATATATATATATATATATATATATATATATATATATATATATATATATATATATATATATATATATATATATGTTACTCCATAATATCTTCAACATCGGACTCTGAATCTGACTGTTGTTCTACTGGCTCGTCTTCAGTACCCTTGTTCTGGCATGTCTGTAATCTGCACATGTCTGTGCACTTCAGGCCATTGCTGAGGCAAGTACACTGAGGAAGTTCACATGACCGCACACACTTGCAGGACAGTAGCTGTATAATAGCTTCTGGTGCTGGTGCCCCTTGCATCCACTTGACAACAAGCTTTCCGTCGTTATCTATCATCCAACCGCAGTCTGTTGGGTTTGCAACCCATGGCTGGCTCTGCAGACTTCTCCTCCAGATCGCAGCCTGGTAGTTTGCACGCAGTGCATGCATGAAAAGGCAGTCCTGGCAAGGAGGGAGTTGACTTGACTCTACCACTCCACGTCTGGCACAGAACAGCTGATAACGGAGCCTGTTTACCTCAGTTGTTTGGGTAGTTGGCAGGTACATGTGGCAGGTGATTTCCTGTAACTTCTCAAAAAGTTCGGTAGACACTTCCCATGAACGACCAACTTCCTGAAAGGCATCCTGGTATGTCTTGTTCATCTTCAACTGCTTGAGTGTCGTCATCTTCCCACGGCCAGCGAATGCACTGACGGTGTCACAGCCTGTAAATGCATGCATACCAATCAATGAATCACATACGCTGCCTCCCAATGTTCGGCTCAGAGTGGTGATATCCAGGAATCTTGTCCGGTTCTGTGTACCGCATTTCTGGAACAGGTGGGATGGGATTTTGTGGCACATGCCCAGACACAGGACCATGACATCAGTATCCTCCGAAGTGATGATGACCGACTTGTAACCAGATTCTGCTGCATGAAGAGCATGGAGAAGGAGGCGTGTGTCTGCTTCTTCTTGATTTGACTTAAGGTCAGCAGCCTCTTCCCACTGTTCTTTGGTGATCTTAAAGCAGAGCTGCTCACATGTGACATACAGCTCCTTCTCCTCAAGCTTCTCCCTGTGGTGTTTCGCCTTCCATTCTTCTACCAGAAACTTTATGAGACTTGCCTTGTTGGAGGAACTACTTAGAAGCTTTTTCCACTGCTGGATGTTGTGCCCATGTTGAATGTTCTTGAAATGGATCCCTGTGCCTTCATATCTGTTGACTCTTTCTGTATCTTTGATGGATGTCTCCTTGTAGACGTCAAAGACAATATCAATGCGCTTGCTCTTAGCACCCTCATGGATAGCGCGACTCATTGCTGTGCCTGCTAGCTGGCCAAATGTTGCATTGTTTCCCTTCAGTTTCTGAACCAGGCTCATCCCATCAATGATGGTTGCAGAGGGCTCGGGGATCACTTCTGCAGGACGAGCATTCCTCTCCAACTCCCTTGCGAGGGCAGCCTTGTTGGTCTTGCGGATAGACCCATCACCATTGGCAAGTGCCCATGGCAATGGACCCAGGGGATGAGTCAAGACATCACTCATTTGTAGCTTTCTGTTCTCAGCTACAAGTATCATCTGGCCAAATAGGTTTCTGTCAGCCTTCAAAATTACCTCCTTGCCAAGACCTTGTCTGCGTGTCTTCATTTGGATGTTAGAGAACGTTTTAAGTTTGTTCTTCGTCATCTTGTCATGAAACAATGTAGTTGGCTTATCGGTACCCAAACGCTCATCCTTGAATGTTTGATATGCATCCTCTCCTATACTGTATGCCCCTTGAAGGTCTTTGGCTACATCTGGTGGTGCTACAGTCGCTGTTGACAAACTGATAAGTTCACCATTATGCTCTTTGTTGAAGGGGTTCACCCAACCTGTCTCCAGCAGTTGAACGAAAGATTGGACATCGGCTTCATCTCTTCTAATCCTAGACACCTGTAGGTCTGAATGGCTGAAGTCAGTATATTGTTGGCCTACCAGGGCCCTCAGCTGCCTCAAGTACATACTGCGGTACTCTGATGTCAGGTAGAACCTGGAAACAGCTCCAACTTTGAGGCTGAAGCCTTTTGTGCCCCCTGGTGTCTGGGTGTCTTTGTTGATTGTCTCTTCAATGGTCTGGTCCACAGGAATTCGTCCAAAAGGATTCTTGCTACCGATCTGGACCGAAAAGCCACCTTGCATGAAGTATTCATGGACCTCTGGGTGTTCTATGGGCAGCCGAGACATTGTGGCATAGTAATAGGTTAGGTATCGGGCATAGTTGACCTTGTCATAGGCAAAACACCATGGTATCATCTGTCGGATTGCTCCTAGGTGAAGCATCCAGTTGCCTTCTCTTGAAGCTCGAACCAGGGCCAGCATGGTCTCGACCATGTCCAAGTATGACATCCAGAATGCTGAGAGTTGTTCATTTCTGAGGGTCTCAAGATAAACTTGAAAGAGCTTCAGGGTAAGTGTGCAAGATTCATTATCCAAGAGCTTTTCGAAGGATCCCTGCGACACACTGATGCGAAAGTTTGTGATGTTCTTCAGTGTTTCATCCAGATGGTGAAGGTCCCTTGCATGGTTTTCTTCTAGCCATGGAAGGAAGTTTTTCCATGCAAGCAGAGGGAGATAGGAGCTCTGCAGAGAAGACCGGAGAGTCCTGTTCAGCACAGAACGTGTATGTGTCAGTGTGTGTGCGTGTGTTGGGGCACCTCAGGGTGTCTTCAAATGTGACATAGCCCCCTAGATTTCTTCCAGTAAAATTTGCACTCCAAAAGTCATTTGGCGCTCCTTCCCTTCCGAGGCCTGCCGTTCCCCAATACTGCAGTGTACGACAACATATCGGGTGTTGTTGTGTTCGGGAGAGATTGGTGAACAAATAGTGGGGTGCATTTTTTGCTGGTACACCTCTTAAAAATAAAAAAATGAGCCTAAAATGACACCTTCATGTAAAAAATGCACTTTTTCCATTTTCTCAACCAAGTGTTTCCAACTACTGTGAAACACTGGTTGGGTCAAAGTGGTCACTATACCCCCTAAAAGATTCCTTGGGGGTGTAGTTTCCAAAATAGGGTCACTTTTTGGGGTTTCCACTGTGGGTGTACCTCAGGCAGCCTTCAAATGTGACATGGCCCCCTAGATTTCTTCCAGTGAATCCGCCACCCAAAAACCACATAGCGCTCCTTCCGTGTTGAGCTGTGCTGTGTGCCCATACTTTAGTTTACGAGTACATGTGGGGTGTTTCTATAAACTGCAGAATTAGGGTAACCAAGTTTGGGTTTGCCGTTAACCCTTGCTAGGTTGCAGGTAAAATTGGATTACAATGTAATATCTGGAAAAAAAATGAAATTTTGAAATTTCGCCTTCATTCTGCTAAAATTCCTGTGGAACACCTAAAGGGTTAACAGTTTTTAAAAATGAGTTTTGAACAGCTTGAGGGGTGTAGTTTGCAAAATGGGGTAATTTATGGGTGGTTTCTGTTATGTAAGCCCCTTAAAGTGACTTCAGAAGTGACTTGGTCCTTTGAAAAGTGGGTTTTGCTGTAAATGTGAAAAATTGCGCATAAAACTATAAGCCCTATTACGTCGTAAAACAATAAGGTTTCATTTTCAAAATGATGCCAATATGAAGTAAACATGTGGGGAGTGTAAATTAATAACTATTATGGGGGGTATCAGTATTTTTGTAAAAAGCAGAGAATTTCAAAGTTAAAAAATTGCCGATTTTTCCAAAATTTCCGAATATTTAGCATTTTTTTATATAGAAAGGTAAAATATATTGACTCCCATTTAGCACTGACGTGAAGTACAATATGTCACGAGAAAACAATCTCAGAATGGCTTGGATAGGTGAAAGCGTTCCAAAGTTATTAGCCCATGAAGTGGCACAGGTCAGATTGGCTTAGGCACTTGGGTACAAATAGGCCTAGGGCTGAAGGGGTTAATAAGCTACGTATATGTAAGGGCTATCATATCAAAAAATAAACTACAGACATGCATCTACCTAAAAATACCAAAGAAAATTAGTCACTCCGGGTGGTACCGATATCTGGCCCGGCTCATGGACTAGAGGAGAGAAGGAGGTCTTGGGAGGTCCAGAGATTATGCGAGGGAAGATATTGAGAGATTAGTTCAGAAATATACGAAGGAGAAAGGTTATGGATGGCTTTGTAGGTCACTGTTAGTAGTTTAAACTGGATATGCTGGGAAATTGGGAGCCAGTGAAGGGATTTGCAAAGAGGGGAAGCAGGAATGTAGCAAGGAGGGAGATTACCGTATATACTCGTGTATAAGCCGAGATTTTCAGCTCACTTTTTTGGGCTGAAAGTGACCCTCTCAGCTTATATTCGAGTCATTGTCAGCGGGGGAGGGGGAGCGGGGGCTGTCACATACTTACCTGCTCTCGGGGTGTCTCTGCACACTCCTGCTTCTGTACCGCTCATTAAAGTAATGAATATGGATGCATATTCATTACTTTATTGAGCGATATGTAACCGCTGAACACAGGAAGAAGCTGCGGGTGCCAGAGACTATCTGACAGTGAGACGCTGCCAGGGACCGCGCCGGGAGCAGGCGAGTATGACGGGGGAGGTGAGCATTGCACGATATTCACCTCTCTAAGTTCCACCGCTGTGGGCCACTCTGTCTTCCGTCCTCTGGCTGTGACTGTTCAGGTCAGAGGGCGCGATGACGTAGTTAGTGTGCGCGCCGCTCTCTGCCTGAACAGTCAGTGCAGAGGATGGAAGACAGAGCAGTGCGCAGCAGTGGAACGTGGAAGGTGACTATCGCAAGTGCCAGGGGCCTGAATGAAGAGAGGCGAGTATGTGATTTTTTTTATTTTAATAGCAGCAACAGCATATGGGGCATAATGTATGGAGCATCTTATGGGGCATGTGTGGAGCATCTTATGGGGCATAATGTTTGGAGCATCTTATGAGGCATAATGTATGGAGCATCTTATGGGGCCATCAACCTTTATGGAGCATCTTATGGGGCAAATGTTTCTATGGAGCATCTCATGGGGCCATTATTAACCTTTGTGCGGCATTATATGGGGCATATTTTAATATGGAGCATCTTATGGGGTGTATTTTGTATGGAGCATCTTATGGGGCCCATCATGAACTGTATGGAGCATTATATGGTGCTCCTGATTCAATATGGAAATTCAAAAACACTTAACCTACTGATGTCTCAATTAATTTTACTTTTATTGGTACCTATTTTTATTCTTGAAATTTACCGGTAGCTGCTGCATTTTCCACCCTAGGCTTATACTCAAGTCAATAAGTTTTCCCAGTTTTTTGTTGCAAAATTAGGGGGGTTGGCTTATACTCGAGCATATATGGTAATTAGTTAGGCAGCAGAGTTAAGGAAGGACTGGAGGGGTGCGAGTGTGTTAGAAGGTAGGCCACAGAGGAGGATGTTGCAGTAGTCGACGCGGGAGATGATTAGGGCATGCACAAGCATTTTGGTAGAGTGAGGGTTGAGGAAAGGACGGATTCTGGAAATATTTTTGAGCTGGAGGTGACAAGAGGTGGTGTGAGCTTGGATGTGCAGTTTGAAGGACAGGACAGAGTCAAGGGTTACTCCGAGGCAGCGGATTACCGGGACAGGGGAAAGTGTGAATTCATTTATTGTGATAGATACATCAGGTAGGGAATGCATGCGAGATGGAGGAAAGATAATTAGTTTAGATTTTTCCACATTGAGTTTGAGGAAGCGAGAAGAGAACAAGGAGGATATGGCTGATAGACACTCTGGGATTCTGGAAAGCAGAGAGGTGACATCTGGGCCAGAGAGGTAGATGAGTGTCATCAGCATATAGATGGTACTAGAAGCCATAGGACTTTGAGTTGTCCCAGGCCAAGGGTATAGATTGAGAAGAGAAGGAGTCCTAGGACAGAGCCTTGAAGGACACCAACAGAGAGGGGGTGAGATAAAGAGGTAGGGCAAGGTCTTTGACACCAAAGGAAGAGAGGATCTGTAGTAGGAGGCAGTGGTCAACTGTGTAGAAGGCAGAGGACAGGACTAGAAGGAGGAGTATAGAGCATGGTCTGTTAGCTTTGGCTGTAATTAAGTCTTAAGTTTGGACTGGACAGTCTCGGTGGAATGGTGGGGACGGAAGCCAGATTGTAGGTTATTGAAGAGTGAGTTAGATGCAAGGTGAAAGGAAAGTTCAGCATTGACGTGCTGCTCAAGGAGTATGGAGCCAAGATATGGGGCGATAGCTAGACATAGCACTCGGGTCAAGGGAAGGCTTTTTGAGGATAGGTGTGTTAGGTGTCGAGTTCCCACCTCTGCAAAGGGGGAATCTCGAGCCATCTCCGCTGCGGTCTCCCATCCTTCTCAAGCCGCAGTGGAGCCTGCTCAGCAGAGACGTCGGTCCCAGCGTCTGGCTCAGGCAGATACTCTGCGCCTGGTTACTGCTGTTCTTCCACGTTCTGCCATTATAGCCAGTACAGGTCAGCGGTGAGCAGACGTCTCTGGGACTAAGTCCTGCTTTTCCCCTTCTGAGCATGCCCAAGGTAAGACCTCTCATTGGAGGTCAGGGGTCACATGCTCAGGTACTGCAGCAGCTCTTATTGGTCCTCTAGGAAGGTCCTGAAGTTGCTGCAGCTATAAAAGGTTTGCATGGCCGCATGGCCATGCGCTAGTATCAACATGTGTATGAGCTTTGCTATTGTGGTCACGGCTGTATGTGGACAGGGTTTGGCTGAAATAAGCCCCTAGAATACCGGCACCTCCGGTGAGGAGTTTTGTATGAATGTATTCAGGGCTGGCTCATGGCCTCTAGAATTCCGGTTCCACCGGAGAGGAGTGTATTGTGTGCTTCTCTGAGTGCGTGACCACTGACTGTCATCAGCTCAGCAGTTACCTGTGTTCCCTGTGACGTTAACAGGGCACAGCGTCTTCTTTCTGTGTGACTCTGAAGTAACAGAGTTTGCTTATACCGCCATATAGTGCCGTCATTTGCTAGCAGCAGGTTCCTCCTGCACGGTGGACCCCGGGCTGCGAACGCACCAATAATAACATCTATATTTACTCGGTGCATTCCGCTAGCCCTAACAAGGTGTGATTGTGGCATGTTTTAAATCAGAGGGGAAGGTACCAGACGATAGTGATAGATTGAAGTGATGGGTTAGGGATGGGATAAGTGTAGTGATGAGGTTGGGAAAGAGGTGGGATGGGGTCAAGTGCACAAGTGGTGAGGTGTGATTTGGAGAAGATGAGCAAGCTGTCCTTCAGTGATTTTGGAGAGGGATGTTATGGGGTTAGGGCATTGGTCTGGCATACAAAGAGGTTGTGGTGGTCAGACAATAAAGATTTGCCTTCTTTGGTCTATCTTATTTTTGAAATGTGTGGCAAAGTCCTCAGCAGAGATTAGGGAAGTCGAAGGGGGAAGTGGTGGGTGGAGGAGGAAGTTAAAAGTGTTGAACAATTGTTTGGGGTTGTGAAATAAGGAAGATACAAGGGATGTAAAGTTGGCCTGTTTGGCAGAGGCGAAAGCTGATTTGAATGCGAGTGTTGCTTGTTTGAGTGCACTGAAATCATCTTGCGAATGTGTTTTCTTCCAACGCCGTTCTGCAATTCTGGATACTTGCCGAAGCTTTTTAATGATGTGATTGTGCCAAGGTTCTCTCTATTGATTTGTCACCCGAGTCGATGGCTGATGCCATTAGGTCATTCCAGGGTACCCCACTCATATACCCTGCTGTTTCGACGTTCCTGCCTGGATCATCATTTCCGGGCTTTCCTGCTGTAAGTGTCTTTTCTGGTACATATGGCCATTACTTCTTCAGTGGTTTATCAGTCATTGGTTATCATTATCAATCCTATTTGACTGATCTGTTACTCTCAGCGCTCATTGTATAAACCCAGGTTTTTGGAGGGGTTTCTTACATTTACCCTAATTGTAGGGATGCTCTGTGCTGGTTCTCCAACACTGAGTTTTTCCTCCTTATTTGGTCCCTTTTAGGGCATATTAGGAATCGTCCAAATTTTGACATGTCCTGATTATTGATATCTCAGGGTGCATTGGATAAATATTTATTAGGAGCTATATTGCCTCAGGGTTATAAGATTGCATTGCACTCATTGTATCTGTTTATTGCAGTGGGTTTTTACTTTGATTTATGTTTTCTGTTTCAGTAATTGTTGGTCAATAAAATTATTACATTTTATTATTTTGGTGTAGTGTGCATGCCTTACAGTAGTGGCTTTTGCACCTCCCTTGATTATTTTTGCATAGTAGTGTGCCTGGTTCCATTATTATTATTGGCTGATGCCAGAGTGGCATTGTAGAAACTAGTGGCAGTGTCTGTGTGGAGTGAAGATATGGAGGACAGCGGTAGAATAGAGTCATAGAGTGTGGGAGTGTCTAGATGTGCGAGGTTTCAGCGGGGGTGCGCATGTTGCTATACATAGTTGATAGGTGTAGAGGACAGTGATGACAAAATGAGTAGATGGTGGTCAGATAGAGGGAAGGTTGTCAAGTTAGATAGGGAGCAGAAACGGATGAAGACCAGGTCTAATGTGTGTTCGTCTGTGTGGGTGGCTGAGGAGGACCACTGAGTAAGTCCAAAAGATGAAGTAAGGGACAGGAATTTGGAGGCTGCTGACTGGTGGGTGTCAATGGGGATGTTGAAGTCACCCATAATGATGGTGAGAATGTCAGCAGAAAGAAAGTGAAGAAGCCAGGTGGAGATTTGATCAATAAAGGCAGTAGTCGGGCCCGGAGGTCGGTATATGACGGCCACTTGGAGGTTGGAGGGAGAGTAGATGAGGACAGAGTGGACTTCAAAAGAGGGGAGGATAAGGGAGGGTAGAGGTGGGATTGGGTTAAAGATACAGTTGGAAGAAAGGAGAAGGCCCAGGCCTCCACCATGTCTGTTGCCAGGGTGAGGAGTGTGGGTGAAATGGAGGCTGCCATAACATAGTGCAGCAGGGGAGGCTGTGTCAGAGGGTGTCAGCCATGTTTCGGTGAGGCCCAGGAATTAAAGATTACGAGAGGTAAAGAAGTTGTGAATCACGTGGAGTTTATTGTAGACGGAGCGGGCATTCCATAGTGATCCAGAGAGAGTGAGCAGGGTGGTGGGTGTCAAGGGCACGGATTTGAGGTGGGCAAGATTTCTGGTGTTTATATTGGGTTGGGAGAGATAGAAGGGTGTAATAATGGGAGGTATGAGATGTGGGGGTCCAGGATTGGGAAATATGCACCAGCAGTGAGGAGACAGCAGGTGGGAGAAGGAGAGTGGGTTGCTTGTTTTGTGTTTTATTAGGAGAGATATGAGGTTGAGGAGCAGGTCAGTGGAGGAGGTCAGGTGGGGTGGCAAGAGGGAAGGAAAGATTATTACTTGGTTAGAGGGTGCTGGGGTTTGGGGATAGCGAAGGAGAGTGTTGTAAAAATATTGATGTACCAAGACAATGACAGTTCATAGGCTAATAGAAAACCTCATAAGATGCACGAGTAGATCGTGGTGCTCAACTGTTTGTTCACTCTGCTTCCCAAATATACAATAAAAAGCCACCAAACTTTATTGTAGGCAAAAATAATACCAATAAAAACTCCAGTCATCTGAAAAATAGTCCCCACTCAGGTCCATCATCTGTCAGTGGAAAAACAGGTTTCCACATTATTAGTGGCTCAAAGTCTTTTGAAAAGCAACATGGCTTCTACAAATCAATCCAGCAATATCATCTCTGCCGGAAGGTGCCAGATACAAGCTTGTTCTCCTCTGGTTCAGTCCTCTGTAGTGATGGGCGAGCACTAAAATGCTCGGGTGTTTGTTGATCCCAATGTAAGTCTATGGGAAACGCGAGCATTTTTCCAGCGCTACCCCCCAGTCTTTAGAGGGACTAGAAATTGCGAAAATCGATGGGAACAGTGCTCAAATGACTCCCGTCACTGCTGTGAACAAAGTTGTCAGAGTCTTACGCCACTTTTACAGACTCACAATAAAACATACAAAAATTAAACCAAAATGGATTTTCATGGGAAAAGTATTAAGGAATATCCTTTCCAGGGTAATGACTTGTATATAAGGCAAAATAAATAACCAAAAATGCTCTCCACACCTTGGGCTATGTTCACACGTATTCACTGGGAAATGTCAGTTACATTTCACAACCTTAGCTGGCCATGTAGTGTGTGACACATCATCAGACACATCCTGTTTCATTTATGAAGGAGGGACTCAAAGTCACAAATCACTCACTTGTCCAGCTCAGCAAATATTGAATGGAGGAGATAAAAATAGAATAAAATCTTGTCCTTTATTAGTGCATCATAAAAACAAGCTGACTCGTTTCAGGCAATACTGCTCTTAGTCATAGCATAATAAAAACACATTACAACACAATATATAAAGGCACATAACAGGAGGCTACATCCAATAACAATACATGTCAATTAACCATATATCAAACACCTGAGTACCCATTGGACAAAGACACCCACCCTGCCCAACCTGAGTGTTATACAAATGTTATAGCCACTAAGTCCATATACAATATTGCAAATTCAAATTGTAAGAATGCAACAATACCCTTCACTTATATATTTTGAATGTTGGTTGTGGTTTCACACTCGTGGTAGCATTAGACGGACTCTACAACCCACACAAGTGGCTCAGGTAGTGCAGCTCATCCAGGATAGCACATCAATGCGAGCTGTGGCAAGAAGGTTTGCTGTGTCTGTCAGCGTAGTGTCCAGAGGCTGGAGGCGCTACCAGGAGACAGGCCAGTACACCAGGAGACGTGGAGGGGGTTGTAGGAGGGCAACAACCCAGCACCAGGACCACTACCTAAGCCTTTGTGCAAGGAGGAACAGGAGGACCACTGTCAGAGCCCTGCAAAATGACCTCCAGCAGGCCACAAATGTGCAAGGGTCTACACAAATTGTTAGAAACTGATTCCATGAGGATGGTCTGAGTGCCCGACATCCACAGATGGGGGTTGTGCTCACAGCCCAACACCGTGTCGGACGCTTGGCATTTGCCACAGAACACCAAGATTGGTAAAGTCGCCACTGGCACCCTGTGCTCTTCACAGATGAAAGCAGGTTCACACTGAGCACATGTGACAGACGTGACAGAGTCTGGAGACGCCGTGGAGAGCGATCTGCTGCCTGCAACATCCTTCAGCATGACCGGTTTGGCAGTGGATCAGTAATGGTGTGGTGTGGCATTTCTTTGGAGGGCCGCACAGCCCTCCATGTGCTCGCCCGAGGTAATGTGATGAAAGCAGCCCACAATGGACAAAAACAACATCAATCTCTCACACATGCTCCTAGCCATGTGTCAAGAAGTGACCGTTAGAGAGATCACATCCTACTATATAGGACACTCCAGCATACAATTAAATATACCTGAGAAAAACACTCGGAGTATACGTCCAATTTGAAAAGTATATATACACGTTTTTATTCCATAGAAAGATCATATACAAAATATTGAAACAATCAATAAATAAATATCAGGTAAACAGCGAGGGAGACTGAAAAAAACACCGAAAGTACACGGTGACAGCCCCTATAAAAATCTGCATATATTACATCATAAAGTGCCAACAGTGCATGTCACAGCAAGGGTTTTTGGACTGGATAGTCATTAACTGCATATCATAGATCACACAGTGGGATTAAAATCAGAGTACAGCACACTAAATGCCAATCCCGGTTCCATAGACCTTACCCATCCTGCAGATTCCCAGGGGTTGCCACCAACGCCCGTTTCGTCCCCTGACGAAGCCGATGCGAAACGCGCGATGGAGCATCGGTGGTGACCCCTGGGAATCTGCAGGATGGGTAAGCCACAGGACACTGTGGCTTGCAGAGTAGATGCTGTATCCCCTCCTCTGACTGCCCTTTTTACTTGTTCAATGGCAATCACTCTCATGGAAGTCATGTCACCAGCATAAACCTCCTTGAAGTGTCTGGACACTCCTGATAAAGAGCGTTTATCATTGCTATTACCTGTAGCAGCTCCTGATATACAGTATGTTCTTTAATTCTCTGCTTTTATTTACGTGTGGTCGATCCCAAATATTGCACATTACATGCCTGACAAGAAACCAAATCTATTACAGATCTGGAATTACAATTACCAAAAATGGCATATGGTTAATTGACATGTATTGTGATTGGATGTAGCCTCCTGTTATGTGCCTTTATATATTGTGTTTTAATGTGTTTTTATTATGCTATGACTAAGGGCAGTATTGCCTGAAACGCGTTAGCTTGTTTTTATGATGCACTAATAAAGGACAAGATTTTATTCTATTTTCATCTCCTCTATTCAATATTTGCATGAGCTGGACAAGTGAGTGATTTGCATTTTCACCTGGGAGTCGGGCGGCAGGAACTTGGTGGTGATCCGTGCTCTGCACATGTCTATTGAGAACTGGACTCTAATACGTGTGGTTGGGTGAACTGATGAAATTCTAGTATTTTCAAAGGCACAAAGCCAATTTTTATAGGGCAATCAGGCGGCTTTTACCATTGTTAGAGGTCAATCAGCCGGCTACGCTTTGTTGTTCTCATTATTAAACAGTGGGTCTCCTATACTGTTACTGCCTATGCAGTGAGTGGCAGGGCTTCCAAAAATTAGGACGCACCCCAATACCCCTTTGATGAGACATACAGGAGGGCCTCCTGAAGACAATGTTCCCATTATTAGGAAGTGGGTCCCCCATACTGTTTAACTATGCAGTGAATGCATAGGCTGCCAAAAACTAGGATGCACACCAATACCCCTTGGAAGAGACGTGGAGGAAGGCCTCATAAAACAATGTTCTGTAGTGTGGCTAAGGGTCGCATAGTCGATGGGAGGTATGTGTCACTGAGATAGCTTGTCTCTGATGTAGCCCGGATTGTTTCTCTGGTTCATGAAAGCACTAAGAGGTTCGTTTGTTGCACCTGGGTCCGGGTTGCGGGTAGCCCTGAGACATGGGCAAGTCTGGCTACCCGCATACCTCACCCCTTTGTGTGCTTACAGCCTATATAATGAGACTGTTTAGCACATGGTCTGTGTATTGGGAGGGAGAAGGCCTCCTATGTGTGTGAGGCTCCAGAACAAACCTGAAGTACTGGACATTATCCAAGCCTATGTGCCCACAGGCCTGGAGGAGCAGAGCCCTGCTATGAACATTTATACTTTGTCATGCTTGAGCTAAAGGCTATTTATTTTCTGTTTGTGCTTCTGGGTTTTATGAAGAAATCAACCCACAAGAACCTTTTAAAGGAACGTGTCTCCTGTTTTCCTCCCACTGCACCTGAGCGAGTACAACCCCTACAATTGGTGGAGAATGTGGGCAAGCTTCCCAGCAGAGATGTGAAACTGCTACAAGAAGGACTGCATGTCAAGTCTGTCACAAGCATCACCAGACAAAATGGAGGACCTGCTGAAAAACCTGATCCAATCGCAGCAGCAGCAAGAAACCAACAGGATGTTGTTACAACAGATCTAGCAGGAGCAGCGGCTGCAAGATGCAGCTTCTGGTGACCGCCATCCAGGGCAGGACGAGCGCCCCAACCTCAGGTCCGTCTGATGATGTGCTTGTCCGGAAGGCGGTAAGACAGGCTTTGCAGAAAATTACTCCCAGGGATGATGTTGAAGCTGAAGAACCTGCAGTGGAGAACTGCAGTGGTGAGGCTGAAGAACCTGCAGTGGAAAATTTAAATGTTGAAGCTGAAGAACCGGCAGTGGAGAATTGCAGTGTTGAGGCTGAAGAAACTGCAGTGGAGACTTGCAATATTGAAGATGAACAACCTGCAGTGGAGAATTGCAATGTTGAGGCTGAAGAATCTACAATGGAGAATTGCAATGTTGGGGCTTTCCTGACAGTGTTTGGAAGGGTCACCAAGAGGGAGAAACTCCTACCAGAGCAGTGGGAGAAGGAACTAGCGACATACATCACGGGGGAACCCCAGAAAGCATACTATGATTTAGCTTTTCAGGATGCTAAAGAGAATGGCAAGCTAAAAATGGAGATTCTTGCACGCTTGGGGGTAACAATGACTCTCAGGGCACAGTGGGTCCACCGTTGGGCATATCACCGGGACAAACCACCACTCTCCCAAATGTTTGACCTGTTGCACCTGGTCTAGAGTCCTCTACGCCTGTGCAGATGTTAGAATGGGTGGTGATGGACCAGTTTGTGCACTCCCTGCTGAGGCCCGTACAAACGTGGGTTGCCCAGGGTGATTCCCAGAATGCCGATGAACTGGTCGGACTGGTCGAGAGATACCAGGGGATGGAAGTTCCGTGGGAAAGCAGCCCACTCCATACTGGGGGTCCCAACAGGGGGCAGAGGCACAAAAGGGGGTGGGATGCCCATACTGTTTGCCTATGCAGTTAATGCAAGAGCTGCCAAAAATTAGGACTCACCATAATACCCATTTGAAGAGACGTACAGGAGGGCCTCCTGAAAACAATGTTCCCATTATTAGGAAGTGGGTCTCCCATACTGTTTGCATATGCAGTGAATGCAAGGCCTGGCAACAATTTGGAGGCACTCCAATGCCCCTTGGGAGAGACGTGGAGGAGGACCTCATAAAAAAAAAAATATTCGCATTAGAAAGGAGCGGGTCTCCTATACTTGTAATGCCCATGCACTAAGTGTATGGGCCGACAAACATTTACCCCTGTTGGGTATACATGAACATACTGTATAACCATTTGTTTTGTACAGGCATCATAAACACCATTTAAAAAAAATTACGTGGGTGTTGCGTCACGGACCACGGTCACCCTGGTGATCTGGTGGTGGAGGATGAGGAGAAAGAGGAGGACAACAGCAAGTAGCAAAAATCAGGAAGCGTAAACTCATGTGTGGGTGTGAAGAGGTACATGGGAATAGACCTCCCCCCCCAAAAAAAAAAACCCACTGGAATTGAGTTTATGTTATGCTGCTATCATTCGGTGGTGTTGAGAAATCTGGCCCAATCCAGCCCTTGGTCATTTTTATAAGAGTCAGCCTGTCAGCATTTTCACTTGACAGGCGGAGGCGCTTATCAGTTATAATTTCACCAGCAGCACTAAAAACCCGCTCTGACAAAACGCTAGCAGCAGGGCAGGCCAGGACCTCCAATGCATAGAGAGCCAGTTCATACCATGTGTCCAGCTTGGATACCCAATAATTATAGGGCACAGAGGAATCATGAGGGACGTTAGTACGGTCATCAAGGCACTTCCTCATCATCTTCCAAAACTTTGCACTCCTTGTGACAGTACCCCGCATCTCAGAGCCTGTGCGATGGGAGGGTCTGAGAAAACTCTCCCACAACTTTGCCAGTGTTCCCTTGCCTCTGTTAGACACAACTCCCTGGTTGTCCAACAAACTGTGACCTCTGCCGCCAACGTTTTCCGACTTCCGTGTCCTCACCAAGAGGACGACTGACCATGCTCTCCTCCTCCTCCCTGTCCTCAGGCCTTCCACGCTGAATAGACGGTATGACAGTTGTGCAGGTAGTACCATCTATAGCGCATGAAACTAGCTCCTGTTCGTCCTCCTCCTCTTACTCATTGTCACCCAATCCACATTGGGATGAGATGAGGCTGGGCTGTGTGTAATCACCATGTATGGTTTCTTGCTCCATCTCATCGTGCTCCGATGCAATGCATCCTCTTTTATTGTGAGCAGATAGCGTTTCAGAACACAGAGAAGTGGGATGGTGATGCCAATTATGGTGTCATCGCCGGTCAGCATCTTGGTGGAGTCCTCAAAGTTTTGCAGGATGGTACATATGTCTAACATCCATGTCCACTCCTGAGGTCTTATGTGTGGAGTCTGAACTCAATAACGATGGCCTTGTTGATGCTGGTAGTCAACAATTGCCCTCTTCTTCTTTTCCAGCATCTCCAGTGTAGAGTTCCTACGCGTAGGGACATCACACACCAGTCGGTGAGCCGGATGCTGCAAACGCTGCTGAAGCACGGCAAGGGCGGCACAAGCTGGAGCCGACTTTCTAAAAAGGGCACACAGGCAGCGGACTTTGACAAGCAGCTCCAGGTAGGTTTTTAGAAACCGTTTAACAACGTGGTTAAGCACATGAACCAGGCATGGTACTTGTGTGAGCTCACCTCACAGCCGCCCCCTGGTTCCGGCCATTGTCACACACGACCACGCCTGGTCGTAGGTTCAGCAGGGTCGGCGACACATCTGCCTACTCTTTCAGAGATGTCCACAACTCTTCAGCATTGTGCGGTATGTCACCTAAGGATATTAGCTTCAGCACAGCTTGTTGCCACTTGGCTGAGGCAGTGCTGCAGTGCTTCCAGCGAGTGACTGATGTGGTCATTTCGGAGATGGAGCCTGAAGAGGAGGAGGATGAGGTGCAGGAGCTGTAGACTGTGGGGGCAACCCTGATTGACCTAGGGCCCGCAATCCTCGGCGACTGGAGGACGTGTTCCATCCCAAGGTCTGACTGGATCCCGGCTTCCACTATGTTAACCTAGTGTGCCGTCAGCGAGATGTAAAAGCTCACCGACACAAAAAGAGGACTTAAAGATCCTCCAAAAAATTGAAAAAAGTCACAGAGAAAAATGTAGAGATGTTTACCTGCATATATGTGCATCAGTAATAGGCTGTAAACCAGATGCTCGGCATTGCCTGTGTGAACAACGCCACATACAGACTATTATCGCTTATCTTTTTGTGCACTCATGCCAAACAGCCAACACTGGATTGAAAGTGGTTGTTTCATCGGTATTTTTTGCACCTGTGTTTTTGCCATCATTAATCGTGTCCGCCGCACCCTGCTAGTGCATTTGGTTGGAGGCTTTAGCAGGTAAACATCTCTGCATTTTTCTCTGTGACGTCAGCCAGATGTACCGTCCCTGCCCACAAGCACTTTTCCACGTGTCCATGGTTAGGTGGACTTCCCAGTAACTGCATTGTTGAGGACATGGCTAATGTTGTGCGATACATGCTTGTGTAATGCGAGGACGGCACACCGGGAGAAATAGTGGTGGCTGAAGAACGAGTACCGAGGGACAGCCGCCATCAGGTTGCGGAAAGCTTCCGTCTCCACGAGCCTAAAAGGCAACATTTTGAGCGCAAGCAGTAGTGACATGTGGGAATTTAGTAGTGTGGCCTGTGGGGCATTGGCTGCATATTTGCGCTTGTGATTCAAGGACTAGGGTATGAACAACTGAACGCTGCGCTGGGACAAGGATGTGGACGTGCTTGCTGATGGTGCTAGTTGAGTGTGCAATGACAGGTGCAGGGCAGGAGGCATCTTCGCATGCACCATGGACAATGCACTTGCACGCACAACAGCGGAAGCAGTGCTGTCACCCGCAGACACTGTTCATGGACCCTGGGGTTCGGCCCACAAAGTCGGGTGCTTTGCTGCCATGTGCCTGATCATGCTGGTGGTGGTCAGGCTGGTAGTTTTGCTACCCCTGCTGATGCTTGCCTGGCAGGTGGTGCAAATGGCCTTTTTGGAGTTATCAGCAGAGACTTTAAAAAACCAGACTAGGAAAGACCTAACAGTTGGACTGTCAACTTCCGTCATGTTGGTGTTACGGGGAACGGTTGCCCGCCTTCTGTCTGTTGCCACCACACTGCTTCTTCCTGCCTGTTGGGGTGCTACGCCTCCCTCCCCGTGTGCTGCTGGCCTCACTTTGCAAGACCCTGCCAGCCTGGGTCAGTTACTAAATCATCCACCACCTCATCTTGCACTTCAGCACCCTGGTCCTCCTCCTGACTTACTGGCAATTGTGTCTCATCATCGTCCACCTCTGGTGACACTTTCCCCACTATCCCCTTCGTGTGACCGTGGCTGCTCAAATATTTGGGCATCGCTACATGTGATCTCCTCTTGCTCAGCTTCAAATTGACCGGGCGAGAGGCCTGAATATATAAATGGAAAAGTGAACAACTCTTCGGAGTCTCCAAGTGTGGGATTAGCTGTCTCCAGGGACTCGGCATTGTGGGAGGAAGGAGGATCAGGGTGAGGAATATGTGGTCCAGACTCACGGCTACTGAGACTTGACAGTGTGGAAAACAGGGTGGTGGTGGTGGTGGCAAAGGGACTGGAAGCATTATCCGCTATCCAACCATCAACCTTTTGACCCTGCCCTGGGTTCAAAAGTGGTGTGCTGCGGTACCCTATTAATTTGGACAGGAATGTCGGGCAAGAAGATGTGGGCGTTTCTTGCGGCACAATTTCAGCTTGCCGATGGCCACAACCTCTGCATGCACCATCACCATCATGTCCAGCTTCCCATTCCTTGCCACACGCCTTGCCCATTTTAAATGGAAGACAATATTTTCCACGTTCTGTACAAATGGCTGAATTTGGAGTCATTTTCCCAGGGCGGGGGAGGGGGAGCGGCAGCTGTCACATCATACTCACCTGCTCCCGGCGCGGTCTCTGCACTTCCCTGCTTCTCTGATGGTCTCCACCGCCCACAGCTCCTCCTGTGCTCAGCGGTCACGTGGTACCGCTCATTAAAGTAATGAATATGGACGCGACTCCACTTCCATAGGCGTGAAGCGCATATTCATTACTTTAATGAGAGGTAACATGTGACCGCTGAACACAGGAGCAACCTACCGGCGCGCGCCGGAGACCATCGGAGAAGCAGGGACTTGCGGAGAGACCGCGCCAGGAGGGGGTGAGTATAACGGGGGACGGTGAGCCATGCAATATTCACCTGTCCCCGTTCCACCGCCGGGCTCGGTCTGTCCGCGTCCTCTGGCTGTGACATTCAGGTCAGAGGATGCGATGACGTGGTAAGTGCGCGCCCTGTGCCTGAATAGTCACTGCAGAGAGCCATAGCGGCACGAGGCGGTGGAACGGAGAAAGGTGAATATCACAAGTGCCGGGGGCCTGAGCCAGCGGCGACTCACGAACCTGGCCCCCGTATCACGCCGGTGTCCCTGCCTGCTCAGGACACCGGCACTCAGCGCCCAGCGATGAGAGGCGAGTATGTCTTTTTTTTTATATATATATTTTTTTTTAATCGCAGCAGCATATGGGGCATATTATTCTATGGATATACATTGGGGTGAGACGCAGCAGCATCCACACACCACCCAGGTATTATGTGATTATATGCACTTTATTCATAGTTATATGATAGCACTAGGCACACAGGTACCTTAGTGTTTTAGGTCTATATGTGGTAATATGGGAAACTGATTTTTTGCCAAATTGAATTATTCAGTCTTTATAATTAGCACTTTGCTTTAACACTGACTTAGATTATTTTCAGTTGGCTTCTCATAGTTTCCACGTGACCACATCATTTAGTGTTATAAATTATTCTATGTGAATTGGTGTGTGTTTTCCTGCTGAAGGTCCTTAGTCGTTTTTTGAGGCATCCATTATGTATTAATAACATGTTTTTATATATTTTTCTGTGTAATAAACTTTTTGGATTTTATTTCATACACTTCTTTGTGCCTTCATTGGTTCTTGGTATAACATATTCTATGGAGCATCTTATGGAGCCATCAACCTTTATGGAGCAGCATATGGGGCATATTATGCTATGGAGCATCATATGGGCCATCAACCTTTATGGAGCAGCATATGGGGCATATTATGCTATGGAGCATCTTATGGGGCCATCAACCTTTATGGAGCAGCATATGGGGCATATAATGCTATGGAGGATCTTACGGGGCCATCAACCTTTATGGAGCATTATTAGGGGCATATTATTCTATGGAGCATCTTATGAGGCCATCATTAACCTTTGTGCAGCATTATATGGGGCATATTTTAATATGGAGCATCTTATGGGGCCCATCATGAACTTTATGGAGCATTATATGGGGAGTATTTTGTATGGAGAATGTTATGGGGCATTATATGGGGCTCCTAATTCAATATGAATATTCAAAAACATTTAACCTACTGATGTCTCAATCAATTTTACTTTTATTGGTATCAGGGGCGGATTATAATAGGGTAAATCTGGGCGGTAGCCCAGGGCCCAGCGGTGTGGGGGGGCCCTCGGCTACCGCTCAGATTGCCTGCCGCCAGTCATGGCATTACTGCCCTGACTTGCTTATGGGCCCGGCGGGCAGAGAGGGGGCCTGCATCGGGGGCCCCGTCTCATCTGCTCACCAGGCCCCTACCGGCGCTGCGGCAGTTTCACCTATTGACCTGCGGGCGCGCGCCCACACGTCAATAGTTAACAACAGCCGCCAGCCAATTGGAGGCTGGCAGCTGAAGTCGGCCGCAGGCGCAGCACACACGTCGCCGGCATCTGACGTCATTGTCAGTCGCCGGCGAGTGAGAGCTGCTGGAGGGAGCTCGCCGCTGGAGCATGGACAGGTGAGGATAACTTTTTTTTTTTCTTTGCGAATGGCCAGATTGCTGGACATACTGGTGGCAATATTGGAGACACTTGGGCAGATTGCTGGATCATGCACTGGGGGCAATATGCTGGACAGACTAGGGGCAATATTGGACACACTGGGGCAGATTGCTGGACACACTGGGGCAGATTGCTGGACACACTGGGGCAGATTGCTGGACACACTGGGGCAGATTGCTGGACACACTGGGGCAGATTGCTGGACACACTGGGGCAGATTGCTGGACACACTGGGGGCAATATTGGAGACACTAGGGCAGAATGCTGGACAGACTGGGGGCAATATTGGAGACACTGGGGCAGAATGCTGGACAGACTGGGGGCAATATTGGAGACACTGGGGCAGAATGCTGGACAGACTGGGGGCAATATGCTGGAGACACTGGGGCAGAATGCTGGACACACTAAGGCAGATTGCTGGACACACTGGGGGCAATGCTGGAGAGGAGACACTGGGGCAGATTGCTGGACAGACTGGGGGCAATATTGGAGACACTGGGGGCAGAATGCTGGACACACTGGGGCAATATGCTGGAGACACTGGGGCAGATTGCTGAACACACTGGGGCAGAATGCTGGACACACTAAGGCAGATTGCTGGACACACTGGGGGCAATGCTGGAGAGGAGACACTGGGGCAGATTGCTGGACAGACTGGGGGCAATATTGGAGATATTGGGGGCAGAATGCTGGACACACTGGGGGCAGGACTGGAGGCATGGGCAGAATGTAGATACGGGGCATGATTGGAGACACGGGGCAGAATGAAAGACATGGGGCAGGATAGGATCATGGGGCAGGATGGATACGATGGAGACAGATGGGGCAGGATGGGGAGATCATATGGGGTAGAATGGATACTCATGAGGGCAGGATGCGAGAACATATGGCTGGAGCCAGGAATGAGATACACGGGGCCAGGGTGTGGGAATATTATTACCATAGGGGCTAATTAAGGGATATTATTACTGCAGTGATGTATTTATTTTATTTTTTGAGTATATTGTTTTAAATGGGGGGGGCGGTCCTGTTACTGTGTAGAGTGACACTATGTCGCCTTTTTTTCTCCATGTGGTGTAATGTAGAAGTTGGGAAAAATTAAGTAATGTGTTCTGCAAGCGGAGCTCGAGATAACTGTTATTTCCTGCAGAAACGAGTCCTGGCTGGAAGAAATGATGGCGGTCTGTGCTGGATGAAAGGTGAAGGACTTCAGCTAGAGACGTCACTGGTGAGTCAGTGTTACCTATACACTGACACTATACACTGTATACTATATACAGAGGTCCTGGGTATAATGTCACCAGTGATCACTGTATTACCTATACACAGACACTGCATACTAAGTATAGATCTCCTGTGAATACTGGCACTTATGGTGATAGTATTGTGCTTTTTTTTTTTTTTTTTTTTTTATCACTGATCAGTATTGTAGTATTCAGTCACTATGTGGTGGTAACGTGGTCTGGAAATGGTGTTGCGGTATTTGTCCCTTGTATGTGCTATTTGGTCACCATGTGGTGGTAATATGTGGTCTTGACATGGTGTAGCGGTATTTGTTCCTTGTATGTGATATTATTCGGTCACTGTGGTTGTAATATGTGGTGTGGTCATGGTGTAGCGGTATTTGTTCGTTGTATGTGATATTATTGGTCATTTTAAAAATTTAAAAATAAATCAAAATATACCTAAATTGTATTGCATATTTTAACAAATATTTATTAGGTTACAGTACAGTAGGGCCCGGCCAAAAGTGTCTACCGTGTTCTGGTGGCGGCTTACAAAATCTTTGTCACATGACCCCGTCACATGACCGGGGGGGGGGGGGGGGGGGGCCAGTGTGTCTGAACAGCCCGGGGCCCTGGCTACCCTTAATCCACCCCTGATTGGTATCTATTTTTATTTTTGAGAGAGGAAAAATAATCTCCAGCATGGATCTTCTAAAAAAATCAATTTATTGGGAACATTTTAAAATGCAAACATTTGCAAAGAAGAGACCACCTGGGGGTCTCAGGTGGTCAACGCCGACGCGTTTTGACAATCAGGACTAAGGCTAAATGCAGATTGTATCTGATACAAACTTCAAAGCACAAGATTAGAAGGGCTGTTCGTATGATGGTTCAGCTTCAGCACCAGTATCTACACTACAGGACTCTGAGACGTTGTACTGTGCACGCTCACGCCTGGACAAGCACTCTCTCCCTCCAATAACAACTGTCACCGAGCTGTGCAATGGCGTCAGTGTGACGAGCCTGACACCGCCTACCTTTTTTTTTTAATAAACCCTGATGATGTCTCAAAGCCAGTAATAAGAGAAATGCCACTACCAAGATGGCTACAGCATTACAGTGACCCGCAGGCAATCCCTGCATGCTTTTTGGCTGTGTAACAGGCACCACACATGCGGGGTGGGGAATAGAGTTGGAAATCGAGCACCGGCTAATGTTTGCCGAGAAACAGGCACCAAGATAATCAAGTGATATCCGAGTATCACAGAGCACATTCGCTCATACCTATTCAGTATTCTAGAAAGCCAACAGCATCATTATCCTCCTCTTTCTCTTAGAAGATCATCATAATATTTTTCTTCAAGTGATTTTCTAACTTGTCAGCACATTCTATGTACACTGTTATTTGGCTTTGTAGTTTACAGATCTGGGCAGGTAACTGTCAACGTCTCCTAATCCCTTGAGGTAGGACGATCCTCCTTGTTTTAAGTTTAATAGGAAAATGCTTTCACAAAATCATTTGAACATGACGGAGGAGAATGTTATTCTCTAGAGGCAAAATGGTGATCACACAATTGTGATACGGCCGAACTACACGACTGATAAAGCAGCCACAGCCGGTGACTGGGAAGAATCTGTGACTTCTCTGCATTTAGTGGTCACTACTCACCTGGGTAGTCATATGTAGGAATCTCCTCTTTACGCCGCTCATCATCCCTCACATATGTCTCTGTAGTATTATTATGGGTCAGATCTTCACCCTGAAACAAATATTGTAAAAGTCACAGACAGATGGAGAAGTCACATCTATGATCAGCTCTAATCCTGCCATCTCCACCGTTCTCATTACACAAGTATAAAACATAGAATACTGGTGGATAAAACAAGACTGAGCACAAGACCTTCACCAGCGTCTACACATCATAGGGGAGATCTCATGACACCTTCTCTCCATCTACCTGATGATCCTGAGGAACATTGGGATCTTCCTGTTTACCGTCCTGTGGAAGAAGAGGATGAGGACATCTCTCTGGTGTTGTCCTCTTACTGGATAGATCTGGAGGAAACACATACAGGGACTGAATTCATTCTTTACATACAGATAATTATAGGCCGTGTGTATTTAGTCCTGTCTATTACCTGGTGATGTGAGGGGCTGAGGAACCTCCATCATGACATCCTTGTACAGATCTTTGTGTCCTTCTAAATACTCCCACTCCTCCATGGAGAAATAGATGGTGACATCCTGACACCTTATAGGAACCTGACACATACAATGATACCGTCATCCCCCGATCCCATACTAACGTTACTGTATAATGTCCCAGCATTCCCAGCAGTGTCACCTCTCCAGTCAGCAGCTCAATCATCTTGTAGGCGAGTTCTAGGATCTTCTGGTCACTGATGTCCTCATGTATCAGGAGGTGAGGTGGCGGCCCAGTGATTGAGCTCAGGGGTCTTCCCCATCCCTCAGACACAGGGTCCTGACAGCGCTCACAAGAGGTCTTCTTCAGTACTGCATAATCCTGGTTATGAAGAAACATTAATAAATCTCACTACAGACATTTCCAGAGTCCTCACCTCTCCAGTTCTGTCCATCTGTTATTCCCATAGATAAGAATGATGTAATGTGACATCATCAGAATCTCTCACCTCTCCAGTAAGCCGGAAGAGGATCTCTAGGGTGAGGTGTAATATGCTCTCCGCCATCTTGTCTCTGTCCATATCCATCCTTGATGATTAATTCCTAATATATAAGATGTCCACTGAGAGGATCTGATATTGCAGGGAAATGAACAGGAAGAAAGAAAATGAGCCAATGTAACATCATAAAGAATGACAACAATGTGAAACATATCATGAGATAGAACGTGTAGATGTTGTATTCTCTAGTCGTATACGGACTGGAACACAAGTTGAATTACTGACTAAGACATCTCCTCCATGCTCCCAATCACTGGCTACGTTGGCCACTGCTTCGGCAACTGATTAGCTGTAGGAATCACAAGTTTGTTGGGACTGAGCAGGATGTGCTGCAAAAGACCAAAGAATATGGAGGTCTGCAGAGACCAGCTGTGGCTGTGAAAAGTCATGTCCTCTAGACAAGATGGAGATGGAAAGAAAGACGACTCCAGAGAAGATGTAATCCATAAGTTACCTGGATCTAAATCTTCATTGTATGGTCCACAGTGTGATGATGGCTGCTAATAACAACTCCATGTATCTTCTTACCATTTTTAAGGACATACTGGGAGTTGTAGGGTTGTAAATTCATGTGATACAATGGTTTATGGGGCTGAATTGATATTACAATTGATTGTTGTACTATGCTTGCTTTTTGTATTCAAGTACTCTTGATTCTGGTCAAGCATTCATATACCTGTGGTGGTTCTGGTGATGTAGTCAAGTACTGATGGTGGGTCTGTTCATGAATTCATGCACTGATTGTGGTTCAGATAATTACCTCGATA
Organism: Ranitomeya variabilis; assembly: GCF_051348905.1. Lineage (NCBI taxonomy): Eukaryota > Metazoa > Chordata > Amphibia > Anura > Dendrobatidae > Ranitomeya > Ranitomeya variabilis. The sequence continues at coordinate 744,310,480 of NC_135235.1, read as the reverse complement.
TTTAGCCAGCTCTCTGCCTCAGACTAGTGCAAATTGTAGCATCTTGCTCACTGGTGTATGTTTGCCGTGTTTCACTGTGCTTGGTGCTACTGCTGCCTGACCTAGGACCGTGCTCTGAATCTGTGTATTTTCAACCTTTGCTTGATCCGCTATCTTCCACTTATTTTGACGCCTGGACCATGACCTAATGATTTTTTTGTATCACCCCTTTGTCTATGACGTACCCTCCTGGCTCCTGACCTTGGATCTTTTGATTACCCAGCCTCACGGCTTGTCCATGAGTAGTGACTAGCATCACAAATATACAGTGTATGGGGGGATGGCGGTAGTGTGGGAACATTATACTGTGTGGGGGAATGGCTGTACTCTGATACTTCAATCTCAGAACAAGGTTCCATAGGTTGTACTATGATGGTGAATGAAGGACTGTCTCGTCTATATTCATTTCATTCCCTCTTTTTAGGTTTTTCAGGTTGCCATTTGTGGACTATGTTGTAATCCATGGAGTCCTTCGAACCAACATGGCTTTTTAATTTTTTTAATAATTTGGTGGGGGGGAGAGTTGTTTTTTAAAAAATAAAATATTTTTCTGAGTATTTTGTTTTCTTTCAGCTTACTGGGTTAGTAATGGGGTTGTCTGACTGATGTCTATAACGGGCTGAACAGGAAAACTAGAGTGGACCCTCTGGACCGTGCAGACCTAGAATAGAACAGACCCCTATACAGGGACCGTCAGGAGCAGGCCCAGAGGTCAGTTACCCACGGTGAAAGTACCAAGAGGGACGGCTCCAAGAAGGAAGAGACGAGAGTCTGCTGATGCTGGAGAGGAGGTTCAGGCGGGAGACCCGGGTAGTCAGAGGACAGTCAGGAGGACTGGGAAGCCGGAACGGAGGAAGGCTGAGGGAAAAACAAAAGGTAAAATTAGAAACTAGAAAAGGGAATGACTGGGAACTGGAAAGGAAACTAAGGAGGCAAGAACGAACGGAGAGACAAAAACGTAGACACTAACGGAGAGAGTACACGGTACTGGAACGGGAAGGGCCAGACGCAATAGCAAGGCTATGACAATCAGGCACCAGGAAGCAGGAGAGCCTGCCTCTTATAGCAGAGGCAGGAGCGGGATAGGTTACTGGGAAAACTGACCTTGGTGACCCCAGTAAGAAGAAACAGGAAAGATAAGCCTGCGCTCTCTGGAGAACCCAGAGCACCTGCGCAGACTTTGCATACCCCCAGAAGAACAAGGCACTGGAAGGGACGGAGAGGCATTGACGCGCCCGGACCCGGAAATAGAACGCCGGGAACGCGCTGCAGCAGGGAAAGAAGGACCGGCGCGCTCAGACCCAGAGACAGAGCGGCTGGAGCGCGCAGCGACAGGAGCTGACACCACGACAGGGGAGAGGGAGCGGACGTGCCCGAGCCCAGCAGCAGAGGAGCGGTGACGTGGAGCAGTGATGGCGGTAACAATGTCCCTCCAACACTAACCCCTAGGATTGATGGCATCTGACATAAACCCTCAAAATATTACCCAGATTGCCAATGCACCAGGGCAATTGGGAAGAGCCAGGCAAAGTGGCAGAATTGGCGCATCTAATGTAATGCACTCCTTCTGGGGTGGCTAAAAGCTGATATTTGTAGGCTGGGAAGGGGCCAAAATCCATGAACCTTCCCAGCCTGACAATACCAGTCCCCAGCTGTCTGCTTTACCTTGGTCGGTTATTAAAAATAAGGGGGACCCCACATGATTTAAATTAATTAATTTAATAAGATTAAAAAAGGTTCAATAAACCCTATAGTGCCACATGCAAAGGCACTAAAAAGTGCAACTTTATAGTATTTAGGTGGGCTGACATTAATCTAAGCTCTCCCTCCTATAGCGACTTTCCCTGAACTGTTTACTGAGAATGGTGTACTGAGCATCGCTTCACCGGGTCTCCTATAAGACCAACATGGCTATAGAATTACCATGTATGGCGGCCAATCATTGCATGTTTAGTGGCTGTCTACGGTTATGTTTCCATGGTCAGGAATGGCTCAGCATTTGCTTAGTATTTGACGCAGGTGAAATCTGCACCAAATCTGCATCTAAGGTCAATGTCAGGTCACCTGCGTTTTTTTCATTACATGCGTTTTTTTGTCACTTAAAATAAAGCTAATTGAAAGTTGGCTTCTGGGAAGGAAAAAAAAGCTAATTTCCTTTTTGCAGATATATTGGTGTATGTTCCCAGAGTCAGTAAATGCTGCTTGCTGGACGCAGCGTACATACGCAGCGTAAAACCCGCAGCGACCGGATGTTACAGCATAGTGGGCATGGGATTTCAAAAAATCCCATGCCCACTATGTGTGCACCGATGCCCCCCGGCTTACTACACGTGTACTAATTTCAATAAGGTCTTACCGGAAACCAAGTTATCTCCCGTGGTCATCTACAAGCTCTGCTACATCTGGATGTCAGGCATCCAGATGTAGCAGAGCTGGAGTCGTCGTGGGACACTCGTTATTTAGGACTACGTCGGAACAGAGAGTATTTGTGTTGGTTTATTATTTTATTTTTATTACAGGAGATTGAGGGCATTGCAAGGATTAGCTGAATAATAAAATGGGAAAACTGTGTGGTGTTATATTTCACTAAAATACTTTATTTTGGCTGTGTTTTTATTTAACCTGTAACAACTATAGGATTAGTAATGGATAGGTGTCTCATTGACACCTCTCCATTACTAAGCCGGGCTTGATGTCACCGGACACTACACAGGTGACATCAACCCCACAACTATTACCCACTTGCCACCGCTACAGGGCAGTGGGAAGAGAGTGGCTAAGTGCCGGAATTGGCGCATCTTAGAGATGCACCATTTCTGGGGTGGCTGAGAGCTGGTGTTTGTAGCCCGGGGGGGGGAAATATCCATGGCCCCTTCCTAGGCTATTAATATCAGCCCTCGGCTGTCTGCATAGCCTTTGTTGGCTATTATAGGGAGACCCCACGTCATTTTTCGGGGGGGGGGGGGGGGGCGTTTTAATAGCCAGTAAAGGATAAATATACAGCTGTGATCTGATATTAATAGCCTGGGAAGCTCCATGGGTGTTACCCCCTTCCCAAGCTATAAACATGTATTTCTATGCAGCCGCACATTCCAGTCATGAGTGCCATCGGCAGCGCGGGGTGCTGATGTGAGAGACTTGTGCGAATTTCTCGCATCACACTTGCAAGAGTGGCACCGGCCTGTCACGTACTTCCAGGTGTGACACAAGATTCACCCTTATGTAAATTAGTACACATGCATAACAAGCTGCGTTTCCACAGTTATTAGACATGTGACTAAAAATTAGATGCGGTTTTACCGCATGATAGTCCATGGTAAATTTAAGCTGAGGGGACTGAGCGTCTCCGCATCGTAAATAGAAGAGCTGCGGTCTGGAAAGATGCGCCGCATGTCCATTTACGCAGGACTGCCTCTTGCGTCTTTGAATGCATAGTGGACATGGTATTTGTTGAAATCCCATCCACTATGCTGTAACATCTGGACGCCGTGGGTTTGACGTTGCTGATGTCAGCTGCGTCCAACCTGCAGCTTTTACAGACTGTGTGCACATACCCTAATATATCTGCAAACAGGAAAACACTTTTTTCCTCCCAGAAGCCAACTTTCAATAAGCTTTATTTCAAGTGACAAAAATATTTGCCGCGGCAAATTTTAGGCCACGCCTCTGACCACACCCATTCATAATTAGTCACACCCATATCCACGTCCCAACCACACCCATTTAGCACTGCCGATCACACTGTTTCATATACAATAATTATAAACAAAAAAATATGGCCACACAGTGCCCCATACTGGATAATGGCCACACATGATGCTCCATACTGTACGATGACCACACATGATGCTCCATACTGTATAATGACTGCACATGATGCTCCATACTGTATAATGACTGCACATGATGCTCCATACTGTATAATAGCCGCACATGATGCTCCATACTGTATAATGACCACACATGATGCTCCATACTGTATAATGACTGCACATGATGCTCCATACTGTATAATGACTGCACATGATGCTCCATACTGTATAATAGCCGCACATGATGCTCCATACTGTATAATGACCACACATGATGCTCCATACTGTATAATGACTGCACATGATGCTCCATACTGTATAATGACTGCACATGATGCTCCATACTGTATAATAGCCGCACATGATGCTCCATACTGTATAATGACCACACATGATGCTCCATACTGTATAATGACTGCACATGATGCTCCATACTGTATAATGGCCGCACATGATGCTGCATACTGTATAATGACCGCACATGATGCTGCATATTGTATAATGACCGCACATGATGCTGCATACTGTATAATGACCGCACATGATGCTCCATACTGTATAATGACTGCACATGATGCTCCATACTGTATACTGGCTGCACATGATGCTCCATATTGTATAATGACTGCACATGATGCTCCATACTGTATAATGACTGCACATGATGCTCCATACTGTATAATGACATACAGGCACGCAGCTCACACACAGGCACGCAGCTCACACCCACGCTCACACACAGCTCACACACACGGCTCACACACATGCAGCACACACACAGGCACGCAGCTCACACCCACGCTCACACACACGCACACAGCTCACACACACGGCTCACACACACGCAGCACACACACAGGCACGCAGCTCACACCCACGCCGCTCACACACATGCACACAGCTCACACACACAGCTCACACACGCACGCAGCTCACACACATGCAGCTCACACACGCAGTATCACACATACACATGCAGCATCACAAACGCAGCTCAAACACATGCAGCCATCACACACGCAGCCATCACACACACAGCCATCACACACACACACGCAGCCATCACACACACATGCAGCATCACACACACATGCAGCATCACACACACATGCAGCATCACACACACATGCAGCATCACACACACATGCAGCATCACACACACACATGCAGCATCACAAACACACACATGCAGCATCACACACACACACACACGCAGCATCACACACACACACACACACGCAGCATCACACACACACACGCAGCATCACACACACACACGCAGCATACACACACGCAGCACACACACGCAGCACACACACACGCAGCATCACACACACACACATGCAGCATCACACACACATGCAGCATCACACACACATGCAGCATCACACACACATGCAGCATCACACACACATGCAGCATCACACACACATGCAGCATCACACACACATGCAGCATCACACACACACATGCAGCATCACACACACACACACGCAGCATCACACACACACACATGCAGCATCACACACACACACACATGCAGCATCACACACACACACATGCAGCATCACACACACACACATGCAGCATCACACACACAAACACACACACACATGCAGCATCACACACACACAATCTCCTCTGTGGTGCAGGGGCGGCTGATCTGCCCATGCGCAGCTCTTCAGTTTCTCCTGCTCACAGCTCTGCACTGTCCCGGCACCTCCCCCGTCTCTCCTTCTCTGCCGGGATAGCAGATAAGAGCAGGAGAAGCCGGAGCTCCGTGCACACACAGGAGGTATGCTGAGTCGCTGACCTTTCATCTGATTGCTGCTGGCTCTCTCCCTCAGAGTGGCAGCGCCGCACAGGGGGCGGGGGGGGGGGGGGGGTGGGGCGGGGTCGGTCGGGAGGTGACCCAGCTTTTATACAAAAAAAAACAAAAAACATCCACAAACCTAAGTTACTCAGGTGCCGCCCCCTGCATTGTCCCCGCCCTAGGCATGTAGTGCGGGACAACAAAATGTCCCTCCCGGGGCTGACTGTCAAAATCAGGACAGTCCCGTGGGATCCGGGACGGTTGGGAGGTATGCAAATCCTGGGCCAATCCTGACAGTGGAAACATACCCTAACGGAGAATCTCCAACACCGACCTCCACGCGCAGAGCCGCACTCCACATAGAGAATAGTGGAGCCTCCAGCACCGACCTCCACCCGCAGAGCAGCACTCCACATAGAGAACAATGGAGCTTCCAGCTCCGACCTCCACCCGCAGAGCCACACAACTCATAGGGAATAATGGGGCCTCCAGCACCGACCTCCACCCGCAGAGCCGCACTCCACATAGAGAATAATGGAGCCTCCAGCACCGACCTCCACCCGCAGAGCCGCACTCCACATAGCGAATAATGGAGCCTCCAGCACCGACCTCCACCCGCAGAGCAGCACTCCACATAGAGAATAATGGAGCCTCCAGCACCGACCTCCACCCGCAGAGCCGCACTCCACATAGAGAATAATGGAGCCTCCAGCACCGACCTCCACCCGCAGAGCCACACTCCACATAGAGAATAATGGAGCCTCCAGCACCGACCTCCACCCGCAGAGCCGCACTCCACATAGAGAATAATGGAGCCTCCAGCACCGACCTCCACCCGCAGAGCCGCACTCCACATAGGGAATAATGGAGCCTCCAGCACCGACCTCCACCCGCAGAGCCACACTCTACATAGAGAATAATGGAGCCTCCAGCACCGACCTCCACCTGCAGAGCCGCACTCCACATAGAGAATAATGGAGCCTCCAGCACCGACCTCCACCCGCAGAGCCGCACTCCACATAGAGAATAATGGAGCCTCCAGCACCGACCTCCACCCGCAGAGCCGCACTCCACATAGAGAATAATGGAGCCTCCAGCACCGACCTCCACCCGCAGAGCCGCACTCCACATAGAGAATAATGGAGCCTCCAGCACCGACCTCCACCCGCAGAGCCGCACTCCACATAGAGAATAATGGGGCCTCCAGCACCGACCTCCACCCGCAGAGCCACACTCCACATAGAGAATAATGGAGCCTCCAGCACCGACCTCCACCCGCAGAGTCGCACTCCACATAGAGAATAATGGAGCCTCCAGCACCGACCTCCACCCGCAGAGCCGCACTCCACATAGAGAATAATGGGGCCTCCAGCACCGACCTCCACCCGCAGAGCCGCACTCCACATAGCGAATAATGGAGCCTCCAGCACCGACCTCCACCCGCAGAGTCGCACTCCACATAGAGAATAATGGAGCCTCCAGCACCGACCTCCACCCGCAGAGCCGCACTCCACATAGAGAATAATGGGGCCTCCAGCACCGACCTCCACCCGCAGAGCCGCACTCCACATAGAGAATAATGGAGCCTCCAGCACCGACCTCCACCCGCAGAGCCGCACTCCACATAGCGAATAATGGAGCCTCCAGCACCGACCTCCACCCGCAGAGCCGCACTCCACATAGAGAATAATGGAGCCTCCAGCACCGACCTCCACCCGCAGAGCCGCACTCCACATAGAGAATAATGGAGCCTCCAGCACCGACCTCCACCCGCAGAGCCGCACTCCACATAGAGAATAATGGGGCCTCCAGCACCGACCTCCACCCGCAGAGCCGCACTCCACATAGAGAATAATGGAGCCTCCAGCACCGACCTCCACCCGCAGAGCCGCACTCCACATAGAGAATAATGGAGCCTCCAGCACCGACCTCCACCCGCAGAGCCGCACTCCACATAGAGAATAATGGAGCCTCCAGCACCGACCTCCACCCGCAGAGCCGCACTCCACATAGAGAATAATGGAGCCTCCAGCACCGACCTCCACCCGCAGAGCCGCACTCCACATAGAGAATAATGGAGCCTCCAGCACCGACCTCCACCCGCAGAGCCGCACTCCACTATGGCTGCTCTGTGCGCACAGGACCTGTGATGAGGTCACAGGAGGGGAGGAGTCAGTGGTCACATGATCAGGGGCCTCAGTGTTTGCAGGACTCTGCTGTGCTGGTTGTCATGGTGCTGGATGAGGGGCAGTTTCTGTGTGGGGTCAGGAGGGGTTTACAGTGTGGATGTAGCGGAGCCGTGTGTGTACGAGGTGTGAATTTGCGACGTCTCTATTAATCTACAGGCACAGTCGCAGAATGTAGGGGGAGGGCAGATCTCTCGCTCGATGAGGTGAAACCTTTTGATAGCGTGGAGTGGCAGTACTTGTGGTCGGCCATGAGGGTCTTGGGTTTCGGTCCAGTATTCCTGTCTTGGGTGAAGCTTTTATACTGCAATCCATGTGCCAGAATTACAATAAATGGTTGTAGGTCAGAGGCTTTTGCGCTGTGTAGGGGAACTAGGCCGGGCTGCCCCCTGTCCTGCTCGCATTGGTGATAGACCCCCGGCTATTAAACTCCGGACTAGTGGGGAGATAAAGGGCTTTGTGCATCGCTCTGTGGAAGGAAGAGTGGCATTGGATGCAGATGACCTGTTGGGATTTCTTGAGGATACAGAGGAGTCAGTGATAAACGCTATATCTATGATTAACCAGCTTGGGTATTTTTCGGGGCTTCGTATTAATTGGGAGAAATCTATGTTGATGCCAGTTGATGAACTTTCTCAAGCATTCAAAGTAAGTCAAACAAGACAAAGTGGGGAAGGGGTTAAATATTTGGTCATTCAAGTTTCAACAAATGTTAGATCGTTTATACCTCGGAATGTGGATCTGCTATACATGAAATTCCAACCAAAACTCAACACCTGGTGTCAATTACCATTATCAGTAGTGGGTCGCACAAATCTGGTTAAACTGATCCTCATGCCCCAGCTGTTACAGTGGGTAAGGACCCCTTTAAATTTTTCACTCTTCGTTTCATTGCAGCCATTTGGTAAATGCAAAAAAAGTTAATTTTTTCTCATTAATGTACACCCTGCACCAATCTTGACTGTAAAAAAACAGAAATGTAGAAACTTTTGCAAATGTATTAAAAAAGAAAAACTGAAATATCCCATGGTCATAAGTCTTCAGACCCTTTGCTCAGTATTGAGTAGAAGCACCTTTTTGAGCTAGTACAGCCATGAGTCTTCTTGGGAATGATGCATCAAGTTTTTCACCCCTGGATTTGGGGATCCTTTGCCATTCTTCCTTGCAGATCCTCTCCAGTTCTATCAGGTTGGATGGTGAATGATGGTGGACAGCCATTTTCAGATCTCTTCAGAGATGCTCAATTGGATTTAGGTCAGGGCTCTGGCTGGGCCAGTCAAGAATGGTCACAGAGTTGTTCTGAAGCCACTCCTTTGTTATTTTAGCTGTGTGCTTAGGGTCATTGTCTTGTTGGAAGGTGAACCTTCGGCCAAGTCTGAGGTCCAGAGCAAGAGGTTTTCATCCAGGATATCTCTGTACTTGGCCGCATTCATGTTTCCTTCAATGGTAACCAGTCATCCTGTCCCTGCAGCTGAAAAACACCCCATAGCGTGATGCTGCCACCACCATGTTTCACTGTTCAAGTAGTGTATCAGTAGTGGGTCACACAAATCTGGTTAAAATGATTCTCATGCCCCAGCTGTTATGCCATCGAATGCTAGCACGTAAACTAAAAAACAAAGAACGCTTGAATTCCATTTTCTCTATAAAAGATGAACAATCTCAAATCACCTCTAATCCAAATAAAATTTATAAAACATTTCAAAATTATCACCAGAAATTGTATACTGACACTACGAATTTCTCCATGTCTAAATTAGATGACTTTCTAACGGAAGTTCCCTTACCAGCCATGACTCCAAGTTTCGCTGCAATGCTGCATTCTCCCATCTCTGAGGATGAAATCAAGTCCACCATAAACCGTTTAAAAGCAGGGAAAGCCCCGGGCCCAGATGGGCTGACTACCTTATATTATAAAAAATTCTAAACACATTCAAGCATATTGTAACGACATGAATTTTATACAGAATTTTAGACAGCACATATAACTGTCATTCCAAAACCAAAGAGAGATCCCTTACTTACGAAAAATGACAGACCCACATCTTTATGAAATTTAGATCTTAAAATCTTCTCGGCCATTACAGCGAATAGGATCAATAGGTGTCTTCCCAGCTTGTTCCATAAAGATCAGGTTGGATTCATACCAACAAGACAATCTCCAGATAATATTCGCAAAATTCTTAACCTTATCCATGCTGCTAACATACGTAAAACTCCTCTAATTCTTTGGGCTCTGGATATAGAGAAGACCTTCGACACTGTTATCTGGCCATACCTGTTCACTATCATGAATAAAATGGGGATATCACAACAATTAATTAATTCACTTAGACTCCTCTATAACAATCCGGTGGCTTATCTAAAATTACCTTCGACATCTCCTGAACCAATAATTATCAATAGGGGAACCAGGCAAGGGTGCCTCTTATCTCCAGCCCTATTCGCTAAGGTCATGGAACCTTTAGCTCAAAAGATTCGCTTACATCCCGATATTTCGGGACAAACAATAGGTAAATATGAATATAAGGTCAGCTTCTTTGCTGATGATCTCTTGCTAACATTAACGAACCCTCATGTATACCTACCAAACCTTATAAATACCCTTCGTCATTTTGAAGAAATTTCCGGCCTGAAGGTCAACGTTGACAAATCGGAGATAATGTTTCTCAATACCCCTCTTACAGTACAAAATTTAATTTGAACTAGTTTCCATTTCCAACACTCAAAGCAATATATCACATATCTGGGAATCAATCTCACGCCTTCCAAAAATACTTTGTTTAAACACAATTACACTCCTTTGCTACAAAAATTGATACAAAATCTATCCAAATGGTCCACTCCTTCTCTTTCCTTTTTAGGGAGAAGTCATTCCATAAAAATGGGAACGCTTCTTCAATTTCTATGTTTATTTAGGTCACTGCCAATTCCGATACCTTCCATGACTTTTAGAACACTCCACTCGCACATACGACATTTTATATGGAATAACAAAAAACTCGTATTTCACAACAGATATTATTCAGACACAAACGACAGGGTGGAGTTTCTTTACCGAATTTTGCTCATTATTACAGAGCAGCCCAGATTGCATAATTAGCAGCCGTGAATGCAGATCAACATACACCTCTCTGGCCTCAAATAGAAAGGTCAAATCTAGCGCCTTACTCTCTGGAGAGTCTCATTTGGGCTATTGGACCTTTACCAAAAGACCTGGCTATACACTCACCATACACATCCCACTCACTACGTATATGGAGAGCCAACAGGTTTCAATTTGCTCTACAGTCACAACCATCACCACTTTTGGGACTGTTTGATAACCCCATGTGCCCCCCGGGCGTAGCATCCAGGAATCACTCCGGGTGGAAGCAAAATAACATAACTAGATACCAGAGTTTAACTACTCACTTTAAATTAATGTCGAAACAAACATTCATTATATAACGAAAAGTGCCAACGTCCGAAAATTTCAGATTAGAACAAATATTTCACTTCTTGCAGACCTTAACTATTAATGCACCAAATCCAAAACCAACTACTTATGAACTGAAGTGCTTACACGACCCTCTGAGAAAGGGCCTTATATCAGATTTACATAATAAATTTAATAAATCCAATGTTGACTTGAAATTAAAAACCATGGAGCAATGGGAAGAAGATCTACAAATTACGGTACCCTTTCATCTCAGAGATGGTATGAGGGAGGTTTTGGTTTACCGAAACCTCCCTCAGATTATTTCATAGAACTCATTATTTCCCTAGTTACCTACACAAAATCTATCATACAGTTCCAGGCAAACGTTTCAGGGGGTGTGATGAAGTGGGAGACGCTCCACTTTTGGTGGACATGCCCCATAGTGAAATCTCTTTGGAAGGATGTAGTTAAATTAATTAACAGTGCCTTGAAAAGGAAGTACTCCTTCCACCAAGGGTACTTCATTTAGGTGATAGGCCAATCAATGCCAATGGTAAGATGTGTCGGCTTATAGATTATATTACCATGGCAACTAGAAACCACATAGCTGGGCAATGGAAAAGCAATACTTTATCGATAACCCAGGTGAAAAGACGGATACATTTAATTATGCTATACGAAAAATAGAAGCCACCAAATCCGACTCTCTTGAAATCTTCCGAGGTATTTGGGACCCATGGATCCAGACTCAGACTGATGGCGACTTTTCCAGAATAATGTCACTCTCTGTATAAATTAAAACATGGATACTTCTAATTGATGACTAGGACTTACATCCTACATGAATTATAGAGTACGTCAACATAACCCCCAAAGTTATTACCCAAGGTTTTACATTCCTTTTTTTTTTGTTTGTTTGTCTGTTTTATTTTCCTTTACTTTTATTATTAATACAATGCTGCTAATGTTATACGAATATATATTTGTTCTTTCCAGCTAAAATTAATAAGTCAAGGATATTGTATTAATATTTGTGAGATAGCGCTCACTAACAGGTAGGGGAATACTCACTTAGCAACGGGATTCAAGGGTCACAGGAACACTTTTTGCACATAACAGTCTATGCGGTTTATTATACAATCATAAACCGGGTCATGCACAGTCCATTACACACTGTATTAGGACATGACATTAGGTTTCACATCTTCAGTTTGCGGCAAGTAAACACGCTGGTCCTCCTCTGACCAGTTGCCGTGGGTGACCACACAGTTCATAGAACATAATAAGCACCAACAGACTATGGAGGTACCTTACAGGAGCTCCTGCTCCACCTGCTGACTTCTTGTCAGTCCTCTCTCCCTGGGAAAGCTGCCTTACGGGGATCACCAACTTGCCTGTCAGGCACACCTCAGTCAGTCCAGACCCACTGAAGGATGGTAGCTTCCCCAACACAGTAGTCGTCACCAGCTCTGCCAGTCCTTGGCCTCGCCAGGTGCTATTCAGGGATCCGGTCCCCACTCTGGACCTCCCAACACCCAGGCCACTGACAGTCACGGCCTCACCAGGTGCTCTTCAGGGATTGTCCCCACTCTGGACCTCCCAACACCTAGGCCACTCACAGGACCTAACAACAAAGGTTCAATTCAGATCCATACACAGGAACCACACAGGAACCATTCAGGTCCATACACAGGAACCATTCAGGTCCATACACAAGAACGATGAACAGGAACCATGTGACCCATACCCTGGTCACATTACATACCTGTAACCACTCAAATAGGTGTGAGGTGTGTGTGTGGCTAGTTCGACCCGCCCAGCTCTCAAACTAGCCCTACCAGCCTCCCTACAAAACAACACAATTACTTGTGGGACTACAGGTCCCAGAACAACCTTGCTTCAGACTGACAGCGCAGAGTATCTTCCTCTGTGATACACATACCGACCGGCCATTCACAATAATGCTGGACTTTGTCTCATCACCACAGATATACCTGCGACTGCCATGCATACCTGTAACAGGGGTCACTGCATCACATATCCCCCCCTCTGTTCAATCCTGTGGGGTTGAACATTTGTCACACACCAGGGGTCTTGAGACCGGGTACCCAAGTCACCTTGCCCTACGAGTCGAGAGGGCCCTCTCAGTCGGGTTTGAGCATCCCTCATCATCACACCCTTGTTAGGTTTTTCCCGCCCCCAGCAGTCAACATGTAGGCCTTGAGCTTTGGACCTTAAGTCAAAGTCTGTCTGTGTCACTAGACCTTTAGTCACCATATTTTTCCAGTACGCCCCTTTACCCGACTGTTCTCTCCATAGCCGCCACCCACGGTTGGTGCGGACATGAGACCAATTTACAGTCGAGCCTGCTGTCTGGTCTGTGTCTGAGTCTGGCCTATCTAACACTTGACAGGGGCTACTGTCCAGGTCTCTCACTGGGAATAGAACTGCCACTTGCAGATTCTCAGCATCCTAATCTTGTTGAGGGTCTTTGGCTATCCACAGTTCCATTACTTGGAGGGCCCCTTCTTTTCCCTGTAACTTGGGTTGAAGGTGGCTGCCATCTTCCATCAATTGGGCGCAGCAGTCCTGTAAGGTGCCATCTTTCAAGCCTTAACTGCTCTATCTCCCTTAGATACACCAAATGGTACTCCAGCAGAGTCTGTACATTTCCAAGACTCTCCTCTGTTCTCACAACGAAGAAGGGGACCATACCCTTTTCCGGGGGTAACTGATCTTCATGGACACCAGGTATTCTCAACCTCACCACTCCAGACTTATCCACCATCTCTTGCATGGCTTGACCATTCCTTCCAATGACTTTCTTCACCATAGAGACGGGCACCTGTATTACACCTTCCTGAAGTTCCGCGCTTTTCTCACATGCTCCAGTCGCCTAGCAGCGTCTTCAATCGTCAATTGGACCATCCACTTTGTACGCACATATCTCAAGTGCATGTCACACAGTGTAGCTACTCTCTTCACTGTGACATCAGTTGTTGACAGTATCTCTAACTGACTACTTTCCGGAGTCCAGTTCACCTTACACGCCCCCACAGCCTTCTTGAACCCTTCATGCATAAACTCCCTGGCACATGCCTTTCTCAGGTCTTCAGGTACATCTATCAAGCATTTAAACACAGAAGTCTCTTTCTCTCCTGTTCTCATCAGACAACCATCTTGTTCAGCTTTCAGAGCCAACTTCCTATGAATGTCACCTGCTTCCAGATGTTTGGCCAGGATAGACACTTGCCACTCCATCTTCTCCCAAGCTGCTTTATTCATTCACTGGCTTTTTATCAGATGACCTCTGAGCTCCCCCACCTCTTTCTCTAAGGCACCCACACGGCACTCAGCAGCCTGTCTCCGAAGCCCCTCTTGCTTTAATCGGGTTTCTTCAGTCTCCTGGACCATCCTTAGCTTGCTTCCTCCATCCTCTGAATTGGTTGAGCTTTCATCACTTGAGGAGGTATCTGCTTCAGGCCCCACTTATTTAGTGGCCTCCTCTACTTCTGCACCCTCGGTCTTCACCTGGAACTCAGCAATGGCATCTTTAGCCCTCTCTTGGTTATCCGGGTATCCAAGCTCCTCCGCATCAGGTACTATGGAGCCTTCACTACACTCCGTTATTTTAACCCTCTCTGTCACCGCAGACGTGGGTCTACAACAGGTCAGTTCCTCATTACCTCCATGGATTCTCACTCCACCAACGCTCTCCAGATTTTCTTCTCTTACATTGTCAACTGGCTGGTCATCCAACTCCAACCTAGCGGTTGCTAGGGGCAACATGAACACATCTATCTTCGTTCTACAGTCTGGAAAAGAATTCACATCTTGAACAAAGGCACAAGACACTGTTTTTCCTTTATTCCTTTCTTCACCAAGTGCAACTGGTTCAACTTCTTTGCGCCCTTTATGTCTCTGGCGCCAGGAGGACTTGCCCTTCTTGTGGGGTTCTTCTTTACTGTAGTCCCTTACTTCCTCAGCGTCAGTGTCACCCCAGGAGTCTGTGTCACACCCCACAGTATGGTGAACCCCCAAGTCACTATCTGGGTGTCAGCTCCACTCTGTTTAACAACCACATCATTATCAGTCAAATTGTGGTATCCTTCAAGTGACGTCAGGTCAGTAAGTTGGGCAGGCGCATCCTTTCCTCCGGTCACCCTTATGTCTGACCCGTCAATATTGGGAGGTATTACCGCCTTTAAGTACGCAACCCCACCAGCCAAGAGCCTTCCATTCTCCTGCTGTAGAGAA
The DNA here is from genome assembly GCF_051348905.1 of Ranitomeya variabilis. Taxonomy (NCBI): domain Eukaryota; kingdom Metazoa; phylum Chordata; class Amphibia; order Anura; family Dendrobatidae; genus Ranitomeya; species Ranitomeya variabilis. The sequence continues at coordinate 744,294,952 of NC_135235.1, read as the reverse complement.
GCTCCCTTCTCCCACAGGTCTATGAACTGCCCAGAGACCCGGCCAATTATCACCGGACAGGGAAAGTTTGAGACTATGGCGATATCATGGATTGCACTGTCCCTGGCTGTCTTGCGGACCACCCTAGCTACTGGGTAGTCCTTAGTGTGCCCATGGATGCAGGTGACCCTGACCCTCCTATTGGGTATTTCAAATCCCTCGGGTGCCACCCTCTCTAGAGTCACTGGGCTCCCAGAATCGACCAGTCTGCAAATTTCTTTCTCATGTATAAGCAGGGCAAACCCCTGTAAACGCTCACCGGGTGGATAGCTCACATTGGAGACTGAACACACATAATTAATTTGCCCTGGGCAACAGTCCGTCTGTGGCACCCTTTTGGGACGCTCCTCCCCCTTTTGGGAAACTACCATTCCCCGGGACTGCAACCCCTTTTGGGCAACCATCCCAGTTCGGGTACCGCCCCCTTTTGGAATTCCACCCCTTTTTGAGCTACCATCCCTGTTTGGGTTACCTCCCCTTTTAGGGACACCACCCCTTCCCTTGGGTACATCCCATGGACTCCCCATGGTACTCTCAGGCCCCAGTTTGTACAGTACACCACTATGTCTCTGGGCTTGCACTTGCCCTTTAAGAGTTTGTATGACCTGGACCTCCAATGTCCTCACGACACCTCACCAGCTCCTGCTGGTACTGCTACAGCTCCTGCTGTAGTCACAAACTGCCGGCACCTCCGACTGCCGATCACAGGCCACTGCTGCTGCCACTGCAGCTCCGGCTGCTGCAGAACCTCTTGCTGCAACTGTAGCTCCTCTCCACAAGGCTCTGCATGGCTCCACCGCAGACTTCATGGACCCGCCTATCCACAGCTTCAAAAACTTCATGACCCCGTCGAGTTACAGCCAGACGCTTGTCAGCTTCATGGACCCGCCAATCCACAACAAACTTTGTGGCCCCTGCTGAGCCACATCAATTACATCCACATGCAGGGCTGTATTTGCCACTAGGCACTTGAGGGCACGTGCCTAGGGCACCAGGATGCAGGGGGCGGCACTTCAGCAATTTTAATTTTTTTTTAATTAAAGTCCGGGGTCAAGATGGGGGGAGCTGAGCCATGCATACAAAATAGGGGGGAGCTGAGCCATGCATACAAGATGGGGGGCTGAGCCATGCATACAAGATGGGGGGAGCTGAGCCATGCATACAAGATGGGGGAGCTGAGACATGCATACAAGATGGGGGGAGCTGGGCCATGCATACAAGATGGGGGGAGCTGAGCCATGCATACAAGATGGGGGAGCTGAGCCATGCATACAAGATGGGGGAGCTGAGCCATGCATACAAGATGGGAGGAGGGGGAGCCGATCCATGCATACAACAGGGGAGCCGAGCCATGCATACAGGGATGGGATGGGGGAGCCGAGCCATGCATACAACAGGGGAGCCATGCATACAACAGGGGAGCCACACAGAGCAGGACAGGACGGGGGAGCCACACAAAGCAGGACAGGGATGAGGGTACAATGCATACCCGGCTTATACTCGAGTCAATAAGCTTACCCAGTTATCCGTGGCAAAATTAGGTGCCTCAGCTTATACTCGGGTCGGCTTATACTTGAGTATATACGGTATGTAATATATACACATGTATGTGTGTGGCTATATATATAGCTTTGTTGCCATAAATGGAGGGGGGCCCAGACACAGTTCTTGCACAGGGGCCCCAAGCTGTCAGTGTCCGCCCCTGCCCAGGGATCAATTGTACTCGCATCTTACAGAAGTGAGTACAATTGAGGCTCTGACTGCTGGGTCAGAGCGACGTGAGCAGCGTGATCAGATCATGTGATCACACTGCTGACGTTGCTCACTCGTGCTGCAGAGGCCAACACTGGTGATAAGTGCTCCAGTGGAGCAGAAGACACCGAAGATTAAGTGCATGGTGGGGGTGGACAATTGGAGTAGGGATGGGGGATTTATTATGTGTGGAGAATTTGAGTGGTGATGGAGAGATTTATTATGTGTGGGGAGATTTGAGGACACAAAATGAAGAGCAATGGGGGAGATGGGAAAACAGTACAGGGGAATGGGGGCATATATGAGGAAACAGTATGGGGGGATGGGTGCAGACAGTATGTGGAGCGAACGGGGGAATGTATGTTGCCACAGTATGAGTTGCAATGTGAAAAATTTATGTAGACAGTACGGGGAGTATAGAAAGTGAGGGGGTAAATATATGAGGAGACAGTATAGTGAACAGGAGGGATGTGAGAGGAGACAGTATGAGGAGGGAGGGGAATAGTGTGAGGATACAGTATGGGGGGAGAAAAGTAAGTGGGCACAGAATAGAAACTGAGTAGTGGGTTCCTAGCATGGGGGGACAGTGTAAGGGCACAGCCAGGAGGGGACAGTATACCAAGGAGGGGGGAGTGTAATGAGAGAGTAGAGTATAAATACTGAGCCCTATAGGGGGGACACAGTGAGTGAGAGGACAGTGTGAAGAGGGGGCCGGTATGGAAAGGAGAGGTCAGTGTGAAGAGCATGTACCATAAGAGGGACAGTGTGGGGGGTCATATTTTGTGCAGACAATATAGTGAGGGTCAATTTTTCATTCAGGAGCATTATAATGACACTTGTATCTTTAAGGGCGTCATGTGGAGATTTTCTGCAAAAGAACGGAGAAGATGGAAGTCTGCAGAGACGGCTGTGGATGAGAAACCGCATCATGGGGTCTGGACAAGATGAAGAAAAGAAGAACAGCTCCAGAGGCGACGTCATCTATAAGGTACCTGGATGTAAATGTTATTTGTGATACTGACTATCATGTTTTTATTTATGTTAGGAGCATTAACGAGGTTGTCCAGGTTTGTAATGAGTCTGCAGTCATTCTTCGTGACTGCAGACTTCTGAATTCTCAAAGTGCGCACTGCACGCTGTCAGGAATCTGTCGTGCCGGCGATTTACATACATGCGGTCACATACCGACTAGACATGTGTGGTCTCTCTCAATGAAAATGAACTAAGAGAGGCCGGGCACGTCTAATCGGAATGTGGTCAGAAGTATACAAATCACATACTTGTGCTGACATGACCGTCCACCGGCAAGGGAGAATCCTAAAAGTGTGCAGTGCATTAGTTGTGAGAAGCTGCAATGTCAGGATTCAGCTCTGCAGGTTCCAGTAGTCGTCACATGGACACGTCATTCACATGCGACTTTCATACTCATGGTCCTGTGACAACGAGCTTCTCTTCTGCTTCTCTCAGTTTTTCACTGAACATTGAGAGCATTAGGGAGAGGAGCTCGTGGGCACATGACTAAGTGTGCAAATCGCATGTCCTTGGGAAGGGGGGCGCCACACTGAATTCTTGCCCCTGGTGCCAGAAACCCTAGATACACCTCTGCAGGTATGCCATTGCGAGCGGCGATTACCGGGTCCGGTGGAGGGAGGTCTGTGCACAGGCAGTGAGGCAGGGACTGAGGGTGTGCACCGAGAGAATGGAGACCCGGAGACTGCCCGTCCTAGTCCGCTGTAGCCTCATTATCATAGGAATATGTCAGGTAATAAATTGTTTTTCTAAAGCTTTATAGTGTCGTTTTAGGTCAGAGGGATGGTTAGGGATGAGCTAGGAAGGTGCAGGGACAGGTAGTGATGGCTTTTCAACCTATAGCAATATGGTCATCAAATACAATTTATCTGATAACAATCGTGTACTTATATGTAGAGGACCATATAGCTCACCAGAAGCTACAGAAAAATAAATAATAAGTAAGATATATATAATTCAAGAATTAAGTCTTTATTAGGTGTACCTTACAATAAATAGTATCCTTTAACAAAATTACTAGAAACACACAGGAAACAGACAAGGCTGCATAAGAACAAAACCACCTCTATACACTCACTGGCCACTTTATTAGGTACACCTGTCCAACTTCTTGTTAACACTTAATTTCTAATCAGCCAATCACATGGCGGCAACTCAGTGCATTTAGGCATGTAGACATGGTCAAGACAATCTCCTGCAGTTCAAACCGAGCATCAGTATGGGGAAGAAAGGTGATTTGAGCGCCTTTGAACGTGGCATGGTTGTTGGTGCCAGAAGGGCTGGTCTGAGTATTTCAGAAACTGCTGATCTACTGGGATTTTCACGCACAACCATCTCTAGGGTTTACAGAGAATGGTCCGAAAAAGAAAAAAAATCCAGTGAGCGGCAGTTCTGTGGGCGGAAATGCCTTGTTGATGCCAGAGGTCAGAGGAGAATGGGCAGACTGGTTCGAGCTGATAGAAAGGCAACAGTGACTCAAATCGCCACCCGTTACAACCAAGGTAGGCCTAAGAGCATCTCTGAACGCACAGTGCGTCGAACTTTGAGGCAGATGGGCTACAGCAGCAGAAGACCACACCGGGTACCACTCCTTTCAGCTAAGAACAGGAAACTGAGGCTACAATTTGTACAAGCTCATCGAAATTGGACAGTAGAAGATTGGAAAAACGTTGCTTGGTCTGATGAGTCTCGATTTCTGATGCGACATTCGGATGGTAGGGTCAGAATTTGGCGTAAACAACATGAAAGCATGGATCCATCCTGCCTTGTATGGAGAATCTTTGGGATGTGCAGCCGACAAATCTGCGGCAACTGTGTGATGCCATCATGTCAATATGGACCAAAATCTCTGAGGAATGCTTCCAGCACCTTGTTGAATCTATGCCACGAAGAATTGAGGCAGTTCTGAAGGCAAAAGGGGGTCCAACCCGTTACTAGCATGGTGTACCTAATAAAGTGGCCGGTGAGTGTAGGTCCTTATGATGGTATCCATAAGGGTCCTCAGTGTAAGGAACCATATGTCTACAGTAAAGGCCTATATATGGCCATTAATCCAATAAGGTCTAGTCAATATTAGAAGACAAGTGACCTACCAAACAATATAGAGTATCTTATAGACTACAAACAATAGAATAAAATGTCATGTCATATAAACAAATGGACATATTACAACTACTAAACTAAATGTGTGGTATCAGTGGTTACTTTCTATTGTCGTGACAAACGTATAATACCTGTGGCCATGGTTCCTAAGTTGGGGTCAAATGTTCACTGCTAGCCGCACTGCCAAGCACCTCGACGCGCGTTTTGCCCGATAGGCTTCGTCAGGAGGTGTGGCCAACACAGAAAGTGGAGTTCCCTATATAGTACTAACAATTACAAAAGATTGGCGGCCGGTGCGTGGTATTCCATACATGTGTCACGCTAGTAGAAGACTAAATATCTAGAATAAGGACCTTAGTAGACCTATAGCCAATAGGAGCGCCGGTATAACTAGCTCTCAACATGTATTACGGGACCTTCAAAATACCGGACCAGTGGGTGAGCTCAATTGTAGTCACATGGTTAGATCACATGGCCGAATAGAAAGCCCTCAAACTTAAAATAATACTTTAAGGACCTTTATACTCCAACCAACGGGAGTGCTCGAATATGGTCACATGTAATAGCCATGTGACTCGCCCTGTGGAATCCAGAATAATTTTACCAATTGGCGCTCTGTTCTGTGATGCCACACTCCCAAACGACTGACACCGGAAGCCGGCACCGCGTATGACCAGAGGGAGGACCGAGATCATCCCCATGGTCACCACGGTAACAGGACGCCGGGCCAGGAGCAGGGCCGGGGCAATGCACACGAACCAGCACGTCTGGGTGGAAAGGAGAGTTGCCCTGATAATAATAATAAATAAATAAGATCTAACAAGACCAACATAATTCCAAAGAATACAGAACACTTTTATATATGGTAAACAAATGATAGTATAACAATTATATACTTAAATACGGCAACTATCATAACGTTGTTACAATGTAACATACATAGTAACATAGTAACATAGTTATTAAGGTTGAAGGAAGACTTTAAGTCCATCTAGTTCAACCCATAGCCTAACCTAACATGCCCTAACATGTTGATCCAGAGGAAGGCAAAAAAAAACATGTGGCAAAGAGTAAGCTCCACATTCGGGAAAAAAATTCCTTCCCGACCCCACATACGGCAATCAGACTAGTTCCCTGGATCAACGCCCTATCAAGGAATCTAATATATACCCTGTAACATTATACTTTTTAAGAAAGGCATCCAGTCCCCTCTTAAATTTAAGTAATGACTCAGGGTGGTTTCACACTTGCGTTTTTGTCTGCAGCGTTTTTTGCACAAAAAAACGCATGCGTTTTTTTCCCTATATTTGACATTGAAAACGCATGCGGTTTTTTTGTACGCGTTTGGTCGCGTTTTCAAACGCATGCGTTTATTTTCTGCATGCGTTCCCGGTGATTCTGACATTGTTTTCTCGAGACATATTGTACTTCATGATAGTGGTAACATTTCTTTGATATTACCTGCGATTATTTGTGAAAAAAAAACGGAAATTTGGCGAAAATTTCAAAAATTTCGCAATTTTCCAACTTTGAATTTTTATACAATTAAATCACAGAGATATGTCACACAAAATACTTAATAAGTAACATTTCCCACATGTCTACTTTACATCAGCACAATTTTGGAACCAAAATTTTTTTTTGTTAGGGAGTTATAAGGGTTAAAAGTTGACCAGCAATTTCTCATTTTTACAACACCATTTTTTTTTTAGGGACCACATCTCATTTGAAGTCATTTTCAGGGGTCTATATGATGGAAAATACCCAAGTGTGACACCAATCTAAAAATTGCACCCCTCAAGGTGCTCAAAACCACATTCAAGAAGTTTATTAACCCTTCAGGTGTTTCACAGGAATTTTTGGAATGTTTAATTAAAAATGAACATTTAACTTTTTTTGCACAAAAAATTTACTTCAGCTCCAATTTGTTTTATTTTACCAAAGGTAACAAGGAGAAAATGGACCCCAAAAGGTGTTGTACAATTTGTACTGAGTATGCCGATACCCCATATGTGGGGGTAAACCACTGTTTGGGTGCATGGCAGAGCTCTGAAGGGAAGGAGCACCATTTGACTTTTCAATGCAAAATTGACTGGAATTGAGATGGAATGCCATGTTGCGTTTGGAGAGCCCCTGATGTGCCTAAACATTGAAACCCCGCACAAGTGACACCATTTTGGAAAGTGGACCCCCTAAGGAACTTATCTAGATGAGTGGTGAGCACTTTGACCCATTAAGTGATTCACAGAAGTTTATAATGCAGAGCCGTAAAAATAAAAAATCATATTTTTTTCACAAAAATGATTTTTTCGCGCCCCAATTTTTTATTTTCCCAAGGGTAAGAGAAGAAATTGGACCAGAAAAGTTGTTGTACAATTTGTCCTGAGTACGCTGATACCCCATATGTGGGGGTAAACCACTGTTTGGGCGCATGGCAGAGCTCGGAAGGGAAGGAGCGCCATTTGACTTTTCAATGCAAAATTGACTGGAATTGAGATGGGACGCCATGTTGCGTTTGGAGAGCCACTGATGTGCCTAAACATGGAAACCCCCCACAAGTGACACCATTTTGGAAAGTAGACCCCCTAAGGAACTCATCTAGATGTGTTGTGAGAGCTTTGAACCCTCAATTGTTTCACTACAGTTTATAACGCGGAGCCGTGAAAATATACAGTATATATATATATATATATATTTTTTTTTACACAAAAAATTTTTTTATAGCCCCCAGTTTTGTATTTTTCCAAGGGAAACAGTGTAAATTGAACCCCAAAAGTTGTCCAATTTGTCCTGAGTACGATGATACTCAATATGTGGGGGGGAACCACTGTTTGGGTGCATGGCAGAGCTTGGAAGGGAAGGAGCGCCATTTGGAATGCAGACTTAGATGGATTGGTCTGCAGGCGTCATGTTGCATTTGCAGAGCCCCTGATGTAACTAAACAGTAGAAACCCCCCACAAGTGACCCCATATTGGAAACTAGACCTCCAAAGGAACTTATCTAGATGTGTTGTGACTTGTGAGAACTTTGAACCCCCAACTGTTTCATTACAGTTTATAACGCAGAGCCGTGAAAATAAAACAATTTTTTTTTACACAAAAATTATTTTTTAACCCCCAGTTTTGTATTTTCCCAAGGGTAACAGGAGAAATTGGACACCAAAAGTTGTTGTCCAATGTGTTCTGAGTACGCTGATACCCCATATGTTGGGGTAAACCCCTGTTTGTGCCCACGGGAGAGCTCGGAAGGGAAGGAGCACTGTTTTACTTTTTCAATGCAGAATTGGCTGGAATTGAGATCGGACGCAATGTCGCATTTGGAGAGCCCCTAATGTGCCTAAACAGTGGAAACCCCCCAATTATAACTGAAACCCTAATCCAAACACACCCCTAACCCTAATCTCAACAGTAACCCTAACCACACCCCTAACCCTGACACACCCATAACCCTAATCCCAACCCTAATCCCAACCCTATTCCCAACCGTAAATGTAATCCAAACCCTAACCTTAACTTTAGCCCCAACCCTAACTTTAGCCCCAACCCTAACCCTAACTGTAGCCCTAACCCTAGCCCCAATGCTAGCCCTAACCCTAGCCCTTACCCTAACCCTAGCCCTAACCCTAACCCAAGCCCTAACCCTAATGCGAAAATGGAAATAAATACATTTTTTTTATTTTTCGTAACTAAGGGGGTGATGAAGGGGGGTTTGATTTACTATTTATAGTGCATTTTCTAGCAGATTTTTGATTGGCAGCCGTCACACACTAAAAGACACTTTTTATTCCAAAAAATGTTTTTTTCGTTACAACATTTTGAGTGCTATAATTTTTCCATATTTTGGTCCACAGAGTCATGTGAGGGCATGTTTTTTGCGGGATGAGTTGATGTTTTTATTGGAACCATTTTCGGTCACGTGACATTTTTTGATCTCTTTTTATTCCAATTTTTGTGAGGCAGAATAACCAAAAACCAGCTATTCATGAATTTCTTTTTTGGGGGGCGTTTTTATCATTCCGCGTTTGGTAAAATGGATAAAGCAGTTTTATTCTTCAGGTCAGTATGATTACAGCGATACCTCATTTATGTCATTTTTTATGTTTTGGCGCTTTTATACGATAAAATCTATTTTATAGAAAAAATAATTATTTTTGCATCGCTTTATTCTGAGGACTATAACTTTTTTATTTTTCCTTTGATGACGCTGTATGGTGGCTCGTTTTTTTTGCGGGACAAGATGACGTTTTCATCGGTATCATGGTTATTTATATCCGTCTTTTTGATCGCGTGTTATTCCACATTTTATTTGGCGGTATGATAATAAAGCGTTGTTTTTTGCCTCGTTTTTTTTTTTTACGGTGTCCACTGAAGGGGTTAACTAGTGGGACAGTTTTATAGGGTGGGTCATTACGGATGTGGCGATACTAAATATGTGTACTTTTATTGTTTTTATTTAGCTAAAGGAATGTATTTAATGGAACAATATTTTTTTTTTACTATTATTTATTTAGGAATTTATTTTTTTTTAACTTTTTTACTTTGCCCCAGGAAGGGGGGGCATCACAGTAAAGTGACAGATCGCCGATCTGACACTTTGCTGTGCACTGTGTCAGATCGGCGATCTGACGTGCACAAAAGGGAGCCTTCCCGGCGCCTGATCTGAGCAGGCGCTGTGAAGCCACCTCCCTGCAGGACCCGGATGCAGCCCCACGGCCATTTTGGATCGGGGGCTTGCAGGGAGGAGACGCTCGGTACAAGGTGAGCACATCGCCTTGTACCGATCATCTCAGGGAAGCACGCAGGGAGCCCCCTCCCTGAGCGATGCTTCCCTGCACCGCCGGAACACTGCGATCATGTTTGATCGCAGTGTGCTGGGGGTTAATGTGCCGGGGGCAGTCCGTGACCGCTCCTGGCACATAGTGCCGGGTGTCAGCTGCGATAGTCAGCTGACACCCGGCCGCGATCGGCCGCACTCCCCCGTGAGCGCGGCTGATCGCACTGGATGTACTATTCCGTCCTTGAGAAGTAGGGCCCATCCCACATGGACGGAATAGTACGTCCAATGAGAGAAAGGGCTTAATATATATGTTATAAAAGAAGAGGGCCCAATACTGACCCCTGTGGTACCCCACTGCTAACCGCGACCCAGTCTGAGTGTGCTCCATTAATAACCACCCTTTGTTTCCTATCCCTGAGCCAGCTCTTAACCCACTTACACATATTTTCCCTTATCCCCATTATTCTCATTTTATGTATCAACCTTTTGTGTGGCACCGTGTCAAAAGCTTTGGAAAAGTCCATATACACTACATCCACTGCGTTCCCTTAGTCCAGTCCGGAACTTACCTCTTCATAGAAGCTGATCAAATTAGTCTGACATGAACGGTCCCTAGTAAACCCATGCTGGTACTGGGTCATGAGGTTATTCCTCTTCAGATACTCCAGTATAGCATCCCTTAGAATGCCCTCCAGGATTTTACCCACAGTAGAGGTTAAACTTACTGGCCTATAATTTCCGAGTTCAGTTTTTGTCCCCTTTTTGAATTTTTGAATATTGGCACCACATTTGCTGTACGCCAGTCCTGTGGTACAGACCCTGTTATTATGGACTCTTTAAAGATTAAAAATAATGGTCTATCAATGACTGTACTTAATTCCTGCAGTACTCGGGGGGTGTATCCCATCCAGGCCCGGAGATTTGTCAATTTTAGTGATTTTTAGACGCCGCCGTACTTCCTGCTGGGTTAAGCAGGTGACATTTAATGGGGAATTTTTGTTATCACTGATCATATTGGCTGCCATGGGATTTTCTTGTGTAAATACTGATGAAAAAAAGTCATTTAGCATATTGGCTTTTTCCTCATCCTCATCCACCATTTCATCCAGACTATTTTTAAGGGGGCCAACACTGTCATTTTTTAGTTTCTTACTATTTATGTAGAATATTTTGGGATTATTTTTACTCTCTGGCAATGAGTCTCTCTGTCTCAATCTTTGCTGCCTTGCTTTGTTTTTTACAGAATTTATTTAATTTTCTGTATTTATTTAATGCCTCCTCACTACCTACTTCCTTTAATTCTCTAAATGCTTTCTTTTTGTCCCTTATTGCGCCCCTTACAGCTCTATTTAGCCATATTGGTTTCCTCCTATTTCTAGTATATTTATTCCCATACGGTATATACTGTGCACAGGTCCTATCCAGGATGCTAATAAACGTCTCCCATTTTCTTTGTGTACTTTTATGTCTCAGGATATCGTCCCAGTTAATTGCACCAAGATCCTCTCTCATCCATTGGAGATTTGCCCTCCTAAAGTTTAGTGTCCTTGTCACCCCTCTACTACACATCTAATTAAAGGATACATGAAAACTGTACTCTCTATTAAGGTCCCACTTAATATGGTAGAGGCACAAAAAATTTTTTTTTAGAACAGTATTAATAACTAGAACAGATCCAACAGGACAAATATAATAACGAAAAACATATGACATAATAATACAAATAAATCTTGATTGTCATAGTTATCTTCTTCTATTTTCTGTTTTATTTCTTCTCTTTTTGATCCGATGGTACCCATAGGCACAGCTTCACACCACATGGCCGAACGTGACATCCACCAGCCATCCACAAGACAGAAAGTCCAAAAGACCGCACCATAGTGAAGGAAAGCTTATAATGGTGATGGGGAAAAACGAGCCCAAGATCTAAAAACTAATAGCATAATAATATTAAAATATATGTAATCCACTGAATTAAAAAAAATACGGTAATAATATAGGGAACCTTATAGAATAATGAAACGCTATGAAGATGTTTAAAGAAAAGACTTGAAGCTAACGAATTCATTAAGGCCGTGAGGGGTGACAGTGTTTAGGGAAAACATCCATTTAGTTTCCAGCTGTAGGAGCCTTCGTTTGGCTTCACCACCCCTACTCCCCATATAGACTCGATCGATCCCACAAACTTTCAGGCCCTTAGGATTACAGTCATGTTGTTCGTAAAAATATTTGGGGGTACTCTTTAAATTCTCAAAATCTAAGTCCACTTTTTTGGCATTGAGAATGTCTCTTATATGTTCTTGTATACGAACCTTTAAAGTTCTAGTAGTCATTCCTATATAAATCAAACCACCTGGGCATGTAAGGTGGTAGATTACTGATTCCGCATTACATGAAATATGATGGACAATTTTGAAAAGTTTACAGTATCTCCCTTAGCATTAGAAAACTGCACGGTCTTAGGAATAAATTTACAAATGGAACATATGCCACAGGCGTATGAGCCCCAAGGTGGACCTCTGCTGCTAAACAAAAACTGACCACTCCTAGAGGGAACGAAGTGACTTTGAGTTAAAATGTCACCAAGATTACGAGATCTTCTCCACATAGTTAATGGAGTAGGGGTTAGATGGTATCTAAGATCCTTATCTGTAAGGAGGATAGACCAGTTTTTAGCAAGTACCTCCTTCATCTGTCTCCAATTAGAATTGAAGACAGAGATGAAACGAGGTTTCACTTCACCATCACCAAATGATTCTTTCTTTGGCTTATAAGTAGGTAGTGATGGCTACTTGCAGACATGTGCGGCACTTGCGGTTTTGCACTTGCGGTGAGAAAAAAAAAAACACTGCTAGCAGCGTTTTTTTCCATTGCTGCAAGTAACGCATTTACCGGATCGCGGCAAAACCACAAGTGCCGCTCATGTCTGCAAGTCCCATAGGGAATGAATGAGGCCGAACGCAGTGTTGCCGTAAGTGATCCGTTACGCGGCAGATGCGGAAAAACTGCCGGATCTGCTGCAAAAGGCGACTTTCACATCAGCGATTTTTGCCAAAGTCACTGCCGATAGTGTCATACTCACTAATGGGGGAGGCAGCACTAAAAGTGCCTAGGGCAGCAGAAACTCTAATTACGGCCCTGTCCACACACGTGCTTCCTGGATCGTTGCCCACAGTCTAGCACCACATGTGAGATAGCGCTCACTAACAGGTAGGGGAATACTCGCTTAGCAATGGGATTCAAGGGTCACAGGAACACTTTTTGCACATAACAGTCTATGCGGTTTATTATAGAATCATAAACCGGGTCATGCACAGGACATTACACACTGTATCAGGACATGACATTAGGTTTCACATCTTCAGTTTGCGGCAAGTAAACACGCTGGTCCTCCTCTGACCAGTTGCCGTGGGTGACCACACAGTTCATAGAACATAATAAGCACCAACAGTCTATGGAGGTACCTTACGGGAGCTCCTGCTCCACCTGATGACTCCTTGTCAGTCCTCTCTCGCTGGGAAAGCTGCTTTACGGGGGATCACCAACTTGCCTGGCAGGCACACCTCAGTCAGTCCAGAGCCACCAAAGGACAGTAGCTTCCCCAACACAGTAGCCATCACCAGCTCTGCCAGTCCTTGGCCTCACCTCGTGCTCTTCAGGGATCCGGTCCCCACTCTGGACCTCCCAACACCCAGGCCACTCACAGGACCTTACAGCAAAGATCCATTCAGGTCCATACACAGGAAGTACGCACAGGAACCATGTGACCCACACCCTGGTCACATTACATACCTGTAACCACTCCCACAGATGGGTGGTGTGTGTGGCTATTTCGACCCGCCCAGCTCTCAAACTAGCCCTGACAGCCTCTCTCTACAACACAATTACTTGTGGGCCTACAGGTCCCAGAACAACCTTACTTCAGGCTGACAGCGCAGAGTAACTTCCTCAGCGACACACATACCGGCCATTCACAATAATACCAGACTTTGTCTCATCACCACAGATATACCTGCGACTGCCATGCATCCTTATGGCCTCAATACACCTCCGTGCATATTCTGAGGAGACCATGCAGCGCCCCCTACCTGTAAAAGGGGTCACTGCATCACAATTATTTACATTGATATACTTCCCCCTGCGAGGGGATCCTTGCACTTCATATTCAATGTCATTAATATTATTCTGATAATATCTGCAATAAAATTGTTGAAACTAAATATGACATCACAGAGGGGGAAGGAGGCGGGAGGATTGGCAGCGCCTAACCCGTGGCTGTATTTTCTAGCCTCATAATTGTAACAGCTTATACTGCTTCAGGGCTCTGTAGCTTTCATTGTCTGGGGATATAAAGGGGGGAAACCCAATTATCTCATTTTTGGAAGCAGGTTATTTGGGGGGAAAATAAGACGAAGCTCCCTACTCTAGTTCTAATGATTAAAACCAAAAAAAAACTAAGCAGCTCCTTAATATTGATGGGTTTGCTCCAGTTACCACTATGTAGCAAAACCCAAATTTGCCAGAAATATTCAGGTTAGAGGGCTTTAGCCCCTGGCGACGAGCAGGGATCCTATTTATAGATCAACTTCAGTTGGATGGAATCTTTATAAGTTTTCAGCAGTTCCCGCACACCACAGTACAAGTACGGCGCACCGATTGTGTGGCCTCACGCTGAGTACTGCGGCGGTTGACAGCTGACACCCCGCAGCAATGCCCACGATTGGTGCTAGCACCACTCTTGGGCATTTAACCCCTCTGATGCCGCTGTCAGTAGTGACTGCGGCATAGAGAAGCATCGCTGGCACTTCCATGAGAACAATGTGATGCGATCTCCTTGGCCTGATGTTCTCCATGCAGACCCAAGATGGCTGCGGGGTCCTTCCAGATCCTGCAGGGAGGTGGCTTGTGAGCGCCTGCTGAGAACAGGCGCTGTCATACCTCCTACCCTGCCTGTCAGATCAGCAATGTAACATTATATAGGGATGTTCCATCCTGGGACAATGTAAAATTATATATATAGTTTTTTTTATTATTTTTTTTTAAATTCGTAAATAAATAAAAAAATGTTTTTACAATAAATAAATTTATGTAAATAAAAAAAAAACATATTTGGTATCCATAACGACCCGCTCCATAAAACTATCCCACTAATTAACCCCTTCAGTTAACACGGTTAAAAAAAAAAACGAGGCAAAAAACAATGCTTTATCATGCCGCCCAACAAAAAGTGCAATAAAACACGATCAAAAAAACAGACGTAAATAAAAATTGTACCCCTGAAAGCGTCATCTTGTCCCGCAAAAACAAGCCACGATACAGCTCCATCTGCAGAAATATAAAAAAGTTATAGCTCTCACAATAAAGCAATGCAAAAATAATTATTTTTTCTATAGTTTTTATTGTGTAAAAGTGCCAAAACATAAAAAAATATAAAATGAGGTATCGCTGTAATCGTACTGACCCGAAGAATTAACTGTTCTTATGAATTTTACCACATGCGGAAGGGTATTTAAAAAAAAAAAAAAAAGCAATTCCTGAATTGCTGGGCTTTGTTCATTCTGTCTTCCAAAAATCAGAATAGAAAGTGATCAAAAAATGTCATGTGCCCAAATATGGTACGAATAAAAACATCATCTCGTCCAGCAAAAAAACAAGACCTCACATGATTGACCGACCTGAAGAATAAAGTCGCCTAATCACTTATACCGCATTAGGAACAGCTTAAAAAATAAATAAAACCAATCCTTCACATGCTGTTGATTTTTTCATTGTGCCTCCCAAAGATTACAGTAAGGCTTGGAGCACATTTATCCTGCGCTCTGCGCTGAGCACTTACATCGGGGTTTCTGTGTAAATCTATTAAGAACATGATTCAAACAGAACCCCCGGCCGAAGATTTCCGATAATGAGGCAGATGGAGGCACTGTGGACGCCGTCTGACCTGTGATTCGGTGGAGTCCATTTTTTTAGGATTGCAAAATGTGCTGTTGGCCACAGTTTGGGCACTTCTGGAAAGGACACCGCTGAAGAGAGGCCACACTGAGTCCAGAGTAAATCTGCTGCCTCATTATAGTGAATGGATCCCTGGGGGGGTTTCATCTGTCACATCACTTGGAGATTTAGATGGAAACCCCAAAGTAAGTGCTCAGCGTAGAGCGCCAGATAAATGTGATCCCAAAACGTTATGTAAAATGTTCCCAATAAAAGCTTCAACTAAATCCACAAAAAAAGCAAGTCCCCATTCAGGTCCGTCATCCGTTAACATAATTATAGGAGGCTTCCACGTTACTGGTAGTACAAACATTCTGGAAAAGCTAAATGGCTTCATGCTCCCCAAAAGAAATTCGGCAAATTCTGCGCTCCCAAATCCAAATACCCCACTCCCTACTGATACTCATTGTGCCTAAACCACATTTAGTGCCCACATGTTTGGCATTTCTGTAGTGATGAGAGCCCACCTAATTTACAGGTGTGTGTCTCCAGAAGCATGAGTTGGGCATAATGTACTGGTCTCTGAAACAGCAGTTTGCAATTTTCACTCAGCAATATCCACTGCTGCTTGTTTCTGGAAAACAACCTTGAGTCAAAATTGTCACTACATCTGTAGATAAATTCCAAAAGGGTTATTAATTCCAAAATGGAGTCTGTTATGATCCTGGTGGTAGGATCTCAAACTGACCTGACACATATACCCTGAATATATAGGACAAGTTCTGGGGATGTGGAAGCTATACTGACCGCAATCCTGATCCTATCCAAACACACTAAAGGCAGCTGTGGAGCGTTACCTGAAAACCTAGACGCCTCGTCACAGCCTGAGAAACTGACTACCCCTAGAGAGAAAGCAAAGACCTCACTTGCCTCAGAGAAATATCCCCAAAGTTTTAGATAACTCACCGTTATTATTTGTGGGGGGCTAAGGGGAAAACACAAACGTAGAGATGAAACAGGTTTAGCAAATGAGGCCCGCTAATACTAGATAGGCAGATAATAGATAGGTGTCTGTGCGGTCAGTACAAAAACTATCAAAAGTAAACCACGCAGAGAATACAAGAACCCCCACACCGACTCACGATGTGATTGGCGCACTCTGCACCCCAGTACTACCAACAAGCAAAAAATCACATAAAAGCAAGCTGGGCTGAACTCATAATATAATGAGAAACGTTTTCAAGGAAATAATGAGAAACTGAACAAGCAAACTTAGCTTCTCATAGCAGGAGACTGGTCACAAGGAATATTCAGGAGAGCACAGGATCAGGACTGAATACACCGACAGCAGGCGACAAGTAAAGGTCCAGGTGAGTTAAATAGGCCCAGCCCAGCAGGAGATGAAACAGCTGAGCCCAGCCAAGACCAGCCATATAGCTAAAGGCCACCAGAGGGAGCCTAAGAACAAACTCACACAGTACCACTCATGACCACAGGAGGGAGCCCGAGAACGGAATTCACAACAGGAGTCACTTGAGGGGGGTTTCAACTGTTTAGGCACATCAGGGGGTCTCCAAATGCGACATGGCAACCGCTAATTATTCCAGCAAATTTTACATTCAAAATGTGAAATGGCACTCCTTCTCTTCCGCACCCTGCCGTGTGCCCAAATAGTAGATTTCCCCCATATATGGGGTATCGGCATGCTCAGAGAAATTGCACAACAAAATGTGTGGTCCATTTTCTCCTGATACCCTTGTGAAAGTAAAAAAAAATTAGGTCTAAAGGAAAATTTTTGTAAAAGAAAAGTAAATGTTTATTTAGAAAATAAATTGTTACAACTATCATAAAGTACAATATGTCACGAGAAAACAATCTCAGAATCACCGGGACCCGTTAAAGCATTCCAGAGTTATTACCTCATAAAATGACAGTGGTCAGAAATGTAAAAATTGGCTTGGTCAGGAAGGAGTTGAATTCCAGCTACAACATAAGGACTTTTTTCATTACCTTCAATTGAGACACGCATGGCATAAACAGGAGTCCCAGGGTTGTGTCCCTGGAGCAATTTCTAGACTTTATCAACCAGTCCTTGCCCAGGTTACAGATAAG
Source organism: Ranitomeya variabilis (assembly GCF_051348905.1). Classification (NCBI taxonomy): domain Eukaryota; kingdom Metazoa; phylum Chordata; class Amphibia; order Anura; family Dendrobatidae; genus Ranitomeya; species Ranitomeya variabilis. Next base: position 744,277,209 of record NC_135235.1, on the reverse strand, counting down.
CACCTGCTGAAGCTTAACCCCTTAGGCCAGTCTCACACGTCCAGATAATTCCGTTACCGGAGACAACGGTACCGGAGTTATCCGTGTCAGTGTGTCCATGTGCTCACGTGGCACATCAGTGTGGCACAAGTGCGGCAGCCGTGTGCCCCCCGTGTGCCTCCTGAGGACCACGCGGACCGCATAGGAGAGACAGCGCTACAGTAAGCGCTGTCCCCAGCGTGTGGTGCTGAAGGCGGCATTCATCTCTTCTCCCCTGCAGGAGAGAAGAGATGAAAAATCAAACTTTTTTTGTTAAAAATAAAGTTTGGGGTCACTTCCCGCCTCCCACCCCCTGTGCGACCGCCCGCTTGCAGAGAAATACTCACCCAGCTCCCGCGATGCCTCCTCTCAGCGCCTGCAGCCTGTCCTGTGTGAGTCGGTCACATGGTACCGCTCATTGCAGTGATGAATATGCGGCTCCACCCCAAACTTTATTTTTAACAAAACAAAAAAAAATTGATTTTTCATCTCTTCTCTCCTGCAGGGGAGAAGAGATGAATGCCGCCTTCAGCACCACATGCAGGGGACAGCGCTTAACTGTAGCGCTGTTTCTTCTGCGGCGGTACGTGCACACGGAGGAGAGTGCACACTGTTCTCCATGTGCACGTGTGCGGGACGCTTTGCGGACCGTGCTGACGGAGAAAAGTGGACATGTCTCCGTGTTTTGCACATGGACACATGGCCCGTGAAAACACGCAGGCATATACCCATTCATAGGCATAGACCCATTCATTCAAATGAATGGGTCTATATGTGTCAGTGTCTCCGGTACGTGAGAAAACTGTCACTACACGTACTGGAGCCACTGACGTGTGAAACCGGCCTTAGTGACAGAGCCAATTTTGTACTTAATGACCAGGCCAATTTTTACAATTCTGACCATTATCAATTTATGAGGTAAAAACTCTGAAATACTTTAACGGATCCTGCTGATTCTGAGACTGTTTTTTCGTGACATATTGTACTTCATGTTAGTGGTAAAATTTCTTTGATATGATCAAAAAAATGGAAATATGGCGAAAATTTTTAAAATTTCACAATTTTCAAACTTTTAATTTTTATGCCCTTGACCCCTCTCTATCCTTGGACGGAATAGTATGTCCGAGAACAGAACCGCCGCTTTGATGCGGGCTCCGGCGGTGAGCCCGCATCAAAGCTGGGACATGTCAACTGTTTTGAACAGCTGACAATGTTCCCACAGTAGGCGCGGGCGGAATCGCGATTCGCTTGCACCTATTAACTAGTTAAATGCCACTGTCAAACTCTGACAGCGGCATTTAACTAGCGCTTCCAGCCATCGGGCCGGAAATGCGTGCATCGCTGTGCCCTGTCATGTGATCGGGGGTCAGCGATGCATCGGCATGAGAACCAGAGGTCTCCTTAAGACTTCTAAGGTTGTTGATGCTAGATTGCTGTGAGTCCCACCTTGTGGTCGGAGCTCATAGCAATGCTGTAATTCAGCTACATAGGAGCGATCTTAGCATCGCTCCTATGTAGCAGAGCCAATTAGGCTATGCCAGCTTCTAGCCTCCCATGGAGGCTATTGAAGCATGGCAAAAGTTTGAAAAAAATGTTTTAAAAAATATGAAAAAAAAAACATATAAAATTTCAAATCACCCCCTTTCGCCCCATTCAAAATAAAACAATAAAAAAGGTCTATAAATAAAAATGATTAACTTGATCGCTAAATGGCGTAGCAAAAAAAATTCCAAAACGCCAGAATTAAATTTTATTTTATGTCGGCGCAACATTGCATTAAAAGGCAATAAGGGGCGATCAAAAGAACGTATCATTAAAAACATCAGTTTGGCACGCAAAAAATAAGCCCTCACCCAACCCCAGATCACGAAAAATTGAGACGTTACGGGTAATGGAAAATTGCACAATTTTTTTTTTTTAAGCATAGTTTGGAATTTTTTTTACCACTTAGACACCAAACATGTGTGGGTTCTTTTCTATGAACTCGTACTGACCTGGAGAATCATAATGGCAGGTCAGTTTTAGCATTTATTGAACCTAGCAAAAAATCCAAACAAAAAACCAGTGTGGGATTGCACTTTTTTTGCAATTTCACCGCACTTGGAACTTTTTTCCCATTTTCTAGTACATGACATGCTAAAAACAATGACGTTGTTCAAAATTACAACTTGTCCCACAAAAAATAAGCCCTCACATGGCCATATTGACGTAAAAATAAAAAAATTATGGCTCTGGGTAGAAGGGGAGCGAAAAACGAAAAAGCAAAACTGAAAAAAGCTGCGGGGTTAAATCAGAGAGATGTGTCACACAAAATAGTTTAGAAATAATATTTCCCACATGTCAACTTTACATCAGCACAATTTTGGAAACAAAATTTTTTTTTTTAGGAAGTTATAAGGGTTAAATGTTGACCAGCGATTTCAAATTTTTCCAACAAAATTTAGAAAAACATTTTTTTTTTTTTTTTTTTCCGGCACCACCTCACATTTTAAGTCACTTTGAGGCTTCTATATGACAGAAAATACCCAAAAGTGACATCATTCTAAAAACTGCACCCCTTAAGGCGCTCAAAACTACATTCAAGAAGATAATTAACCAGTTTTTTTAATTTTCACAAGTGTAAAAAGAGAAAATGAACCAATAAATTTATAGTGCAATTTCATCGGAATACATTGATACCCCATATGTGGGGGTAAACCACTGCTTAGGCGCACGGCTGAGCTCGGAAGGTAAGGCGCATCGTGTGACTTTTTCAATGCAGAATTGGATGGAATTGAGATCGGATGCCATGTTGCGTTTGCAGAGCCTCTGATGTGCCTAAACAGTAAAATCCCCCCACAATTGACCCCATTTTGGAAACTAGACCCCTAAGGAATTTATATAGATGTGTTGTGAGAACTTTGAACCCCCAAGTATTTCACTAAAGTTTATATCGCAGAGCCGTGAAAATAAAAAATCATTTTTTTTTGCACAAAAATGATGTTTTAGCCCCCAATTTTGTATTTCCCAAGGGTAACTGGAGAAATTGGACCCAAAAAGTTGTCCAATTTGTCCTCAGTACCCCGATACCTCATATGTGGGGGTAAACCATTGTTTGGGTGCACGGCAGGGCTTGGAAGAGAAGGAGCACGTTTGACTTTTTCAATGCAGAATTGGCACTAATTGAGATCGGACACCATGTCGCGTTTGGAGAGCCCCTGACGTGCCTAAACAGTGGAAACCCCCGAATTCTAACTCCAACCCTAACCCCAACACACCCCTATCCCTATTTCCAGAGCGGTGGCCATCTTGCTCCACCTTCGTCCTCAGGCACCGTCCTCGTATGCCCCTGCCAGATCCCGGTAGCCCCTGCCTCCTTTCTGGAGTGGCAGCTCCGCTCTCCCCCGCTCATCCTGTGGACACATTGGTCCCAGTGGTGGAGGCTTCGGGCACGGCAGCAGCGTTGGCCGGACTGGCTGGCCCCGGATCTTCTGCTCCTGCTCTTCTTCCAGGTACCGCAATACTGAAGGTTCACCCGGTTCACTAAGACATGGATATTATCTCCTTACGTGGGGGTGCTGGGTAATATTACTTGTGTCGAGCGAGATATGTCTGATTAACATCCTTGGAGTGAAGCATATAAAATCTGTTCCCATAATGTCCTTCATGATTCAGGTGAAACCTAAAGAACTTGGAGACTTAGGACTTATCTTTCATAATGTTTATTTGCACATGAGTCTACAGATTGCTGTATTCAGCTTAGATATGTAGATTAATATAATAAGATACTTGCTAATTGCTATGTGGTCCGGAACAAGGAGAGGGAGGGGGTTTGGATGGGTGTTGTCTTTTGTTGTATGTAGAAAAATTCAAGAAAAATTTATATGATTTATAAAAAAGATTTTACAAAGAGGTTAAACAATACAGCATATGCAGTGCATGAAATATACAAGATTAAAGCAGGAAACTTACTATGGTGATCACAGAGATGATTTGGCTTAGCGAAGTAGATACCTGCGATTGGGAACGTCCAGTGAACGGGATCGTGCATACACTGATATATATCTTTCTGCATGAACCAGATCATAATTAGCCCTGACCTTTTATCAGCACCTAAGTTACACCCAGACTCCCCTCCTTGATGACCTCACGTGGGCCGGGTTGTGGGATGTTCTCAGCCCTTCAGGATTTTATAAAATTACCAACATTAACAATATCTTCACTCCTGCAGAAGATCAAGATGGCCGCTATGTTTTTTATCGCGATTTTACCTTTCCATATAGATAGTAAACATGACATGGCTGGAGTCAGTGATCTGACCACTACTGATTTGGGGCTTATAGGCAGGTGTTGCTGTATGGATTTTAATGTTTTTTATAACAGTGTCTTATAGTCAAAAAACTATGGTAAGTTGTAAAGTAATCTCCCGTTCTCATTTAATTATACGACTGTCTGTTATATCTTTTTCTACAATTTGTCAATAACATATAATAGGATTTTCCAATAATTCATTTTTCACACTCTAGGTATGGTAATGGATTGTCTCTGTGTGGCATTTTCCAGCAGTGTCGGCACTTGCGTTCCCGGGGTTCATGTGAGGTTGTTACATCATGTAAAACCTGCCCCCAATCAGCACTGGCGTCACCATCCCCACCTTCGGACAAATCAAACATCACGAGGAAGTCAGAGCAGCCGCCGCCCTGGCGGCCAGTTGATATTCAGTACATCCAAAGTCAGGGACAGTACAGCCGGCAGTGATTGGGAGCAGGGCTCGTGTGATGTAACACCCTCAGTGAGCCTCGGGAATGTGAGTCCTGACACCGCTGGAACGGCGCCGGCACAGAAGAGAGGAGTGTTTTTATTTATTTATTTTTTTAAACTGTTTATTTTTGAAAAATTTTCCTTTTTCTCATTCAAATAACATCATAAACATATGTATAGTTGTAGCAAAATTAAGCAAAACAATGCAAAACATTTTACAGGTTTCTTCCAGTGGCACAGTGCACAGCACTGCTGCTCCTACTAAACTTAGGGCAAACATCTAATGCATCATCTAAGAGTAGGTGGGGTACAGGGAAGGGATAGGGAAAAAGTCAGGGAGGGGAAAAGACACAGAAAGAAAGAAAAAAGGCACGTAACATCAGTTGGTTAGCTTAGTTACATAGTCATCCCATGGAGCCCAGATGCGATTGAACAAATCAAGTTGATTATTAATACAGGCCGTAAGATTCTCCATAAGTCTCATTTCTTTAATCTTCATCCGGAGTTTTTTCATGGAGGGAGCTGATCTTTTCTTCCAGTACGAGGCTAATAGACACTTTGAAGATGTTAGGATATGGAGGAGCAGCCTGGCAGGGCCCTTTGTCATGTGCACGGGGGGAACATTAAGCAAAAAAGTCACAGGATCCAGAGGAATCTCTACATCTAACACCTGAGAAATCAACCCCTGTACTCTCTTCCAGAATGGGGATATAGTCTGGCAATCCCAGAATATATGTGGCAATGATTCCTCAGCCCTCAGGCATCTCCAGCAATTATCCGACGTGGCAGGTAAATATTATGTAAAACCTCCGGCGTGTGATACCAATGCATCTTGTACTGATTTTCCTTTTGTGTTATGCATGGTGACGATTTAGCTGCCTTCGACCATATGACCTGTCAGATAGGAAGTGGAAGTTCCCTCCCCAGGTATCTCTCCCACTTTATCATGTAAGCATGTTTAAGAGTGGGGGTCTGATGAGTGAACAGTATACTATAAATGTCCGTGATCAAACCCTTTGTAGAGGGATTCCCTTTGCAGAGTCGCTCAAAGGGAGTGGGGGAGGAGAACGTTGTGTTTTTATATAAAGTTAAGGCCAGGTGGCGGATTTGTAAGTATGAGAAGTAGGTCCTAAGTGAGAGTTTAAGCCGCTCTCTAAGAGTCTGAAAAGGAAGAATATTTCTATTAAAGGGGTCTACAATATCCGCGAAATAAAATAATTGTGCTTGAAGCCATGGTTCTGTCATAGCTGCAGTAAGACTATCAGGTATGGAGAGTGTAAAAAGGAAGGAGATCATAGGGGACTTGGGGGAGATCAATGGAAAGGCCTTGCTGCTTATCCTCCAAATTTTCATTGTAAATGCCATAGAGCCCAGCAGAGGCATTGAGGGGTATGTACTCCCATCTCCCCATAGCAATGAATTGGGATGCGCTGGAGCCATCCAAAGTTTCTCGATTTCTACCCATTTGCTATAAGCCTGCAAGGAGGCCCAAGCTGGTATCCTTCTAAGGTGCACGGCAAAGTAATATCTCCAGATCTCTGGAAAGGCAATACCCCCCTGTGTTTTTGGAGATGTGAGGACTAATTTAGATATTCGATGTCGTCTCTAACCCCCCCAAAGAATTAAGAAGCACAGTCTGAAACCTTCTCAACACCGCTCGTGCAATCGGCACCGGCAAAACCTCCACCATGTATAAGAACTTAGGTATAATAGACATCTTTATCGCATTTGCTCTGCTAAAAAGTGAGAGAGGAAGTTTAGATCATCTAGAAAGTAACCCATTAATCTCTTGAAAGAAGGCCGGGAAATTATGTCTATAAAGGGAGTCGTAAGAGCCAGTCAGGAAAATACCCAAATATTTAATTTTGGTGTCCTTCCAAGCAAATTTGAACTTTGATTTTAGAGCGTCCACCATTGCGCACGATAAGTTAAGTGGGAGAGCTTCAGTCTTTGTTGTATTTACCTTGTACCCTGAGAGCAGTCCATATTCTGTCAAGGTAGATTGGATATTAGGGAGGGAAATGTGTGGGTTGGTGAGGGTTAGGAGAATATCATTCACAAATAGAGACAACTTGAACTCTCTCTCCCCTCCCTTAATGCCCTGGATATCTGGATTATTCCTTATTTTGGAAGCCAAGGGCTCTATACAGAGGGCAAACAGCAGGGGAGAGAGAGGACACCCTTGTCTAGATCCATTTGAGATATTGATACGAGAGGAAGACGCATGGGGGAGTTTAACCACAGCATTGGGCAAGGAATATAAAGCTTGTACAGTCATGGGCAAAAATTTTGAGAATGAGACAAATATGAATTTTTCCAAAGTCTACTGCTTCATTTTTTCTAATGGCAATTTGCATATACTCCTGAATGTCAGAGTGATCAGCTTAACAGCAATTACTGTACTTGCAAAGTCAATATTTGCCCAGAAAATGACCTTTAACCCCCAAAACACATTTCAACATCATTGCAGTCCTGCCTTAAAAGGAGCAGCTAACATTGTTTTAGTGATTGATCCATTAACACAGGTGTGGGTGTTGATGAGGACAGGGCTGGCGATCAATCAGTCATGATTAAGTAAGAATGACATCACTGGACACTTTAAAAGGAGGCTGGTGCTTGGTATCATTGTTTCTCTTCAGTTAACCATGGTTATCTCTAAAGAAACACGTGCAGTCATCATTGCACTGCACAAAAATGGCCGAACAGGGAAGAGTATCGCAGCTACAAAGATTGCACCTCAGTCAACAATTTATCGCATCATCAAGAACTTCAAGGAGAGAGCTTCCATTGTTGTCAAAAAGGCTCCAGGGCGCCCAAGAAAGACCAGCAAGCGCCAGGACCGTATCTTAAAACTGTTTCAGCTGCGGGATCGGACTCCCAGCAGTGCCGAGCTTGCTCAGGAATGGCAGCAGGCTGGTGTGAGTGCTTCTGCACGCACTGTGAGGCGGAGACTCTTTGAGCAAGGCCTGGTTTCAAGGAGGGCAGCAAAGAAGCCACTTCTCTCCAGAAAAAACATCAGGGACCGACTGATATTCTGCAAAAGGTACAGGGAGTGGACTGCTGAGGACTGGGGCAAAGTCATTTTTTCTGATGAATCCCCTTTTCGATTGTTTGGGACATCTGGAAAACAGCTTATTCGGAGAAGAAGAGGTGAGCGCTACCACCAGTCTTGTCTCATGCCAACTGTAAAGCATCCTGAAACCATTCATGTGTGGGGTTGCTTCTCAGCCAAGGGAATCGGCTCACTCACAGTCTTGCCTAAAAACACAGCCATGAATAAAGAATGGTACCAGAATGTCCTCCAAGAGCAACTTCTCCCAACCGTCCAAGAGCAGTTTGGCGACCAACAATGCCTTTTCCAGCATGATGGAGCACCTTGCCATAAAGCAAAGGTGATAGCTAAATGGCTCATGGAACAAAACATAGAGATTTTGGGTCCATGGCCTGGAAACTCCCCAGATCTTAATCCCATTGAGAACTTGTGGTCAATCATCAAGAGATGGGTGGACAAACAAAAACCAACAAATTCTGGCAAAATGCAAGCATTGATTATGCAAGAATGGACTGCTATCAGTCAGGATTTGGTCCAAAAGTTGATTGAGAGCATGCCAGGGAGAATTGCAGAGGTCTTGAAGAAGAAGGGTCAACACTGCAAATATTGACTTGCTGCATTAACTCATTCTGTCAAAATAACCTATTGGTACTCATAATATGATTGCAATTATATTTCTGTATGTGATATAAACATCAGACAAACACTAATAAAAACCAGAGGGCAGCAGATCATGTGAAAATATAATTTTGGTGTCATTCTCAAAATTTTTGGCCATGACTGTATAGCCTGAAGAAATGGACCTGATAGGCCATACCTGCGTAAAGACGCAAATAAAAAAGGCCAACTCAGTCGGACGAATGCCCTCTCAGCATCTAAACTGAGCAGAAGACCAGATTGCCCATTTCTTTCAAGGACATCAACAAGATCTATAGTACATCTAGTGTTATCACCCGCTTGCCTATTTGCCACAAAACCGACCTGATCTTTATGGATTTAAATCCGGAAGAAGCAAACTCAATCTATTAGCCAGGATCTTAGTAAACATTTTAAGATCTGCATTTAGTAGGGATATAGGACGATAGCTGGCGCAATCAGCAGGGTCCTTTCCCTGTTTATGTATTACTGTGATATGTGAACTCAGCATAGAGGGGGGAATGGGAGAACCCGACATGAACGAATTAAAGAGTGTAACATAAAAGCCATTAATTCTTTCTGGAATGTTTTGTAGTATAAATATGTGAACCCATCAGGTCCTGGGGCTTTACCCTGGGGCAATTCTTTAACCCCTTCACCCCCGGAGCTTTTTCCGTTTTTTCGTTTTCATTTTTCGCTCCCCTCCTTCCCAGAGCCATAACTTTTTTATTTTTCCGTCAATTTGGCCATGTGAGGGCTTATTTTTTTGCGGGACGAGTTGTACTTTTGAACGACATCATTGGTTTTACCATGTCGTGTACTAGAAAACGGGAAAAAAATTCCAAGTGCGGAGAAATTGCAAAAAAAGTGCAATCCCACACTTGTTTTTTGCTTGGCTTTTTTGCTAGGTTCACTAAATGCTAAAACTGACCTGCCATTATGATTTTCCAGGTCATTACGAGTTCATAGACACCTAACATGACTAGGTTGTTTTTTACCTAAGTGGTGAAAAAAAATTCCAAACTTTGCTAAAAAAAAAAAAAAAAAAATTGCGCCATTTTCCGATACTCGTAGCGTCTCCATTTTTCATGATCTGGGGTCAGGTGAGGGCTTATTTTTTGCGTGCCAAGCTGGCGTTTTTAATGATTCCAATTCGGTGCAGATACGTTCTTTTGATCGCCCGTTATTGCATTTTAATGCAATGTCGCGGCGACCAAAAAAACGTAATTCTGGCGTTTCGATTTTTTTTCTCGTTACGCCGTTTAGCGATCAGGTTAATGCTTTTTTTTTCTTGATAGATCGGGCGATTCTGAACGCAACGATACCAAATATGTGTAGATTTGATTTTTTTTTTATTGATTTATTTTGATTGGGGCGAAAGGGGGGTGATTTAAACTTTTATGTTTTTTTTATTTTTTTCACATTTTTTTAAACTTTTTTTTTTTACTTTTGCCATGCTTCAATAGCCTCCATGGGAGGCTAGAAGCAGGCACAACCCGATCGGCTCTGCTATGTAGCAGCGATCATAAGATCGCTGCTATACAGCAGAAATGCAGGTGTGCTGTGAGCGCCGACCACAGGGGGGCGCTCACAGCACGCCGGCATCAGTAACCATTGGTCTCAAGGACCTCTATGGTTACCTTCCTGATGCATCGCCGACCCCCGATCATGTGACGGGGGTCGGCGATGACGTCATTTCCGGCCGCCCGGCCGGATGCGGTAGTTAAATGCCGCTGTCTGCGTTTGACAGCGGCATTTAACTAGTTAATAGGCGCGGGCAGATCGCGATTCTGCCCACGCCTATTGCGGGCACATGTCAGCTGTTCAAAACAGCTGACATGTCCCGGCTTTGATGCGTGCTCACCGCGGAGCCCTGCATCAAAGCGGGGAAGCCGACATCGGACGGTATAGTACGTCCGATGTCGGTAAGGGGTTAATTGTATTCTCCAGTTCTTCTTCGGTTATTATGTTGTTTAGTGTTAAAAGGGCTTCCGTGCTCTAGGTTGGTAATTGACAGGAGTCCAAGTAAGTTTTGAGTCTTTCAGATCTATCAATCTGGTCTATGGGCAGAATGGAGGGTAATGAATATAGACGGGAATAGTAATCCTGAAATATGTTTGCTTGTTTCTGTGGGTCATATATGAGGTGTCCCTGTTTATTTTTGATGGCAAAGGGGGAAGCCTGAACCAATCTCTCCCTCAACTGAGCTGCCAAGAGAGAGTGGGCCTTATTACCCCTCTCATAGTATTTTTGCTTAGTATACACCATCATTTTTTCAACTTTCTGGATAGCGAGATCCCTCAGCCCACCCCTCAACAATTTTTTTAAAGTGTACGTTTAGAGGGTTGCACAGACATTCTTTGTTCCAACTTTTTGAGACATGCCAAAAGAGTCATCTGCTGATGATTACTGTCTCTTTTTTAGTGTGATGCTAATGAAATGCAGTTCCCTCTCATTACAACTTTATGTGCCTCCCAAACTGAGGAGAGCGAAGGGACAGAGTCTTTATTTAGAGTAAAGTAATCCTCCAACTGTTCTTGGAGTTTGGCTTTATGCATTGGATGCTTGAGTAAATAATCATTTAGCCTCCAATGACATTCCCGTCTTGGCGAGGAGGCCAGGCGGAGATCCAGTATAACTGGTGCATGATCCGACCACGTAATTTGGCCAATGTCTGCTGTTGCAGTTCCTCGCAAAGCTAAGAGATTGCCAAAGAAAGAGTCTATCCGCGTCTGGGTTGAGTGTGGATGTGAATAGAATGTGTATTGCTTGGCTGTCGGGTTAGAGGTACGCCACAGGTCATAGAGGCCATGCTTTTGAATTAACGCACGGAACGCCTTCGTTTGTCTAGTCAAAGTCAATGGGGTTAGGGCGCCACTTACATAATGCCTGTCCCTTAATGCTGAAAAAATCAAATTAAAATCACCCCCCAAATATAGGTGATGGGGTTTGACGTAATTTAGCTAATATCCGATTTAGGAAAAGTAACTGTCCAGAATTGGGGACATATACGTTACATAGTATCACAGGGACTCCCTTCAAAGTTCCCGTTAGGATCAAGTATCGTCCATTAGGGTCTGAGTCCAAGCTAATAACCTGGAAAGGGCAATTTTGAGCGACCATAATCGCCACTCCCGCTTTTTTCCTATTTTGGGTGGCTGTATATACTATTGGAAATCTCCCCCTAGCAAAGTTGAAGGATCCTGTTCCATCATGGTGTGTCTCCTGCGGAAACACAATATCTGCCTTTGAAGACTTCAATTCTCATAGAAGGAGGCATCTTTTAACATCGGAGTTGAGCCCCTTAACATTTAATGACATGAGACGCACCATGATAGAGCCATTGTCTCCAAAAAAAACAATATATACGAGATGAAGCAATATATCTCACCCCCTTCCAGGTCCACTGGCCCCCTCTCTTGACCAAGTAGTGGTCCACCAAGCTGCCCACTCCATACTGGGATAGATACATGATGCCGGTACCTAGGAGAAGAAAAAGAAAAGAAGGAAGACAAGAAGGGAGGAGGGAGAAGGGAAGGTAGAGAACAAACTCTTGGTCATGTTACCAAGTGTGACCCCATTCGTAATTAGACTCCAAAAACAAGTCCAGAGCCTGATTACTTTTTGAACTGTGGTCAAAATCCCACATTGACCATATTCCTTCTCTGACGCCCGAACTGACATCAGGAAACTGGAAATGTCAATACGGGGGGTAAAAAAACAGGGGAAAAAAAACGAACTAGAAGATTCTGGAGATTTCAAGTAGTCTGAGCCATTAGAGTGCCTTCTTGCACTCCCTGCCAGCCTTGCAGTTGAGGCAGCATTATTTTATGAGGTCATATTTCTGCAGATATAAGATGATCCGTAGTGCAAGTCCCAGGGTCTGTTCATATTGACAACACAGGCAAAATAATCCTCCTAATTTTCCATCAGCGCCTAGAAGGGTGGTGGTTTTTCTCCTAAGATAGGACCGGGGGGGAGGCACGCCATTTTTTAGCAGAAACTTGCTGCCAAGCTGGGGACGGAGGTGGAGCAGGGGGGTCAGTTCCCAGTCTGGTAGTTTTGGGACCGGAATTTCTAAGGCTGAGCAAAACTGGCGCAGGTCAGCTGCAACTCTAAGGGTGGATGAGCGGCCATTTCTTCTGGCTGTAAGGCTGAATGGGAACCCCCATCTGTACATGATTTGGTTATCTTTCAATGTTGTTAGAAGAGGACGTAGCAGACACCTCCTTTGCAGAGTGACCCAGGACAGGTCTGGCAGGATCTGGAGTTGATTTCCCTCAAACTCAATGCACCGTTTTCTCCTGGCATGGATCATTATTTCTTCCTTTAGTCCATAATATGTGACACAGCATATGATATCACGGGGCGGTGGAGATGATCCTTTAGGGTCTCAACTCTGTGTGAAATAAGTTGAATATCCCTCCTTACAGTCGCAATCTCCACTCTGCATGCATCACGCACTTCAGCTATAAGCAATTTAAAATCTGCTTTTGTGGGAAGTTGTTGCATATATGAGCTCCATTTATCATGAGCATCATCAGGTGCTGTAAACTCAGAATCTGAAGAGAATTCCTGGTCTGTATTACTAGCAAATTGAGACAGGCAGGGAGTACTTGAAACATCAGCCTTATTCCCTTCTGAATCTGCTATACATGGATCTTGCCTGTAGTTAGAGCCCTGACCTGGCTCTGGGATGGGAGATGTCTCCTGTGCTGCAGGCTGTTCTAGTACACAGCTCTGCTTGGAAAGTTCCTTTTGCATGTGTAACTCTGGGAGGGGGGCAGGGGTGGACCTGAGGGGGGGGCTGCAGACTCTTCTGCTCCTGTCTCACATCCACACGACCCTCCAGTGTCTCGGGCAAACTTCACTCACCAATGTGCATAAATCCCTCTAGTTCGCCTCTAATGCTCCAGGGATCTCGCCGCTGCCCTCTTGTTCCTGTATAGTGGCCTTGGGCGCCATTGCTCCGTGGGCAGCTGCTGAGGCTGAGGTGTCGGGCTGTAAATAAACATCCAGCGGTCCCTGGGTCACGGTGCCGGCATTAAGTGTCATCATTCTTGTCTGTGCACGCTGAGTGGTCTTTCTGACCATAATTTATGGTCCTGGGGCTGCCTTTTCAGATAAAAAAACGTTATTTTAGGGCTGACAGGGAGCAGAACCCAGCACCATGCATCCTACTCTATCCACTTCCGGGAACGCCCCCCAGTGTTTTTATTTTAATGAGGCCAAACATGAGGAATGACAAGGGGATGTTGTCGGTTAAATCACTTCCAACATCTGAACATAAAAAAAAGCTTCTCCCTTGTGTGACTGCTCTGAAGTTTATTAAGAGTTGATTTTCAAGCAAAATATGTACAACATTGAGGGTATGTTTCCACGGTCAGTAAACGCTGCGGATTTGACGATGCGTTCATCCGCAGCATCCAGATGTTCCAGCATAGTGCATGAGATTTCAAGAAATCCCATCTCCACTATGCGTTCAGAGACACCTGCAGCAGCCCTGTGTAAGCGGACATGCGGAGGGTCTTTCCAGACCGCAGCATGTCCATTTATGTTGCGGAGACGCTCAGTCTCCGCAGCATAAATTTCCCATAGACTATCATTACATGCGGTAAAACTGAATTATCTTTATAGTCACATGCGTAGTAAGTATGGAAGCGCAGCTTACTAAGCATGTGTACTAATATAATGTCTTACCTTGCTTCAGCTGGAAGATCGCATCCACTGCAGTTCTCGCGATGAGCTCAGCTGACCGCGAGAAATGCCTTGCAGGTTGCCGCCCTAGACCGAGTTATGCCCGGTGGTCATCTACAAGCTCCGCTGTGTCTGGATGTCAGGCTGGATGGTGGCATAATGTCACCATTCAGCCAAAGGCATCCAGATGTAGCAGAGCTGGACTCATCGTGAGACACTCGGTAATAGACTACGGCGGACAGGAAGTATTTGTGTTGGTTTATTATTTTATTTTGCTTGCAGGAGATTGAGGGATTCAGGGATTAGGCGATGCAGTAAATATGATTAATTAAGATTAATAAAGGATTTTATTCTGGCTGTGTCTTTATTTACCATGTACCTATAGGATTAGTAATGGATAAGTGTATTATAGACGCTTCTCCATTACTAATCCATGGGCTTGATGTCACCTGACAATACAAAGGTGACATAAACCCCACAAATATTACCCCACTTGCCACCGCTACAGGGCAAGTGGGAAGAGCACGGTAAAGTGCCACAATTAGCGCATCTTTGGATGTGTCAGTTGTGGGGTGGCTGCGGGCTGCTATTTTTAGGCTGGTGAGGGCCAAAATCCATGGGCCTCACCAGCCTGAGAATACCAGGCTGCAGCTGTCTCCTTTTTCCTTGCCTGGTTAACAAAAACAGGGGGACCCCACGCTGTTTTTTTTTTGAGGGGATCCCACTATTTGTGCTAACCATCCAAGGTAAGCAGACTGCTGCGGCCTGGTAATATCAGGCTGGTAAGATTCTTGGATATTGGATCCTTACCAGACTGAAATAACAGTCCCAGTAGTCTGCTTTACTCTCGCTGGTTAACTTATATGGGAGAACCCAAGGCCATTTTTTTTAAATTATTTATTTATTAAAAAGGAAAGGACCTCTCTGTGCTTTGCTTCACTTCCTGTGTCATGTATTTCTGGCTGTGTCATAAGATTCACCATTATGTAAATTAGTACACATGCGAAGTAAGCTGCGTTCCCACCCTTAATACGCATGTGACTAGGAAGATGTTGTGGTTTTACCACATCTGATGATAGTGAATGGGAAATTTACCAGCGGAGGCGAAGAGTCTCCACTACATAAATTGACATGCTGCGGTTTGGAAAGACGTGCTGCATGTCCGTCTCTGCAGGTGAGCCGTGAGAGTCGGTGCACGCCTAGTGGACATGGGATTTCTTGAAATCCCATCCACTATGCTGTTATAGCTGGATGCTGCAGGTTGTACATTGCGGATGAATGAAGGGTCCAACCCGCAGTGTATACTGACTGTGAGAACATATCCCAATATATCTACAAACAGGAAATCACTTTTTAATTCCTTCCCAGAAGCCAACATTCAATTAGCTTTATTCCAAGTGACACAAAAAACATATGCAATGAAAAAACGCATCAAATACACATGTAAAAAATGCAGGTGACCTGCCAGTGACCTCAGGTGCAGATTTTACCTGCGTCAAATCCTGAGCAAATACTGAGCCATTCGTTACCGTGGAAATATAAAAAAAGGATTCTCCCATATGAGACTTTTATTGTGACAGAGAAGAGATGTTTTCTTCACAAAACATTTCCCACATTCTGAACAGAAATAGTATTCTCCCCTTTGTGGGTGCTTTGGTGACCAAGAAGAAATGATTTCTTCACAAAACATTTCCCACATTCTGAACATGAAAAAGACTTCTTCCCTGTGTGAGTTCTTTGGTGTTTGAGAAGAACTGATTTATCTGTAAAACATTTCCCACATTCTGAACATGAAAAAGGCCTCTCCCCTGTGTGAGTTCTTTGGTGTCTATCAAGATGTGTTCTAGTTGTAAAACATTTCCCACATTCTGAACATGAAAATGGTTTCTCCCCTGTGTGAGATCGTTGATGTGTGATAAGATTTGTTCTAGTTGTAAAACAATTCCCACATTCTGAACATGAAAATGGCTTCTCCCCTGTGTGAAATCTCTGATGTGTGAGAAGATCTGATTTAGTTGTAAAACATTTCCCACATTCTGAACATGAAAATGGCTTATCCCCTGTGTGAATTCTATGATGATTGAGAAGACCTGATTTGTCTATAAAACATTTCCCACATTCTGAACATGAAAATGGCTTATCCCCTGTGTGAATTCTATGATGATTGAGAAGACTTGATTTAGTTGTAAAATATTTCCCACATTCTGAACATGAAAATGGCTTCTCCCCTGTGTGAATTCTCTGATGTCTGAGAAGAATTGATTTAGTTGTAAAATATTTCCCACATTCTGAACATGAAAATGGCTTCTCCCCTGTGTGAATTCTCTGATGTCTGAGAAGATCTGATTTAGTTGCAAAATATTTCCCACATTCTGAACATGCCAATAGCTTCTCTCCTGTGTGAGTTCTCTGATGTTTGACAAGATTTGATTTAGTTGTAAAACATTTCCCACATTCTGAACATGAAAATGGCTTCTCCCCTGTGTGAAATTTTTGATGTCTGAGAAGACCTGATTTGTCTATAAAACATTTCCCACATTCTGAACATGAAAATGTATTCTCCCCTGTGTGAAATTTCTGATGTTTGAAAAGATAAGATTTAGTTGTAAAATATTTCCCACATTCTGAACATAAAAATGGCTTCTCCCCTGTGTGACATTTCTGATGTTTAAGAAGAGCTGATTTAGTTGTAAAATATTTCCCACATTCTGAACATGAAAATAGCATCTCCCCTGTGTGAAATTTTTGATGTCTACGAAGACCTGATTTGTCTATAAAACATTTCCCACATTCTGAACATGAAAATGGCTTCTCTCCTGTGTGAGTTCTCTGATGTTTGAGAAGATTTGATTTAGTTGTAAAACATTTCCCACATTCTGAACATGAAAATGGCTTCTCCCCTGTGTGAGTTCTCTGGTGATGAACCAGATGTGATTTCTTATTAAAACATTTCCCACACTTGGAACAAGAATAATAATTCTCTACTGTGTGAATTTTTTGATGTTTTACAAAAGATTTTTCAAAAGGAAAACTCTCTCCATTTTCTAAACTTGAAAATGATTTTTTTGCTTTATGACCAGTTACTTTTTGAATGCTTATTTTGTGACTTTGATTTTCCTTAATAGTCTGTAATGAATCAGAAGACATGACCTGTTTGAAAGGATCAGATGAGAGATCATCGCTGTGAAGGGATGATGATATATCTGGAGTAATGGTATTTGCTTTAATTGTATCCTGTGGAATCTCAAGATCATCTGATTTAAACATTGAAGATGTCAGATGTCCCTCTGGTCTCCTGGTACAGTCATCTGCCAAGAATAAAATCAAACAAATTTTGAATAAAATATCCTTGACTTATATTTTTGAACTTTTCTACTTAAACTGTCTGTAAAAATAGCAAGTTAAGTAAAATATTGATTTACCAAGACATTTACAGCTCACAGGCCAATAGAAAACCTCATAAGATGCACGAGTAGATCGTGGTGCGCCACTATTTGTTCACTCTGCTTCCCAAATATTGAATTAAAAACCACCAAACTGTATTGCAGGCAAAAATAATACCAATAAAAACTTTAGTCGTCTGATATTAAAGGGACACTGTCACCTGAATTTGGAGGGAACAATCATTAGCCATAGGTACGGGGTTTTCGGGTGTTTGATTCACCCTTTCCTTACCCGCTGGCTGCATGCTGGCTGCAATATTGGATTGAAGTTCATGCTGTGTCCTCCGGAGTATATGCCAGCGCAAGGCAATCTTGCCTTGTGCAGGCGTGTACTATGGAGGACAGAGAATGAACTTCAATCCAATATTGCAGCCAGCATGCAGCCAGCAGGTAAGGAAAGGGTGAATCAAACACCCAAAAACCCCGCCCCTATGGCTAAAGATTGTTCCCTCCAAATTCAGGTGACAGTGTCCCTTTAAGTCCCCACTTAAGTCCATCATCGGTCAGTGGAAAAACAGGTTTCCACATTATTAATGGCTCAAATTCTTTTTAAAAACAACATGGCTTCAATAAACCAATCCAGCAATATCAGCGCTGCTGGAAGGTGCCAGATACAAGCTTGTTCTCCTCTGGTTCAGTCCTCTGTGCTCAGCTCCTGGCTTCTGTTTTAATTACCTGTTGCGACCCGGACCCGTTTACTGACTACTCTTGCATCTTCTGATTAGGTATTTTCTCTGCCTTCCTGGTTCTGACCCGGCAACCTGAATATTCTTCCCATCTCATGCTACAGAACAGAAGGTAAAAATGTGACCCAAGCCTGGGGCTCTTTGTGCAGGTCCAAATCCATGTATATCCTTTAAAGGATGATGCGCAAGGAAATTCCCTGGAATATGATGAGCAAGGCAATCACTGGGATATGGAAAACGGAGTAGATCGCGCCAATCCTGTTTGTAGTAGCCATCTATTGAGCTGCAAGGTGACCATGAACAGCGTCCCCAATATATTTTGTCTCCAAATTATTCCAGCAAGATTTAGATTCGAATAGCTAAATGGCGCTCCTTCTCTTTTTAACCCCGCCATATGCCCAGACAGTGGAATACAACCGTATATAGGTATTGCTGGATTCAAGAGAAGTGAGAAAATAATTTGCAAGGTCTATTAGTTTCTAATTACACTTTGATGAATTCCAATGTTATTGCCACATAAAATAACACACGTCAAATTTGAAATATGGGACCCGATCAGGAAAATAAAACTTGCTGCTGGAAGTGGTTAAATTTAGAGTATTTTGGGAAATAACTACTGTAGTCAAAAACTGAGAATAGACAATAATATCTACTGAAATTATCAAACACAAATGTCTTCATCAGTAAAACATGAGTAACTAATGGTGAAACTTCTCTGGAATAATTACAGTATGTGACTTGGTAATCCCCCCATGTTTTTCGGCAGTCTAACAGTTGCAAAACATGCGGCCGCAGGGACTCAAACTTGTCATTCAAGAAAAGAGAAATTATAGTTTACAGGGAAAAAAAAATGTAAAACAATTTACTGTGTAATAACTGGTATATAAGGCAAAAAGTATTTATTAAAAAAATTAGAATTTAAAGTAAACCGAAATTGATTTTTTTTTTATATAAAAAAACCAGACATCTGAAGGTCACAGAGGAATTATGGAGTATGCTGGTTTTGTCAGCCAGGTATTGCTTGACCATATTTAAAAACTTTTTCATCCTTGTCAAAAATACCCAGATATCAGGGCCTGGATGCTGTGAGGGTGAATTAGCTTAGACCAGGCCTCTGACAGTGTACCGCTGCATCTGCTGCACCTGGTGTGTGTCTCCCTCGCCTTTCCTCCTTGGTTGGGCAAGCTGCCCCCTGCTGCTAACGTCTGATGGGAATTTTGTCAACATCTTTTCTTTCTGAACTTCTGGTATAGCACCATTTTCGTATACCTCTCCACCTCAGAAGGGAGTTCACACACAAAAAAAAAAAAGTTCATCCAGTCTGTTCAGCGCTCCCAGGTAACAGGCACCAGGCAGGGGTATTACAAACCTTCAGTAATTTATTTAAAATAAAAAACAATCTATAGAATAACGCGTTTCGGCTATATGCTTATTAAAAATAGCCTTCCTCAGGTATGATATTACTTTATATGTTGCTAGAGTTATATAGTCTACACAGGTCCACTTGAATAATCAATTATGTTAATTGATCAAGACCTGGTGGTTCTTCATTAGCTTATTTGCAGCTTAGTGGTGTTCAGTATATAGTCTTAGCTTATCCGTGTAGAAGTTTAAACAGTTAAAATACATAATAAAATATAAAAAAAACACTTAAAACCATTAATTAGCATAAATACAATACATGTGGACAAAATTTGTATCTATATCATTATCCATAAATACAATATATATTCAATGATTATATAAAAATATAAATAAAAGATATATCATAGATTGTTATATCCTTAGGCTAGTTCATAACCATGTGTAATGTGAATATAAAAATGGCTATTTTGAGTCCATATTGAAATATACTGAATGCATACAGACCATTACAGAGCAGCAGTTCTTGTCATACATTTACAGACAGACAATGCTCATTGTGACACAATCTTGAGAGCGGTTTATTTATTGTCTAAAGAACTTTCAGTTCACAAACAGTTTTACGTTTCTGTTTGTTATTGTAAAACAAGGTTTATTTAACCTCTGTCTGTGGTGGTTTTATCTAACCCTTGTGGGCTTTTTATGTATCCATGGGTTTATGGCCCATTGTCTGATGTGTTATGATCTGGTGGCAGGATCACAAAACTGACCTGAAAGGTAAACCAATATCGAGGACAAGCTCTGGGGATGTGGTAACTATACTGACCGCAACGCTGATCCTATCCACACACACTAAAGGCAGCCGTGGAGCCTTACCTGAAAACCTAGACGCCTCTTCACAGCCTGAGAAACTGGCTACCCCTAGAGAGAAAGCAAAGACCTCACTTGCCTCAGAGAAATAACCCCAAAGTTATAGAAAGCTCCCCACAAATAACGGTGAGTTGAGAGGAAAACACAAACGCAGAGATGAAACAGGTTCAGCAAATGAGGCCCGCTAACACTAGATAGGAGGAAGATAGCAAGGGGTCTGTGCGGTCAGTAAAAAACTATCAAAAGCTATCCACGCAGAGAATACAAGAACCCCCACACCGACTCACGATGTGAGGGGCGCACTCTTGCACCCCAGAGCTTCCAGCAAGCAAAAAAAATCACATAGCAAGCTGGACTGAACTCATCATACAAATAGACACGTTTTCAAGGAAATAATGAGCAAAATAACAAGCAAAACTTAGCTTCTCCAGAAGGAGACAGGTCACAAGGAAGGTCCAGGAGAAATGAGACCTAGCACTGAGTACGACAGCAGGCAACAAATGAAGGTCCAGGTGAGTTAAATAGGAAACCTGACTAGCAGGTGACGAGGCAGCTGGTACAAGCCACAGACCCGCAGAATAACAAAAGAGCCACCAGAGGGAGCCCAAAGACAGAACTCACACAGTACCACTCACGACCACAGGAGGGAGTCCGAGAACAGTGTTCACAACAGTACCCCCCCTTGAGGAGGGGTCACCGAACCCTCATTAGAGCCCCCAGGGCGATCAGGATGAGCCACATGGAAGGCACAAACCAAAACGGCCGCATAAACATCAGAGGCGACAACCCAGGAATTATCCTCCTGACCATAGCCCTTCCACTTAACCAAATACTGAAGCCTCCGTCTAGAAATACGAGAATCCAAGATCTTCTCCACCACGTACTCCAATTCTCCCTCAACCAGCACCGGAGCAGGAGGATCAACCGAAGGAACCACAGGCACCACATACCTCCGCAACAAAGACCTATGGAACACATTATGAATGGCAAACGATGCTGGGAGGTCCAAACGAAATGACACAGGATTGAGGATTTCCAGAATTTTATAAGGACCGATGAAACGAGGCTTAAACTTAGGAGAAGAAACCTTCATAGGGACATAACGAGAAGACAACCACACCAAATCCCCCACACGGAGTCGGGGACCCACACAGCGACGGCGGTTAGCAAAGCGCTGAGCCTTCTCTTGTGACAAAGTCAAATTGTCCACCACATGGTTCCAAATCTGCTGCAACCTATCCACCACAGAATCCACCCCAGGACAGTCAGAAGGCTCAAGCTGACCCGAGGAAAAACGAGGATGAAAACCAGAATTGCAAAAAAAAAGGTGAAACCAAAGTAGCAGAACTAGTCCGATTATTAAGGGCAAACTCGGCCAAAGGCAAAAAAGTTACCCAGTCATCCTGATCAGCAGAAACAAAACATCTTAAATAAGTTTCCAAGGTCTGATTAGTTCGCTCGGTTTGGCCATTCGTCTGAGGATGGAAGGCCGACGAAAAAGATAAATCAATGCCCATCTTAGCACAAAAGGACCGCCAAAATCTGGACACAAACTGGGATCCTCTGTCAGACACAATGTTTTCAGGGATGCCGTGCAACCGAACCACATTCTGAAAAAACAGCGGAACCAAATCGGAGGAGGAAGGCAACTTAGGCAAGGGCACCAAATGGACCATCTTAGAAAAACGATCACAAACCACCCAGATGACAGACATTCTCTGAGAGACTGGAAGATCCGAAATAAAATCCATGGAAATATGCGTCCAAGGCCTCTTTGGAACAGGCAAGGGCAAAAGCAATCCACTGGAACGAGAACAGCAAGGCTTAGCCCGAGCACAAATCCCACAGGACTGCACAAAGGAACGCACATCCCGCGACAAGGAAGGCCACCAGAAGGACCTAGCCACCAAATCTCTGGTACCGAAAATCCCAGGATGACCCGCCAACACCGAAGAATGCACCTCGGAAATAACTCTGCTGGTCCATCTATCTGGGACAAACAGTCTCTCTGGTGGACAACGGTCAGGTCTATCCGCCTGAAATTCCTGTAACACCCGTCGCAAATCTGGGGAAATGGCAGACAAAATCACCCCCTCTCTGAGGATGCCAGCCGGCTCTGAAACTCCAGGAGAGTCAGGCACAAAACTCCTAGAAAGAGCATCAGCCTTCACGTTCTTCGAACCAGGAAGGTACGAGACCACGAAATCGAAACGGGAGAAAAACAACGACCAACGAGCCTGTCTAGGATTCAACCGTTTGGCCGACTCGAGATAAATCTAATTTTTGTGATCAGTCAAGACCACCACACGATGCTTAGCTCCCTCTAGCCAGTGTCGCCACTCCTCAAATGCCCACTTCATAGCCAACAACTCCCGATTACCAACATCATAATTTCGCTCGGCAGGTGAAAATTTTCTTGAGAAGAAAGCACATGGCTTCATCACAGAGCAATCAGAGCTTCTCTGCGACAAAACAGCCCCTGCTCCAATCTCGGAAGCATCAACCTCGACCTGGAAGGGAAGAGAGACATCTGACTGACATAAGACTGGAGCCGAAGAAAACCAGCGCTTCAGCTCTTGAAAGGCCTCCACGGCCGCAGGAGACCAGTTAGTTACATCAGAACCCTTCTTGGTCAAATCCGTCAAAGGCTTAACCACACCAGAAAAATTAGCGATGAAGCGACGGTAAAAATCCAAGAACTTCTGAAGGCTCTTAACCGATGTAGGTTGAGTCCAATCATGAATAGCCTGGACCTTGGCTGGGTCCATCTCAATAGCAGAAGGAGAAAAAATAAAGCCCAAAAAGGAAACCTTCTGGACTCCGAAGAGACATTTTGAGCCCTTCACAAATAAGGCATTGGCACGCAGGACCTGAAATACCATCCTGACCTGCTTCACATGGGACTCCCAATCATCAGAAAAGACCAAAATATCATCCAGATACACAATCATAAATTTATCCAGATATTCTCGGAAGATGTCATGCATGAAGGACTGAAACACAGAAGGGGCATTAGAAAGTCCAAAAGGCATCACCAAGTACTCAAAATGGCCTTCGGGCGTATTAAATGCTGTTTTCCATTCATCGCCCTGCTTTATACGCACAAGATTATAATGAGACCTAGCACTGAGTACAACGACAGCAGGCAACAAATGAAGGTCCAGGTGAGTTAAATAGGAAACCTGACTAGCAGGTGACGAGGCAGCTGGTACCATCCACAGACCCGCAGAATAACAAAAGAGCCACCAGAGGGAGCCCAAAGACAAAACTCACACAGTACCACTCACGACCACAGGAGGGAGTCCGAGAACAGTGTTCACAACACTGATGTATGACTGATATCTTGGTCTCATCTTATCTTGATAGCTGGCCACTTGAAGGGCAGGGTGAAACCAAAGTTAAACATAGTGCAAATCACTATATAAGGCCAGAGAAACATGACTAAGAAAGAAGCATAAACTGGTGTACCTGTACTTACACGTGTACAGTGTTGTGATACCTGCATAAGTGGGGACTCCCGTGCAGTGTTGTGAATTTCCCAGGGTTTCGCTGTCTTGGTGTTGCTTCTCTGATTTTCCAGACGGATGATGTTTAACCCCTTAAGCCCCAAGGGTGGTTTGCACTTTAATGACCAAGCCAATTTTTACAATTCTGACCACTGTCCCTTTATGAGGTTATAACTTTGGAATGCTTCAATGGATCCCAGTGATTCTGACATTGTTTTCTCATGACATTGTACTTCATGACAGTGGTAAAATTTCTTCGCTATTTATTTGTGAAAAAAACAGAAGTTTGGCGAAAATTTTGAAAATTTAGCAATTTTCCAACTTTGAATTTTTATGCCCTTAAATCACACAAAATAATTAATAAGTAACATTTGCCACATGTCTACTTTACATCAGCACAATTTTGGAACCAAAATTTTTTTTGGTTAGGGAGTTATAAGGGTTAAAAGTTGACCAGCAATTTGTCATTTTTACAACACCAATATTTTTTTAGGGACCACATCACATTTGAAGTAATTTTGAGGGGTCTATATGATAGAAAATACCCAAGTGTGACACCATTCTAAAAACTGCACCCTCAAGGTGCTCAAAACCACATTCAAGAAGTTTATTAACCCTTCAGGTGTTTTCCATGAATTTTTGGAATGTTAAAAAAAAATATGAACATTTAACTTTTTTTTCACAAAAAATTTACTTCAGCTAAAATTTGTTTTATTTTACCAAGGGTAACAGGAGAAAATGGACCCCAAAAGTTGTTGTACAGTTTGTCCTGAGTACGCTGATACCCCATATGTGGGGGGAACCACTGTTTGGGTGCATGGCAGAGCTCGGAAGGGAAGGAGCGCCGTTTGACTTTTCAATGCAAGATTGACAGAAATTGAGATGGGACACCATGTCACGTTTGGAGAGCCCCTGATGTGCCTAAACATTGAAACCCCCCCACAAGTGACACCATTTTGGAAAGTAGACCCCCTAAGGAACTTATCTAGATGTGTTTTGACAGCTTTGAACCCCCAAGTGTTTCACTACAGTTTATAACGCAGAGCCGTGAAAATAAAAAAAATCTTTTTTTTTTTTTTTTTTCACAAAAAAGAAATTCTACCCCAAAAGTTGTTATCCAATTTGTCCTGAGTACGCTGATACCCCATATGTGGGGGGGGGGAACCACCGTTTGGGTGCATGGCAGAGCTCAGAAGGGAAGGAGCGCTATTTGGAATGCAGACTTAGATGGATTGGTCTGCAGGTGTCACGTTGCATTTGCAGAGCCCCTGATGCACCTAAACAGTAGAAAATCCCCACAAGTGACATTTTGGAAACTAGACCCCCCAAGGAACTGGGTTTGTAGAGCCCCTGATGTGCCTAAATAGTAGAAACCCCCCACAAGTGACCAAATTTTGGAAACTAGATCCCCTATGGAAATTATCTAGATGTGTTGTGAGAACTTTGAACCCCCAAGTGTTTCACTACAGTTTATAACGCAGAGCCATGAAAATAAAAAATCATTTTATTTTTTTCACAGAAATGTGTTTTTAGCCCCCCAAATTTTTATTTTCCCAAGGGTAACAAGAGAAATTGGACTCCAATTGTTGTTGTCCAATGTGTCCTGAGTACGCTGATACCCCATATGTTGGGGTAAACCCGTTTTGGCGCATGGGGGAGCTCGGAAGGGAAGGAACATTGTTTTACTTTTTCAACGCAGAATTGGCTGAAATTGAGATCGGACGCCATGTCGCGTTTCGAGAGCCCTGATGTGCCTAAACAGTGGAAACCCCCAATTCGAACTGAAACCCTTTCCCAAACACACCCCTAACCCTAATCCCAACCATAACCCTAACCATACCCCTAACCCTGACACACCCCTAACTCTAATCCCAACCGTAAATGTAATCCAAACACTAACTTTAGCCCCAACCCTAACCCTAACTTTAGCCCCAACCCTAACCCTAGCCCTAACCCTAATGGGAAAATGGAAATAAATACATTTTTTAATTTTTTTATGTTTCCCTAACTAAGGGGGTGATGAAGGTGGGTTTGATTTACTTTTATAGCGGGTTTTTAGCGGATTTTTATGATTGGCAGCTGTTACACACTAAAAGACGCTTTTTATTGCAAAAAATAATTTTAGCGCTACCACATTTTGAGACCTATAATTTTTCCATATTTTGCTCCACAGAGTCATGTGAGGTCTTGTTTTTTTGTGGGACTAGTTGACGTTTTTATTGGTACCATTTTTGGGCATGTGACATTTTTTGATCGCTTTTTATTCAGATTTTTGTGAGGCAGAATGACCAAAAACCAGCCATTCATGAATTTCTTTCTTTTTTTTTTTGGTGGGGGGGGGGGGGACGTTTATACCGTTCCACGTTTGGTAAAATGGATGAAGCAGTTTTATTCTTCGGGTCAGTAAGATTACAGCGATACCTCATTTACATAATTTTTTTATGTTTTGGCACTTTTATATGATAAAAACTATTTTTATAGAAAAAAGAGTTATTTTTGCATCACTTTATTCTGAGGACTATAACTTTTTTTATTTTATTGCTGATGATGCTGTATGGCAGCTCGTTTTTTGCGGGACAAGATGAAGTTTTCAGTGGTACCATATTTATATCCGTCTTTTTGATCGCCTGTTATTCCGCTTTTTGTTCGGCAGTATGATAATAAAGCGTTGTTTTTGCCTCCTCTTTTATTTATTTACAGTGTTCACTGAAGGGGTTAACTATTGGGACAGTTTTATAGGTCGGGTCGTTATGGACGCAGAGATAATAAACATGTGTACTTTTATTGTTTTTTTTAATTTACTGGAAGTGTCAAGGTGAAAATATATTTCTTTATATACTTTTTGTACTGTTATATCTTATACTGTGAAACAATAAGATTTTTCCCTTGCTTGCACATGTAATTGTATTAAAGATGGCTGCCAAGTGTTCACCTTTACTCTAGTTTCGTGTCTGAAGAGTTAAGTGTAATTTCTTCTGAAATCGAAACTTAAGGAATGAGAAGAAAAGGAGGATTCACCAGGAGATGCCAGGACAAATCAGAGAAGACTGGACACTAGACATATACTGCTTAAACCCCGCCTAATGCATTCCTTTTCCTAAACAATAGTACTGTATATTCTAAAATAAACGCAGTTGCTGTAACCGTCGCTGACACAAGTTGATGTACGGGCATTAACTGAGTTTGAACCAGCTACCTGTCTGACTCATTCTTATCCGGTACCAGATGCTCGGCTCATACTTTAATTTGGAATGACTGGTGAATGAGGGTTATTGTCGTGACGACCCCGACAATTTGGCGCGACCAACGTGGGGCGTGGCCAGCGATCCGAGACCCCCTGGACCCATGCCTGGATATCTGTGGATGATACCCGTAGTGGCTGACCTCGAGGACTGATCACCCTCCAAACACGGAAAGTGGAGATCATATACTTTGTATGTGTCACACTTGCTAGTGTCTCAGCCATTATTGGTTTGTCTGTGGTCTCCTTGGGTCTGGGGAGTGACCGGTTGAGTGGTGAGACCGAGCGCGATCCTGTGCCACGCTCTGAACCAGCAACTGAGAGATGTCGCATCCTGCGCGTCCTCGTGTACACCACACCTCCTCCACCGGTCACTGTACTCCATTCAACCACCCTACCCGTGACTATTGTCTAGTAGTGAAGTGGAGTGAAAGATTGAGCAAGTTGTAGATTGTGGGGCAGCTTAGAGGAAGGGATAGGAGACGCAGCCTCTGTGATATTGTACCAACTAGGTAATTAAGACGTCCCGAGAGGGGACCACCTGTATTTCTGTGGAGGGCTCTCACTAGGAGACCGCCTCCCGTCTGTTGGAATATCGTGGCAGGATAGTCTGTTAATCACTGGTGTTCAGGTTAGGGACAGGAAATATTGAGCGCGAGGCTCTTTTCCTAATACGTTGAGCGAGAGGCTCCGTATTGTAGAATACAGTGTTGATATCGCTGCCAGCGATCCTCAGCTGCAGCAGGGCGTAGTATTCTGGGAGTCAAGCTACGTCTCTTAAAGCAGAAAAAGTCTGTGCCCCACAAGTTAGATGAGGATGCCGTGGAAGTCAAGACAATAGTAGAGTCACGGGAGGGCAAGAGGCAGTCAAGAAGCTCATCTGCGAGTTGCGCGAGGCTTAAAGAACGAAGGATGGAAAGAGGTTGATGGAGAGGGAGGATCATAGGAAGGTTTTGTAGAAATTAAGTCTGAAAACTGCTGTAATCCGTTTCTGTGTAGAAGATATTGAGCTCTTATCAGTGCTGTGTAGCAGATGGGAGGAGGGAGCGGACCGCTGCACGACTTGTTTGAGATTTCTCCTCTTTTCTCCTTATCTGTGCTGCGTGCCAGAGAAAGGGGGGCATAGAGCTGGGCTATTGCTTTCTCCCTTCTGCGCTGAGGAATGCAGTGATTTTCCATATTTCTGTGTTTCTGGTAGGGAGAGGGCACGCACATAGCTGCGCTTTCTCTGTATTTTCTTGGTGTAGTGTTGTGAATCTGCTTTTGGGCTCCTTCTAGTGGTGGCTAGTGGTACTGGTGACTCGGGTGTGTTTTCTTTCTCAGTTCACCTGTTTTCATCAGTAGTGGGGAGTTCCTATTTATTCCTGCTCTTCAGTCATTGCCTTGCCGGCCATCAATGTAACCAGAGCCTTTCTGTTGCATGTTCCTGCTCCTAGACTACTGATCAGCTAAGTTGGACTCTTAGTCCTAGTTTGTTTGCATTTTTTGTTCCAGTTTACAGTTATGTCATTCTCTGTAGCTGGAAGCTCTTGTGGGCTGAAATTACCACTCCGGTGTCAAGAGTTGACACATGAGTCTTAAAGTAATTTCAGGATGGTATTTTAAAAGGGTTTTCAGCTGACCGTGCAGTTCCCTTTTGTATCTTTCTACTATCTAGTATGCGGACCTCGCTTTGCTGAACCTACCTTCATACTGCGTATGTCTTTTCCTCTGAACTCACCGTCAATATATGTGGGGGGCTTCTGTCTCCTTTTCGGGGGAATTTCCCTAGAGGTAAGCCAGGTCTGTTTTTTCCTCTACTAGGGTTAGTTAGTTCTCCGGCTGGCGAGAGATGTCTAGGGATAAAACTTAGGCACGCCCCCCGGCCACTATTAGTTGTGTGGTAGGTTTAGCTCACGGTCAGCTCGAGATTCCATCACCCAAGAGCTCGTCCGTTATTTATGTGTCCTGACGTTCCCCTGCCATTGGGAACCATGACAGTGTAGATTACGCGCTGGTAGATCTGTGTTTTGTTTAAGGCGACAATATTGTTTTGAAGTACAAAGAAATATTATAATCTGGAAATTTGAAAGTGAAATCTAGTGTCTAGGTTTAGAAGGAAACTTGTAAGATTGTTTGATTATCAGTGTAATTGAAAGATTGGTAAAAGATTTACCTGCTTCAAGTTGAGTGGTTGATATATAGCAAATTGAAGATCAACAGGGGGACTTCCCTGTTGGATAATATGGTCCCTCCTCAGGAAACTAAGCCTCTACTCCCGACTGTAAGCCCTGTGCCCCTTGAAGCCAAGGCACCAATATATTATGGACTGCCGAGAAGTTCTATGGGCGTCTTATGGTAGTATTTAAAGATCTGGGATTCTCATTGTAACAAAAAGCCCATTCACACCTTTTTGTAGTAGACCCGATATTGAGATTTCCACTCCGGATAATGCATTGAAAATAGTAAAGAGTTTCCAAAAGAATTTAGCCCAGCAGGAAAGTCAAGGGTTAAATCAGTAGCCGTAGTAATTCTTGCTCGCTCTCTAGCCCCCACCGCAGTACAAGGACGTTCCATATCAGTGGTCTATGTAACAGATTCCAGTTTCTGCCCTCCTCCCATCGTGCACAAGTCCAGTCTCACACTCCAATATGCCTTTAACCCTGTATGGGAATCTCACTCCCTCCCAAGCCCTGTTATGTCAATTCTCAGACCAAGAGTTTGTTTAATCGGTGTAGATGGCAGACCCCCCAGCCCGGAAAGGCCCCTAGATCTCCTCTTCCCGTGAAACCTTCACACTTACAAGGCCAGACTCTCCAAGAACCTGAAGTTTGGTTCCCCTGTCATTCACGATACTACATCACACCTCAGGACTCCCAGGTTCTTTTCTAAGTGGGGTATGGGGACATGATTACCCACCAGGTGGGAGCGATAGTGAACCCAGCTAACTCAGTGATCTGTCTGTAGGAGACTCATAAGGTGAAGGAGAGAACACATTTTCTGACTAAAAGATGGGTACAGGTGGGATACCATGCCACATATTCAGCATACTCTAGGGGGGTCAGCATCCTCATCTGTGTTGGGTTCCTTTTGGGTATCACAAACTGGTTATAGATCAGTCGGGTAGATTCATATGTTTACTTTGTAAATTGTACGAATGTCTAATGTGGTTGGTTTCAATTTATGTTCCACCACCATATTGTGGAAAGGTGATCCACAGTTCTGGAGATAATGGAGGAGACACCGGGGATACCGTTTTTGATAATAGGGGACTTTAACAATATTCCGGACACACATTGGGATAGTGGGAGATGAGAGCCGTTGAAGTCGGGTGGTAACTGTACACCATTCGGTGCTGTCTTGAGGGAGACCGCTCTGCATGATTTATGGAGGATTTCTCATACTGGGGTGTACAAATATTCCTGTTTTTCGTCCTCTTTCGCTTCTTTGTCAAGAATAGATCTGGCCTTGGGCAATACGCCGATGTTGGACCTTGTTGGGGAGGTAACATATGGCTAGCAGGGCCGGTTTTAGGCAAAGTGGGGCCCTAGGCAAAAGTTTAAAATGGGGCCCCAAATGCTACCAAATTGCATCATCACACAGAAACATTTCGGTTGTAGTTACATGTGCTGAGTTCAGGCCACTAAACGAGTGAGATCGACAATATTGAAGTCACTCATCGCTTGTTTCCCGGCCTCTTTACACCAGCTGAGGAATAATGATGGGGACAGAATGGTCACTAGTAGATCAATCTGTCCCCATACAGTATCATCTTAGCAGCAGATCAATATTCATTCCCTTTAGTAGCGGGCACATGAGATGGCCTAGCAGCAGGAAGCCTGCAGCTGTGGCTACTGTGACCCCTATTTAAAGTGAAATGAATATTCACTGCTCTCCACACCTATAGTCCCTCCCATCTCTCGGCACTGGCTTCAGTGTATAGTGGTGGGAGTGACTATGGGCGTGGGGAGCAGTGACTATGAATTTCTCTTTAGCAGCGGGCACAGGCTTTAAGCGCAGCAGCCGACTCCTGCCTCCTGTCACCCACTGCTCCTTCTTCACTGGCACCGGGCGAGCCCCCCTGACTCACGGGCCCCATAGCAGCTGCATGGTGTGCTGCTATTAGCGACACGCCACTGGCTGGGGGCAGGGGCGGACACTAATAGCTTGGGGCCCCTGTTCAAGAAAGGTGTCTGGGCCCCCCTTCCTGCCCGATATACTGCTTATGATGATGTCAATCTGGCAATGGCACCCTGGAGCCTTGGGCTCCGAGAAACAAGTCAGATTGCCCTCATTATTACTACCCTGCAAGCAGGGGCATACATAGCAATCACAGGGCCTCCATGGCAAAAGTTCTATTTGGGCCCCCACACCTCTAAAAAATATTTATATTTTTTCACTGAGATGGAGAGAGATATATATATATATATATCTTTATCTATCTCTCTATCTATATACTGTGTACGTTTGTAATAAATATATATATCCGTTACACCGTACAAACACAGATACAAATATATATATATATACTTTCAAACACACATACTGTACATACATTCACACAGATACACATACAGTACATACAACGTACATACATACAGATACGCATACATATGCCGTCACACATACACGTACTATACATACACACACGCATATACCGCAC
The DNA here is from genome assembly GCF_051348905.1 of Ranitomeya variabilis. Taxonomy (NCBI): domain Eukaryota; kingdom Metazoa; phylum Chordata; class Amphibia; order Anura; family Dendrobatidae; genus Ranitomeya; species Ranitomeya variabilis. The sequence goes on along the minus strand of NC_135235.1, from coordinate 744,245,316 downwards.
ATGCACACCTACCGTACACAGATACACATATATATACCATGATACATACACGTACTATACACACACGCATATATAGTACATACATATACCTACATACACACAGATACACATACAGTACATACAACGTACATACATACACCGTCACACATTCAAGTACTATACATACACACACATACATATACCGTACATACACACAGATACACACACACGCATATATAGTACATATACCGTACACACAGACACACATACTGTCATACCTACACATACCGTACATACACACATATACCGTATATACATACAGTTATATACAAAGTATACACATACCGTACACACATATACTGTACATACATGCACATAAACATAAATATATACATACAATTATATCGCACACACACACACACACACAGATACACACATACTGTACATACACACACATACTAATCTTGTATATCGGGGGATCAGATGAGCCCTGGAGGTCAGTTCAGTTGGAGAAGGCTGCAGACCCCACTGTGGGGGATGGGGCACAGAGCAGACAGGACTGATATCATCCCCCCTAGTGCGGTCCGTGTGATGTCCCGTGCAGTGAGCTTCTCCCCCATCTCTTCTCTGTAAGGAGACGCTGCAGCCTCCCGAGAACAGAACAGTGGAGGGAGCAGAAGACACACTAAGTCCTGCTCTTCCTCCACTGCTGTTCCTGACTGCTGTGCAGCGGGGCCCCTGACTGTAAGGGAGTACTCACCAGTCACCATTGGGAGGCGCCATGTGTTGTGATTCGGTTTTTGGCTCCCCCAGTGGTCACTGGTGGTACTGGTGTCTTGTGTGCTTTCCACCTGTTTCTATCAGGATATGGGAGTTTCCTATTTAGCCTTGCTCCTCAGTCTTTCCAGTGCCGGCCATCAATGTAACCAGAGTCATTCTGTTGCATGTACCTGCTACCAGTCTGCTGACCAGCTAAGTTGGACACTTTTGTCCTTAGTCTATTTTTGTATGTTTTGTCCAGTTTGCAGTTATGTGATTCTCTGCAGCTGGAAGCTCTTGTGGGCTGAAGTTACCACTCCGGTGTCATGAGTTGGCACATGAGTTTAAGGTAACTTCAGGATGGTATTTGATAGGGTTTTGTAGCTGACCGCGAAGTCCACTATTGTATCCTTCTGCTATCTAGTTAGTGGGCCTCGCTGTGCTAAATCTGCTTTCATACTACGTGTGTCTTTTCATCTGAACTCACCGTTATTATATGTGGGGGGCTACTATCTCCTGTGGGGATTTTCTCTGGAGGCAAGCCAGGACTATGTTTCATCTACCAGGGGTAGTTAGTTCTCCGGCTGGTGCGAGACGTCTAGCAAAAACGTAGGTACGTTCCCTGGCTACTATTAGTTGTGTGGTAGGTTTAGCATCGTGGTCAGCTCTAGTTTCCATCACCCGAGAGCTTGTCCGTTTTTCTATGTGTCCTGACGTTCCCCTGCCATTGGGAACCATGACAGCCATGCTGGAGAACAGAGACAGCAGCCAATGAGCGCTCTCCTCAGTCTGGTGAGGAAAGTGTTCATTGGCCAGTGTCTCTCCCTGCATGACACGCCCCCCTTTTGAACCTCTGCACTCCGTGCCGTTCTCTCCCCAGCTGATGTTGGCATGATTACAGGAGGGAGTGAGAGGGGCCCGATGCTACATGATACTGGGCCTGCCTGCAGGGACCACCCTCCACCTCTCGGCCCCAGAGAAGTGGCATCGGTGGTATGTCCGCCCCTGGCTGGGGGCCCCTAGGGCAGAGGGCAACTGCCTAGTCTGCCTGCCCCTAACGCCGGCCCTGATGGCTAGAACAATTTTGGATCATTCCCCCATGAGTGTGATACTTGAGGGAGTGGGATCTGTACCTGCTAGGGGTTGCATGTGGAGGCTGAATCCGTTTTGGCTACACCTCATTGACTTAGATGGACACATTGGGGGGACATTAAGGAATATTTTAAAATTAATGCTGGGTCGGCTTCGGTATTGACGGTATGGGAAGCTATTAAGGCTTATTTCAGAGGGCTCTGCAATAAAGAGATATCCCGAGTCAAGGTAGAAACGGGCAGGAAGGATCAGATGATGACGAGAGCTGGAGGAGGCGGAGGAGGCATTAATCAACGATCAGTCCCCAGAAGCACAGGGAAGGTAGAAGGTAGCGCAGAATAGAGTATGTCAGATGGCAATGGAAAAGGCGAAACGTAGGAAAATGCTTCAAACTGCTAAATACTTTGAGGAGGGGGACAAGGCAGGTCATCTTCTTTCTAGAATAGTGGCGGCTCAGAGAGACTCCACACATATAGTCGCTTTGAAGAGAAAGGAAGGGAAGGACCATACTGGTTGCAAAGCAATTTTGGAGGTGATGATGGAGTATTACTCGGATCTTTATAAATCGCGGGTACAGCCAACGATGGAGGAGGTGGATGGTTTCTTGGCAGAGGTACAGCTCCCCAGACTCTCAGAGGCAGATCGGGGTCTTCTTGAGGAGCTTGATGCTGCACTGGCCTCTATGCCCAATGATAAAGCCCCAGGGGTGGATGGGATTCCGGGGAAGGTGTATAAAAAAATATAAAGAGGTATTGCTTCCCGCTTTGTTGGAGGTGTAGGGTGCTGGTCTGGTGGAGGGGGAGTTGCCGTGGACCATGCGTGAGGCAATAATTGTAGTGTTGCAAGAACAGGGTAAGGATCCGGCTTCTTATCGCCCAATTTCGTTATTAACGATAGATATTAAAATCTTGGCCAAGATATTGGCTAATCATCTTAACAAGGTGATAACGACACTAATACACGAGGACCAATCTGGATTTATGCCCAATAGTTCTACCGCATGTAATCTTAGACGATTATTTCTTAATATGCAGGTAAAGGCGGACAATATGGGTCGGAGGGTTGTGGTGTCTAACACTAAGGCATTTGATAGTGTGGAGTGGCAGTATTTGTGGGCGGTCATGAAGGCTATGGGTTTTGGCGAGAGATTTATAGGATGGGTGCAATTGTTATATGCGTCTACAAGAGCCAGGATAAGGGTAAATGGGCTCTTGTCGGGGGATTTCCATTTATACAGGGGAACCCGGCAGGGGTAAGTGAGTTGTTTTCATAAAATGAAATTGTATTAATAGGTTTTGTATTCATTGTACCTGTCTGGAAATTGCATCAGACTGTGTTACTGGCGTGTCATATGCTTTAATAAAAACTATGGGATTTAAAAGAACTACACGACTGATAAAGTAGCCACAGCCGGGGACTGAGAAGAATCTGTGACTTCTCTGCATTTAGTGGTTACTACTCACCTGGGTAGTCATATGTAGGAATCTCCTCTTTACACCGCTCATCACCCCTCACATATGTCTCTGTAGTATTAATATGGGTCAGATCTTCACCCTGAAACAAACATTGTAAAAGTCACCAACAGATGGAGAAGTCACATCTATGATCAGCTCTAATCCTGCCATCTCCACCGTTCTCATTACACAAGTATAAAACATATAATACTGGGGGATAAAACAATACTGAGCACAAGACCTTCACAGCCATCTACACATCATAGGGGAGATCTCATGACTCCTTCTCTCCATCTACCTGATGATCCTGAGGAACATTGGGATCTTCTTGCTTACAGTCCTGTGGAAGAAGAGGACGGGGACATCTCTCTGGTGTTGTCCTCATCCTCGATAGATCTGGAGGAAACACATACAGGGACTGAATTCATTCTTTAAATACAGATAATTATAGGCCGTGTGTATTTAGTCCTGTCTATTACCTGGTGATGTGAGGGGCTGGGGAACCTCCATCATGACATTCTTGTACAGATCTTTGTGTCCTTCTAAATACTCCCACTCATCCATGGAGAAATAGACGGAGACATCCTGACACCTTATAGGAACCTGACACATACAATAATACCGTCATCCCCCCGATTCCTTCATAGCGTTACTGTGTAATGTCCCAGCATTCCCAGCAGTGTCACCTCTCCAGTCAGCAGCACAATCATCTTGTAGGTGAGTTCTAGGATCTTCTGGTCATTGAAGTTCTCATGTATCAGGTGAGGCGGAGGCCTCGTGATTGGGCTCAGGGGTCTTCCCCATCCCTCAGACACCAGGTCCCGACAGCGCTCACTAGAGGTCTTCTTCACTACCGTATAATCCTGGTTATGGAGAGACAAATTAATAAGTCTTACTACTGACATTTCCAGAGTCCTCACCTCTTCAGTTCTGTCCATCTTATTCCCATAGATAAGAATGATGTAATGTGACGTCATCAGAATCTCTCACCTCTCCAGTAAGCCGGAAGAGGATCTCTAGGTTGAGGTGTAATATTCTCTCTGCCATCTGGTCACTGTCCATATCCATCCTTGATGATTACTTCAGAAAATTTCTCTCAATATACAAGATGTCCACTGAGAGGATCTGATATTGTAGGGAAATGAATAAGAAGAAAGTGAGCCAATGTAACATCATAAAGAACGACAACAAGGGGAAACATATCAGGAGATAGAACGTGTAGATGTTGTATTCTCTAGTCTTATACGGACTGGAACACAAGTTGAATTACTGACATCTCCTCCATGCTACCAATCATTGGCTAAGTTGGCCATTGCATCAGCAACTTATTGGCTGTAGGAATCACAAGTTTGATGGGACTGACCAGGATGTGCTGCAAAAGAGTGGAGAAGATGGTGGTCTGCAGAGACCAGCTGTGACTGTGAAAAGTCATCATGTCATCTAGACAAGATGGAGATTGAAACAAAGAAGACCTCCAGAGAAGATGTAATCCATAAGATACCTGGATGCAAATTATCATTGTATGGTCCGCAGTATGATGATGGCTGCTAATAACAACTCCATGTACTCCCGTCTCGAATACTGCAACACCCTCTTCTGTGGCCTCCCAGTTAACTCTCTTGCACCACTCCAGTCTGTCCTCAACTCTGCTTCTCGGCTAATCCACCTCTCTCCTCACTACTCCCCTGCTTCTCCCCTCTGCAAATCCCTCCACTGGCTCCAAATTCCAAAACAAATCCAGTTCAAACTACTAACACTGATCTACAAAGTCATCCACAACCTGTCCCCTCCCTATATCTCTGAACTAAACTCCCACTATCTTCCCTCACGTAATCTTTGATCCTCCCAAGACCTCCTACTCTCCTCCACACTTATTCGTTCCTCACACAACCGCCTCCAAGATTTCTCCCGAATATCCCCCATCCTCTGGAATTCCACGCCTCAACACGTCCGATTATCCACCACCCTCGGATCCCTCAGACGGAACCTGAAAACCCATCTCTTCAGGAAAGCCTACAGCCTGCAATAACCATTCTGCCACCTCACCAACCACCAGAGCTGCCGCCTCACCAACCACCAGAGCTGCCGCCTCACCAACCACCAGAGCTGCCGCCTCACCAACCACCAGAGCTGCCGCCTCACCAACCACCAGAGCTGCCGCCTCACCAACCACCAGTGCTGCAGCACCCCGACCTCCTGTCTCTTCCCCATTATCCCGAAGAATGTAAGTCCGCAAGGACAGGGTCCTTTCCCCTCCGTACCAGTCTGTCATTGTAAATTTGTTTACTGTTAACGATATCTATAACCCTGTATGTAACCCCTTTTCTCATGTACAGCACCATGGAATTAATGGTTCTATATAAATAAATAATAATAGTAACGTATCTTCTTACCATTTTTAAGGACATACTGGATGTTGTAGGGTTGTAAATTCATGCAATACAGTGGTTTATGGGGCTGAATTTATATTACAATTATTGTACTAAGCTTCGTTCTTGTATTCAAGTAATCTTGGTTCTGGTCATGTATTCATATACCGTATATACTCGAGTATAAGCCGACCCGAGTATAAGACGACCCCCCTAATTTTGCCACAAAAAACTGGGAAAACTTATTGACTCGAGTATAAGCCTAGAATGGAAAATGCAGCAGCTACCGGTGAATTTCAAAATTAAAAATAGATGCTCCATACCGTTCATTATGGCCCCATAGATGCTCCACATAAAGCTGTGCCACATATAATGCTCTGCACAGTTCATTATGGCCCCATAGATGCTCCATAGAAAGCTGTGCCATATACAATGCTCTGCACCTTTGATTATGGCACCCATAGATGTTCCATACAATGCTCTGCACCTTTGATTATGGCCCCATAGACGCGCCACATAAAGCTGTGCCTTATATATAGTGCTCTGCACCGTTGCCCCATAGATGCTCCACATAAAGCTGTGCCTTATATATAGTGCTCTGCACCGTTGCCCCATAGATGCACCACATAAAGCTGTGCCTTATATATAGTGCTCTGCACCGTTGCCCCATAGATGCTCCACATAAAGCTGTGCCTTATATATAGTGATCTGCACCGTTGCCCCATAGACGCGCCACATAAAGCTGTGCCTTATATATAGTGATCTGCACCGTTGCCCCATAGACGCGCCACATAAAGCTGTGCCTTATATATAGAGCTCTGCACCGTTGCCCCATAAATACTCCACATAAAGCTGTGCCATTGCTGCTGCAAAAAAAAAAAAAAAAAAAAAACACATACTCACCTCTCTTGCTTGCAGCTCCTCAGCGTCCCGTCCCGGCGTCTCTCCGCACTGACTAATCAGGCAGAGGGCGGCGCGCACACTATATGCGTCATCGCGCCCTCTGACCTGAACAGTCAGAACAAGAGGACGCGAAGACTGAGCGGCGCCCGGTGTGTGGAACGCGGACAGGTGAATATGACATACTTACCTGCTCCCGGCGTCCCGCTCCTTCCCCTGGACAGCTGGTCTTCGGTGCCGCAGCCTCTTCCTCTGCCAGCGGTCACCGGCACCGCTGATTAGAGAAATGAATCGGCGGCTGCGCCCCTATGGGAGGTGGAGCAGCCTATTCATTTCTCTAATGAGCGGTCCCATGTGACCGCTGAACAGGGGAAGAGCTGCGGCACCGAAGACCGTGGGACGGGCAGGGGGAGCGCCAGGAGCGCCGGGACTAGGTGAGTATGCCTCAGCGCCCTCTCCCCCTCACCAGCTGACCGTGACTCGAGTATAAGCCGAGGGGGCACTTTCAGCCCAAAAATTTGGGCTGAAAATCTCGGCTTATACTCGAGTATATACGGTACTTGTGGTGATTCTGGTGACGTAGTCAAGTACTGATTGAGGTTCTGGTGATGTATCAATTTAATGATGAATGATGGTTCTGGTGGTGTAGTCAAGTACTGATGGTGGGTCTGTTCATGTATTCATGTACTGATGGTGGTTCAGATAATTACCTGGTATTTTGCTCACTGGTGTATGTTTGCCTTGTTTCACTGTGCTCTGTTCTACTGCTGCCTGACCTAGGACCATGCTCTGAATCGGTGTTTTCACCATTTGCTTGATCCACTATCTTACTGGTAATTTGACCCCTGGACATGTAACTGATGATTTTTGTTTATCACCTATGACGTACTCTCCTGACCTCGGACCTTTTGATCATCCAGCCTTGCGGGTTGTCCATGAGGAGTGACTATCGTCACACATATACAGTGTATGGGGGGATAGAGGTATTGTTGGAACATTATCCTGTGTGGGGGAATGGCTGTACTGTGAGAACCATAGTGACCTATGATGCTTTGATCTCAGAACAAGGCTCCATAGGTTGTACTATGATGGTGAACGAAAGATTGTCTCTTGTATATATTCATTTAATTCTCTCTTTTCAGGATGCCATTTTTGGACTAGGTTGGATTTCCTGGACTCATGAAAACCAGCATGGATTTTTTTAAAATTATTTCAATAATTTGGTGAACTAGGGGGTAGGGGAGTTGTTTTTTAAAAATGAAATATTTTTCTGAGTGTTTTTTGTCTTTCAGCTTACTGGATTAGTAATGGGGGTGTCTGACAGGTGTCTCTCCAACACTAACCCCTAGGATTAATGCCAGCTGACAAATTCCCACAAATATTACCCCGATTGCCAACGCACCAATGCAATAGAGAAGAGCCAGGCAAAGTGGCCGAATTGGCGCATCTAATGTAATGCACCACTTCTGGGGTGGCTGAAAGCTGATATTTTTAGGCTGGGAAGGGGCCAATATCCAGGGAACTTGCCAGCCTGATATCAGCCCCCAGCTGTCTGATTTAACTTGGCAGGTTATTAAATAAGGAGAAAAATAATGGCATTCTGTGAGAACTTGTTTGGGCTTCTGTCCTCACATCCTGCAGTTGTCTGAATGGATCTAATGTGGACTTGGGAACCAGCTAAGGCTACTTTCACACTAGCGTTTTTTGCAATACGTTGCAATGCGTCGTTTTGCCGAAAAAAACGCATCCTGCAAAAAGTGCTTGCAGGATGCGTTTTTTCTGCATTGACTAACATTAGTGACACATTGCGACGCATTGCCACACGTCGCAACCGTCGTGCGACGGTTGTGCCATGTTGTAACGTTTTTTGCGGCCGACGGTCCGCAGCCGGAACTCCGCCCCCACCTCCCCGCACCTCACAATGGGGCAGCGGATGAACTGGAAAAATGCATCCGCTGCCCCCGTTGTGCGGCGGAGACAACGCTAGCGTCGGTAACCTCGGCCCGACGCACTGCGACGGGCCGAGCCCGATGCTAGTGTGAAAGAAGCCTTTGCCGCATTCTGTCCACACGGCTGTAACATCACTGTTCACACCCAAAAGAGTCTCAGTGCTGAAAAGGTTAATGCCCCCACACCCAGTAATGGAGAATCACCACACACTTCCACCCGCAGAGCCGCACATAGAGAATAATGGAGCCTCCAGCACCGACCTCCACCCGCAGAGCCGCACTCCACATAGAGAATAATGGAACCTCCAGCACCGACCTCCACCCGCAGAGCCGCACTCCACATAGAGAATAATGGAGCCTCCAGCACCGACCTCCACCCGCAGAGCCGCACTCCACATAGAGAATAATGGAGCCTCCAGCACCGACCTCCACCTGCAGAGCCGCACTCCACATAGAGAATAATGGAGCCCCCAGCACCGACCTCCACCCGCAGAGCCGCACTCCACATAGAGAATAATGGGGCCTCCAGCACCGACCTCCACCCGCAGAGCCGCACTCCACATAGAGAATAATGGAGCCTCCAGCACCAACCTCCACCTGCAGAGCCGCACTCCACATAGAGAATAATGGAGCCTCCAGCACCGACCTCCACCCGCAGAGCCGCACTCCACATAGAGAATAATGGAGCCTCCAGCACCGACCTCCACCCGCAGAGCCGCACTCCACATAGAGAATAATGGAGCCTCCAGCACCGACCTCCACCCGCAGAGCCGCACTCCACATAGAGAATAATGGAGCCTCCAGCACCGACCTCCACCCGCACTCCACATAGAGAATAATGGAGCCTCCAGCACCGACCTCCACCCGCAGAGCCGCACTCCACATAGAGAATAATGGAGCCTCCAGCACCGACCTCCACCCGCAGAGCTGCACTCCACATAGAGAATAATGGAGCCTACCTACATCCGCACTCCACATAGAGAATAATGGAGCCTCCAGCACCGACCTCCACCCGCAGAGCCGCACTCCACATAGAGAATAATGGAGCCTCCAGCACCGACCTCCACCCGCAGAGCCGCACTCCACATAGAGAATAATGGAGCCTCCAGCACCGACCTCCACCCGCACTCCACATAGAGAATAATGGAGCCTCCAGCACCGACCTCCACCCGCAGAGCCGCACTCCACATAGAGAATAATGGAGCCTCCAGCACCGACCTCCACCCGCAGAGCCGCACTCCACATAGAGAATAATGGAGCCTCCAGCGCCGACCTCCACCGCAGAGCCGCACTCCACATAGAGAATAATGGAGCCTCCAGCACCGACCTCCACCCGCAGAGCCGCACTCCACATAGAGAATAATGGAGCCTCCAGCACCTACCTCCACCCGCAGAGCCGCACTCCACATAGAGAATAATGGGGCCTCCAGCACCGACCTCCACCCGCAGAGCCGCACTCCACATAGAGAATAATGGGGCCTCCAGCACCTACCTCCACCCGCAGAGCCGCACTCCACATAGAGAATAATGGGGCCTCCAGCACCGACCTCCACCCGCAGAGCCGCACTCCACATAGAGAATAATGGAGCCTCCAGCACCGACCTCCACCCGCAGAGCCGCACTCCACATACAGAATAATGGAGCCTCCAGCACCGACCTCCACCTGCAGAGCCGCACTCCACATATAGAATAATGGAGCCTCCAGCACCTACCTCCACCTGCAGAGCCGCACTCCACATACAGAATAATGGAGCCTCCAGCACCGACCTCCACCTGCAGAGCCGCACTCCACATAGAGAATAATGGGGCCTCCAGCACCGACCTCCACCTGCAGAGCCGCACTCCACATACAGAATAATGGAGCCTCCAGCACCGACCTCCACCTGCAGAGCCGCACTCCACATATATGGCTGCTCTGTGCGCACAGGACCTGTGATGAGGTCACAGGAGGGGAGGAGTCAGGGGTCACATGATCAGGGGCCTCAGTGGATGCAGGACTCTGCTGTGCTGGTTGTCATGGTGCTGGATGAGGGGCAGTTTCTGTGTGGGGTCAGGAGGGGTTTACAGTGTGGATGTAGCAGAGCCGTGTGTGTACGAGGTGTAAATTTGCGACTAGGGTTGAGCGAAACGGATCGGACAAATTAAAAAATTGCCGACTTTCGGCAAAGTCAGGTTTCATGAAACCCGACCCAATCCTAGTGTGGGATCGGCCATGCGGTCGGCGATCTGCACGCAAAAGTCGCGTTTCATATGACGCTTTCAGCGCCATTTTTCAGCCAATGAAGGTGGACGCAGAGTGTGGGCAGCGTGATGACATAGGTCTCGGTCCCCACCATCTTAGAGAAGGGCATGGCAGTGATTGGCTTGCTTTCTGTGGCGTCACAGGGGCTATAAAGGGGCGTGCACGCCGACCGCCATCTTACTTCTGCCGATCTCAGCATAGGGAGAGGTTGCTGCAGCTTCGTCAGAAGAAGGGACATAGTTAGGGAGAGAAGATTAACCCCCAAACCGCTTGTGCTGTAGTGATTTCCACTGTCCAACACCACCTTTGTTTTGCAGGGACAGTGGAGGCTATATCTTTGTGCATCAGCTCTGTAGCTTATTAGGCTGCCTTATAAGGCTCCCTGATAGTTGCATTGCTGTTTGCACGCTGCTGTGCAAACCAACTGCTTTTTTAAAAGCAAAAATCCTGTTGCTCCTTTCTGCAGTTATCTTGTTTATTTGTCCACACTTTTGTGTGCAGCAGTCCTTTTTATTGCTGCCATAATTGTCCTGAGATCATTGTAGGGAGATTGTTATTGTAGTACAGTCCTTGGATTTTTTCATATATCTTCCAGCCACTTTCTGCCACTTACATTGTGTTGTTTTATACACTGGGCCTGAGTTTTCGCTCAGTCTTTCCCCCCAAAAAAAGAGAGATTCAAATTCTCACAAAGTGGATATACTTCTGTCCTGTTAGTTTGTCATATATCTTCCAGCCACTTTCTGCCACTTTCATTGTGTTGTGTTATACACTGGGCCTGTGTTTTGGTTCAGTCTCCCCCGAAAAAAGGGAGATTTAAATTCTCAACAATTTTATATACACTTTCTACCTTGTTTTACAGTACCATATAACGGTTGTTATCTTGGTTAGATTTTCCCAAAAATGAGGAAGTCTGGTGGAAGAGCCCATGGGCGGTGGTTGCCAGCTGGTACTGATGGTGGTGGAGCATCTGGTGGTAGTGGGAAAAGCAAAATAGCACCTAAAGCTGGAGATGTTGAGCCAGCGTCATCGTCTGGCTACACAAGGCCTCGAAGGCTCCCTTATCTGGGAGTAGGAAAAAAGCTTTTAAAGCCGGAGCAGCAGGAAAAAGTTTTGGCTTTCCTTGCTGACTCAGCCTCTAGCTCTTTCGCCTCCTCTTCAGAAAGTTCCAAATATAAAAGCAGCGAGTCGTCAGTGGATGCTCCCAGTCAGGAACAAGTAGCTTCCTTGTGTCCTTCACCCAAACCAACAGTGCAGAATGCGTCAGGCGACACTACAGGTTACTCCATGGAGCTTTTTACACATACCGTGCCTGGGTTAGAAAGGGAAATTGTTAACAGCCCATTACAAGATGAATCGGACATGGAGTGCACTGATCCACAGCCACAGCCAGATTATAATGCTGTTCCATTGACTCAGATCACTACATTGCCCTCGCAGTGTACTGAGCCACAATCTGACCCTGATGAGACTATGGTGCCCTGTCCCGAACGCTATAGCACCTTACACGGTGACACAGAGGAAGGTGCACATGACATTGAAGAGGAGGTGATAGATGACCCAGTTGTTGACCCAGAGTGGCAGCCATTGGGGGAAGAGGGTGCCGCTGCCAGTAGCTTAGGGTACCGTCACACAGTACCATTTTCGTCGCTACGACGGCACGATCTGTGACGTCGCAGCGTCGTATGAGTATCGCTCCAGCGTCGTAGACTGCGGTCACACGTTGCAATCACGGCGCTGGAGCGATGCCGAGGTCCCCGGGTAACCAGGGTAAACATCGGGTTACTAAGCGCAGGGCCGCGCTTAGTAACCCGATGTTTACCCTGGTTACCAGCGTAAACGTAAAAAAAACAAACAGTACATACTTACATTCCGGTGTCTGTCCCCCGGCGCTGTGCTTCTCTGCACTGTGTAAGCGCCATAGCCGGAAAGCACAGCGGTGACGTCACCGCGTCACCGCTGTGCTCGCTTTCCGGCCAGCAGGCGCTCACAGTGCAGAGAAGCTGAGACGCCGGAGGACAGACACCGGAATGTGAGTATGTACTGTTTGTTTTTTTTACGTTTACGCTGGTAACCACGGTAAACATCGGGTTACTAAGCGCGGCCCTGCGCTTAGTTACCCGATGTTTACCCTGGTTACAAGCGAACACATCGCTGGATCGCTGTCACACACAACGATCCAGCGATGTCAGCGGGTGATCAAGCGACTAAAGAAAGTTCCAAACGATGTGCTACGACGTACGATTCTCAGCAGGATCCCTGATCGCTGCTGCATATCAGACACTGCGATATCGTAACGATATCGCTAGAACGTCACGAATCGTACCGTCGTAGCGATGGAAATGGTACTGTGTGACGGTACCCTTAGAAGCGGAGGAGGATGATCCGCAGCAGCCATCTACATCGCAACAGCTGTCATCTGGCAGGCCCGTATAAGGCCAAAAACGTTTGTCAAAAACAAAACAGTTTTAGGACAGCGTGGCCATCCGGTGAAAGTAGCACAGCGTGCAATGCCTGAAAATGTATTCGATAGTAGGAAGAGTGCAGTGTGGCAATTTTTTAACCAAGATCCGAATGATCAATGCAAAGTTATCTGTAAGAAATGCTCAAAGACCTTTAGAAGAGGGAAGAATCTTCAAAATTTAAATACAACGTGCATGCGTAGACATTTAACCAGCATCCACTTGCAAGCCTGGACTAACTACCAAACGTCACGTACCGTTGGTGCACCTGCTCAGAATGAAGGTAGTCAGCTACATTGCTTCCCTCACTGTAAGCCCACCGGTTAGGACACCACCAGCAGCAAATGTGGAGGTATCGTCGCAAGGCCAAAGCAGTCAGGGAATCACAAGGTTATTGGTAGGAAACACTGTATGTAGGCCAACATCAAGAATACCATCACCAACCCTCTCTCAATCCGCCATGTCCACCACCACCACCCCCGCTAGTTCCACCATATGCAGCTCTCCAGTCCAGCTCACCCTACAAGAGACTCTCATTAGGAAAAGAAAGTACTCATCCTTTCATCCGCGTACACAGGGTTTGAACGCCCACATTGCTAGACTAATCTCGTTAGAAATGATGCCCTACCGGTTGGTTGAAAGAGAAGCTTTCGAAGACCTGATGGCCTACGCAGTACCACGCTATGACCTACCCAGTCGGCACTTCTTTGCGAGAAAAGCCATCCCAGCCCTCCACCAGCATGTCAAAGACCGCATTGTCCATGCACTGAGGCAATCAGTCAGTGGAAAGGTGCACCTCACAACAGATGCATGGACCAGTAGGCATGGCCAGGGACGTTACGTGTCCATCACGGCACACTAGGTTAATGTGGTGGATGCAGGGTCCATTGGGGACAGCCAATAGTGGGACAGTTCTGCCTAGCCCATGGTCTAGGAAACAATTGGCTGCAGGCGTTCGCCACCCCTCCTCCTCCTCCACCTCCAGAAGCGAAAGCTCGTCCACAGAGGGCAGTCGCAGGACCACTCCATCCGCAGCTGCCAGTGTTGCACACGAGGTGTCCCATTATCGAACAGCTAGTGGTAAGCGTCAGCAGCCTGTGTTACAAATGAAGTGTTTGGGCGACAACAGACACCGTGGAAGTACTGGCCGAGTACTTGCAGCAAGAAACTCAGTCATGGCTGGGCACTGTACATCTTGAGGCAGGCAAGGTAGTCAGTGATAACGGAAGGAATTTTATGGCTGCCATAGCCCTTTCAGAACTGAAACACATACCTTGCCTAGCTCACACCTTGAACCTGGTGGTGCAGTGCTTCCTGAAAAATTATCCGGGGTTACCAGCCCTGCTCCTGAAGGTGCGAAGAGTTTGCTCGCACATCCGCCGGTCGCCCGTACACTCCAGCCGTATGCTGAACCATCAGTGATCGCTGAATCTTCCCCAGCACTGCCTAATAATCGACGTTGCAACAAGGTGGAACTCCACACTGCACATACTTCAGAGGCTGTGCGAACAGAGGCGTGCTGTAATTTATTTGTGGGAGGATACACATACACGGGCAGGCACTTGGATGGCAGATATGGAGTTGTCTGGTGTGCAGTGGTCGAAGCTACTAGACCTCTGTCAAGTCCTTCAGTGTTTTGAGGAATGCACATGGCTGGTAAGTGCAGATGACGCCATCATAAGCATGAGCATCCCACTAATGCGTCTGCTGATGCAAAGTTTGACGCACATTAAGGAGCAGACGTCTGCAGCCGAAGAGGAGGGAAGCCTTGATGACAGCCATTGTCAGCTCAGAGAACTCTCCTGGATGAGGTGGCAGACGAAGAGGAGGATGATGGGAATGAATATTTATGGGAGGAGGATGCTTCTCAGGGGGCAATAGAAACTGGTGGCGTTGCAAGGTCAGGTACAGGGTTTGTGCGGGACACAAGTGATGTTGATTTGCAAGAAACTGCTCCTCAACCCAGCATAAGCAGTGAATTGACACCTGGATCATTGGCCCACATGGCTGAGTATGCCTTGCGTATCCTAAAAAGGGACCCCCGCATTATCAAAATGACCGATTACTGGTTGGCCTGCTTCCTGCATCCACGATATAAAGGAAAATTACAAAATATCATGCCACATGAGAACCTTGAGCAAATATTGGCTACCAAACAAGCAACTCTTGTAGACCGTTTGGTTCAGGCATTCCCAGCACACAGCGACGGTGATGGTTCTCACACGAGCCGTAGTGGGCAACATGGCAGAGGTGTTAGAGGTGCACAAATCCGAAGTGGCGTTGGACAGAGGGGTTTTATGACCAGGTTGTGGAGTGATTTCGCAATGACCGCAGACACGACAGGTACTGCTGCATCGATTCAAAGTGACAGGAGACAGCATTTTTACGGTATGGTTACGAACTACTTTTCCGCCCTTATCGATGTTCTTCCTCACAGGTCATTCCCCTTTGATTACTGGGCATCTAAATTAGACACCTGGCCTGAATTGGCAGAATATGCATAACAGGAGCTCGCATGCCCTGCTGCTAGTGTGCTATCAGAAAGAGTATTCAGTGCTGCTGGTTCAATACTGACCGAAAAAAGGACACGTCTGGCTACCCGAAATGTTGATGATCTAACCTTCATTAAAATGAACCAATCATGGATTTCAAATTATTTGGCCCAACCTTCCCCTGCTGACATGTAGCTTACTTGAAAAATGTCTTGCTTTTGGCCTCCTCTTACTGACTGCTCCAATTCCTCCATTTGCAGCTGCTGAATGTCCACCATAGGCTATTTTTATACCTCCCTAAGTGGGCTGACTCCCCCCACAGGGCCGTGGTCACCACCTGGCGCAAGAACCCGTGCGAGTGCGGTTTGCCTGGACAGGTGGGTGTGCCCACTCTTGGGCGACGTCACTGGCACAGGGTCCCTCATAGTACAATGAAGTGTCTCTGACGGTGGTGGTGCACAACCAACGTCAGACACACCGTCGTAATATGAGGGGCCCTGTGTCAGTACCGCAGCCCATGAGTGTTCCCCCCCAGCTCGAACAGTGCTCTACCACTTGCAATACTTAGGCTGGTTTCACACTTGCGTTTTGATCTGCAGCGTTTTTTTGAAAAAAAAAACGCATGCTTTTTTTTCCCTATGTTTAACATTAAAAACGCATGCGTTTTTTTGGTACGCGTTTGTCTGCGTTTAACGACGCATGCGTTTTTTAGCTGCATGGGGCATGTTGCAGAAATGCAACATGTAGTAATTTTCAGGGGCTCATTTGCGTTTGATTTGCGTCAAAGAATACATTGATGTCTATGGAAACGCATGCGTTTTTGTGTACATGCGTTTGCATGCGTTTTTGAACGCATGCGTTTCCATTAAGATAACCATGTCTAGACACTGATAAGACACCCCTACCAACAAGGTGATAAAAGGGAGGTTGGGGAAAGTTTCAGGACACTTCTCATCAGACTCTGAAGAAGACAAGACACTGGCAGGACATATTTTGGAGGACAAGACCCAGATCAATGTGAGTATATCCTACCAATGCCTTTATTTTCTAATTTTTGGCTCTACATGTCCTAATTTCTTCCATTTCTTTCTTTCTACATGCCTCAGAATGTCTTCTTCGGAGTCTTCATCTGGTGAGGAGTTTCAGCCACGTCAGTCGGAAGTGGAGCATGTCAGTGAGGTGAGTGTTTGCCTCGTCAGATTGGTAAGTATTCACTGTCACATCGACACATGTGACAATTTGATTTTTCCTTTTTTTTAGAGCACTTCTACTGAGGCACAGACCGGGCAGGAGCAGCGGAGTCAAGGTCTGGTTGGAAGACGGCAGCGCGTATGTATACTGACTGTCCTCATTGTAAAATTCTTGAATCTTCCATTCTTTACACTCGTGTATCTTTAAATTTTTCTTATGGAATCCTTTTGTATGTTTACTTTCATATTCATGCCATTTCTCATCATCTGTTCTCTTTCTTTTCCTAATGTGATTGAGCAAACTGTAATGATTGTCTTTAATTTTTAGGTTTCACGACGGGACGATGACCTTATTGACAACGACCTCTTAATAAGCCTGGTCCAGGAGCGAGTTCCGTTGTGGGACAGCCGGGATCCACTGCATTCGATAAACACCACTCTCCGACGTCTGTAGAATGAGGTGGCCCAAGCTTTGTGGGATGGATGGGACAATGCCCCGTCACGGGTCCGTAGTGCATTTGGTAAGTGTTGCACTGCATTGTGAAGCAGCAGAGACCTTTGCCGTGCTCTCTTGACTGTGTGTGATGAAAGAAACTCTCCGGAGTTTCTCTCATCACACACAGTGATTTGAACGGCAAAAATTCAAAGTCCTGACCATAATTTTTTTTTTTTTAACAGTGGACAAAGTCAAAACACGTTGGCGTTCCATGAAGGACCGCTTTAACAAGGACCTGCGCCAAGAGAGTCGTGCTGCCAGTGGTTCAGGAGCAAGGATCAGACCGTACAAGTACCATCGCGTGCTCTCATTTTTAAGACCGGTCCTTGCCCAGAGAACGTAAGTTTTTCTCACATGCTTTTGGTTGTATTGTATTGACATAATCTGTATTTTAAAATTCCACAGGAATTTTAGCGTCTGGTTATTTTTTGGTATTAATTTTCTGTTTCCTTTTTTCACAGCACACACAGTACGACTGTCGAGCCAGGTTCTGGAGCGGTCCTTCAGCCGGCAGCCACGGACCCGTCCCAGCCATCCAGCAGTACAGCAGCAGGTGGGCCTTCCACACTAACTGGAGACCAGGGAGCTGGCCCGTCAGGTCTTCCCCTTTCCCAGTCCTCTTCCACTGCCCCCTTTTTTTTGGGCTCATCCCGGCAGCGACAGAGGGCTTCGGACAGGTCACTCATGCCCGAGTTTTTGCACTTGAGCTCAGTTTTACACGATGCGATCAAGGCTTTGGGTGACCGAATGGATGCTTCGCATAATCTCTTAAATGCACGTATCCAGGAGGTCAGCAAAAGCCTTGATCAAGTTAAAGCCGATCTCCAGAGGCCAGCACATCATTTTTTTCAACCAAATTGAGCAGGGCATGTCGGAACACCTTAGCCCTGATCTCCAGCTCAGTGTGATGCAGGCCTGCAATGCTGCTTTTGTGCAGGCTATGCAGCAGAGTCGTTATTTACAGCAGACAGTGGCGGCATATCCAACTGTGCCGTCACTGTCACGATTAACCTCCTTGCCGACCTCTGCTGCATACCACTGCACGGCCATCTCAATTCCTTCCACAGGCGGACTCCACTACAGCGCCAACACCATGACGAGTGCAGTTGGACATCCCACCGCCACCACCGTGACCACCGCTGCTCCGGCTTGGACCTCCTCCACTGACACCACGATGCAGCAGGACCCTGGCGTGTCTTTCCAGCCCGGACCCACCACGATGCAGCAGGACCCTGGCATGTCTTTCCAGCCCGGACCCACCACGATGCAGCAGGACCCTGGCGTGTCTTTCCGGCCCGGACCCACCACGATGCAGCAGGACCCTGGCGTGTCTTTCCAGCCTGGACCCACCACGATGCAGCAGGACCCTGGCGTGTCTTTCCGGCCCGGACCCACCACGATGCAGCAGGACCCTGTCGTGGCTTTATGTTCCCCCCACCACGATGCACCAGGACTCTGGCATGGGTGAGCGCTCGACAAGCGCAATGGACTGTGAGACAGTGCAGCCGGACCCTGTCGGGTCTCCCACCACCACGCTACAGCATATGAGCCCACCAAGACGTCCCCCTACCAGGCAAACCCCCAAAAAATCAGAAAAAAACTCTATACCTCCTCCTTCACCTACCGATGTGTCTGTATTGTCAGTTTTGTCTCATCCTTCCAGTGTGTCTCAAGCCTCTCATGTTTCAAGCCCCATCCCCGAACTTCCAGACCCTTCTAGTTTTATTGCCCCTTCTCCTGCCTCCTCTGCGTCGTCCACGGTAAGCCAGGCCTCAGTTCTTCACACCCCCCGTTTACATCACTCAACCCCAAGCCGGCGCGGTTCAAAAAAATAATTTTTTTATTCGCTCAAAAGTCGGGTTTCTTGTTTTATTTATATATATATATATATACACACACACACATTATGTATATATATAAATATATATATATATATATATATATATATATATATATATATATATATATATATATATATATAGTGTCATTGAGGCACATATATATATATTGTAACAGTCATGCCGGTCTGGTAGTCGGGGGCAGGTATATCTCGCCCAGGTATTTGTCCTATATGAATTAGACCGCTCAGTATCTGCAGGATACTGATGGGTTAATAACTGCAGGTATAAAAGATGACCAGCTGGGGGTTGTGGGCGTCAGCCTGGGGCACACAGAATGCCTGTCTGTGTGAGACAAATGTGAGTGAGAGCTGTGCTCATGAACTGTGTAATGTTAGCTGGGAGGGAGAAGCCCCCCCAGTTGTTAGATAGGAACGTATTTGTTTAGTTAGTGCCGGACAGGCTAGGATTTATGTTTTGTTTTTATGATTGCTTTCACTTTAATAAATCTGACCTACGGTCAGTCTACTCAGAATCCTGCTGTACGCCTCAGAGTTTAATGCACAAACCACGTGACCTTTGACCCTAGCAAAGGCGATCCCGGAGTGTTTTGTCACATTGTGGTGGAGAACGCGGGCACTCCGTGGCACAGGCGAC